>NC_138191.1:70003786-70615215 GCF_964194105.1 Spermophilus citellus | reverse complement strand
CAAATTCTGATTCTTCATCTCATTTCTCCAAAGCATGCTGCCTCTTCTCTGTTAAGCCCTCTGTATCTCATCTTTCTCTTTGTTTTTAATTTGCAAAAGTTCTGAAGTAAGAGTATTGAAGAATTAGTATAATAGAATTCAATTCAACAAGAATTTATTGTGCACTTTTATCAACCTGGCAGCTATTGTCAAACACTGTATCATATTTATATATACCAACAACCTTGGGAAAAAGATGCCATTCTTTACATACTGTATTCAGAGTTTTGCACAGCTTTTAGGGGGCAAACTAGGGTATAACCCAGATCTCTTTATTATATCTGAAATGCATTTTCCACTGCAGTACAATTGAAGGTCCTTTATTTGTTTAAACAAAACAATAAATTTTCTGTGCAAAACCAATTTCAATCTATTGCTATCTCAGCTTCAGCTGACATTATTAAAGTATAAAAGCCACAAAGAGCACATCTTGGAGCTGTCCTTCCCTAGCCTTGTTTGCCTATACTCTTCAACTAGTTCCTACTCTTATTTTAAATTTAAAAGGAAGATCTAGGCTGTGTGTGATGGCCCATGCCTATAACCCACCTACTCAAGAAACCAAGAACGGAGGATCCCAAATTTGAGGCCAGCCTCAACAATGTAACAAGACTTTGTTTCAAAAAACAATAACCAAAGGAAAGAGGTGGTAGAGCACTTCCCTGGCATATGTGAAGCCTTGGGTTCAACTCTTAGCAACACCAAAAAATAATAATATAAAATAGACCCTTTTAACAGCATTCTGTCCTTGAAGTTACCCTTCCCCAAAATTGTTCCTGCCCTAACCCCTATTCCTAACCCCATTAAAAATAATAACACCTTACATGTGCAGAGCAAAGAATTTTAACACAATGCTCTGGCATTCTGAGCAAGACTATGAAATCACTGAAGGAATACCAGAGCCAAGGACAGGCGATCAAAGATGCTGGTTCATATGAAGCAGTGATAGGAATGTGACCTTGAGCAAATTCTTGGAGCTTAGGATAGAGGAGTGGACTGAATTTAGAATCTTGGGGGACTTCCAGTTTCCAGTCTAGCAAGCAAGAATCTGGAAATCACTGCTACATTCTAACAAGTAAGAAGTTGAACAAACTGAAAGATTAACAGCTCCTCTTAGATCCTTCACAGAGGAGGGATCACAAGGCGGACCATTGTCTCCAAAACAGAGGTCAGCAGGTAAAGGCAGATAAGCCTGATTCGCTGGGGTAGAAACCCTCAAGCATGAACTTCTGTGGGAAGCACTGCCAAAACAGGGAAATCTAAGCCATAATTGATAAATTGATGAATGCTGGATGCTAACCATGATAAGTCTGAGAAATAAAAACCCAGGAGGACCCAGTAATCAGAGGTCCCAATGATTCCGTGAGTTTTAATTCCAGGAACTCAACCTGGTTCCCACAGTCCTCTCATGTTTCCAGCAGCAGGAGAGGAAAAGTAACCATTATAATATATGCCAGAACATTCTGGCGTGTGTGTGTGTGTGTGTCTGTGTGTGAGTATGTGTGTGTGTGTGTGTGTGTGTGTGTGTGTGTGTGTGTGTGTTGCTGGAGATGGAACCCTGGGCCTCCTTAGTGCTAAGGAAGTGCTTTACCACTGAGCTATACTCCCAGCTCACATTCTGTCTGTACAAGACTTGCACTGAGAGGAAACTGTTTAACCAGAGCCTAACTGACCCAGAGAAAGGGGAATAGTCAGCTCCAGCCCTTTCTAGCCTTCCATGTGATTAGAAGAGGGGAATACTCAACTCGAATTCCCATCCTGTCCATTAAAGGGAGAAATTTCAAAAACTGAGAAGCATGTATAAAGTTCATAACCATGGCTCATTAAAAGACTGACATTTAACCGTAGGACTATAGTATGCTTCCTACCACACACCTTCCCACCACATGACTAAAAGCTCATTTACAGCAGTTCCCTTTCCCAGCAATTATGTATGTAAAGGGGTGGTGGGGGGGGGGGGGAATACAAGACATGCTAAGAGGCAAAAAAAAAAAAAAAAACCAGTTTGAAGAGACAGAAAACATCAGAACCAAACTCAGCTGTGGAATTATCAGAATAACATAGTTGCTACTTAAAACAACCATGATTAAGATGATAAGGGATCTAATGGAGAAAGTAGGCAACATGCAAGAACAGATGGGCAATGTAAGCAGTGACCGAAATTCTAAGGACCAAAAAGAAAATGCAAGACATCAAAAGCCCTGTAATAAAACCAGGCTTGGTGGCTCACAACTGTAATCCCAGCAATTTGGGACACTGCAACAAGAGGATCGAAAGATAGAGTCCACAATGGGCAACTTAGCAAGACCCCGTCTGAAAGTGAAAAATAAAAAAAGTTGCGAATGTGATGCAGTGGTAGAGTACCCCGGGGTTTAATCCCAAGTACTGATAAATAAATTTTTAAAATCACTTCACAAAAGCCCCATCTCTGAGCAGATGAGACTTTGGGGAACATTCTAGATCAGACCATGACAATAAATTAGATGAAATGAACCAATACCTTCAAAGACACAATTTGTCAACTCAATCCAGAAAGTATAGAAATCTGAATAGGCCTATATCTATTAAAAGAATTGAATAAATGATTAATAACTTTTTAAAATAACATCAAGTCCACATAGGTAATGAATTCTATCAAATATTTAAGGAAAAATATTACAAAAAAACATAGACCAATATCTCTCATGAACATAGATGCAAAAATTCTCAATAAAATAGTAACAAACCAAATTCTGCTATATATCGAAAGAATTACATACCAGGATCAAGAGGGATTTATCCCAGAAATACAAGAATGATTCCACATTCAAGAATCAGTTAATGTGGACTGGGGTTGTGGCTCAGTGATAGAGCACTTGCCTAGCATGTGTGAGGCACTGGGTTCGATTCTCAGAACCACATATAAATAAATGAATAAAATAAAGGTCCATAGACATCTAAAAAAGTTTTGTTTTAAAAGAATCAGTTAATGTAATCCGTAACATGAACAGGCTAAGAAAAAAATTACATGATCATATCCATAGATGCATGAAGATATTTTGAGAAAAATCTCTCAGTCTTGATAAAAGTTCTTGGTAAACTATGAACAGAGAAGAATGTCCTTAACTTAATAAAGTGCAAATGCCTTATAACTAACATCATGAGCAGTAATGAAAAATTCAAAACTTTTGATTAAGATCAGGAAGAAGATAAGGATGTCCCCTTCCACCATGCTTTTCAAGATCATACTGGAAGTCCTAGCTAATGCACTGAGACAAGGAGAGGAAATAAAAAGAATATAGATCAGGGGAGAAGAAATAAAATCATCTTTGTTCATAAATGTAATGTTCATGTAGGTAGAAATGCTGAGATAGTCAACAACCAAAAAATTACGATTAAGTGATTATAGCAGGATTGCAGGATGCATAGTTAATCGACAATCAAGATGAACCACACTACTAGGTATAACTAAAGCTATAAGTTTAAAAAAGTTAATAAATAAAAATTAATCACTTTCCTGTATTCCAGCAATGACTAACTGCAATCTAAAATTAAAAACTCAGTATCATTTATGTTAGCACCTCCCCAAAATAAACCTTTTGGTATATATCTAACAGAAAATGTACCAGATCTATACGAGGAAAACAAAACTCTGAGGAATAAAATAAAAGCTAAATAAATGTAGAGATATTCCAGTCTCATGCATAGGAAGACTCAATATTATTAAGATGTCCGTTCTTCCCAACCAAATCTATAGATTCAATGCAATCTCAATCAAATCACAGTAAATTATTTTTTAGATATCAACAACTGATTCAAAGTTTATATAGAGTAAAAGACTCAGAAAAAAAATCAATCTAATATTGAAAAGAACTAAGTTGGAGAAGTAACTCTACCTGATTTCTAGACATATTGTAAAGCTATGGTCATCAAGATAATGTGGTAGGGGCTTCAGTGGTAGAGCACTTGCCTAGCATGTGAAAGGCAATAGGTTCGATTATTAGACCACATATAAATAAATAAAATAAAGGTCCAGCAACAACCAAAAAAAATAGCAATTAAAAAAAAGATAGTGTGGTATTGGTGAAAGAATAGACAAGTAAACAAACAGAACAGAACAGAGCCCAGAAGTACACTGACATAAATTTAATCAATTGATCTTTGATAAAGGAGCAGAGAAAACATGGAGAAAAGATAATCTTTTTAACAAGTGATGCCAGAACAACTGAGCACGTACATGCAAAAAAAAAAGGGGGGGGGGATTACTCCAGGCACAAATCTTACACCATTTACAAAAATTATCTCACAGACCTACATGTAAAATTTAAAACTCCTAAAGATAATATAACATAAATTCAATGACTGGGTTTGGTGATTTTTTTTTTCATATTGGGTATTGAACCCATGGGAGCTTTACCACTGAACTAGATCTTCAACCCTTTTTATGTTTTATTTTGAGACAGGGTCTTGGTAAGTTACTAAGACTGACCTCAAACTTGCAATCCTCAACTCAGCCTCCTGAGTTGCTGGGATTACAGGTACCTCACAGGTGATTACTCTTTAGATGAAATATCAAAGGTATAATCCACAAAAGAAAGAACTGGTAAACTAGATTAAAATTAATGAGGTCTACAAAGGACACTGGCAAGAGAATGGAAAACAAGTCACAGACTGAGAGAAACATTTGAATATTTGCAAAAAAAAATGTATGTGATAAAGGACTGTAACCCCAATTTTGCAAAGAACACTTAAAACATAAAAATAAGAACAAAAACAACCCATTTCAAAAACAGGCTTAAGGTCTTAACAGACACCTTACCAAGGAAGATGTACAGACAGCAAACAAGCATATGAAAAGATATTCCACAGCATATGTCATCATTATATATTTGCCCAAATCCACAAAAGAGCACAGCCTTAATGTAAACCATGGACTTTGAATGACAATGATGTGTCATCAACTGTAAAAATTTCCATACTGATGCAGAATGTGAGTGTAGTGGGTAGATGGGAAATTGCTATATCTTCCACTCAGATTTGCTGTGAACCTAGACCTACTCTAAAAAATAAATTCTATTCAAAAAGAGAAACCAGGGCTGGAATTGTGACTAATCTATAGAGGGCTCATATAGCATATATGAGGTACCAGTTTCAATCCTCAGCACCACATATAAGTAAATAAAATAAAGGTATTGTGTCCACCTGCAACTATATATATATATATATATATTTAGTTGATTATCAAACCACATATAAATAAATAAAATAAAGAAAAAAGAAAAACAGAAACCATTTAGGCCTCTTGACACTCTCATACTCAGTGATTCATTGGTTTTCAGGATACTTATCAATTAAGTATTAATATGTGCATAGCATACTTTCTCTCTTTTTAAATACATGAGTACATTCCATAAAAATCCAATATCATTAGTGGTTCAGGAGGCTGAAACAGGAGGATCATGAGTTCAAAGCCAGCCTCAGCAAAAGCGAGGTGCTATACTCAATGAGACCCTGTCTCTAAATAAAATACAAAATAGGGCTAAGAATGTGACTCAGTGGTTGAGTGCCCCTACGTTCAATCCCTGGTACAAAAAAATAAAATAAAATAATCCAATATTGTAGTTCTCAATTTGCCTTCAGTTATGACTACCATGCCCAGAGGCAGACACCATCATTATTATCTACTCCAAATGTTCCTACAGGATTTTTCTATGCATTTTCACACTTAAATGAATATATGTAAATATATAGTAAGGTTTAATAGAAGAAAGGAAGCATCTTTTTTCTTTCTTTTTTTTTTTTTTTTTTGCACTCACAATAGGTATCTTTCAATGTTAGTATGTATTGATTGTCCTTTAGGGTTAGGGTTAGGGTTAGGGTTAAGTGCTACCTAATATGTCATTATATGAATATGATACTTCTATGAAATAATTCTTCCTTTGCTCGACATTTAGGTTGTTTATTTTATAATAAAGACTAATGCATTGGATATGCTAGTATGTGTCTCTTTGTCCAGGTGTATGTGTCCCTTTGGTTAGCTTTTGATGAAATTTAATTTGAATATACCCCTAATTCATTCTCCAATGTCATTGTATCAAATCACTTTTCATATCATCAGCAAAGTATAAGACCCACACATCCTAGCCAATACTACATGTTATTAAAAAAAATAGCTTAGGTCAATCTAAAGGGTAATCCTGTTACTCTCAGCTGGGCAGAGAGGTTCATGCTTACAATTCCAGCTACCCAGGAGGCTGAGCCAGGAGAATCACAAATTTGAGGCCAACCTGGACAACTTGGTGAGACTTTGTCTCAAAATAAAAAGGGTAGAGATGTAGCTCAGTAACAGAGCCCTTGCCTAGCATTCAGGAGAACTTGGATTCAATCCCAGTATTGCAAAAAGAAGAAGAAAAGGCATACTCATCCTTGTTTTCACTCATCCTTTTGTACACTAGAACTTCTCACTCATCACAGTTTCTGGTTTCTATCCATCTCAACTCCCTTATGTCCTACGGGGATCTGGTGATCTTGGTGGGGTTGTTCTTACTTGTTTTCCATGCCACCTTCCTTTAGCTAAATGTTTCTTCAGGAAAGAATCAGATATTGCTTGGGTTAATGCAAATTTAAGACAATTAGTTCCTATTATTATGAATGTTTACATTTCAGTCCTCATGTCTGATTGCAGGATCGGGGGTTATATCAGCAATTTAAAGAATCGTATAAGATAATTATTTCTTGGACTAGGAGACTTTCTCATCTCCAGAAATCACACTGTATATTAAAGGCCCTGGTCATGTTTCACTAGGAATGAGTTGTGTGGAAAATTACGACTTTCTGGTTAGAAAACACTTATTTATGCTGATTGCTACTCAGATCATCTCAATGTCAGAGAATTCTTCAAGTAGCAAATGTGCTAACCGCTGTTCTGAAAGGCAATGTGATACGGCTGTTGAGGGGTGAAGAGATACTAGAATTCTGCAACAAAATTCATTTATTGGAATGAATTTTGGAAAAGGAACACCATCGAGGCATGCCTCAATATTTACAGATCAGAAATGTCTTCCTTCAAGCTTAGGCGGGCATCAGACATTTCAACATTCAGCAGGCCCTTTCTTGGATGATGGAGTTCTTCCTATTTTTTTAATTAGCAAATATGCTGCCTCTGAGGAAGGCCTTTGAGCCTGGGATTCAGTATGATAACATCTGTCCCTGGCTATGTCACTCCAACCACTTTGGCCTCAAATTTCCTATCTCTTAAATGTAGCTAATGTACCATGTTACAGGAAGCTATGAGATTAAATTGTTGTGCCATATGTGAAAGTATTTTTATCAACTCTTAAATGGCTACAATTATTTAGTAAATCAATTAGTAAAACACTATTTTAAACACTTCTGTGCTAGACACAAAGATCTTGTGAGATAAATATTGTTCCCAAGAGAAATTGGCAGCTCAAAGAAGTTATCGTGCTTAAGATAAACCTAACACCACAAAATATACTCATACAAAATCTTTCTCAGTCTAAAAATTTAATCCTTTCCAGCACATCATCTGCCTTCATCATTTTACAGTATACCATGCATAGTGGGTATTTTACAACTATATCTTAAATGAATGCAAAAACTAAAGATTTCACAGTATTCAAATGCAGAGTTTTGAATGTAATGAGATTTTCTCTCATTTAAACATAGGTATCTAAACCATAATAATCAAAGTAGTCATAATGAATAACAGTTCCAGGTTCTCTCCCAAAAAGACAGCATCATGAGGGTAATGTACTGGAAGTTTGACTTACCAAATGGATGATAAGACTGACTAAGCAACCAGGAAGTTGCTATTCCATGCAGTTTCCCCAGGCAGGTGCCACTACACATTCTGGGGAGATGTGATAACAGCACATTTTACATCTTCATGTGTTGAAACCAATAAATCTTAGTCCTTTCCGAAGCACAGTCTTGCTTTGGGGTAAAATTGCAACCACTGATCTATGGTTCAGCTCTGACTTAACTTTCTGATCTCTTAAGAGTCAGCAATGATATCAGAACTGAGGGGCTGTGGCTGCTAATTTAGAGCCAAAGTAGAACCACCTTCATATTAGCAGTGACTGGATCATGCACACTTAGAAGATTAGAGCCACAGGGCAAAGAATCCGACTCCCTCATTTATAGATCCAGAAACAGACATCCAGACACAAGACAGGGCTAGGTTTTAAACATAACTCCTAGCTCGGGGGTGTCTACACTGTGCCTGCCTTCTGTCACCCACCCCCTGTGAGCTGTAGCTCCTCGCCCCTAAATGCATTAACATGTTGGAGCCTAATGCTTTCTAAATCCTTTCTGTTGACTGCAGCAAAACAGAGAAAAGACACATCTTTCTTCTCCCAGAACATTGGGCACAAGATCATGCCCAGATGTCGTGGTTAATTACAGTTAAAATGTAATGCCACAAGAATGGATTGCACTAGACAGGGAGAGAGGATAAAAGAGCTCATGAGCTAAAGAGAGCCAAATTTCTGATCCTTCTTGAAGGATGGTTTAGCTGGAGGCTTTGCACAGCTCTTAGGACACTTGTTATGTAGTGACATTTCTATAAGCCTCAGGTTTCATTCAATCCAATTCTTTTAGTAGTGGTAGGGAAAAGGTATTTCTAGACTTCCCATTTTGAAAGAGTTCAGAAAAGACACATAAAGGTGTAACTTAAATCCCAGTGCAAGACAAGCTCTGCATCTCTCCTGGATTTTGAATCAGCCTATTGGACAAGACAAGTGTCTACCTGCACAATCCTCTGGTCAGCTGGAATCATGGGGTGCTGTGTTAGACTGCAGGGTTTGCCCAGATGCAGCATCCCAGCTCAGGCATCAGAACCCTGCCAACAGTGAGAAAGACAAGCCAAGAGATGATTTTTTTTTTTTTTTTATTGACACCAGACAGTTAATAATCCCAACTAAATTGCAGAATTCAGAAAGTTTATCTTGGAACTCTCCCACATTTTCCAGACTCTTCTTCCCTCTTTTGGAATGTCCTCTCTCTCTCCTTGCCCAAGCATGCAGGGCCCTCAGGCCTTCACCATCAAAACCAAAGGCATCCGACATTCCACTGATTCTCTCTTCCAGACCTGCCCTATCTCAAAGTCCACCCAAACTCCATCCCTTCTTTCTATGCAGATCTCAAGAAAGATATTTGATTAAAAGAATTCACAACAGGGTGAATCACTGAGAAATACTATCACCTTGTTTTTCCTAGTCCCTGAGGATTCACATTTTGAAAGCTCTGTTAACTTATCCTACAGGAAATTTCTGAGTATAAGGAAAAGTTATTTTTGAGCTGCAGCACAAGACTTCTTGGGAACTCCCTACTCCCAGGACTAGTCCTCACTGACTAAATAGTTAATCTCCACTTTGATTCCCTTAGATTATTTAGTTTCTTTTACTCCCCTTGACTAGATTTTTTCCTTCATTTTTAAAGAATCTTATTAAAAAGCTAATACTTAACCAGGATCTGGCCATGTATTATCTACTCCTTTCTATGATGTTCTGATAGAGGTTGTTCATGATTCCCACTTTAAAGAAAACAGGTTTAAATGGGTTAAGTAGTTTGCCTGAGGTTATGATACAAGGAAGAGCTATGAGTCAAACCCAAGTCATACTGATTTGTGAGCCAATATTCTTTCTTCTTTGGTGGGACTGGTGTTTGAATTCAGGGATGCTCTACTACTGAACTACATCCCTAGCCCACTTTTTAAATTTTATATTTTGAGACAAGTTCTCGCTAAACTTCCCAAGCTGGACTTGAACTTCTGCTCCTGCTGCTTCAGCCTCCCCAGTAGTTGGGATTACAGGTGTGCAACACCACACCCAGCTAAACCCAATATTCTTAATCCCTGTGCCCTAATGGGGAAAGCATTGATTCTCCATTCTCAGTCAGCAAGACCATGTCTGAGTCGACAGTTCACGAAGTGATGACAATCACTAATTGTTCTAACCTTAATAATAATATCATGTTGTGCAAAAGTGAGATTTAAATGTGAAAAGTGATTTCAAAAATTATACCAAACCTGAATTTATGTGGATACTTCTTACTGATAAAAAAAATATGGTGGTGCTGAAAAGTGAACCTAGCATGCTAGGCAAGAACCCCATCACTGAGCTACATCCCCAGCTCTTTTAAAATTTTATTTTGAGACAACTTCTTGCTAAATTGCCCAGGCTGGCCTCCAGTTTGTCCCCATCTCTTCAGTAGTTGGGATTACAGGCATGCACCACCACACCCAGTCTTTTCTATTCTTTCTTTTCTTTTTTAAAGTCACCCTCCTGAAGGGACTTTGATTTTGGTGTACATGTGAACTCTATGAGAGATGAACTTGTAACAGAAGCATACTGGATCTCTCTCTCTGTTTCTCTCTTCACTCGGGCTGTCAACAAATACTTGCTAAATAAATAAATGATAGACCTTTGCCTGGAAAACAAAGGAGAAGTATGGCAGATGAATAAAAGGCTTTTTGCTAATTGGGAAATTATCACTGATAGGAAGAAAAACTGACTTTTACACATAATGATCAAGCCTTAAATAGCTAAGTAGTAGTAAGATGTATTCAGACATCAGATGAATGTGAATGAAATCTTGTGCTAGTTTTCAACAGATCAATGGAGTTATTAAGGTTATACTAATAGTTTCATTTTGACCTGTGTTTAGCACCCAGTTACACCTTAGCTACCTTAGTCCTACTTGAACTTCTGTACCCCGTTTCCCAGTGATTTACAAGTTCTTTAAAAAGGAGGGAGGCTTGTGAAGTGTGCATTCATTGAGTCCAGTTTTTCCCCACCCCCTTCACCATTTTCTATTTTTGGTTTTCACCCCCCTTCCTTGTACCTGGCATGTTTCCCAAGAAGTGCTTCAGTTGCAAAGAAGGAAAACACTGACAGTGCATAATTTAAATGAGATGTGCCATGCCACATTTTCATTAAAATTACAGAAAAATCCAAGCTGTGTGGAGTTTAAGGGAGATCAGAATAGAGTCCAAAGTGCTATCATTACATTTTGTAGTGTTTTTTTAGCTCAATAAAGCAGCTGTCCTATATTTGCAAAATAGCTTGGAAATTGTTGGTCGTGGAAAAGGAAAGATGCACACTAGGTTTTTTCTTTCTTCATTTCAGTTTAGAGTTCTCTACTAGTTACAAGAACTGGTGGGGGGTGGAATCAAGCTGCATAATTCCTATGATCCCCATTAGCATCTTAATATCAAACCAAGTATATATTGAAAAAAGTTTCTCAAAGAGGATTGGGACAGAACTTTGCTAACAAATTAATAAATTCTTACCCACAAGTCAGATATTCTGCTGATTGATAAGCTTAATAAAACAATGGCACTCGATTATAATGGTATTTCAGTAAGCAACATTTTCTGCAGACTTATACAAAACAATGAAGTAAAGATGTTGTTCTGGGGGGGAAAAAAAGACCTGAAACAAATGTGGAGAATAAAGAATGCCAAAACAGTACCAGTTTTCTCAGTAATTGCAGGGTTCTGCCACTTGTGAGCTAAGTCGTCCTTTAGAACTGGAAATTCATTATACTTTGGCATCAGTTCATTACATTTTGGCATTGGTTCGAATCACAGAATGCTCCTGTCATTAACCAGGAGATTTTCATCTCAGTAGTTAATAACTTTCCTGTACATGGCAAACGCCCATTCTATTATACTATCTTAGAATCTAGACCCAAGAATCAGAGACCTAAAGTAATAAAAATAATCTTTGCCATTTGGAAATTCAACAGAAAACCAGCAAGAATGTTTTTTAATCTCAGGGAAAACTAACTTGAAAACTAATTATTTTCCTTTTGCTTTCCAAATAAACTATATGTCTATGATTTTCTAAATAAAAATATGTAAATTTTGTATCTCCGAACAAAATATCCTTATGAGCGTGAGTTCATCTTACTTTGTTAATAAGTGATATTTTTCACTAACGTAAATCTAGAACTTCCACAAACACCAAACCACTCTATATATACTATGTTGAAGAATAGTGAATAACAACAAAAATCTATTCGTGCCTCCAATTTATAAATAACTCTCAATAGATATTTGGAGATGCTTACAGACCTTTCACTTTTTAGACACAAATACACAAAGTACTTAATTTTACTGTTTTATTTTTCATATAGGATCATGGTAAAACTTCTTTTTTGAAATTTCATATTTTTACTGCTGATATAGAGCAAATCTAGAAAACTATAAGACACAAATAATGCAATTAAATAAACTTTATCCTTCCATATCCTTGGCCACTGATCTCCCTGGAAGTCTTCAGATGCCTCTCCCAGTCACAGCCCTTACCCTCTCCTCTTCAGTGTGGACACCCCTTACATAATATAACTTAGTCTTGCCAGTTTTGAATGTTTTAAGTCTCTTTAAATAAGAGTCCCCTTCCAGCATTCTCATTTTTAAAAACTTTTTAGCTTTTTTCATTTTTTAAAATTGCAATTTGTTAATTAAATGGAATCATTCATCATTTGAACAGACCTATAGTCTAGATTTTATAGGTTGCATTCCCTGGGTGTTATCCAACACATCCCTCTATTCTTTGTAAACTCCTATAAATTGGCAGTTAATCTGGAGGTTTATTCAGATTCAATGTCAAATATGTGTGTGTGTGTGTGTGTGTGTGTGTGTGTATACATATTGGACATACTTCATAGATTGTAGGGTACTCTTTGTCAACATACTGTCTTGCAACTTATTTTTTTTTAACTTAATATGTCTTAGTGATTCCTCCCCTCTACTTAGTAAAGTAGATTTTCTTTTATTCTCTATTCCATAGAAGGATGTTCCATAACTTCTCTTCCCTTCTGTTGAAACTTTGTTATTCTCATCTTCATTAACAATGCTACATTGAACATCCTTATAGAGAGAACTTTGGCATACAAGTGAGAGTTTTATAGGAGAGTGAAGCCTTTAGTCCTTTCTCTCCTTGTACACTAGTAGGAGACTCTGAAAAAAGAAGGATTTCATTGACACGAGAAGAAAAAGTAAAAGGACATTTTGTTCCATGCAATGCACTTAGACTGTTTCCTAACACAGGAAAAGGATCAAATCTTCAGGAATCTATTGCAACAGTATCCAAAATGGGATATATATATATATATATATATATATATATATATATATATATATATATATATATATATATACATATACATACACACACACACACACACACACACACACACACACACACACATACACAACAGCACATACTGAAGATGCCAGGATGGAGTGAAATTTTTATTTCTATTATTTTCCGTGTGTATTTTTAATAAGGTACAGAAATATGTGCAAACAATTTATAAGTGTGTGTGTGTGTGTGTGTGTTTGTGCGCGCGCATGCTAAAAATACATAATCCAAGGATGTTCTGAGAAAAAAATATTTAGGTCCTAACTATTTCTGTTTATTATATAGAAATAGATATAGATATAACTATATAAATACAGATATAGATATAACTATTTACATTATCTAGATATAGATATAACTATATAGATACAGATATAGATATAATTATTTCTGTCTATTATATAGAGTTTAGTTTCTGCAAAGCTGATTGTCTGTTGAGTATTTCCACAGAAGCGATTTGTCATCACCTCAGACTCAACCTGTATTTAAAAAAAAAACATATCCTTTTTCCCCTCCAGGTCCAGCTTCTCTCCTTGATTATTGTGTTTCCATTGATGGTAGCAACATTCTCCAGGACACCCAGCCTCGAAACCTTGAGTCATCTTTCCTTTGCACCACCTTCTATATCATCTCTGCAAGAGCTTTTACGTCTGTTTCCTGCTTTTCACCTCCACTGCCACCATCCTTTTCAGGGCCCATTTAATGGGTGTTAAAATAAAAGTTTAATTGCTCTCCACTCATTTTCTCTTTTTAAGCCAACACATCTTAAAAGATGAATCTTTCTTAATCACGGTTCTGATCATGCCACAAGTCTGTTGCAACCTGGCATATAATTATGAACTGCTAACTAAAAAATACCAAAACGACTCCTACATATGGTTTTCAAGAGCCTTTGTGCTTGGCTTCCAACTCTTCCTCTTCCCACCATTGTCCTCTTTTTCCACTTAAGATTGATTCAACCCAGTCCTTCCTCTTTGCCTGACTCTGGTCAGGCATGTTGCAGGTGTTATCTCATTTAATTCTCATCATGCTCTATGAGGTAGATGGCTAGATGTCATTGTAATGAGGGAGGTTCTGGAACCAGCATGCCCAGATTCCAATCCCTGCCTTATCAACTGCGTGACAAGGGACTTGTTGGACAGGTCTATTTCCCCCTCTTACTTTGGTCTTTTCATCTGCAGAGTTGCTTAATTACTGCTACTCTGCTTGTTCCTTATTTTTAATATTACTGTTAACATCACCATTTTTCAGTAAAGGATAATTGAAGCTCATAGAGATTAAGTCAGTTGCCCCATTCACACAACTAAGGAGTGTCAGATCAGGAATTCAGCCCACATGTCTGACTCCGAAGGCCATGTTCCTGAAACAGTCCTTGGCTGTCCCCAGTCTCCAGACCCGTCTCTCCTCTTTCTTCCTATGTACACTTAGAGTTCTGGTTATCAGTTTCCTCACTTCTGCAAGGTGCTTCATCCTTATTCTTTTCCTACCTTTCTTTTTCATATTTTACAGTACCATTTCTATTTAAGTTAATTCCATTCCTCTCCTTCCTCCTCAGTGGTGATCTCAGCCTCTTAAAATTTACCCATTGCTATGAAAGGTCACTTTCTTTGTGACACCTTCCTTGACCTTCTTGTTTCTGCTGCAAAACAGCAACTGTGACCTCCCCCTGCCTGAGTGGACATATCTTCTCTGATTTTTATCATATATGCGTAATTTACAGCAGATATCTATGCATCTACAGGAGAAACCAGGACATTATGTTCAAAAGTTCCCCAGAGATCATCTTGCTGACACTGTTTTCAGAGCCCCAGGGTTTAAGGGAGGCAGTTCCAGACTGCTGGAGGCAGCCTGGAGAGGCTGAGTGGGTGGACCTGACCTCCTTACACACACCCACACCACTTCACACAGAGGATCCCCTTTTTATTCCTTTTATACCCTGGGATAAATGTCTAAATACATTCCCATAATCAGTTATTGTCTCTTCTCTCCCACTAGAACTCTGGTACTTTGTGGGAAGGGAGTCTTCTGGCTAGGGTGTCTCCAGCTCGGGGCCTGGACATAGCACCTGCTTATCTGATACAGAGTCACTTAATTTATCTGGACTTAGATATTTTACCTTTAGGGATGGATGGCAAGTATTCTTTCCCTTTTACAGGTACAAGAACAGAGGCCCACCTCACCAAAGTCATCTGTCCTACCTAGTTCATTAGAGTTAGTGAGTAACAGAGAAGTCAAGATCTGTCTGGCTCAGATTCTGAAATGGGATTGACCAAGGTTCAAATCCCAGCCGACCTCTAAGTAGCTTGGTGTTCTGGCAAGTGACTCAGTCTTCTGAGTCTTGCCTCTTGTAACAGGCATAGCCACACCTCACGCTGTTCCTAGGATCACACTCTGTGACCTAGATGTCTGGGTTTCAACCCAAGTCGGCTGTTTTCACTATGCTGCACTATCTACTAGAGAAAACTTCCTGAGAAAATGCTAGGTATTGTAACTTCTGAACTATCTTCAGCAACAGATTCAAAAATACATCATTCTGAGACTTTTCCCCCACTCAGCCTGTGTGATTTTTAAACTGTTCAGAAAGCTATGCAATTTCCATCAGGTAGAGAGAGCAAGTCAAGGCTCTTACATGAAACAGTGATACAGCAAGTGATGCACAGTGCTATTGTCTGAATTCTTGTGACCCTCCAAAATTCTTACGTTGAAACCTAATCTCCCATGGGATTCTATTAAGTGGTGGAGTCCTCGGGGAGGTGGTTAAGTCAAAGGGTAGAACCTGCACCAATGGCATTAGTGCCCTTATAAAATAGGCCAAAATGTTTGCTTACTTCTCCCACCATGTGAGGATACATCAAAGGTGCCATTATGAAGCAGAGTCAGTCCTCCCCAGAAACCACAGCTACTAGCACCTTGACCTTGGACCTTTTGACCTTCAGAACTATGAGAAATAAATTGCTGTTGCTTATAAATCATTCAGTCTAAGATATTTTGTTAGAGCAGCCCAAATGGACCAGGACATATGGCATATGATAACAAGGCCTGGCAATTTTGTTCTGCTAAAGAAATTCCCTCCTTGCTAAAATATCCGAATTGAAGTAGTATTCTACTCCTTGCCTCTGAGCCTCTAAGTTCCCAACTGATGCTTCTTTCAAGAGAATCACAGTCAATTATGGGAAGATGGTCTGTCTGTGGTTTTTGGAAATATTTACTATAGAAAACATTTCATTAGGGCTGGGGTTGTGGCTCAGCGGTAGAACGCTCGCCTAGTGTGTGGGAGGCACTGGGTTCCATCCTCAGCACCAGATAAAAATAAATAAATAAATAAATAAAGGTATTGTGTTCAGCTACAACTAAAAAATAAAAATTAAAAAGAAAAAAGGAAACATCTCACTAGCATTCTACATCCATTCTTAGAAACCCTGATGTGATGCTTCCATGCCTTTGTTAGGTAATGCAGAAAAAAGTTTTGAGGATATAGCCACAAACTGTAAGATTATTTCACCAATATAATTTAACAGTTCATTTTTTTAAAAAAAAAATCATTGACTATTGAAATGCATTAAAAAAATAAGATGAGGGCTGGGGATGTGGCTCAAGCGGTAGCGCGCTCACCTGGCATGCATGCGGCCCGGGTTCGATCCTCAGCACCACATACCAACAAAGATGTTGTGTCCGCTGAGAACTAAAAAAAAAAAAAAATAAATATTAAAAATTCTCTCTCTCCTCTCTCACTCTCTCTAAAAAAAAAAAATTTAAAAAAAATAAAAAAATAAGATGAATAATTGATAGGTAGATATGTGGGTAAATGATCAAGCAATTATAGTAAAATATGGGTACAATAGAAAAATGAAATTTCACTTTTAGGTAAAAGTATATATGAAGTAATTAAATACTTTAGCATACACATCACCACTTAATGTTCAATATTTGCTTAAGGTTCTTATTTGAGGTAAAGTTTAGCTCAATAAAGTCTTAGGTGTACCATTTTGTAGGTTCTGACAAATGCAAATA
Source organism: Spermophilus citellus (assembly GCF_964194105.1). Lineage (NCBI taxonomy): Eukaryota > Metazoa > Chordata > Mammalia > Rodentia > Sciuridae > Spermophilus > Spermophilus citellus. Next base: position 70,598,017 of record NC_138191.1, on the reverse strand, counting down.
CTTCTGTAACACAAATTTCTATTAAGATGGTTACCATCAGTCTAAAAGTTCCCTCATACCTCACTCACCCTGGCAAACAATGCTTTGATTGTTTTTCTACCATAGAATGGTTTTCTACATAAATGGAATCACATAGTAATATAAAACCTTTACTACACAGATTTTTTTTGCGGGGGGGTGGGGTGGGGGATACTGGGGATTGAACCCAGGAGTGTTTTTAACACTGAGCTACATCTCCAGCACATTTCTTATTTTGACATAGGGTCTCATTGAGTTGCTCAGGCCCTTGCTAAGTTGCTGAGGCTAGCCTTGAATTGGCTGTTCTTCTTCTGCCTCAGCCTCCTGAGTTGCTGAGATTACAGTTGTGTGCCATCATGCCTGGCTACTACCATTTTGATGTTCATCCAATTTGTTATGTGTATCAAAAATTTGCTCCTTCTTAAAGCTGGCTAGTGTTCCATGAATACCACAATTTGTCTGTTTACCTGCTGGATGGATAGTCTTTTGTTCCCCCTTCCCCAGTCTGTATGTGTTATTAATAAAAACTGTTATGAATATTCTTGCATAATAAAACATTGACTATTATAACCATTGCATCTTTTGTAATCTTATTACAACATATTATTTTCAGAAATAGAACCTTAACATATATTTGTCCTTGTTTTACTGTTATAAGGACAGATAAGTTGTTAATAAAGCATTTAAAAAAGAAAGAATGGCAAGTCAAAGGCCCACTGGATCCTGGAGGAATGGATCCTGACAGGTTCACTACAGCCCATTTATTGGTGCCTTAATAATGCAGTCAATTTATTGGTGCTTAATAATATCTTATTTATTTGCACAAACATTGTTTTTAATTCTTGCTGCTCTTCTGCAACTTATTTTTTTTAAACATCTACTAGTTACATCTACTAGTAACTGATAATGGTGACTTGTTGTACATGTCCCCAAAACAACTTGCCAGTGAAAATAAAGGAGTGGACCCAGGAAAGAAATAGTTTCTAAGAGAGTTTAGGCAAGGTTTCTTTCCTTAGAGGGTTTCTCCTCTAAGATCTGGATTCTGTTATCATCTGAGAACCCAGTCAAGAGAGTTCTTTCCTTTTACCAACCTTCCCAGATAACATATTAACTTAAAAAAAAAAATTGACCACAGGAAGTGGCACGTCTGTGGTGCCAGAACACTGCCTACTGTATATATTGTGGAAGGAATTTAGTAAGTATCCTTTCAGGGAATGCTTAATGACATGTAGATGGCTGTTAATAGGTCACCAGGACCTTCTTTATCACATTTCTCTTCTGTGCATCCCTCTGATTTTCCACATTCTAATGGTACGCCCTGTAACTGAATTTTTCACAACATAATGTATCAAAAATATTTTTAAATTACTTTCTTCTTTAGCATTAAGTAGTGAGCTATGAATCAATATTTATTGGAAAAACAAAGTTTCACATACAATGAAATGTGATTTGTGTATCGGAAAGCACATTTTTGCAAAGAAAACCATTATTTAAATACACAAAAATTTTCTGAGTCTGTTGATCAATCTCCCCCCCCACACCAAATCCTAGCATGATCACTACCAATAATTTTCAGATTGATTTTTGCCCTTTTGACAGTCTATGATCCATACCACATTTTCTTCCTTCCAAACAGAGGTTTGAGTAATGCATTGAACATTGTCTAGGAATTAGGATTTAATGTTTCCTTTTCCCTAAGTATGCCCATTTTATGGGAAAACAGGTCTAAGGGGACAGATGAAAAAAAGTACATTTTAAGACTACATTTGTTTGATAGGTCCAATGTGTTCTGGCACTCTGAGAAGTAACATCATGCTGTCTTCCCTACATTGTACACACCATCACCTCCTTTCTTTCCAACTGTGAATAGGTGATAGTGAGTAATTTGTACTCTCTTTTTGATCTCTGTGACCCAGGAAAATTCACTGAGGGTGAAGGTATAGTCTGTGACTCTGCAGCAGTTTTTTTCTCTGTGTAAAGCTAATAAAACCTGTGACCTTACCCTTATTAGTGTTGTCCTCTCACCAACTGAGCTAACACCTCCAAGAGTAAACAGATGATGGGTGCAGAGCCATATCCACATTCATTTTCCAAACTAGTTCTTCTGATGTTGCAGAGAACAGGCATCCTATCTTGGAAAGTTATAGAACTTTCAGTAGTGTTAGAAGCTGCCATCTCCAAGTTTTAATAGAAAAGGAAGTCTTTGAAAATTGTCAAACAAAATTCAAATGAAAAGAGAATCTACCAAAAATCAAGTAGAGAGTATTAATGTTCAAAGGGAGCTAGATGTCTTAATCTGTTCATGTACATTTGGGATCAACATTAATAAATTTGATCAAAAATATTTTTTGAGCATCTATTTTGAGTTAAACATGTTGTAGTTTAATGAGAGAGAAAATATGGTTGGATCTTGTAAGTCATACAGTCCAGTAGGAAACATAAGTAAACAATAACAATTTAGTATTAAAGGCAGAGTTCAGGGTAAAGTTATAAAATTCTGGGAAGGTTTCCCAAAAATATTAGCAAATCATAAAGGGTTGATAGTTTTCCAGTGAGAAAAATTAATTTTCCTTTCATTTTATTTATATATTTCTCATTGTATTGTTTTAACCATCATATTTAATTCTATGTGTTTTAAAGTTCTTTACACCTACTCTTTCAATGTCTTTATTTCTACAAAAGTTTTGAAGATAAAATTTAAACGTAAACATCTTAGGTTTTCACAGTATTTTCATAAAAATTATATTATTTATCCTTATTGTGTCCCTGGGAAATTAACAAGTGGTTATTAATCACCTTTGTAGTAATGAAAAAAATTAATGCAGAAGGAAGGAAAGTCCTACTTGTTAAAGTAGCATTAAAGCCAAAACAATATCCCAAGTCCTTAATTCCTAGTCTAATAGTGTCGGGAGTCGCCCTGGTTGGAAAGACTAACTTCCCCATCCCCCAGGAAGAGCCATCCAATGGTGAGCCCTGGTGACTCACATGATCCTTACAAACCAATCAGACTAGCCATGCTGGCTCACATGATCCTTACCCACCAATCAGACTACCCTGCTGGCTCACATAATCCTTACCCACCAATCAGACTAGCCCTACTGGCTCACATGATCCTTACCCACCAATCAGACTAGCCCTGCTGGCTCACATGATCCTTACCCACCAATCAGACTAGCCCTGCTGACTCACATGATCCTTACCTACCAATCAGAAAGCACTCCATGCCAACTGTCAAACCGTTCAAAAATTAAACTGTCATAACTGTCAGACCATCCCCGGCTCTATAAATATGCAGAGCTGCCTCAATAAACGCGAATTTTCTCCAACGGGCAAGCCTTGATCGTTCTTTCAAATAGTCTCGGCATTTGGGTTCAAGTCTTATGTATCTTGCTTTCTAATCACTTCAAAGTTTTTGGTTGTCCCTGAAATTATATTGTTATAACAGTTTAAGATAAGAGCTTTTAGAAAAATAACAATGAAGAATCCTTACCTATTCCTTGAGGAAAAAATATCTATAAACAATGACATGATTTTCAAAGACTAGATAATCAACTGTGTAGTCAAAACTTTAAAATTTTTTATTTGATATAGCCTATTTGTAACAATGAACTTCACCGATCCATCCCAATTCACTTAAACTGTCTAATTATTCATAGGTTAATTAAACATCCATGCCTTGGAAAGTCCCTGTTTATACCAGTTTTCTAGTGTAACGAATAATAGCACCCCTTCTACTTAAAAACATTTAGTTTAGACAATACATTATATGATCACACTGGGCATTTGCCATATTCTGGTTAAATGTGTGGAAAAAAACAGAATTGTGTCTTCCTCATCCCTTCTGCCCGACTATATATCTTCTCATCGCCTGTATGTAATTTTGAATACTACTAGATAAGTCTTACTTACAGAGGACAGAAGAAAAAAAGTACACAGCAATAGTCTGCTTAAACACTTTTTCAGGAAATGGTGGCAAAATTACATCCATGTCATTTGGTGATAGTGCACTGGTCCAGTTCTTCATCAATCCCTGTAATTTTGTTATTTTGTTAAATTAGGCCTGATTGATAACAACAGGGTGTGAGCAGGTGGCAATCATTGTAGCCATTTGGTCTTCCTATTAAATCTCCCATTTGTAGGGTCCAGTCATCTGCTGGTCATACTAATTGTTAAAGTCAAGTTTAGAAGCTTGATAATAGAAGAGAATATGTCTGATAAGAATGGGCTCCTTATTATCAGAGTAATTTCCTTGTATGATTTGTAGATTTTTCTTCAACTATGGGAAATAAATATGGTACATAAAGATTGTTTTCATGTGGATTAGATTGAGCTTCAGTCTACCATGTGTATACAAACCTAGAAGGATCCTTGGTAAACAGGATATCCTGCTGCCCTTAAGCATTATTATAGGTTATATAGTATCTCAACTGTCAAAAGGAAATATTGTATCTTCAAGGGTTTTTTTTATTTCTTTCTTTGGTTTTATTTTATAATTTATATTTCAAAATTGTCTGTATCTGTAAAATCTTTATATATTCTACACTGTACAAAACAAAGCCTATAATAAATTCTCAAAGAACTATTTATCAAATAAACATTTGAAGGGATAGCTATTCTTTATATCATTACAAATATGTTAGATTTCTGAAATATATAGTAAGGCAAACTTCATCCAAGATTTATATTAAAAATATTTTTCTTGTGTTCTCATAATTCAAGAGTATTTTAAGACCTGTATCTGTGTGTGTGTGTGTGTGTGTGTGTGTGTGGTGTTGTGTACCCCTCTTAGAAAATCAATTTTTAAAAGTCCAAGCAGAGAAACCCATCATTCTATTTTAGTTTTACTATAATAGTGTTGATGTGCTTCCTCTGAAATAATCAGTGGCATTTAAAAAAAAAAAAAAAACTCATGTAGTGATTAGAATGTGCATTCCATGAATGGTACTAAACCTTTTTGTGAATCAAATTCTTTCAATTCTCAAGAGTTTCCTTAACCAGGCATAGATTCAAGAAATTTCTCAGTGATTGCCTTGCCTATGAGCTAGTGACTGAAAAGAGCATACACCAAGTCTACAAAATCTTTCATGCTATGTGAGGGCACAGAAAATTGAAACAATTTAAGAAACTACATTTATTTCAGTCTATCAATGATAATATTGCATTATTATTTTTTCCTTCTGTCCTTTTATAGTCTATCCATAAATATTGTGTCTTTGCTTAAATTCATCTAATTTGTTGATTGAATATAGCTGGCTGGAACTTTGAAATACATTTAATAAAGGTGGTGCTTAAACCACATTCACTTATTTTTTTATATATTTATTAACTTACTGTGATGTACTAGGTAATGAACTTGATGCTGAGAATACATTTAAAAATCAATCTGGGCTTGGATGTAGCTCAGTGGTAGAGTGCTTGCCTAGCATTTGCAAGGCCCTGGGTTTAATTTCCAGCCCTTACACATAATAATAATAAGTACTATGGGGCTCAGATAATAAGGACATGTTGATCAAGGCACAGTGAAAGCAAAGAGAAAAAAGTGATTCATAATGAACTCTGCCTGGAATTTTTAAACTAAAAAGATAAAGATAAAAAGGTAGATAGATAAATGGAAACTACTGAATATTTTAACAATTGAAGAATTTGCTGAATAAATATAATTTGTTAAGACCTTGCCATAAAATATACATTTTATGAAGTGTATAATTACTTGGAAATCACTGAAGACATTTACTACTAAAGTAGCATTTTCTTTTAAAAATTGACATATGTCTTCCATGTATATGATTAAAACCTTTCGTCTTTTTTTAAGCCATTCTCTTTAAATAAATTAATATCTAAGTTGAAATGCACCTAAATTCTTATTCAGTAATATAGGCAATGAATTCTCATAAAGTCATTACTGTTCCCAATTCCAATTTCCAAATGTCATTTATCGTACAATTACCTGTTTGTCACTGGGATGAGTAGTCAGAGTTGACATTGTAGCTCCATCTCTATGGCTCTTAGTCTCTGAAATGGAAATTGATATTTCTGTTGAGAAGTATGTTAAATGAACGTTATGCTACCTGTGTGAGAACCTCTGGATATTAAACCTTATAAATCTCTGAATGAGAGGCCGTATCTAGAAACCTCTAACATTAACAGCAATGCAGGTGATCCACTGCATGGAGCTACTTAAGGTACCTTCCTTTTCTAGAATACCATGACTGTGACTAATTCCTTTAGGAACCTACAGAGAATCTAGTTCATGTCAGTAATCCCCAGGATACCCCCTGATACTCTGGGCGGTTCCAAGTAACTCTCCTCATGAGATGTAATAGCAAATTCAGCAGGATGAAAGAAAAGATTTCCTATGAATTCTCTCCCCAGTTAGAGAATAGTTTCCTCTCTAAACCTGAATGGTTGGGCAAAGGCAAGACTGTGGACAATCCTTTGTAAACACACAAACAAAAGAAAGCAAGCAAACCTAGAAAATGTCCTGCCCTGACAAAATGTAATGTGTTCTTTTCAATCAATTTTGAAATAGATTCTCAAGGCAAGGGAAGGCTCTGGTATGTCACAACATCTGTTAAAAGTGCATTTACTTCCAACAGAAACAATGGGATACCTCCACGTGGTACTCAGATTACTGAAGACACCAAATTGCTAAAAAGATGCAATACCAAAAACAGACATTCGTAAGGGTTTGTCAACTCCAATGAAGTGGTTTCTGTGGACTCTGCACTTTTCTGTGCCCCTCTGCATCTCCTCACTCCTGTAAAATATAAATAAATAAAAGGAAGAGGCTGCTAAAATGATGAAACCTTAATATAACCTTTTCAGCAAGAGATAAAAACATATTGATTGGTGACTGCTGAAGGACATCATTAAACTCTCAATGTTTGATTTCATTTCTTCTTCTCTTATTTTATTTATTTATTTATTTATTATTCGGTCGCCCACGGGCATCTCTGTACTGACTGACCCTGCTAGTTCAACTATTAAAGAATTTCCCTCACCAAGGAGGCCTGATGTAAACATGATAATCTGTTTGGCGGCTCCTATGATGGCCCTTGAATAAAACATACGACAACCAGGTTGGAGTTGAAACAGTTCACTATTAGTTACCAAATAGAATGTTTGGAAGCTCCTGAAAAGCTTTACCATGGCTAATCCCAGAGGCCTGGAATCTCATTCTGGCCTCAAACTAACCCACAAGGGCTGTGGCTAACCATTGTCCTTATGGTCAACCACCCTCTAAAAGCTTATTAAACAGGACCAAATGCAAAGAATTGGATTTGAAAAATACTCTTTTAACTATGTCAGAAAGCATGTCTCTGCATTTAGAAGGTACATATGTACTGTATCCTTGAAAATAAAAGAAAATGTTGAGTAGGTGCGATGTGGGAAGAGAAGTCTAAAAGCCAAAGTGAAAGAGCTAGAAGGCAGCCACATCTATTATATTTGAGAGTGCACACACTGAAATCAAAATGCAAAATCACTTATTCAGTTCTTTATAACATTACAAAGAAGCGATTGGATATTTTTTTCCTTTGATTACCTGTTGCGACCAAGACACGTTTATAAATATAACAAAAGAAAAGACTGGGCTATAATCACTGCAGTGGCAAATCAAAGAGGTAAAGCCTGTCCCTGGTTGGGTGGATGTTGTTGGGTGGATAAAATCAGAGAGGAATTATTTAAGGTGACCTTTCCCACACAACAAGAGAACAATTGTTCTTATAATTCAGGTTTGTTTTTAAAGCATAGTCATTAAAAAACTGCTTATAACACTTTTTTTTTTTTTCCTGGAAATCTCTCCCTTTGTGCACTGGCTATGGCCATTAATCCTCTAATTATGTTCCTGCATACATTTAATTTTTGATCTCTTGTAGAAGGAACCATAAAATGAACATTTTATATAAAGACAGTTTTATATTGCTACATAACAGCTGCTATTGACTAAACAACTTTCCTGGGACTGTCTTTTGTCTGTCAACGAGTTCTCTTATCACCTCTGACATACTCTGTACTTTTCACCTGGTTGCCATTATTCTTTATTTGAATGAAAAAAAAATTAAATGCAACTCAAGATACTAGCAGATTTGAAAATTTATAATATATTTTGCATTCCTGGTAGTCTTTAAAGTAAGCATGATTTTAAGAGTATATGTATGTGTGATTTTTTTAAAATTCAGCATTCTGTAAAGAGCACTGTCAAAATACAAGTCATCATTAATTAATGTAAAATTATAAGTTAATGTCCAGGACACATCTACTTTTAAAATATTATAAATAATAAAATTTGCATCTTCTGCATATTTATAAGGCCTATTATAAATTATTTATGTGCCTCTACTGTAAGATTTAGGTAATATAATTTAAATGTAATGTCTAACTCCCTATAAATCATTATTGAAAAAAAAGTTGGAAATAAAAAACTTTTGAAATTATGAGCAAATGTCTTTTCCAAAACATTATTTTAAAGAAAATCAAATCCAAATACTTCTGATAATATTTAGTGAAAAAACTTCAGTAGTACTTATTGTATCAACTTCACCATAGAATGAAGTGTTCTACATAAGTACATTTTCCTGGTAACTGTAGCTTGCACCCTTCTGTGTGTTTTGAAAATCAAATGAGATAAAGTATCGAGAAGTGCTTTACAATTTTTAAAATGCATTATAATGGATACTATTACCTTCATCATGCTATAAATTCACTTTTAGACTTTTAGATCATTTTTCTTTTTGTTCTTTTTTTTTTTTTTTTTTTTTGAGATGGAATCTCTCCATGTTGCCTAGTCTAGCTCAGTGATCCTCCTGCCTTAGCCTCCTGAGTAGCTGGAACTGCAGGTGTGTGCCACCACACCTGGCTAGATAATTTATTTCCAGCATAACTTTTCAAAATATGTTCTTCTTAAGTAGCATATATAGAATATAAGTTTACTTTTATATTTTAATTGATATTTATAATTATCAACATGAATTATAGGATTTCCAAGTTTTACTGAGATACACTCTGGAGCATCTTGTTCCTGACAGTGGTGTTATGTTATATTGTGTTTTGTTTGTTTTTGGTTTTCTTATCTGTGCTTCTCTGTCTCCTACCCAGGTGAAACTGTCAGTCAAGCTAGCCTTTGTCATCTGCTTCATTCTCCCCTCTTCTCTCTCTTACTACTTACTGGTTGGTGTCTGTTGGTGTTTGGGGAAACAAATAAACAAATCCTGAATTATGTCTAAAAAGTAAATGGGTTTAGGTGAGGATCCATTAAGTTCCTGTACGTTTAGCTGGGTGAGCTTTTATTATAAGACTTCTTGAGTATATGTTGAGGCTACTAACTATACATTCACTGAGCAAGTATTTATGAAGTTCTTTCTGGGTTTCCGCCACATAATTACACAGACATGGCCGTAGCCTCATGACGCTGTAAACTAGAGACACAAACATGAAACATATGATTACCCCAATTTTTAATTACATTGGATGGGTGCTATGAAGAAGAAATGCAGGATGTTCAAAGAGTGTTGGAGAGGACAGTCACCTGTGCTGATCTAGGAAGCCTTACCATGTAGACTGAGTCCTGAAGGACAGATAGCATTGAAGGGGCCACACAGAGAAAACAGTATGTGAGGCAATGTGTGCTATCCAGAGACTTTTGTTTATTTCCAGAATCTAGGTGAGATAGCTAATTTAAAAGACCTCTTAATAAACGGGGAGCTGACTATATAATTTCTTTTAAAGAATTTAGAAAGATTCTTTTGATGACTATTTTCTCCTGGTTCTTTTCCCAGAGCTTTAGAGGAACCCTTCTCTAAATTCTCGATACAGTTTCTATTTAATTGTGGAGTGTGACTCTTCTGTAACCAGGCCATTTATGCTGCCTTACCTTGAGGACAAATTTCCAGTTCTATACTGTGCTCTGCCTGCAATCTGATTGTAGAACTCCCACTGATGGCAGTCGGAGCTGTGCTTGTATGTCTAGGAAAGTACACTGCCCTCTGTGTCACTGTCAGACTCCTCTGGCACGGGGCCTGGAAGCCAGAGTGTAGATGTGAGTCTCTAAGGAAACGGGGCTCTCAGCAGTGCCACGCTAGCAGCAGTATGAATGGAGGCAGAGAAAATAGGTAAAAAAGAAAAACATGGCAGCTAGACCAGCACCCCAGCACCCTTCATTCCTCCAACCAGGAGTGCAGGAGGAGAGGCAGAGGAATGAAAAAGGAATGAAAAAGCAATGAGACTCTCTGTTTCATAAAACCATCAGTATTATAGTTACACATTGATTTTTAAGGAGCACATGCCTCCTAATTTATGCAAGGACTGGACAATAATGCAAATGGAGGCTCTGATTTAGGACCAGCCTTGACCTTTTGCCACCCTCTGCTCCATTCAGTAGGAGAAGGGGGCCTCCTTATGTTTGTGTCTCACCTTCTTCTTTCTTCTGCCCCACCCACCCAGGCAGGGGGGGGGGGGTGATTAGCCCAGGGAAGAGGCCCAAGCTAGCTCTGTAGTGGGCTCCAGGCCATTTGACAGGGAATTTCTGGGAATACTTGCTCTTCTTTAAACTGTACTACCTTAGAAAATGAGGCAATTTGTAATGATTTAAATCCATGTTTTGGGTTTTTGTTTTGTTTTGTTTTTGCTTTGTTTTATAACCCAAGAGTGTTTTACCAATGAGTTACATTCCCAACCCTTTTTATATTTTACTTTGAGACAGTGTCTCACTCAGTTGCTGAGTCTGACTTCAAAATTGAGACCCTCCTGCCTCAGCCTCCCAAGCAGCTGAGATTACAGGTGTGCACCCCTGCACTCAGCCCTATGCATCTTTTAAAGACTGTTTCTAAATCTGTGTTTCTCAAACTTAACATGCACCCACATCATCGAGGGATCTTGCTAACATACAGATTCACAGTCAATAGGTCTGGAGTGGGCTCGAGATTCTGAATTTCTAACAAGCTCTCAGGTGATGCTGGTCTGGACACAGACTGGAGAAGTGAGGCCTGTTTAAATATTACTGGTTTCAATTGTGTGTGGATATGTTTGTGCATGTACATGGGAAATTTTAATAGCATGTGTGTTAAAATATCACACAGCAACATGAGCTAAAAAGACACAGGTTTTAGTCTTATTATTTTTATTTAAGATCTTGTCTCAGAAGATGTCCCAGACAACAGCCTTTCATACCTGTTCCTCCTCCACATTAATCTAGGATCAGCAATGTCACCATGTCTTATCTTTGAATTGGGCTTTCAAGTGTTGCTTTTGCAGTCTTCTGTAGCTTTCTAAAACCTTACAGATGTCTAAGATACATATTAGAGCAAATGGAAGACTAAATGTCTCCTGGTTAGAAAAGGGTTTTTGATTAGATTTAAACAGCTGTCATCTCTGAAATTTCCCTCTCTAAATCATTTTTTTGCTTTCAACAAGCTCTTCTCCATCGCTTTCTTGGATGGATGCTGCTGCTGGTCCTCTTTTAACTACTCACGTTAACTGTGTCCTGTGGTATGGAACTGATACATATTTAAGAGCATCTTTACTATCTCAAAAGCACTTGGCTTAGAGAAATTTTACTCTGCCTCTTCTCTGCCATAATGACTATTTTCCCTTGTACCGAGCAAAATTTCAGCTACATGAAGAAGAACAATGATGCTGCAGTTTGCACTGCTAAAAGCAGTTTTGAAAGCTGTCATGAAAGTTCTCACTTTTCATTGAACCCTAGATGAAATGCAATCTAAAGTATGTGTTGTTATTGTTGTTGTTGTTGTTTTTCCCCAAAGTAACTTGGACTTGGGGGAAATGACAATTTAAAAATGTGAACAATGAACTAAAATTACATAATGGAAAACTGACTAATGTTTTAAGGATAAATATATTTCTAGATTGTGTTATTCTACATTTTTAATATGAAATGTGAAATACTCTACTGAGTATTGAACTAAATTTCCCCCTGAGAATTTACAGAATATAACTGAAATGGCAGTTTTCTTGTTAGTCATGATCAAAGTGATCTGGGAATGTCTAAAAACATGTGAAAGTTGATTACACATTTTATTGCTGGCACCGCACTGACTGGCCACCCATATGATGGAGCAATTGGGACTATGTACTAGTTCCAAGTAGCCTCAGGGAAAGAGTACCCTGGGTTGAGACCTTTAGAAAGCATTTGCTTGCCTCATTTAACCAAGTGACTTACAATTTTCCAGCTTTTAGCTTTATTTATTTCACATAATGAGAAGGGAAAATATCTTCTTTCTGCCATTTAAACAAAGAATATCCATCATTTAAAAATTAATTTTCAGCCACACCTACCTATCTTTTTCATGAAATCCATGTTTTGTTTGTCGATAAGATAAAATACATACTTAAGCAGAGGAATCCCATTTGATTTAAAAGTAACCAAGATTTGTCTTTAATCTTGCCTGCCTCTCAAAATCCTATTTGTTTTTCAAGGCACTGTAAAATCTTTTTTCTTCCAGGAAGTCTGTATTCCTCTAGTCAGAATTAGTTGTCACATTTCCTGACAACATCACTTATGTGGCATCTAATGATACACTTATTATACAATCTTTGTTGAATAATCATTTATGTACTACTAGAATGTGAGTTGCTGGGGGAACAAAGCTCATTTCTTATTTTTTATTTTTATTTTCCCCAAAAAGCCTAACCCAGTGCTTTTTTTTTTAAATAATAGAGGCATAGTATTTATAATGCTTTCTTATTTTATTTTATATATGCACTATAGAACACTAGCCAAACTAATAGATAACCAAGAATACACCTAATGACTATTTCCAGTTTTTGCTCACTATTATAAGAAACTAAATAAGAGTCCAATAAAGAATCAGAGTTGGCATTAAACACTGCTTATCTTACTGCTCAAGCTTTAACTTTTAACCTTTTGCAATAAAACATCTTTTTATATATTTTCTTTCCTGCCTTTCTTTTTCTTTTAATGGGTGACTTTGGCAACTTTTCCATTTCCCCTATTATTAGAAGATTACTAACTAGCCCAAAAGCATCAGAGGAAATGCACTTTGGGGGGTATTAGTCCAAAATAAATGAATGACTAATGATAGTTTACCACTTCAAATCAGGGAGCTGTTTTTCAGCAACGTTAAGGGAGTTTCAGGTGAAAACACAAATTAGTCATCAAAATTCACACACTGAAGACAGAAGAACTTGCTTTCATGGAGCAGTGCTGTGACTTACTGGTTGAATGACCTTGAGAAAGAGAATTAATATCTTTTAAACTCAATTCTCTAATCTGGAACTATGGAAAGAAGAGCACGGCCTACTTATAGGTTGGTTTGAGGACCCCATATAATTAGCACATTTGCCACTGTGTGGTGTGGAGCCCATTCAGAAACTGAGGTTGCCTGGCATGGTGAAAAGGTCTGGCCATCCATCACCTAATCAGGCACGTGAGCTGGTGAGCCCTGGTGTCTCTTCACCAATTGCTTCTGTTTTTGTTTATTCCCAGGCAAAAGGGGACACCAGATTGTAGCAATTAAGAAAGTGAGAACCCTCGAAGTCAGAGAGAAAATCAAAGCAAAGACTTAGTCACTAAATCTTCCAGAAGGAAGAAGGAGAAAAATCAAGCTTAAGCTTGATGCATTCAATTCTGAATACAGTTTCTTAAAAGGAATTTTTGTGGTAAGGGACAATGGAAACATACCAAGTTAACAATACAGACCGAAGGGCAGGCCCCATGGAAATCAAAGAAATTGGCACTCCAGGCACATTGTAGAATAAGGGAATGTTTGAAAGAGAGGGCTATGTATTTGCCATTTTGCTTGATCTACATATCAAAAGCATCCTCCACTGTATATAGAAGATCCTTGCAGGAAAATGTTTCATATGAAAAATAAAAAAAATAATAAAAGAAAATAAAAGGATAGAAAGAAAAAAGTGCTGGAGGCCATGTCATTTTTTTTTTTTTTTTTTTTTGAATCCTCTTCCTTTTTCACAGATTTCAGTCCAGGTGTAGTGAGAAGCTCATGCAAACCCATTCCCTCCCAAATCACCACAAATGAAAAAAAAATTAAAAATACTGGGAAATAAAACATCTACTATAATAAGTAAAATCAAATAATCTAGAAATAGAGATAACAGAAAAATTAAGTGACCTTAACAAGAAAAAACATGTTTTTAAAAATCTAATAACCACTTATATAATAAGAGGTTACATGCACATCAGAAGAAAATAAACTTAGCTCAGCTACCTTTAGAAATATTTTCACTTGATAATGTATCTAAATATCAGTCATATTGAAAAATTAAAAGTCAAATGTCCAATAAGCTGAAACCCAAGTAGCTATTGGAAAATTTGTGCTATTCTACCCACATATTAGGGCTCGTGTCTAGCAGACTTCTGGCAAAGATTTTGCCTTAACAAAGAGATGTCATTCTTTCATACAAACAAGTTAACAGAAGTTTAAGCTTATTTTCAGAAAAGAAGTCTGTCCTGACGCTTAACCAGAACTGATAAATAGGGTTGAAAAAAAATGACTTTACTCAAAATGAAGATTTTTATCCCACACCTCAACCTCATACTGCTGATTGAATCCAGAGCCCCTGGAATGCTGCGCAAAAATGAAGGTTTTTAAATCTCAGCTGGGGCTGGGGATGTGGCTCAAGCGGTAGCGCGCTTGCCTGCCATGTGTGCGGCCCTGGTTCGATCCTCAGCACCACAAAGATGTTGTGTCTGCCACATGCTAAAAAATAAATATTAAAAAAAAAATTCTCTCTATCTCTCCCTCTCTCTCATTCTCTCTCACTCTTTCTAAAAAAAAAAAATTAAATAAATAAATCTCAGCTGTATGGCAGTTTGATGCAGGAGGATTGCAGATTTGAATGAAGCCAGCCAGTGCAACTTTTATTTTGACCCTGTGTCAAAATAAAAAATAAAAAGGGTGAGGATGTACCTCAGTGGTAAAGTGCCTGAGTTCAATGCCCAGTACCCTTTCCCCCCAAAAAAGAGCATTTTTAATTTGTCATAACATTCAAATTTATGATTTACTCTGATTCAAAATCAACAACAAAGCCTAAAGAGGGAAATTCCATTAATACCACCTGGAGATTGTGGAAAGGTGTGAAAGACACATTGGCTGTTTACCCAGGAGACTCCCATTCAAATGTTGCTCCTATGGTCTCTTTGCGATCCTAACCCACAGTCTCAACGTTCCTGTGCTTCACAGAAAATAGCAGTAGAGCTACTTATTATTTCTATCATATTGTTATTGTGATATTTGAATAAACTGACAGAAAAAAAATAACCCAGTACAGTTCCTGAAATATTTAGGGTGCCACAAAATGTGAGCATCAGTCTGCCTAATAGTACCACCATCGAGATAACTGTTCAAGTTGTCCTCTGTCCCACATGTCCTCTGAGCAATCAAATTTCATTTCTACCTCCCACATACCTCTCAGTTATGGCTTCTTTTTTTCCATCTTCTTTTACATTGGCCTAAATGGAGCCCCTCATTACCTCAGGCTTGACTAAAATGATGGCTGTGTAATTTACCCTTACCTACAGACTCAACTACCACCAACGTGTTCTCTATGTGGAATTCTCTTTCTAGAGAATAAATATAATCATATTATCCTTCTGCTTAAAAGTTCTGATGACTTCTGGATGCCCATAAAACAGAATTTAATCTCCCTAAAGTGATATATGAGGGACTTCATCATTAGGGAGTTCAGCACCGTCTTCTACCATTTCTCATCACGCATTTTATGTAACTAATACACAGAGACTCTCCTTTTCCCAATCTTCTATCCTTGCACTTGCTGTTCCCTTTCCCTGTGATGTATTTCCCACCCTCTGACAGTGAACAACCATTCATCTTCAAGACACAGCGGAAATGTCACCTCCCATATGTAGCCCTCTCGAAGCACATAGGAAGAATTTATAGTTCCTGTAGGACTTATAATTATATCCATTACACCACACCACATTTCTTTAATTACTTGTTTATGTGTCTGGCTCTTCACTGAACTGTGAGCTCCAATGCATAGCACAGGGTCAAGAATGTAGGAGTATTTGGTAAATATTTCCTGAATTAATGATTGAGAACAACAAAAAATCCATGATGTTACAGTGGAACAGCTCTTGAATTTGTATGCTCCAAATTTGCAAGTGGCCTTTCATTTTTTTAGTTGTTGTGGTTTGTTTTTTGGTACTGGGGATTGTACCCAGAAGTGTTTTACCACTGAGCTATATCCCTAGTCCTTTTTATTTTTTTTTATTTAGAGGCAGGGTTTTGCTAAATTGCTGAGGCTAGCCTCAAACTAGCTATCCTTTTGCCTGAGCCTCCTGAGTTGCAGGTGTGCATAACAATACCCAGCATGGCCTTTGATTTTTTAGGGTATATTTGTAGCACATAGGCAAGCAAAAGATTCAGAATTATCTATTTAGCAAATTCTACAAAACCACCACCATAACTTTTTTTTTTTTTTTTTTTTGGTCATAATGATAATGCAAGCGAATGTTATCTTTGGCCTAAATTTTCAAATTTAATAGTCTCAATTACTTGGTTTGTTTAGACACAGAAGGAACACAGAGGGTGTTTGTTGTTTTGTTTGCTTGTTTTTTTGTGTGGCTGGGGATTGGGCAAGCACTCTACCAACTGAGCTATATCCACAGTTCTGTTGTTTTGTTTTGTTTGTTTGTTTTCTGTACTGGGGATCAGACCCAGAGCCCAGAGGCCCTTTACCTCTGAGCTACATCCCTAGACTTTTTTTTTTTTTGACACAGGATCTCAGAAGTATTGTTGCTGTTCCTAAAAATATAAATTTTAGCCAGCTAGAGTGGCACACACCTGTAATCCCAGCAACTCAGGAGGCTGAGGTGTGAGGATCTCAAGATTGAGGTTATCTAGGCAAACCAGAAAGACCCTGTCACAAAAATAAAAAGAGCCAGGGATGTAGTTCAATAGTAGCAGTGTGCCTGGATCCAATCCCCACTACTAGACCAAAACAAAACAACACACCAAGTTTTAGATACTCTACTCTTTTCTTTTGCATGCTGGCACAAAGGAAAGCCGGGGATGTGGACAGGAGCCAATTGACTTTGATGTACGGTTTATCCCTAACTCAGACTTCTCATCCAGCATTGTACCTTGGTTTCCCCTTCCATTAAATAGTACCAGGCTGGATTTCAGGATAGTGTGAATTTAATGAGAAGGTCAGCAGTGGTCCCATTTTTCTTCTCTTTTGTCAAGAAAATAAGAGAGAACAGTAAAATCCTGGTATGCAAGGGTAGAAGCCAGGGTTCCCTAATTAGCTTCACTTAGTGCCTGGCCTAGCTGACAGTGGATAGATGTTCCTTGCTGGTGATGAAATACTAAAGCATAAGAACCTGTGTTTCTGGTTCTGCGTTGTCAGAAAGCTACTATTATTCAGCATTTATTAGGTACCCACAGAGTATGAGGCATAAACATGACAAGTAGAAAACACACAGTCCCTAACCTCTAAATTACAAAAGACAGATGCACAGGGAAGTAGGTGGACCTCGAAATTGTTTCCAAATGGCTGTTTGTAGGAGGATTTAGAGTAGGAAAAGTCAAGGAGGACTGGCTGGGGGACAGGATGCAATGTAAGGAAATAGGAGGTATAAGAGGAGTTATTGTTTTCATAAAAGGGTTAGGGTAGGAGGTCAGGCCAATTTCCAGAATCGTTAAGAAGTGACAGGAGAGATCTACTGGTGATAATGAAGAACCCAAGGGAATAAAGAGAGAGGAGTGATTTTCTTTTGTCTCTCTGTCCTCTTTGCTAATAGGAATACTTCCTCCAGCTTCCTTGTTGGCAGTAAGAAAAAAAAAATCATGGTTCTTTTAAAATCAGACGCTCCCTTGCTAAATTAATAGTTCCAACATTTACTAGGCTCGGTTTCTTCATCTTTAAAATGGAACAATAATACCTCAAAGGGTCAACCGGAGAATTAAAGGAGATGAAGCATGAAAGTGGCCCTCGTGGGTGCCCAGGAGGCCCTGGAGCCTTAGTCAACCTCTGATGTCCTGGGTTTCTTGCTGTCTCGTTCTTCTATTTGTTTAAAGGAGTAAGACTGTAAGACTTTTTTTTTTTTTTTTTTTTTTTTTTTTTTTTTTTTTTTTTTTTTTTAGCAGTCATTAGATAAGAGACAGAAAAAAAATCACAGTGGGAGCCTTGTGAAATGGTTCTCGGGACCCTCCAGGGCATTTCTCTCAGTCTCTTCATCAATGGAACTGGTCTGTATCCTAAGTCTTATTTATAAGGAGGCTTTCAGGCAATTTCACACTGTTTTTCTGTGATGCAGCCCCCCCAAAACATGTAAACCCAAGGGATTAGTAGCGACTTAAAGGGAAAATAGTGTAAAGTTACGCCATGAACCGAGCAGCGCAGCGCACCTTGATACACGGTTCCCCTGGGCTCCGACAGTGAATGAAACTTATCTAAGTGGCCCAGTCCACTCCCACACCGCTGGATCCGCAGCCCTTTGTTAGGACGTGCAGGAGAATTGCTCAATCTCAGGGGGCAGCTGAGTCTGTAATGACCTGCATTGTGGAAACACACAGGAGTTCACTATCTAGGAATGAAAACTTAAATCTCGTTTTATATTTCTTTGTTGACAGTTGCAAAGCAGGACTGTAGGGTAAACAAAATGCTTATTTTGGTTTATGTTGGTTTCATAGGAGTTTCAGATACATTTACTGAATAGGGCAGCAGCCTGGAATGGAAATGAAATGGGAATATCATCTCAGAGCTACACAGAAGTCTTGAAAAAGGCTGGAATATTCCCTAAATAAAACCATCATGAGGCTGGCATACTTACATTGATGATCTCATCAGACCAATAATTAATAAGCGTGAATTAAGCTAATGAAATCAGATAGTGTAATGAAAAGCAGCCTCCTACTTGTTAGTATCCCTATTTTCCCCATTATTTAATCTCTAAGAGAAACTGAATATTGCTGCTGGAGATCTAATTGAGCCTGTATGACTCCTAGACAATTTTTTTTTTTAAGTCTCAAAGAGACTTTCGAAAGGGGCAAGTATAAAAATATTAAGAATCTACATAGCAACACTTTGCAACATTGGGAACACAGATCAGATCAGAACAACTGCAGGCATTTCCTGCTTCTTTGATAAAACTGAAGAAATTGTAGTAAAGGAAATGATGAAAATGCCTTTTTTTTCCAGGCAGGGTTTTAATAAAAAAAAAAAAAAAAAATGAGATTCTCTTTCCTCCAGTGAAATCTTCTTGGATTTTTTTCTTAAATATTTTTTAGGGGGCTGGGGTTGTGGCTCAGTGGTAGAGTGTTCACCTAGCTTGCATGAGGCACTGGGTTCAATCCTCAGCACCACATAAAAATAAAATAAAGATATTGTATCCATCTAAAACTAAAAAATAAATATTTAAAAAAATATTGTTTAGTTGTCAATGGACCTTTATTTTATTTATTTATATGCAGTGCTGAGAATTGAACCCTGTGCCTCACACAGGCTAGGCAAGTGCTCTATCACTGAGCCACCACCCCAGCTCCAAAGTGTCTTGAATTTTTTTGACACACCTAGTTTAGTAAATAATTAAACTACAATACATGTTTCCCTCTAAAGATAAGCACTTTAGTATGGCCTGGAAGAATTATGGGGTCAAGAATGAACCCTTTAGGCTGGGCACAGTGGCACGTGCCTGTATTTCCAGCAACTCAGGAGGCTGAGGCAGGAGGATCAAGAGTTCAAAACCAGCCTCAGCAACTCAGCAAACCTCTAAGCAACTCAGCAAGACCCTGTCTCTAAATAAAATATTTTTAAAAAAGGACTAGGGATGTGGCTCCGTGTTAAAGTACCTCTGAGTTCAATCGCGATTGGAAAAAAAAAAAGGCTTTTGGCCTGAAGAATGGAGCTGTGAAGACAAACAGGACATGAACTGGGAGATCACCTTCTCTGTTGAGAGCTCATCAGCTGCCTCTATATCTTAAATCTGCAAGAAAAAGGTGAAAGCAAGTCTGATGTGGTTTGGTTTCTATTTGAGTCTCCTCTTCCAAAGAAAGCTTGAGAATCTGCAAAAGGGATCAAGGGCAAAGGAAGCATGTGCTTCCCATTCTTCTCCCATAGCAGCATGTGGATAAGGAGAGCCCCTGTGTGAACTGGAACTGTTCGGGACCCGTTCCAGGGACTTCTTATGTTCTCTCATCTTCTATTGGAAAGCATGTGCCAAGACAGACAGGAAGAATGCATTTGTGAGTGAAGGGTTAAGCCAGCAGGATGTGTAGATTAAAATCACAGTGTATTTCCCATTCGATAATATTGGATCTATTTTGGGATTACTTATCAGTTGGTTATTGTGCTAATAATTGCCATTAAAATTAATACTACATTTTGGGGATTAGGCAGAGAGCTAACAAGTTCGCTTTTACACAGAGCTTTCCAAAAGCAATCTGGGTAACTTGTTTCTGGAATGCAGCTGTGTAAGTTTCATTAACATCTTGCAGGTGGAGCCTAATTTTAGTTCAGCCTTGAGAAGGGGGAATTGTTTTCCTCATGATACTCACAGCAAACAGCAGCAAAGCAGGTGGGGCTTCACCAAGCGCTTGTTTACTTTCCTGTTTTTAAAAAAACAGATGATTCATATAATTAATCATACAGTTTCTATTTGATTTTAACATGTCTTTAACAGAATACTCTGCAGTACATGTGATCCACAGTTACTCAAATATAAAACA
Organism: Spermophilus citellus; assembly: GCF_964194105.1. Taxonomy (NCBI): domain Eukaryota; kingdom Metazoa; phylum Chordata; class Mammalia; order Rodentia; family Sciuridae; genus Spermophilus; species Spermophilus citellus. Next base: position 70,577,312 of record NC_138191.1, on the reverse strand, counting down.
AAAGCCATGAAATAGAAAATGATAAGAAAATGAGCAACGAATCCTAAATATAGTGGAGGAGAAGCCAGTGAATGAACTGAAGTGAAATTTAGAAATACATCTGTTTGGCTACAAAAGCATTTTTAAAAGCAACCTTCTAGATTCTAGTTTGGCAATTTGAGTTTGGCTCAGTCAGAAAGTTCAATATGGATTTCTTTCTGCCATTGCAAGAAGCAAACTATTAGGGGAAGGAAGCTGTTGCTGGGTAAAGAGGAGAGGAAGGATCAGAAAGGACAACGGAGATGCAGATAGCTTTTTTTCTGGCCAGTCCTGCCCTGGCCTTTGAATTCAGGGAATGATTGGTAATTGGCTTAAATTTTTGGACTGAGGAAAAAACATTTTAAGGAATCAGAGTGATTAATGACAGTAATTTCTCTTTTAATTTGTTTAGGATGTATTTTGAGCTTCACTTGGAGATTCAAGGGAACAAACCTTATATGTTTGGTCTAGTTAATGTGTTTCACTGCAGTAAACCTACTGTGTGAGTCTCTGGGCACAAGGACAGAGCTCTGCCACCATAATACTGCTCTGTGTCATCTGGCTTAAACAAGAGCCTTTGAATTCTTCTGCCCTGTGGGGCGTGCATGAAAATTCCATTACCTCCACAGAGAGGGGGTAGCTCCATGTGCATATTTGTTTCTTTCAATTCGGCCTCTTGGAATGGATGGAATTTGTGATTATGCTGTATAGAAGTCTATTGTTCTGAACCTGAAAATAAACCTCTTCTTAAAAGCCCTGTTTGGAACCTGGAAGGTCACCATTCAAGGGCTTCCCTTTATGAAAGTTCTTAACCTGGGCTGCAGGTTTGTCCGTGAATGTGCTTCAGAGTGTTCATGGAAAAGGTTTTGTTTTGTTTTTGGTTTTGTTTTTAAATTTTTTCTTAGTTGGCATGAATGTGCATTTTTCTCAAGAAAGAGTCCATAGCTTTCCTTGGATTCTCAGAAGACTCTGTAATGCCAAAAATGTTAAGAATGGTAGTCTTATACAAAATGTTTCAGATACCACCTTTCATGTAATAGAGATACAGTGGTTGACTTTGGCTAATGATTATAACTTATACAGTCTGTCGGGCTTTCCTCTTACAGTGAGTTATAGTTTGACGTAGGAAAATTTTGCCCTTACGTCTGCCTCGATTCTTCCATTAGGGTTTCATAATTCCTTATCTCTGACTTGTAACCATGCTAAATGAACATCTAAGAGAATATTAGATTCTCTCAAGATGCATTTCTTTATTCAACAAAGATTTGTTAAACGCAAATTATACTTAAAGGTCTTCCAGATTTCAGAAAGACACAACACACTCTTTCTCCTTTAGACATATCAGGCCTTCGGCAGAAGCCTTCAGCTAGGAAGAGAAACTCAACCCACTGATGTGTATGTAAAGGGGAAAACATTATATAAGTCACCATATTTTCAAAACATACATTCTCATTTTGAAATATAAATGAAAAACATAAAAGCAATGATAGGGACCCTTTGACAATGTGACAAAAACCACATCCCACCCAAACTGTGCAGTGCTATCCCACTCCACCCACCTGCAGACTGGCCATAGAGGTTGTGTGGGTGGCAGAATGGAATCATGGAAGGAACTCCCAGGGGCAGAATAAGGAAAAAGGTCATCTAAAGGCAAGAGGAACCAGTGTGTCTAAAACTTAGGCTAAGTAAGCATTTCTGACTAAGTTAATCTAGACTGTAATTGCATAATTATCATTGTGATTTTCCAACTGTCCCGAGGAGAGTCCTACTGGGGTTTCCAAAAACTTGGTGCTTTTTCATTTTCCTCTACAAGACTCAGTCTCTGACTGCAATTTATTATAGTATTCTACAACTCAGACTCTGTTAATATTTCTTTCATTCCTCACATCAGAGTTTCTCTTCTGTCCTAAATTATTCTTTGACACTCCCCTTCCAATTTATTCACAGGACTGGGAAGATAAAGAGAAAGGGAAATAACTTTATATGAAGCAGGAATGAAGTACTTTTTCCAGGCACATAGGCTCATGCCTGTAATCCTAGTGACTCAGAAGACTGAGGCAAGAGGGTCACAAGTTTGAGGTCAGCCTCAGCAACTTAGTGAGGCCCTAGGCAACTTAGCAAGACTCTGTCTGAATATAAAAAGTGAAAAGGGCTGGGGATGTGGCTCAGTGGCAAAGCACCTCTGGGTTCAATCCCTCAATCCCCAGTATCAAAAAAAAAATACTTTTAATTTTGTCTCATTGAAACCCACACTATTAATAGCATTTGCCATTCATTTGATCTTTCCAACATTGTTTTAAGCCTCAATCAGAATGTAAAACTCAGCATCTAACTTCAACTTATCATGAAATATAGGATTATCTTGGGGAGGATGAAATGGATTTGCAGTCCATTTCCAGAATATAAAAAAGATTGCCTTGACTATCTAAATGGAGGGCTCATCTAAAAAATATTCCTAGTTAAAAATCACAGAATTGGCAACCTGACTTCCTCTTTCCTAGGTTTTTCATTTCTTTGTAAATTTTTCTTACACTCCTTTCTAGGCAAACCTACACTTTTCCTGCTGAGATTCCTTAAGCCACAGAGTAAAATGTCACCACCAGGAAACATGTGATTCATTTCACTCTTGCTGGTAGGTACATTCAGAATTCTACTTCAAGAGGTTTCCTTCCTGGTTTTAATCTAAACCTTATTGGGCTGCCTGCAGTGGCCATGGCGACCACAACTGCCGAAATGAAGTCTTTTCAGAAGCACTTGAGGAAGACCTGGTAGTGATGATTCTGCTTCTGAAGAAGTTCCAATCAGCAGCAGGGGAAAATTTATGAGATTCTTATGAGATTTTTGGTTTCTTAAAGGAGTGCACATACCACAGAGAATCCAAATACATTCCATGAAAACTGGGCCGTCCTGACAACCAGCACAAGCCAAGCACATGTGCAGAAAAGTTGAGAGGTCACCTTGTGGCAGGGCCACACTAGCAGCATTGCAGACAGATGAGATGGAGCCTGGTTAGAGTCTCCAATAGAAGAAGGATTCTTCAACTTCACTGGGGGAGCCCTGCCAATACCTGATGGTTATCTTTAGTGCGAGGACCCATCTTTAGTATTTAATAGTATCAGTTCTGCTTGTTTTTTTAGCTTACAAATTGAGTAAGGATAAACAAAGCATTAGCCAAAAACTCTGTAAGTACATGAGAATCTTTACTTTGTAGAAAAGAAACAATAATTTAAGAATAAAGAGTATTTTGATTGTACATACCAACATGCTTGGGTAATGTCTACACTTAGTTTTCTTTTTAAGACATTTGATTATTAAGAGTTACGTAGGCTGAGGCAAAATGGCTTTCCCATTCACGAATATATATGGCTATGTATATAAATATAAATATATATGTACATAAATACATATGAAAAATATGAAGGCCATTTTGCCTCAGCCTACTATTATATGTGTATTTTAAATCAAATTAAATACTATATTTTAAAAGCTTTTCTACTCATCCGACTGCCAAAGGAAGATTCAGTTACTCAAATAGATTGAATTGTGTTGGGAAACAGAGGTGCCAACCAGCCCTCACCCAGAGGTGTTGGACCAATTCATTTGATAATAGGCCGTTGTATGCTGTGCTCTTTTTGGATTACTGTTAGACAAAACTAAAGGAAAGGAAGAGCAAGCAAGCACAAATAGACTAGTTGGATAAATGAGAATTGGTGACATTAATAATATAAATGATACTTAAATCATTATAGCATATTATGATACTTAAATTATTATAGCACATTATAATTTTCTGTTTACCTACAATATGATTTTATCTTCTAATAATCATCTTCGAAGGAAGAATGAACAGATATTATCAAGTAATTTGAAGGAGTAGAAAGTTAAATCAGAGGTTTTAGAGCAGTGGTTTAGTCAGCTTTTTCACTGCTGTTGACTAAAAGACCTGACAAGAACAATTTTAGAGGAGTCCGGAAAAGTTTATTTGGGGGCTCACAGTTTCAGAGATCTGAGTCCACAAGCAGCAGGCTCCTTTCCTTGGGGCTTGAGGTGAGGCTGAACATCATGATGGAAGAGAGGGGTGAGGGAAGCCGCTCACATGCTGATCAAAGAGCAGAGAGAGAAACTCCCCTTGCCAGATACAAAATATAGATCTTAGAGTCACGCCCCCCAGGGACCCACCTCCTCCAGCCACACCCCACCTGCTTTCAGTTACCATTAGATTAATCCCTATCAGGGGATTAATTCACTGATTGGGTTAAGGTTCCTTTAACCCAATCATTTCACCTCTGAATGTTCTTCTATTGTCTCACACATGAACTTTTGGGGGACACCTAATATCCAAACCATAACAAGCAGTAACACACATTGATACCAGTCTCATATTTAATAAGTCATTAAACTAGAGAAATTCGAGATTTCACTTAAATACTTGGATACCTGACTTGTCTAGAAAATAGAAAGTTCTAACAGTACCGAACACATTAGTCCCATATCCACCACGGCAATGGGGGACCACAGTACTCCTTCCTGTTGCTTCACATGTGGTTTCCTATTCATTAATCTTTACTGGCTTGGCCTTTGTAGGCACTAGATTTTTGGACCTCTGATGTAAAAGGATTGTCATAAGGCCATATCCTGAGCTGATGGCAGAGGTAGGACTAAAATGCTGGTCTACTGGCTGCATTTTTTTTTTTAACCATAACATGTTCACATGGACTAACATGAGGCTAGATCAGCTCTTTTCCTCTCCTCCAAGAACCTCCCGTTCCACTGGACTTCTCAGAGTTGTCAAAGAGATCACTTGTGCCTCCACTCCTGATACTGTTGGTACTGTCCCTCAGGTGTTTAGTACTGTCTGCTACTCTCCCTCCCCTGACAAAACCTTAACCATAGTCATAGTGTTCCACTCAAAGTTCCCTGCTCTTTGCAGCCATCTCAGAGCTGATCTGCAGCTTCCCACCTGCCATCATTCATTCAGTCTCATCCTTTATTCAATAAATGTCAGATGAGCAGATGAAGAAAGGAAACGGTAGTAGTATGTTAATACCTTAGTCTGCAGTTGACTTGCTCTTCTCCCTGGGTTTATGTTGGAGTGACAACATAATGACTTCATTCTCTCTTTTAAATGATGGGTCAGATTACTTAATAATGAAGAGTTGGGGAGAATGGCATCCAGCCACATCCATCACAGGGAATGCGTACAGTTTGGGCAACTTCTCTTTGAGATACTCCAACACGAAGCTTGCAGATTCAGAATTTTTAATTCATTTATTTATCAAAAATGTCCCTTGCTTGAACTGAGAAGCTCACGTTTCTTTGCCTCTTTAGTTTGGTAAGCAGGGAAAACATTAATTCAGGCTACAGAAGGCAGCATTCTGCTTTACCTCAGCAGGAGACAAATTGGTGGCTGGCAGGGAAAATTATATGTCAAAAAATGATGCAGAAAAGATAAGAACTGGACCCAGTTATTGATTCATTCCTTAACTCTTACTGTGTTCCAGACACAAGTTAGGTCCTGAAGTAGATATGTTAAATAAATAAGTGCAGTGAATATTATGGGCATCTAGGCAAAGTACTGAAGACACAAGGGAGACAGTAGTCAGCTCTTCCCGATGAAATCAACTAACTTGACCTTCAAACTGAGTCCTAACAAATATAAGTGTATTTGGCACACACTCTGGGTAGGACATTAAAGAATGTTTAATGCTACAAAATAAATTAATTAGATGGATCTCTCCTTTATAAGAGTATATAGGTCATATGGAAAACATTTAAGAACATGGTGCATTAAAAAAAAAAAAAACACCTAGTGACACAAAATAAATGAATAGAGATCTATGCTCGCTAGACTCCACCTGAACTCCAATTCTGGCTCAATTATTTGCTGGCAGTATTGAGCTTGGACAGATTTGTTCATTTCCTTGTGCCTCAGTTTCCTCCTGTCTTAAAAAGAAGATAATAAAATTATCTACTTCACATTAGGTTAATAATAAATGAGATGATACAAGAAAACTGTTTAGCATAATAGCTGACGCACAGTAATAAAAAAAATTAGCCATTTGCAATATCGTAATATAATGTAGTTGAAAACCATATACTATTTTTCTTTAAAACAGGCAGCATCAAAAAAAGAGTCATATATTTTCAAAGCATTTATTAATGAAAGCTTAGATAATTAAAACAAAAAAAAGAAATCTCATATCTAATGTGCTTTGCAACATTTATGTGTCAGTTTTGCATTTTATTCTCACTCATCTTAGATAATGAAACCAGACCAGGTCCCATAATTGCCCTTCCGCAACTAACTGTTCAGTATTCAGTTTCTTGAATTTTTCAGTGAGGTTCATCTCCCAGCTGTAATGAATTAGCATGATACTACTGTGCTGATGCTTCCAATACTGCACATTACCAAAGACAACCATTCTCAGCAACCATTTTTTTTACTTTCAAACATTGATTAAAATTAATCTTTTTTGTTTTTTTTCCTGAGGTCCTGGGAATTGAACCCAGGGCCTCTTGTATACTTACTAAGCAAGCACTGTACCACTGAGCTATATCCCCAGTCCCTAAATTGTAAATCTTAAAGTTTCTTAAATTGTAATTTTTTTTTTTTTGGTACCTGAGATTGAACTCAGGGACACTCAACCACTGAGTCACATCCCTAGCCCTATTTTGTATTTTATTTAGATACAGGGTCTCACTGAGTTGCTTAGTGCCTCACCATTGCTGATGCTGGCTTTGAACTTTTGATCCTCCTGCCTCAGCCTCCTCAACCACTGAGATTATTTTAGGGCTTTTTTTTTTTCCTCTGTGGTACTGGGGATTTGATCCCAGGGGCACTCTACCACCAAGCTACATCCCCAACCCCTTTTTAAAATTTTAAATTTTGAGACAGGGTCTTGTTAAATTGCTGACATTGATGAGGCTGGTCTCAAACTCATAATCCTTCTGCCTCAGCCTCCCAGGGAGCTGGGATCATAAGGATGTGCCCCTGCTTCCAGACACAGGACTGTTGAACATAACATCAATCATAGCAGTCTTCTGGAAAAAGTCTCAAAATTCTTTATTTCCTACTAATTTATTTGATTATTTGGTTATTCCTATTAAATTCGTATGACACTGAGCACTCTGGGTAAAATAACCTTGTGAAAAATCTGTCATATCTGAGGGACTCTACCATCCCTAGATAACATACTATCCTTGCAATCTCTGCTAGTCTACAGGAAGTAATCTTAGGCCTTTGTATATAATATGTGCTATGCTATAAAAAAATTAATATGGCTCTTAAAAAATGCAGTATGAGGATGTAACTCAGGGGTGAGAGCAATTGCCTAACATGCTCTGGTTACTGGGTTTGACCTCCAGCACTGCAAAACAAAAACAAAAAATCTTTAAAAATACACTATAATGAAAGTGAAAGTACAATTAGGGGAGACATATCAATAGGACTTTATTACTTGCTAATACTCACTTTTCCTGAGATAATACAAATTACCAAACAGAAGCTATTTCCTTTTTAAAGGTGTTTTTCATCTTATAAAATTGGGGTCATCCACTACATCCATCTTGAAGGAAAATGCTGTCTCCACATTGCTGCTTCTGTGTCACCCTTAAGTGTGCAAGGCTGACGCAGCTGTAGTTTGAGATTCAAGTGGGAGCTGCAGAGAATCTCTCCCTGGCCATATTCTCCAGTGGTATTCTGGGCTTTCTATCACAGTCGTGGGCAACACCTCGCACCACTACACTCTTCATATCTTGTTCATCTCTCAGGTCTTCTTTTCCACACCAACCAGTTGTTCATAATTTGCTGTAGAATAATTTGGCCCTTTTCTTATGAGACACTTCTCATGAAGCCAGGCCCAGAAGCACTCTGACTTCTCAACTTCAGGGTCTCATCCAGATTCATCTAGTTGTATTCCTTAACAACAAACCATTTGTATGTGATATGTGTTGCTCCTCCAAAAGGAAAAAAACAGTGGCCTTCTTTCTTTCTTAAGAAACATTCTTAAGAAACAAGATTGTGGGTTTTTTATGCCCCCAATTCCATATTCCATATTCCAGATATATTTCAACAAATATTTTTTAAGTGTTTTGTACATGTGAGGCTATTTGCAGAACAATTTGATATTCATACTTCTAATAACTCCCATTGCAAGGCATGAACCCCCAGAAGCTGAAGCAGAAAGTTATAGAAATAAGGCCTTGTGTTTTTCAGTAGGAAGGAACTTCAGATGTGCCCCTAGAAAATACACTAATTATTCTTGTTGTATCATGGAGTATGAATGAGAGAAAGAAGACTAGCGATGAGTCAATGCTGACTTGATTTTACAAGCAATGAAAGGCAGATTCTGAGAACTTCAAAACAATGAGTTTGAAATCAGTCCCTAGCAATGTTAGACAAAATTATTAACGTAAAAATGAGCATTTTAGAAAAATGGCAGTGACTATTAGGTTCACCAAGAACAAAACAGCCCCAAGTACACTAATTGACTTTTACTCTTCAAAAGAGAGTATAGTTGGACTTGGGCAAGTCTTTTAATCAAAATACTCATATGTTCCTAGAAGATAAGTCAAAGCTGGTTTTTGGTATATTAGTTTCCACAATGAGAGAATTACTTCTTTCAGAAGTGACTTAGAATGAGCTTTGGAGTCAGATTTTCAGGTTCAAATTGAAGTGCTGCAATTTATTGGCCATGTAAGTTTATGAAAGTTGCATAAATTTCCTGAATCTTAAAATTCTCAGCTGTAATGAAAGATTAAAACTGTCATGATGATGTTGTGTATCTTAAATGACATAATGTGAATGAATGTTTTTTACCCATCATTAAATAAGTGCTCAATAAAAATGATAGGCGTTACGTTTTATTCTCCTTACTATAATGACAGTTTCCAACGTGAAGAGAGGTCCCTGAGAAATGCACTAGCACGCTTTTGCCAGTCATTTGAATGGAAACCTGGAAGCCTTGTAACTATACTGGTAGGCTCCTTGCTATGCTGTGCACTCTTTCAGGAAAGGGACCCTGTCTCCTTATTCTGTATGCCATTAGTGCCTGACATAATGTCTGACCCATCGTAGCCACTCAGGTGTGTCTTAAAGAATGACATGAAGCTGAGCATGATGATGTACGCCTGTAATTCCAGCCAGCTCAGGAGACTGAGACAAGAGGATTGTGAGTTCAAAGCCAGGCTCAGCAAAAGCAAGATGCTAAGCAACTCAGTGAGACCCTGTCTCTAAATAAAATACAAAATAGGGCTGGGGATGTGGCTCAGTGGTCAAGTGGCCCTGAGTTCAATCCCCAGTACCAAAAAAAAAAAAAAAGAAAGAATGACATGAATAAAGCATGGCAACAAAGACATTGGATAATACAGTCAGGATTCAAAAAAAGTCTTGAATAAATAGAATAATGGTCCAATGTCAAACATGAACTATAGTATGAATGGATATAGAGTCCTCTATTTTTATCCAAAACACAGGTTGCAACAGAAGCAAATTACAATAGCTTGAAATAAACAGCATTTGGTACAAAAAATTTAGACATTCTAGTTTTACAAAAGTTCAAAAACTCAGAATAAAATGATGCCAACCCTCCACAGAGTACATTTCCTGCCTTAGTAAAATTTTAAATGATTAGAGATAGATTCCAGAACAAGGCCGGCATCACTACCATGTACTTTGCATAATTAGGCCACATGTCAAGTAATGCACTCAGTTCTGACTGCCACATTTAGGAGAGATAGGGACAAACTGGAATCTATCCAATATGGTGATAGGCCTCAAAAGCCATATCCTATTATAATGATTAAAGGAATGCTAGGTCTGAAAAAAAGAGTAGACTTAGGGAAAAATGATAGCCATTTTTCAAATAGTTGAATAACTTTCATGTGGAATAGGAATTTTATCCTCAGAAGCTTCAGGAAAAAAAAAACTCATACTAAAAAATAGACAATTCAGGAAAGTATCGGTCAAAAATAATGATGATCTCTATTTAAAATGAGAATGAAATGTCTTAAAGGTAATGTTGGATTCTCTTCGAAGTTAATATGAATTTATTTAATAAATGATTAATGTATGCATTTATATGCATACTTTATATACACCCTATATTTTAGGGAAACCTTCAAAAGTTTGTAGATTAATTGATGTATATCATTTACGGTTTCCACATGTGTATTTATAAATGTACCTGTAAACGTATACTTAGCAAATATTAATTGAACAACATTACATGTCAGTTTTGTGCTAGACAGTGGGCAAGCTGAAGCACAGGCAATATGATATAGAAAATTTCTGCTTTGAGTGGGATATTGGATGAAAGTTTGATATTTGAGATTAAATCAATCTAAAAAAGCTGTTTGCTTGATTTAAATGTCACTGGGGAATTGAGAGGTTTGAGAAATTAAAATCCTACATCCAAAGCACATTGACAGTGTAGGTTGAAATCATGCTGTTTGCATCTACTGAGCCTCAATTTTTCTAGACTTTGTTCTGATCATGCTATACTTACATAGGTAAATAAGACATATGATTTTGGCATATTTCTAAAATCTTATCTTGCCTCTTCAATACCTGAATTTTATTTATAACATATACCTGTAAAGCGATATTTAACCAACCTTTTTTCTTTTCTTTTCTTTTCTTTTTTTTTTTAATTTCAGGTGGGGGGTGGTGGGTATTGGGGATTGAGCTCAGGCACACTAGACCACTGAGCTACATTCCCAGCCCTATTTTTTTTTTTTTTTTTTTTAGAGACATGGTTTCACTGAATTATTTAGCATCTCACTTTTGCTGAGGCTGGCTTTGAACTCACAATCCTCTTACATCAGTTTCCTGAGCCTCTGGGATTACAGGAGTGAGCCACCCAACTCTTTTTTAATATTACCATGGACAATTTTAAAAAAATCACATTGAGTGACAACTGTCTACTACTCCTTAAGGTAGTAAAAAAAGATTCCTTTTTCTTAAGAACTTTATAGAATACTTCTCCTTTTCTCTTAAGTAAAAGAATTATAATCAACAAATACATTTGATTTGCTAGCAGAATTTTTTTTCTTTCTTTCTTTCTTTCTTTCTTTCTTTTTTTTTTTTTTTTTTTTTTTGATACTGGGGATTGAACCAGGAACAGTCTACCTCTGAGCTACAAGTCAGTCCTATTAAGTTGTTGATTTTATTTATTTATTTACTTACTTACTTACTTATTTTTGAGGCAGGGTCTCACCATGTTGTTGAAGCTGGCCTCAAACTTGAAATCCTCCTGCCTCAGCTTCCCGAGTCACTGGAATTATAAGCATGTGCCACCATGCCTGGCTGATCCCAGAAAATTTAAGATAAAAACGTTCAACATATGCAGTGATGTTCATTTTCATTGGTTGGAGAATTCTGAATATATTTTCTTTGCCTTTTGTATTCCAAACATTCGCCATTAAAAAAAAAAAAAAAGTTGAAATATTGTAACTTTTTATGCTTAAAGAAAGTTATATTATTAAGGAATGAACATCAAAAAGAATCTATTTTTGCTAAATGGCTAATTAGAAGAGGATGGTTTCTAAAAAGGAAACAAACAGAAAGCAGTAGAACTGCCCAGTCCTGCTCTCTGCAGCCCAATCCTGATTCAGCAAATAGGTATTTGCCAGTAGCAATGAGCATTGTGTACTACAATGACGGTGCTGGTTAGCTCGATACTGTTCCCACACCTCAGCTAGTCGGGGCCAGTGCGTGGGTAATACATGAAGTCACTGGGTACCTGAGTGAAATATTGAAAGCTACGGAGGTTATGAGGGTTTAGAGACAGGTGGAACTGGCTAAATCATCACAGCCACACCCACCCTTTAAAATGTACTTGGCAATGAAATTCATGTCAATATGACACCTGTCTGCGTAGGAAATTCATGACAGGACAAAAGGGCAGGCTTCGGATACTAATAGTGTTGTGACTGGGATCTCCCCAGGAGCCTCTCTGGAAAAGACTCTGTGTTCCTTTCTGACTTTTATGCCAATTGGAATTTGAAGGGGGCTCCATAACTGACACTCTATGAGGACCCAGAATTCCTACTGATAAGGTAAGGTCAATTATCCCTTTTGTTTTGATCATTGGAGACAGATTACAAATCTCCTACTAGATCTTGCCTTTCCGTATGTAGATTACTAGGGCAATCTTGGCAGTGTGTTTCAGGGTCTTGAATTTAAAGGATGAAACTCTTTGGTGCCTGTTCTAAAAACAGACATCCAGCCCCTGCCATAGCTGTCTGTACAGTTTCTGCCTAATGGGATGCAGAGAAAGGAGGAAGATGATGAGCTGTGGTAGAGTGGGAAGGAGTGATTTCAGAGAAATGTGACATAACAGCTCATCTCCAGAGGCCCCATATAATGATGTTTTAGTAGCCACCTATATCCTGAGATTTAAATTTATGAAAGAGAATCATGGTGATATCTTAATTGCTCTGAGGATGTCTTTTCAAAAGAATTGTCACCGAAGCAGTTCCTCCTTCAGAGGAGCTGAGAAACCCAAGGAGATGGCTTTATTGCAGAAGAGCTGAGGAAAGCCTCTGTCCTAGGAGTTAACGTTTATGGATCTCTTTGGCAAATAAGAGTCTCCATTTCAATTCTGTTCTGTTTGATGAAGATTCAGAAAGTCTTAATCAAATCTAGCAGTCCCTACTGCTTCTTTCCTTCCTAATCTCCCTGATCTTGAATTATGAGATCCTTAGCTCTTAAAATAAAGCACCATTTGTTATAGCCTTTTCAAAATTAAGACTAACCCCATCAAAACTAATTGTTTGTTAACATCAAATAAACAAAAATTTTTTTAAGTTTGATGAACTGTTTGTAAGCTCTAATCAAGTGGGTGGAGTCATAAAGGAGGGGAGGGAACCGCTGAAACAATATATGTAATTTGTTTGCATTATTATTTGAGATAATTATGAAGCAAGCGTTCAAAAGCTGTTCTTTATCTTTAGACCAGAAGGGGGGAAGATGGGGGAGAGGAAAAAGCACAAGAACACCCAGCCATTGTCAGCTGCTCTCTAAAATATTGCAGGATTCACAATTGTGGAACATTAGTATTACTGAGAATGCCAGGGAGAGAAGTGTCACGTTGAATGTAGAGTGATGACTTCATAGGAAGGCAAAGCTGAGGATATGACCAGTTTGCAGTCACAGAGAAATCAGCTTTAATTAATTTGAGTGCCAGCTCTGTGTATAATTACACAGCATGAGAGTTTGCATGCAAATGCGGAAATGCTGATTGTTCAAATACTTGCACTTGCTCATTAATACGTTGGGACTAACCAAGGCTGGCAAGCAGACAGGGTACAGCACACAGTGCCTGCAGGCTAATTTGTATTATATTGTAGTTAGCAAACAGATTTCAGATGTTTCTTCTTTCTTTAAATAATAAGCATAAAAATAAGTATGTCATTTTCATTGGTGACATACCTTGTTTTCTTCTCGATTAAAATAAAAGGTTTGGGGTTTCTAAAAACCTGTTGAAATTGGAATTGATGTTATCATTACCCTGATTTGTAACTATTTGACATTGGTAATATTTATGCCAGTTCTAGGATATTTCCACTTGACATTTCATGCAATTATCTAAACTGATCATGTTTTATAATTGGTAGAACTATATTTTTTTAAAAAGGTAAATTTATACTTAAATCCCAAACAGAAGAAAACAGTGGTCATAGTTGAACTGCCTATTTGTCTATCAAATCTAGTACCTTGTGGCAAACATCAGTCCAAAGGCTTCAGACAAAGGATTGACTTCAATGTGAAAGTACCTCATCCTAAAATGTCCTAAAGTGAGACTTTTTCCATTCTGATCTGTGAATTATTAGGAAAGATCAGCTTCAATCAAATTGCCAAATACCTTGACCAGATTCCAGAGGGGGAATTTTTTTTTTTTTTTTTTTTTTTTTGTTAAATCTCAACCCTGGAAATACCTGATACTTTCTTCAGAAAATATTGTAAGAAAACATCATTTTATGGGGATTGCCCAAGTCCCACAGATCAGGTACAACCAATGCTGTCTATTTTGTTGCCAGCACTGCAGTGCATTTCAATTCTACAAGTGTTAATGAGGCACCTATTTCTGTCGGACACTGCATACAGTGGTAAGCAACGTAGATACAGTCCCTGCATTGGCCATCTCTCTTTTCTCTCAGGAATTGTCTTAAGAAGGAACCTAACTCAGTTTCCCTGGGAAATACATTCTACTAGCAGTATTACCTTGGGGAAAGCCCACATTATAGAAACTTGAATCTATGGATTTCCACAAACAGTTCTCAAATCCCATCTGGGAGACTCGCTCACTCTCCACTATTTCTTTAACCCTATCCCTGTGCCAGATGAAGGGAGCTACCACTACCCCTGGGGTTGAATACAAAATTGGAAAGGATATATGAAGCAGTCTATAAGGCAAGCCCAAAAGTTTTATAAGAAAAGATTAAAGAGGAAGGTTCTCATACCCTTCCCTGAAAGTCTATAACTGTAAGAATAGTCATCTTTCAGGAAACAAAGGAAGACACAACACATAGATGGATACCGGACATGTCACACCATTTGGCTCAACTACCAGTAGGCAAGTTCTATTTGAGTATTCTTCATATGGCAAGCTGAGGAACACCAACTAGACAGAGTAGTCCTTCCTTCCTTCCTAAAAAAAAAAAAAAAAAAAAAATCTGTTCAAGTGTTCCACATGAAGGACTTCCTATAGATATGGGATATATGTATAAGTGAAAATGGAAAGGGATGTTAAATCATTCAAATATATATACCTCGGCTCCCACTTCATTTTCAGAGTAGTTTAACCCTCCTTACTATATATCAATAATATGCAAAAAAGGAAAGAAAATTCAGGATAGTGAAAGGATTGTCTTCATGATATATATGCTGTAATTTGGAGATAATGTACCCTGAGCTCCAAGTACCTTGAGCTCAGACAATATTTCTTTATAGCTCTATCATAGACACCTCTGTCACAGGATACATGTGGTCAGAAAACGAAAATAACAACCAACCCCAAAAGAAATGAGCAAAACAGGTATGCTTTAAGAAAATTCTGCTGGGCATAGTAGCATACACCCTGTAATCCCAGCTACTCAGGAGACTGAGGTAAGAGGCTGGGAAGTCTGAGGCCAGCTGGGGTGATTGAGCAAGACCTATCTCAAAATAAATGTGTCACTAATGGGGCAGAACTTGAGAAATGTCCAGGTAACAGGTTAGCTACAGAGTCTTTTGTTGGTCTTGTTGTTGTCAATCTTACTCCAAGACAGAAGAAGAAAGGAGGTTGATGCCAGAGAACATCTAAGGTAGAGGTGAGAAAGTTTTGAGTGATGTGCTAGGTGCCATTGATCTCAGTGGAGACACTGGTGAGAGCATCTCCTGGGAGGGTCTAGGAAAGACTGGACATCACACAGTGATAAAAGGCTCTACCTTCTTATGGAAGAGAAGGAAGAACAAAGTCATTCAAAACAATTTACAATGGAATTGGGGGCGGGGGGGGGGACAGGAGGGAGAGTAAACAAATGAAAACTGTTCACTGTATAAACTTCATTTAGATGTTAACTCGTGCCAAGGTGAAGTGAGAACTTCAAATCACCTAACAGTTTATAAGTTTACATTCTCCAAGGCTGGTACACTGAAAGTAGATTTTTTTTTTTAATAGTTTAGTGCTCTTGTATTTTGTACAAGTGTGTTTCTTGTGCACAGTTCCTGAGGAAGGAATTGTGGGAAGACAATGGCACATGAAGTAAAGGAGACAGGTAATGCCAGGAGAGTTTGGTCTTCAGGGAAAACCTACCACCTCTGGGGCCACCTCTTCCCCTCTGCTCACCTTTGGCTTGTGGATAATAATAAATGTATTATTGCCCACAGGAGAAAAGCCTGCAAGGGGATGCCTAGGTCTCCCTTATCAGAGCACTTTCCCCTTTAAGCACTCCACATTTCCATTGGCTCATCCCCTGCATGTGAGGTGCCGCCATATGCAGGCAGGGCAGCCATCGCCTGAAAACCACTGGGAATGCAACACCCGTATATCACTTGACAAGAGAGAAAGCCCCAAAGGCCAACACTCCACTTCATATGTCTGGAATTACCATCAGCATTTTAGGATAGGTTCATTCTTAGGCTTAACTGGCTATTCCAGTTTTCCTACCTAAAGACGGGAACACAGAACATCAGTCATTGAATGGCCGCCAATGACACCAGGGCATCCCCTGGGAGTGACCACCCTGGGAGTGGGATAACAAGAGCATTGAGAATTAAGAGATTCCTGGAGGGACTGGTGTTGTGGGAGGTGGGCCTATGGGTCTCCAAACACCAGGTAGCAGTCAGTTTGCAAAAGAACAAGACAACAAGTTGTCTCAGAGCATCTCTGGCCTGCCATTTACTGCCTCTTTCTATTTCCTTTTTCTTTGGTCTTCTGCCTCTGCTGTCCTCTTCCTGACCTTTTTCAGATCCCAATTCTTAGGGTCCTGTCAACCAGATAAAAGAGTTTCTAACATGTAGCACATGGGGAATGTTGAATATTTTTTAAACAAAGAATGATAATCACCGAAATTCCAAATCGGAGATTTCTTGAGGATTTATTCATGTGAGGAGCTACAGCGTACGCAGGGGATTTGAGGATAAACTCATCAGGCCTTTTACTTATGGACCTCATCATCTAATGGGGAGACAAACCTGTTTGACTTGAATACTTGATGATGCAGAGGTACCAAAGAGGAAGAAAAGACAGTGAGAGAGCAAGATAGTTCTTCTGTAGGAAAAGAAAAATATTGGCAAATCAAATGAATCGAATGACAACCAAAAGCACTTAGGTATGGAAATGTACATAAACATGAACAAAATGGTATTTTAAAAGTATTGTTTCTGGCAGCAATATATAAATTTGTTTGGATACAGAAGAGCCTACAGGCATTTAACCGGCTGTGGAGATGGTCTGTTAGAAGAGAGGGGATAGAAAGGCAGAGATCCATCAGAGAAGAAATTGACAGGTTCTTGTAAATTTCTGTGGAAGGAGACAAGAAATCTGTCATATTTGATTTTAAGGTTTCACATCTTGCTGATGGCATATTTTAAAAAAAATGGAAAGAAACATGGAAGGGGACCAAACGTGAAAAGGAAAATACAGATTCAATTTGGATGTCTTTTTTGGAGGTGCTAAAGCCTGTCTTTGTTAGAGCAGAGTACAGGGTGGAACCTGTATCCAACACTCTGAAGAGAGGGAAGGTTGATAACGGAGCTGTGGGGTCATCTACACACAAGGACCAAAGAGCAGATAAGACTGTCAAGGAAGAGAGACCAGCAGAGAAAGAAGCAGAGAAACAAATATTTGGATGACACATATGGAGGATATGAAGAGGAAGGAGACAGAAACTACAGTCCCCAGTTACAAAGAAAATCATAAATCCCCATAGAAAGTGGGAAGGGGGTGAAGAATTTTCTGGAAAGAGGGCCTGATTGGGTGACAAGGAGGAGATGAGAAAGATGAAATGGGAGAAGACTGGATGTCACAATGCATTAGTCACTGACTTGACTTTCAGGAGAGAGATTTCATGAACGGAGGTTTCTCTTTATGGCAAAAGAAGTCAGATGCTGGGTGAAAAGGACTTACCAATGTCTTTGGCACAATCAAATACTGAAACTAAAGCAAAAGTGGTTTGCTTTCTAGGAGTTTACTTCTAAATTAGACGGAGAGAAGCTGAGGAAGAGAGATGCCCCAAAGGCTGAGGCCAGGTCAGTTTGGTCAGTGCAGCTTTTTACCCAACCAGAGACCTGTTGTCCTTGTGGTTTCTTTCAGCCTCTGACTTCCTGTCATCAAGTGAAGGTGGGTGGCAGTTAATGGGGAATTGTTATGAGGTTCAAAGATGACTAAGGCTATAAATCACAATCAGGCTCTTCCTACAAAGCCAGCTTTGGAATTATAGGAATTTCCCCACAAGAAAGTCATCTCCACTCCACCCACTCTTCCTGGCCCATTTTACCTTTTTGAACACAAGGGTATCCTCATAGGTGCATGCACATTTCTCATCTTAAGTGTCCAGTCCATTTGGAAAGAGCTTCATAATATTCCTTTCATGTAAAGGTGTTTGATCATAACAGAGCACAATCATCAGAATAGCTTTACTGTCACGTAACAAATTCAGTGCTCGGTCTTCCTACCTTGTTATATTTAGTTTAAAAACATGCCAAGGGGCTGGAGTTGTAGCTCAGTGGTAGAGCGCTTTCCTTGTACGTGTGAGGCACTGTGTTCGATTCCCAGCACCAGATATAAGTAAGCAAATAAAATAAAGGTCCATCAACAACAACAACAAAAATTTAAAAAAAATGCCAAGACCAGCTGGGAATATAGCTCAGTGGTGCAGGCCCTTCCTACCATACCTAAAGCTCTGGGTTTGATCCCTAGTACCGTACACACACACAAAAAGGCTAATCTAGAAAACTCTTAATGAATGTATATAATCCCTGGGCTTTTGCTTTGAATATTTATCTTTTCTTTGGCATCCACATGTTGGCTGAAGTTCAGTGCTCAGATCTACTCAGAGCAATCTGATAACAAATAGCACCACATTACCTGAGAGTAGAAAATTATTTTTGCTCTTATTCAAATACTTTTTCATTAGCCACCCACAAATCCACTTCAACTACATACAGATGCCTGTTTACATGTGCAGCTGAGGTGTGGTATCTAGATAGTTGGAAGAAAATATAATTATGTGTTTACCTAATAGAGAATCTCTGTATTATCAAAGAGGTATGTATGAGGAATATGAATTATCTGTATGCTTTACTAACATAGAGTTGAATTGCACATTGTTTGTGCTCTTCTTTCCAAAACACAAGGCTATTTTATATGCCTAGGCTTGTTCTCTATTTCTTTCTAGTTGTAAGACTATCTTTACCACTTACATAATTTTGCAGAATTTTTATTTGTGTGTATATGTATGTGCATATATACAAATTTTCTTTCTCTATCAGGAACTCAGGGAGGAACCTTCATAAACTTGCCCTGCATGGTTGTTGGTTTATCTGTCAAAGAAATTCATTACCAAGAGAATGTCTTGCTTTATATGCTTACTAAATTTTTTAAAAATGTTTTTCATTATATTTATGCAAACGTAACTTGGCTAGCTCATAATTTACCAAATGCAAGCATTTGTCAGGGTTATTTCCAATCACTCAGAAAAATGTGCCTTTGTGTATTTTGATTATTTAAAGCAATTTTGTTTCCATTATGCATACAGGCTGCCAGAACAGCATGACTGTCTTGACTGAGGAAGTAGGAATGCTCTTAATTTTCATACATGCATCTGTAGAAGTACTTTTGATTGTTTAACCAATGTACAGATAGTGATGAGGGCATAAATGTTTTTGCACATGTTTATTTTCCTTGGCACTTCAGAAGAGAGGGATAATGCAAAGGAAAATTACACATGGTGTTTGCATTTAAATACATATACACTAGATTGTAAGTTGAGGAAATGTTTAATATTCTGAAGCATAAGAATTAGGATGTATTCCTTATATAGAAATCTGTCATATGACTTAATTTTATTTCTATACTTTAGCTAAACTTTTTTTTTTTTTTTGGCTTTGGGTTTATGCAAGCTTTTTACCAAACTCTGAAGTTCTAAGGGATCAAATATTATTAAAACTTACTTACTTTGCCTTAAAGAAAATCCTTATACTTGTTCATTAAATGATTCCTAACAGGAAGGGGAAACAGCTAACCAAGTCAGGGCATTAGAGGTTATTCTTGTGAATATGGTGTTACCATATAACTACAAAACCAAAGGTTTTTTTTTTTCTGGCTATTTATTAAATTTCATTGAATCTTAAGATGGTATCAATAGTAAAATGCACTATTATTTTACATTCTACAAAAATTTTTAAATCCTGTCAATGAAACAATAAAAATCATTAATGGAACAACCTTACTTTAATTTCAGAGATGTTAAAATGGGGCAAAGATACATCCTGTGATGGATAAAATAGAGCATATGGAATAATTATGGAGCTTTAGCTCTTGGAGGAAGTATGCTAAGCACATCAACTCAAAGGTGCTCTTTCCTGGCTTGAGAAGATATATTATCTCCTCTATTCAATGGGACAGAAAAATTGTTCTATGTATTTTAAATGGTTTCTAGCCTCTTCCCATATATAGAATTATTATAAAGATATTCTCTCTTCTAAGAGAAATGACAATGACTTAAAGGAGCAGAATAGCAGTACCAAAAGGGGGAAAAAATAAAAGCACCTTGGGTTTTAAAGTTAATGTAGCTGAGATTTGATTTCTCTACTCACTTGTTCCTTCAGTACCCTGTTCTTCTGCCCAATAGTCTTTCCCTTCTACATCACTGTGGGACTAAGAGGTAGTAAAAATTTTGTTATAGGAAACTGTAAAAGGTATAGATTCTAAATATTTCTTTACAATACCATTATAAAGCCATATTTTTTTTAAAAATAGTCAATGGGCTATGAACATAATTCAGTGGGAGAACACTTGCTTAGCAATGTACAAAGTCCTGGGTTTGATTCCCATGACTAAAGAAAAAAACAGAAAGGAAGAAAAGTATGTAGGTCAACCAAAACATTTAAAAATCCTGAAGAGGTGTTAAAACAACTCTCAAACAAATTGTTATAAAATATAAAAATTAATAATTAAACAAGTAAAGCTAATGATTTGGCTATCAGAGAATAGAATTTGAGAGAAATAACCTGGTTCCCTGTCCCTGTCACCACCTAATTCAGTGATTGGCCAGTAGTATTTTCCCAGTTGAAGTTGCTTGAGTTATTTCTTGATTTAATAAATTGATTAATTACAGCCAGAGTCCCTTTCCTTATCTGTTTTGGAGATAGGCATTTTGAGGCAAAAAAAAAAAAAAAAAAATTCAAGGAGGAAATATTAAATTGTATTCTAAATGTTTCATTACATATTTCTTTTCAAGATGTTTTCTGTCATAGTGTCAGGTTCTTCTGGTGATGAATAAAATATTAAATTACTCATCACCTATCCATCTTCTAAGTAAACACCAACGAAGCAACTCACGGGAACCAGGCATTCGATAGTAAGATAAAAAGTGCTACCCTCTACAGCAGTGGCTCTCAAAGTGCCAGACCTAAGAACCCTTCTCCATTCCCCCAAATTATGGAGGAGCCCAGGAGCTTTTTTGTAGTGGATTATATTTTTCAATATTTATTACATTAGATATTAAAATGGTAAAGTTTAAATGGGTAGTTATTAATTCAAATAAAAAGTCATAACAGACCCATTTCATAAAACATTTTTAAGAACAAAAACTAGATTTAAAAAAAAGTTAGTCTAAACGGTAACATTATTTACATTTTTTTTGCAAATATTTTTAAAGTCCAAGTTAAGAAAGGACAGATAAATTCTGATTACCTTTTTTTTTGCTTGTGGTGCTAGAGATCAAACCTAGGACCTCACACATGCTAAGCAAGCACTTTACCAATGAACTACATTCCCAATTCTCATATTAGCTTCTATGTCAGTCTGTTACAACATATTATTTTGTTTGAAATATATGAAGAAAATTAGTCTTACACTGATTGTTAGGGGAAGAGGGAATATTTTAATACCCTTTTCAGATTAATGTGATGTTCTTTGATTTAAAAAAAAAAAAAAAAAAAACTTCTGTGATCAAGTTTTTTTGCATCATGGAATCCAAAACCATATCAATGAACTTTTAAAAATTGGTTGCATTAAAATACATTGGTTAATCTTATATTTTGAAGGGATCTTTTACCCACACAATAAAAACATGAGTATATAACATCATGTATTGTTCATTTAGAAAATACTGTTTTTGAGTGAATTATGCATATTCTCCAAATAACAACATATTTCATGATGCATCCTTTTAAAAACTCCATTGTTAAATCGATGCCAATCTTATCTGAAAAATCTCTACATACTGAACAGCTATCAAGTCTCGGTGATAGCAACACATTGTTTATTAAGTTATTGTGTGAATGTTTGAATTTTATCATTGGTCACATATACTATCAGTTGTCTTCCTTGAAATGTCTGGCTCTCTTCCCTTCACATTTTTATTAGTAGTTATAAAACACTGAAGCAAGAATAACCATAGTTGCTTAGTCTTTCCTTAAAGCAAAAATGATATTCCACAAAAAGAGCACCTATCTCAGTGTACAGCTCAAACATGCATCTCAAAAGCGCTTTTCCTGGGCTGGGTTGTGGCTCAGAGATAGAGCACTCACCTACCATGCATGAGGCACTGGGTTCGAATCTTAGCACCACATTGTCCACCTATAACTAAAAAATAAATTTAAAAAAAAAGGTGCTTTTCCTGAAGAACCATCAGACTTCAATATAGAGTAAAAATACTTTTTTAATTCATTCCATTTTGTCACACAGAATGTTAACAATATGTATTTTTCAGGAAGTTTGGATTTTATTAAATTATTATTAATTTTAAGTATTTTTAAAAGACATTCTTAATTAGAATTGGTAGTTTTTAAATTTGTTGTACGTTTTGTGTTATTTTGTTTTGCTTTAATTCAGTATAAGGTAGTTAGAAATATAATGACAATAAAACTGCAACATAGTTTGGCACTGCTGCCTTAATTTATGTTCAGGTGTTGCTGGTTTTGTATGCCAATGTTTTCCATCATTAATATAAACAACCACATTGTGAAAAAGACAATGTCTTGATTTTATTCTTAAAGTGGATTTGACTTTGCAAATCTCCCTAAAAGGGTCCAGAGATCCCCAGGGATCTACCAACTTGACTTTGAAAACATTCTCTAGAGATTCAAAGGGATAAATAAGTAGAATTTTCATCGGTTTCTAGGAAGTATAAGGAAAGCACATATTTTCATTATTGCATGAAGGAGGCTATGTCTGAGTGGAATCCTGAAGAACACCTCAGTATCAGCCCAGTAAACAAGAAACCCATGGCTGATTGAATCCTAGGTCTAGAAATATTATTTCTGTTATCATTTTTCTAATATACTTTATAAAGTCTAAGGAAGCTCAACCATATGGTTCTTATATGTTAATTGTATTCCAGAAAACATGTATGCCCAGTTGAGTAAGGTCATTAATAAACCATTATGGCTCCAGATTAAGTTATTATGGGAGTGTGGAAGGGAGGACCTGCAAAAGCTACATGAGATTCCACCTTTCATTGTACAGGCACTTTCATGTAGTAAGGCAGACGTCATCTATTTTGCGTACTTTTAGACTCTGCCCCAATAAAAATAAATTCAAACCCGTCCTCATCAGTGTGACCTGGCA
This sequence comes from Spermophilus citellus, assembly GCF_964194105.1. Lineage (NCBI taxonomy): Eukaryota > Metazoa > Chordata > Mammalia > Rodentia > Sciuridae > Spermophilus > Spermophilus citellus. The sequence goes on along the minus strand of NC_138191.1, from coordinate 70,554,015 downwards.
AAATGTAATTAACCATTTTGACTAATACTAAGAGAAAGTAAACTGACATGAATTGAAGTCCTAAAATGTGACTTGTTGGCCTTACAGATATGATCACATTTAATTATCAAATAATTTAATAAGTATTGTAAGATTCCCATTCAAGAGACTGAGGTTCAAAGATATTGAATAATATATCAAATGTTACAAAGTACAAAAGGTTCAGAACTGGCTTTTGGACTACTGTGTCTAATTTATGTTCAGGTGTTGCTGGTTTTGTATGCCAATGTTTTGGGAAGTCTTTCTGAAACTAGAGGCTGTATAGTTTAATGGGAGCAGGCAAAGGTGTGTCAGGAGTAAGTTAAGTCCTTGCATATGCTGCTTGTCTTCCTGGAGCACCAATGTATCTTGGTAGAGGATTCTTAAAATATCTTAAAATTCAAAACAGAAACACATATAATAGAATGGAAGCCATTTGAAGATGAAGATAGAGACTTCCAAGAAATTTCCAATTAAGAGGGAATGATCTGGGATCTTCCCAGAGCATCTGAGAGTGGAAGTTCAGACTCCTCCATATTGAGGGATTTTTAAGATGCACTATGAGATATTATTTCTGCTGAGCATGGTGGTGCATGGCTGTAATCCCAGCGGCTCAGGAAGCTGAGGCAGGAGCATCATGAGTTCAAAGCAAGCTTCAACAACTTAGCAAGGCGCTAAGCAACTCAGGAAGTTGTCTCTAAATAAAATATTAAAAGGGCTAGGGATGTGGCTCAGTGGTTAAGCACCCTTGGGTTCAATCCCTGGTAACAAACAAACAACAACAACAACAACAAAAAAAAAAAAACCAGAGACATTACTTCTTACATCAAACAAACCAACATGTTTTGGTCAGTAACTAGACCAAATGCTATCCATTTAGTGTACAGAGCAATGTAAAAGTCTGAACAAAGTGCTAATAATTCCTGATAGCTGTGAGTGCAAGGCAAATTTCTAAGTATCTTCCACAGATCAGTGAGTAACAGAAGAGGAGAGATTAGGAGGGAGGGAAGCAATTAACTCTAATATTTAAAACAGCCACCATTGGCCGATGATGATCATGATGATGATGAGAATATGTGTGACAAAAATTGTATTTTTCGAGTCTCCACCATGTGCTGAGCACTATGCATAAATTCATCTTAAGTAAGCTGCACAATAATCTTTTAGGTTGATCTTATTATCCCCATTTGTGTACATACTCACACATATTACTATTGCATTCATGTTATCTCAACAAGTCTATGAGCTATTATTATCCATATGCTGCTGATGACAAAATTGGTCTCAAAGTAGATAAGTAATTGCCCAGGTTTATAATGTAAGTAAATGATGGAAATGTACACATAACCTGGTGGGCTTGTCTCAGAAGACTTAGATCTTTCCATGCCATGTTGCTTTGATATTAGGTAGAGTTAACTACATAATTTATTGTCTAAACTTAGATACTTCTGAGGTAACAGTGGTTACTATTAAAAATTGTGCCAAAGCAAGGTATATAAATTGGGATTGCCCCAGACAACAAGGAACAAATACATACCTTATTATTAGACAAAGATAAAAGCACTATCTACATGTGTTTATAGTTAGGCACTATCTAGATTCATTAATTTTTAAGAAATTTTAAATTATTTAAATATGGGCTGGGGATGTGGCTCAAGCGGTAGCGCGCTCTCCTGGCATGCGTGCGGCCCGGGTTCAATCCTCAGCACCACATACGAAGATGTTGTGTCTGCCAAATACTAAAAAATACATATTAAAAAAAAAGAAAAAAATTATTTAAATAATTTAAATTTCTAAAAAAATCTTAAAAATTAAAAATAAATGCATCTGGATATTTCTTTGTGTTAAAATATTGACTAATCATTTCACCTTAAGTAAATGTATGTAATGGAGAAGAGATGCCTTTGTGTATGATTAATACCCAAGGAATAATTTTTCCTAGAAATTTTTTAAATGATGTTAGAGTAGAAGTGATACAAAACTCTAAAGAGGATAATGAAGGTTTAGAAAATTCTAATTCAGTATTAGAAGGTAATGAATGTGGCACTCATTGTGTTCAGGAAGGTTATAACTTACTGATGAAGGGGAGGAAATTCTGAGAAATAAGTTGCATACTTGAGCATTTTCCTATTTTAGAAATAATACTGTAACAGTAACTTGAGACAATTTTATATAATTGTCCAGGTAGCTACTCCACCTTGATCCAAGTACAGGTTTGGGCATGTTTTTCTTTTCTTTTATAGTTGCTTCTATTACAATGTATCATAGGTGTAAGTCTTAATTTCTTTCCTGTAAAAGAAGAATAGCTTATAATTTCTTTTGTTTCTTTTTCTTTGATGCAAGGGTTCTCTCCTCCCAGTTTTTAACCTGCTTTGTTCAGTCTTTCTGCTCTAATTTTTTTTTCAGTAGATTTACACAAAGTTAAGTGACTTAAGCTGCTTGTGACATTATTTTTGGAATTTATTGCTTCTTGCTTTGGCTGCTCCTGATCAAATCCAGATTTATTTTCTAGAGGAAGCTAATTTAATGGGGGGAAAATTATTCTTTTGTAAAATAAGTACTATAAACTTTCAACCAAACAGGCCACTCAAAATACAGGGGAAAAGTCATATTCGTTCACAAACATGGATTTTTCTTTCTTCTTTTTTAATTCTAAAGATATCTCTCTATATAGTCTTGAGTGATATAATATGTACTAGCTTTGAAAAAAACATTTTTTTCCAGACATTAGGTCTAAACAAAAGAAAAAGCAACAACTTAAACAGTATGTTTTACCACTATATTTTTTTTCTGTTTGTAAGTATGTGTGCATCTTGTAAAGTTTTTTTCTTTGCTTACAGACATCTTTCAACTTTTTAAATCCATCCTTACTCATCTGCATCTTTTTACTTGGCTGGACATAAGTAGAGAAGGCTTTTCTCTTGAGTGAACATGGGAGTTATTATACTACATTTTGAGTAAGAGTGTGCTGAGCAATTAATACAATACGACATGCAGTGGTACTGCCACCAGCTTACTTTCAGTAGAGATCTGCATGCATGTCAAACTGCCAAGTGCTTGGGGGTGGGGATACCACTCATCTCTGCTGTTTCTTTCATTGTCTCTTTATGAGACCAAGAACAGAGAATCTAATGAAACAGAAGTAGAGTTCTTCGGTCCACTGTACACATTAGCAGAACTTGATGTTATAATTAATAAGTGAGGTTTTGAGGCCAACCAGATCAAGAAAGGCAAGGTGTTCTGCTCCCCCAGATACCTTTAAGCTTGGCAATACTAAAATTACTGATGGCTTACCTCTACACTCCAAAGCTTCACAGCATCATAATTGCTTTAAGGTACCAAAATATATGACATTAAATCATATGAAAACAGCGACAAGAGCAGAGAGAGGAAAGATGCAAGGGGCAAGGAAAAAAAATGAAAGGATCCACAAAGCTACAACTTTCTTATATTTGATAAAGGGGCTAAAAGCATGCAATGGAGGAAGGATAGCATCTTCAACAAATGGTGTTGGGAAAACTGGAAATCCATATGCAACAAAATGAAACTGAATCCCTTTCTCATGCACAAAAGTTAACTCAAAATGGATCAAGGAGCTTGATATCAAATCAGAGACTCTGCGTCTGATAGAAGAAAAAGTTGGCTCCGATCTACATATTGTGGGGTCGGGCTCCAAATTCCTCAATAGGACACCCATAGCACAAGAGTTAATAACAAGAATCAACAAATGGGACTTAATTAAACTAAAAAGTTTTTCTCAGCAAGAGAAACAATAAGAGAGGTAAATAGGGAGCCTACATCCTGGGAACAAATTTTTACTCCTCACACTTCAGATAGAGCCCTAATATCCAGAGTATACAAAGAACTCAAAAAATTAGACAATAAGACAACAAATAACCCAATCAACAAATGGGCCAAGGACCTGAACAGACACTTCTCAGAGGAGGACATACAATCAATCAACAAGTACATGAAAAAATGCTCTCCATCTCCAGCAGTCAAAGAAATGCAAATCAAAACCACCCTAAGCTACCATCTCACTCCAGTAAGATTGGCAGCCACTATGAAGTCAAACAACAACAAGTGCTGGCGAGGATGTGGAGAAAAGGGTACTCTTGTACATTGCTGGTGGGACTGCAAACTGGTGCGGCCAATTTGGAAAGCAGTTTGGAGATTCCTGGGAAAGCTGGGAATGGAACCACCATTTGACCCAGCTATTGCCCTTCTCGGACTATTCCCTGAAGACCTTAAAAGAGCGTACTACAGGGATGCTGCCACATCGATGTTCATAGCAGCACAATTCACAATTGCTAGACTGTGGGACCAACCCAGATGCCCTTCAATAGATGAATGGATAAAAAAATGTGGCATTTATACAACATGGAGTATTACGCAGCACTAAAAAATGACAAAATCATGGAATTTGCAGGGAAATGGATGGCACTAGAGCAGATTATGCTTAGTGAAGCTAGCCAATCCCTAAAAAACAAATACCAAATGTCTTCTTTGATATAATGAGAGCAACTAAGAACAGAGCAGGGAGGAAGAGCAGGAAGAAAAGATTAACATTAAACAGAGACATGAGGTGGGAGGGAAAGGGAGAGAAAAGGGAAATTGCATGGAAATAGAGGGAGACCCTCATTGTTATACAAAATTACATATAAGAGGTTGTGAGGGGAATGGGAAAATAAACAAGGAGAGAAATGAATTACAGTAGATGGGGTAGAGAGAGAAGATGGGAGGGGAGGGGAGGGAGGATAGTAGAAGATAGGAAAGGTAGCAGAATACAACAGTTACTAATAGGGCATTATGTAAAAATGTGGATGTGTAACCAATGTGATTCTGCAATCTGTATTTGGGGTAAAAATGGGAGTTCATAACCCACTTGAATCTAATGTATGAAATATGATATGTCAAGAGCTTTGTAATGTTGTGAACAACCAATAAAAAAAAAAGAAATGTAAAGGATGAATAAACAAGAAAAAAAATGAAAGGTATTGATATTATTATATTTTAAAACTAACTAATGTCCTACGCTAAGGCTCCAACACAGTTTGTCAGATCTTAAAAGTTTATTTCTATCGTTAAATAAAGTATCTTGGAATTAGTTCCTATGCCTGGACATGGCAGGCATTGTGGTAAAGAGAAAAACAAAGTCCTTAGAGGCAGAAAGATTTGTGTTTGATCAGTTCTGCTACAGATTTGCATAGCCTTGAAGTAGTTCCTCAGACTGTTTGAGCTCTGTTTTGTGATCTGTAAAAGAGTATCACTGATACAATGTTATAACTACTGAATAAGTTTCTGTACACAAAGCATCTAGTACAGGATCTGATACCACTCTGCATTTATTGGATTGTAGTTCTCATTAACAATATTGCCAGAACCTGCATTTTGATACTATCAAAATGGTATAGGCCACCAACACACGGAGGAATCTCTATTTTCCTTCTCCCTGTGTGATCAGCACTTCTGGAGAAAAAAAATCTCTCAGTGAGAAATTAATGTGGTATAGCCAAACTGTAATTTGTCAGGGTCCTACAAAAAAAGCTGCTCTTGACCACCAAAAATGACCAAATCAAAATCTAAAACCAAAAATTAAGCTTGCCAAAAGCAGCAAAAAAGGAGGAAGCCATAAAAAAAAATCAACAGATAGCCCAAAAAGTATATGTAGAAGGTAAATTATATTTTTTATAGTGGTAATGGAAATATTGAAGGAAAAGTCAGTATTTAAAGTGGTCAAAAGTGCTATACTTGAGTTCAAATACTACTCCACTATATAGCATTTGATCTTCAACAAAAACTAGAGTCTTGCCAGACTTGGTGGTGCAAGACTGTGATCCCAGTAACTCAGGAGGTTGAGGCGGGAGCATTGTAAATTCTAGGCCAGCCAGGGCAATTTAGCAAGGACTGCCAATGTAGGTCAATAGTATTGCACCTCTAGGTTCAATCTCCAGTACCCCCTCCCCCCCCCAAAAAAAAACCTAGAGACTAGAGTATTAAATATTTTTGACCTTCAGTCTTCCCATTGATAAAATAATAACAATGGTTCTACTTCACAGGATTGTCATGACACTTGTATGGGATTTCACATGTGAAGAAATCAGTAAAAGCCTAAGAACTCAATAGCCTTATTACTAAATGTGAGCCTCTTTTTAGTCAGTCCTATTGCCTTTGTTTTCTATCTTTCTCTAAGTCATCAGGACTTCCCAAAGCAAAGACATGATATATTTGCTTCTAGAACATTCGAGTGCCTTTGAGATCTACATGAGAATGAAGCATTCTGGAATGTAAAACAGTTATGAGCCAGTTTTGAATGCTTCTCTGTATAAGTTGTAGGAACCCCAGGCTGGGCTTCTCTCCTTTGGAGAGAAACACAGCATGTCTCTCAAAAGGCCAACTACAAGTCAAAAGCCATATATCAGGTTTTGACATTTCACCATCAAAATTTATCTATCAGTGAAACACAGTTCATATGACTAATCTTGTTTGATTTGGCAATGGGGTGAAATGTCAATAGGCTTCCTATTTTGACTAAAACTATTAAACATACCAAAGGGAATATTACATGTGTGTTAGTCATCCCAGAATAAAGATGAACATACATCCCTGAAAAGTTCAGCTATACTAATGGGATAATGGATAACCAGAATACTTCACATTTGAAATGCATACTTTGTTCACATTTTTTGCTGTGCTTGGAGAATTGTGTGAGTGTTGCCAAAGTCTTGGGTTTCCTTTGCCCCTTGCCTGGATTCTCCATTGACACTAATGGGAATTTCACCTTCAAGCTCGAGACAATATATGGAACTCAAATGACAATAGCAGAAGGAAAAGAATACATTTTATACATTGTGCTACAGAATTATTTTTTTTTCTTGACTGTTTCTGTTATAGTCATTGACTATTGCTAAGAAAGATCCATTTGGAAACCTGAAAACATATTGTCTCTAGAGGCCAGTCTTTTGAAAACATACTTTTACCCTTGCATGTCATCACAAATTACATAAAAGAATAATTATAGATCAATCTATATAATTTTAATTTTGTGGTTAGTTGATTACAAAAGCATACCCCTCTGGCACTACCATTAGTCTATAAGGTATGTGTGCTTCTTTTTCCATTCTGAAAGAATGGCAGTTTTAGAGAAAAGATTGTCCATATTGTCATAAGGAAATGTAATGCAAAATTTGCCACTTACTGAAATTTAAAGTGTGATGAACACTTTGTAGTTCATGTTCACACATTAGTAATAACCTGTAGAGCTATGAGCTATTAGAATGCAGCATTAAAAAAAAATCTATGTGAAAGAAGAAATATAAAGCCCATTTATGTGAATGACCAAATGTCAAAAATGTATTAATGCATTTTATAAGCTGTCCTGTTCATTATTTTGCTGACATAGAAACCTTGAAGTGTTTTGTATCCATTTCATTATCTACAAAAGCATGAACTATAATGGAATTTACATGAAATCCTGCTGCTGAGTGGGGACTTTCCTGCATAGTCAGCTTTGCCTCTTAATCCAATCTTCCCCAATATAGTTGGAATGGTAGTTGCCACACTCAAGCAGCAGGCTCTCTTTTGTAAAGAAGAGTATGATTTTGAGCTGTAAAATGAACAGAAGTATTTTTCTATTACTCTGGATCTTCCTCTTGCTGAGTTTACATGAGAAGTCTAGCAGGAGGTGTTATTAAACAGCCTCAGAAATTAGCCCCAAAACAATTATCTTGGTTTAGCTATGGAAGGAGACACTAGAGGCTTAATGAAAAGAGCATTTGAATTTTTGTGATTGAATATCTGTTGGACACCTCTGTAGTTATTAACCCTTGTGGGCAGGATCTCAGATTTTTTATTATTTTTAATTGAATTGTTTTTGGAAAACTGCAGATTAAAAACACTTTTCTCCCCTGCAATTGTCAGAGATCCTGGGGCATACTGTGTAATAATGGGTTCTTGAAAAGTTTGGCTTAAACCTCCCTGGATGGCAAGGTGCATCACAAATTAGGGTTTTATATCACAATGGATTTGTGGAATATATGTCTACCGTCATATAGTCAACTACCCATTTCCTACAATCATCTTTTTCCAGCACCCATGGCTTTCTTCACATTCTGTAGTAAATTTTCCATGAATTAAAACTTCCTGCAAACTCAGGCGAGTATTCCAAAAATTTCCAGTTTTTCAGATCCCTTCTCCCCATGTATAACCCAAATGTCAGCTTTGTCAGGCTTGTTTCTTTTCCTGTGGTCTTTTACCATCCCAAATAATTTCTCTCTATATAGCATTTGCTCTTTAAAAAAAAAATATTTGCTGGATCTTACCATGTCAGATCTTAAAAGTTAGTCAGTTGCTTTAATCTTTCCTCCCAGGCCCCCTTCCCTACTTCACCTCCTCAGTCACTTCATCATTTTAAAAATTTTCTCTTAACTCTCTCCAATCTTCCACATATTTCTGGAATTGAGTTCATCCAAACTGAAGGCACTTTTCCAGGTGCATCATATATCATTGCTAAGTCTGGGATGTGATGGTTCTTTGTATACAGCCCAAATGCGGGTGGAATCTGTCTTCTCGCCCCCCTCGCTGATCCTTGTCGGCATGTGGACTCGAGTGTTTTTTAATATCTCCCACTGATCCCTGTGGGAGTCTTTCTGTGAGTGGGCTATCTTCAACCCACTGGTCTTATGAAGGAATGTCATATGAGAGAAAGCAGGATTTGGCGAACCATGTTAGAAAGTATGTCCCGTCCCACCCCACCTTCTACCATTTTAAAAAACAAATCTATTCTCTTGGCATCTTTGTTTTTGCTAACCCTATTTTATTATGGAATTAAAATCAAAGCATATACAGATAAATTTCTGCTGACATGGTCAGAGGGAAAGTGGAGAACTCAGCTTCACTAAGGGCCCAAGGATCCTCCGAGCTGTTTTACAGATGTCTGACAACAACTTGTTGAAAAGTCCTACACAAAAACTAAAGTACCTTTACTTACTGAAATCAAACTGTGTCTTTACATTTTCTAAACCTACTCATTCCGATTCTTTCCACTACTTCTGACCCTGAAAGGTGCTCATTATATATACAAAATTGGAAATGAGAAATAAGAAAAAATATAAATTAAATCTGATATTCCAAACTGTTTTAGTCAGCTTTTTCACTGCTGTGACTAAAAGACCTGACCAAAACAACTGTAGAGGAGAAAAATTTTATTTGGGGGGCTCACAATTTCAGAGGTCTTAGTTCATAGAAAGCCAACTTCATTCCCTGGGGTTTGAGGTGAAGCAGGACATTATGGCGCAAGAATGTGGTGGAGGGAAGTAACTCACATGATGATCAGAGAGCAGAGAGAGGCTCCACCACCAGATATAAATATATACTCATAGCCATACCCCCAGAGAACCACTTCCTCCAGCCACACCCCATCTGCCTCTAGTTATCACTCAGTTAATCCTATGAGGGATTAATTCACTGATTAGGTTAAGACTATAGCCCAATCATTTCTCCTCCAAACCTTCTTGCATTGTCTCACACGTGAACTTTTGGCAGATACCACATCTAAACAATAACAATCACATTAAAAGTTTTAAGGGGCTATCAGTTATGTGAATCCCTTCCCAGTAATTTGATAACAGCTTTCCATAAAATAAACTATATCAAATGTAGATCATTCCTTTTTTCTAAGTCACAATAGCATATATTTATTTATCTATATAATTACATATCACTCTCATCTTTGACTTAAAATTAAAATTTGACTTAAAATATCCTTGGAGTCACTTTTGAGCCATAAGGATGGTATCAAAGAGAAAACCATAATCCTTTTCAATTCATCTTAAATTCTATATCTCTTAAATTCTGTCAATACTTCTTCAGCTGCAGAGAGAGATTTAAAAAAATTTGTAGTCTGATTTCAGCTGAATATCTCAAAATCATAAAGTTTTGGCAAAGCAAGTGCAGGATTATATATTGGGAAATCATATTCCAATCAACTAAGAAACAATATGACTCAGAAAACTCCCTAAACATACTTTACCTCATTATTACATCTTAATATATCAAGACTACAAATTTAGGTATTGTGTTTTGGAAAAATATTTTAAAAAGAGAGAAAGATAATGACTTTGCCTAATATTTAGCACTCTCTATTTCTGCAGAATATTTTCTTCGAGCCCTAAATTTAACTCATAGTCTGATACTTAAGCACAATGTAAGTTTATTGTAAAGCTGATAGGGAAGGCTGGAGGTATAGCTCAGTGGTAAGCACAGGTGTAGCATGCACAAGGCTCTGGGCTTAATCCCCAGCACCAAAAACACAAAAAACAAACAAAAAACCTGTGGAGAAAATTACAGTCAAATCTCATGTGGGGGCCAGCCTGGATGGCACACTTCTATAATCCCAAGTACTCAGGGTGTTGAGGCAGGGGGATAGCAGTTCAACATCTGTATGAGCAACTTAAGAAGACCCTGCCTCAAAATTAAAGAAGCTAGGGATGTCGCTCAGTTGTAGAGTGCTTGCCTAGCCTGTTCAAGGCCTCAGGTTCAATACCCAGTGTCTTTTAGAAAAGAAAGAAAATTATGATAGAACCATAACTTGGACATCAATAAAAACATTTCATGGAGGCTGTTTCTTACTCAGCATCTGCTTCTTTTCTCTTGCTCTTGCGGCATTCTCTGTCTTTCTCTGGGTGTCTCTTCCTTTTTTCCTCCCATCTTTCTCTGCTTCAGCACATGCCCCTACTCAAACATGGCCCTATATTGGCTTTATGTTTCTTTTCTAATCAAGAACTTAACTAACTGTGCTCTACTTCCACATTCTATAGGGCAAGAGAATCAGATCCACTCTTTGGGGGCAGGTTCTCTCCTCTGCCCCAGTCCAATCTGTCGTGATGATTAGGGAAGGGTCATCTAGTTCAAATATGGGAGCCATACCCACATTGACTTAGGATGAGTTTTCCAAGAGGTATTAGGATTGGTAAATGCCTAGATCAAAATGTGCCTGCATTTGTTCCATGCTGATATACAAATAAATGTAGGGAGAGACTTGTTCCTATTGGGTAGTAATAATTCAGTGCCTGAACTTGAGGATATAATCCATCTTCCAACCATTTTCATTTTTAAATTTTTTATGGTAATAGAAGATTTCTAAAAATCTAGTTTTAATCCTAAAGCTAAATATTTTTATCTATATTTTTCAACTTAAGAGCCATTTGTCCATGTCAGTGATCTTTGATTCCACAGAAACAATTTTTTTAAAAATGTAATTTTTTTTGCCCTTCTAAGTTCCTATTTGTAGTTATTTTTAACTGGTCTGCTGTACCTAGCAATTTTAGTACTTTCTTGCAGTATTGTTTTTTCTCAAACTTATCTGACTTTGCAAAAAATAAATGAATAGAACTACCTCTTGCAGTGCCACATTTCAAGCACTTTTAGAAATAATCCATCATTAACGGTGCTCTCTCTGTTAAGCAAAATGATTAATCCGAACTAGAGATTTGATGATGTATATATTTTTCATCCTTTTTGTTTTCTTTCAATTTCATAATTTTTGTATTCCTCCCTTCTTATGTTATAATTTAAGTCTATTATGGAATAAACTAAATCATTTTCTCTTTCTCATTTAATTTCTGACAGTTAATCTTTCCAGGCCTACTGAGGGTTATTTTAAGGAAAAATGGAATAACATAAATTTAAGTTATACCTGTGAACAACAAACTCTTTAAATCAAGCCATCTCCATTGTTAATATCCACCACCCTGGTCCTATACTCCCGTTCTGGTGATGTATAATAAATGGCTACATTTACGGGATTGGCCATGTTGTAGCTTTATTGCTTCCACTATCCAGATACATCTTCTAATTGTGGCAGTATGAGTGAAATGACAGCCTTACCTAATGACTGATGAGGGTAGTCTCATCATGGTTCTGGTCACTGTGATAAGCATCAATCACAAAGACAGCCAAAGATGTCAAATCTGCTGAGATGCTCTTTAATCCCGTGAACCTGGGAAGTCAAGACTGTCAGCACAGATTCAAGCAATTGTCTTGCTCCATGGTCCCTAACCCGGCCCAGTTAGAAGAACCATGTCCTCCTAGAGTTCTCTGCTATGAATTTCACTTTTCATAAAAGGATACAATGACCCATACCAGGGCACACTGTAACAAATTCCTTTGGAGACATTTGACACCACTTTACCCAACATTTTTTTTTTCTGAGAGCTGCTCCTGTACTCTTTGCTATACTTGAGGTTAGAAAGATTTGTAGAAGAATTTTTAATTTATCAACTATAATAACACCACACTAATTCAAAGAAATACATAGGAAACATGTTATTTATTTAGCCAACATATAGTTCTTAGTACTTCGAACAAGATGAGAACCACTGATCTAAAAGATGTACTCTTTATTAAAGCCCCTCTTACCTTAATGATTCAGATAATTGAGGGAAAAGTTTTGTTTGGTTGTTTTTTCCCTTTACATAGCATTAACTTGATTTTCCACCTAATGTGAACTGACAAAACCTGTGATTTTATAGGAAACCATGTCTAAGGTATCACAATTACCCTCCCATGATTCAGGGAGGATAAATTATGAGTATATTTCCCTGAGGTGCAGTAAAATAGTTTATTTATTACTACTTCCTCAACATCTCACTCACAGGTGGTTAGATTTTGAACAATTATTAAGTAGGCTTGTGTAGGCAAGCACAATAATTTGACTTTGGGAAGCTATTATCTGAGCCAGCCTCCCTCCTGGTAGGGCCCAAGGATATTATTTACAGAAATGAACCAGTGTATTATGTCTAATATAGTCTTAAGAACATTGTGCATATACTCTACCAGGTTTTTCTGTTTAAATGTTTCTATGTCATGTGAGTTCATTAAATATTTTTCCACATAATTTTTCTCTTAATTTCATTAAGCTCTGAAGCTCCTATGGTGACTTTCTAAATGTACCAAGTTTGTATTTCTGTATACCAAATGAGAACATTCACCTTCTTCAAAATCTGATACAAAACTTATTGCCTTTAATAGTTTTTTTTTTCACAACAAATACCATAATTATGTGCCTTTTCTGGAGGTTTCCTAAGATTTCAAATGTTCCTCCACCTTTGGCTGTTGTTGTTGTTACAGCAAATATATGATGCTTACATATTCAGTTAGGACTGCTATATAATTTGCAGCTTGCACAGGCACACACACACACATCATTACAGTTACTCCCTATTTCACGTGTGTGTGTGTGTGCTCCTGTCAGCCTCTTGATAATGTTTTGCTTTAGCCTGAGGCAGATGACCTATGTGTTTTTGGTTTTGTAGTTTTTATTTATTTATTTTTTTTTTGGTGGTGCTGGGGATCGAACCCAGGGTCTTGTGCATCCGAGGCAAGCGCTCTACCAACTGAGCCATATCCCCAGCCCATGTAGTTTTGACTTTTGTGCTTTTTAAAAATTTTGTCAAATGGCAATCCATACCATTTATCATAGCTGATTTAAACAACCAATATACTTTTCCCAAAGAATGGTGAAACACTTTGCAGTTTGTTCATTCATTAATTCCCTCATGAAAGATTATTTATTGATCACTTCCCAGTGCCTAGTACTGTGCTAAGCACTTGGATGGAGTACAGTGGCAAAGGAGGTAAACTGCTGGAGAGCTTTTAATCTAGTCCAAGATGATCTGCTTAAGGCACTTGAATGAGGATGCCATCGAGTACTGTTACAATGTCACATGCTGTTCATATAGACTAGAATATCATTAGTCTGTATCTCTCTTGCTTTTCTCAGTAAACAACTTATTGCTGGAAATATAGTCAAGGGACAGGTAGGTTATAGTAACTAGGATAAATCCATATATTTTCAAAAGGAAGTGAGTAGTGGATCATACATTCATTTTTTTTTTAAACTTGGAGCAGGTCAGAGTAGACACAGAGGAAAGGAATGTTACCTGCTGCCAACTATTGTTAAAAGAGTACAATGTGAGATCCACCCCCAGAGCACTAGTTGACATATTCCCTAAAATCTCCAACTATAGCATCTGTAAGAAGTACATCAGACAAATATCTCAACAATAAATATATTTGAAATTTTACTTATCAGAGGAAAGCCTTAGAACTATATGTGCTTCTTTAACTCAATTGTTCTTGCTTTATGTCTTAGGGTTTGCCAATATCATTATTAATATTTTCTATTGTTTATGTATATTTCTTGAATGCCAGAATAATCTTACAGATGTGCTGTTTTTAATGACAAAGAAAATAACAGAAATGGTGATTAAAAATATACTATAAGCAAAGCTCCTTCATAAAAATCCCAGAGCTCTTTACAAAAGAAATGAAACAATGAACTGAAATAACAGCTGAGCTAATCATAAGCTAGTTAAAAAAAGATAACAATTAGTAGTTTAAGGTTTTTTGAAGTCCATAAATAAAAAGATGCAAGTTCATGCTCAGGAAAAGTAACTTTTGGAATTTGCTAACAGAGAATGGTAGAATAGGTGACTTAACATGCAAGTTAAAGTGACTCTTAATTTAAAATGAGGTGGAATATCATGTACATGTGGTAGAGGTTAATTTCATTTTCTTAGCCAAAACTGTCAATTTACCAATTTCTTTTACATTTACCAATTTCTTTTACATTTAAGGCTATTTTTTTAAATGTAGAATAAGGATTTTTATTTTAAAGAGACTTCTAGGGACTGGCAATGTAGCTTAGTGATAGAGGGCATGCGTAGGTTGTGCAAGGTCCTGGGTTTGAACTCCAGCACCACAGGAAAAAAAAAAAAAGACAAAGAGAGGGTAGATTCTATTATTCTTTAATCCCAATTCTACACACCTTCTATATTTTGCAGTAACTATGATATTTTCAGGATTTTTGACTATAATTATTGTATTTCATTTACTTCAGCAAGGAAATAAAAACTTTTAGTAAGGTGACACCGCCTGCGTACTAGGTAGCACAGGAGAAGGAGAGGAAGCAAGCTTCACTGATATTGTAAGGTCATTGTAACCAGAGGTTCATCACCATTGAGGGGGGTCAGATTCAGTATGTAAACCACTTTCCAGAAATACCTAAAGAAACTAAGGAAGACAAGCTAATTACTAATTTCATGTGCTATGTTAATTTGCTGGGGCTTCAATAATAAAACACTACAGACTGGGTTGCTTGAACAACAGAAATTTTTGCCTGTCCTGGAGGCTGGAAGTCCAGGATAAAGGTGCCAGCAGGGATGGTTTCCTCTGAGGCCACTGTCCTTGACTTGGAGACAGCCACCTTTTGCTGTGTTTCCATGTGTCTTTCCTCTGTATACATGCACCCCTGCTGTTTCTGTGTCCAAATTTCCTCTTCGCATAGGGATGCATGGTGGTTACATGCCTGTAATCCCAACAGCTCAGGAGGCTAAGGCAGGAGGATCATGAGTTCAAAGACAGTCTTAGCAAAAGTAAGGTGAGAAGCAACTTGGTGAGACCCTGTGTCTAAATAAAATAACAAAATAAGGCTGGGGATGTGGCTCAGTGGTCAAGTGCCCCTGAGTTCAATCGGTGGTACCCCCTTACCCCCACCAAAAAAGAGGCAAATACAAAAGGCAACTCTCCCTGACATTAAGGGGGGTGTCCTGCCCTATCATCACTCCATAACTAAGCAGAGGTTTAGTTCCTCATTGGGGTTCCCAAGATACATTTCCTTCCTCAAGGATCTGCTGAATCTAGTCTCACCTGCAGCTCAATGTTGGGCAGGATTGTGCTCTTCTTTGGCATGGACCCAAGCATCCATATTCAGTTTTAACCTTGATTTTTCTCTTAGATTTAAGTACCCATGCCAAATAGACTAAATCTGATTATTGGTTGCTTCTTTACAGTGGTTGGCTCTAGTGAACATAGTTTAAGTTTTGGTCACTTCCAACAAGTAAATCAGAAATAAGGACAGAGATGGTAGCTGGAATTTAATGTGAACATTCTTGCTCTATCCATTTATAATTTTAGAAAGACTCCCTGGGTCTTAACCCCTTATCAAGGACCCAGCTGTTGAGTTTTATAATATTGATGGAGCCTAGTTTTTCTAATTTATAAGTCTGAAATATGAAAGAGGGAATAGTCCTATGACTCAGTTTTCAAATATTATATATTTCAAGGTAAAGGGATAGATTTTTCCCACCCCTCAAGAACCTCAAATACTGTATGATCTGACTATGCATATAGAAGTTGACTAAATAACCAACAGAACACAGGCCTGGGGCTTCTATAGTAATCCTGGAAATGAGACCCTTTGAGGACAGGACATTATTAAAACTAAAGCAATGTGAACTGGGTGCTGTGGCGCACCCCTGTAATCCCAGCGGCTAGGGAAACCAAGGCAGGAGGATCATGAGTTCAAAGCCAGCCTCAGCAAAAGTGAGGCACTAAGCAACTTAGTGAGACCCTGTCTCTAAACTAAATACAAAATAGGGCTAGGGATGTGGCTCAGTTGTTGAGTGTCCCTGAGTTCAATTCCTGGTACCCACCCCCATAAAAAACCTAAAGCAATGTGTACCTGTTTTTTTTTTTTTTCATAGTTGCAAAAATTAGAATTTTCCTGAGTTCTATAAGACAATGAAATATATTTACCTTATAAAATATTTTTACTGAAATCATCAAATTATCCTTTGATACAGTGTTTATAACTGAAGAATTGTGAACAAACTGAAACCCAGGTTAGAATTTAAAATTTGAAACAGTCTGGAAAGAGAAACCACAGCAACCTCAGAACTAAATTTAAATAAATAATGAAGTCAGAAAGTAAACAGACACTCTGTGTCCTGCAATGCAGAAAATGTATCAACATTGCCCAACTATGTCTTTATGGTGCCACACAATTTATCAGGATCTGGATTTAGTTCCAGATTGAATCTATCTCCCTTTTCTGGGTCCTGATTCTCATGATGGGAAGAATGACAATTCTCTGAGCTAGCCTCCATCCTTTACATTTCTACTCTCAGCAACTGTTAAAGACGCTTTCCAACCGCAATATGATTCTCCATCTAAAGGCACCCCGCACCGTAAGAAAGGACAAGGAAAGAGCAGAGCAGGAAGCGAAGCCTTTCCACAATTTTCTGGGGGTAACCCCATTAGGTTAGGTACCTAACAGCGAAATTTAAGAGATTACACTCATGGTGTTTACTAGCAGGACTTTACAGAATAAATAGACAGATTTGGACACCAAGGGGCTCACATGGCAACCAGGGCCACCTGTGAGGAGGAATATACTTTCTGAGATACATCAGGCAGTCTGACCTCTACCAGGGCTACATCCTGAGCCTAAACTGTGGTTGATTTTTCTACCCCTTTTTTCCCAGTGCATCTAACACCTGTGCTGTTGACCTCATTTTCTTCTTGCTGTCTTGGCCTCACCTTAGGCCCCAAACTCTGTGCTCTTTATCTGAAACCCTTGGCCTAATGACCTAAGCGATCATTTCTCTGAACTCTGTCTTCATAACAATTAACCTGGCTACAGGGTTCCAGCCAGCAGGACTTGGACTACTTCTGCTGACACTCATTCTGCTGGGTGCTTTGCTATGCCTGCTGCCCTAGGGACCCATGGCCTAGTGCTCTCAGGATGATGCGGGTGCTTTTGCTTTGAAATAATCGGACCAAGAGAAAGAGCTTCACTAAAAGAGCTTTTGTGCTAGCAGCTGTAGACAAGGCATTTATTCAGCATAGAACAATCTAGTGAAGCAAGCCTGGCATGGAGAAAACAAAACAAAACAAAACAAAACCACAACACTAGACAACAAGAGTTGAATTAATTAACTCAATTTTCTTAGGGCAACTTTTGCTTCTGAGAATGTATCTCTGGAGTCAATCTGTAGGGCTCTACCCCCACCCCAAACCCTTCCATTGCTTGCTGCACGACACCAGGTGCATTATTTAACTGATTGGTTCCTCAGTTCCCTTCTCTGTGAAAACAGGATAAATATGTTGGAAAGCTAAAAATGAGAACACCAACAGAAGCAGCTACAGCAGCAATGGCACATAGTAAGTACTCAAATATTATTCATGCTTTGACAGTCTATCAACTCATTTCCTCTACTGTAGACACAAAACCATCAGCTCGCTTTAGAAAATGCTCTGGCCTGGAGCAGAGGAGCCAAACTAGGGTCTTATTAGGTGTTTATGTTAGAACATTATATAAACTACTGTCTTTTCTACCCTGGTTTTGCCCTCTGGAAGGCAGAGGGAAAAAGAAAATAAGCCCCATCTGGTAATGGTGAGTTAAATATTGAATGATAACTAAACAGGTAAACTGAGCAAGAGACACTCACCTCAGCTGAGGTTCTACGCATAAGACTCACTCTACCCAGTATGCCAAGCAAGTCCGAGTGCTGCAGTGTTTCTAAACAGCGCATGTTTGACTTTATTTTTTTTATTTTTTTATTTTTTTAAGTCTCTATAACCGATTTTTTTAATTTTTTTTTTAAAGAGAGAGTGAGAGAGGAGAGAGAGAGAGAGAGAATTTTTAATATTTATTTTTTAGTTCTCGGCGGACACAACATCTTTGTTGGTATGTGGTGCTGAGGATCGAACCCAGGCCGCACGCATGCCAGGCGAGCGCGCTACCGCTTGAGCCACATCCCCAGCCCAGCATGTTTGACTTTATTAAAGAGATGACACCCTTTGTCCTCAGAGCATTGCGGGTACTTCAGTATGCTGGGTCCCTCCAAGTGCCAGAAGCATTTCTCAGTCACTTTGATCATGCCAGATGCCTTCCATGATACACAGACACACACACAAATACACAAATGTACTTACATATCTAAAGGTCCCTTAGGAAGGTAATAGGACACTAGATTGAGACCCACACTGTAGCAGTAGAAGCACATGGGTCTCTCAGGAAATAGACATTTTGGAAGGAAATATGTACTATAATACCAAAGGAAGATTAGGGTTTGCAAAACTCAGTTGTCATCCAACATCTGAGAAAGTAATATCTAACCTTTCAAGTCATTACAAATGACAATGCTTATTATTATGTATTTCCCTTATTAAATAAGGGTTTATTAAATGCCTACTGAGTACCATACATATTAAAATGGTTATTTAAACCAGAACAGAGCATCCTTGAATATAATTTCTAGTTTAAGTAATCATGTCTGAAGTGGCAGGTTATTTTTAAGTTCTGAGTAGTAGCTAATAACACAATATAACTGTAATCCTTTTCCCCCTCCCCCATTTTGGTTATTTTTGTGAAGCTAAGTCAAACCCCCTGGGTTGGTAACATTTCGATTAGAATCTCAATGCCTTTTGGCCTGAATGATTGCACTGAACACTCCTAACAAAGTTGAGACAAGTGCATGGTTATTCAGACACAGATATGTAATCCAGACAGACACAGAGACATGACTCAAAGGCTTCGTGCTCCCTTAGTGCATATGGTTTGTACTGTAGTACAAACCCGCCACTCAGCTCCAGCCAACATTCACATTAGGATATGAAAGTTAAGCCATTTGGTGGACTTTTTCGTCTACATACCCTCCCTGGATGGGGTATCTAGAGGATCAGCTGCTATGCACAAATTTAAAGAGCTTTTAAAAGAAGAAATGCATGCATTACAACAAAAGTGATGAAAGAGGGTCAGGCCTCAAAGAGAATGATGAGGAGGGAGGGAACCTGCAAGCTGAGTGTGGAGAGCCCAGTGATGGATCACAGCACAAGGTGGAGAAAGACATGGTTAGAGGAGTCTAGTGCCACCAAAAGAAAGGAGATACTTTTATCTCATAGAGAAAAAAATTATAAACCAGAGTGTTGTTTTCATATACTGAATAATCTTACACTTCTTTTGTGTATTATGAACCAGAGCTAATCTTAGGTGAAGATATGACAAGGGAATTTTCTTTTTTAAATGACAGGTTATAGAATAAGAGTAAAGAAAATCATAGTGAAATGAAGTTGAAGAGTTAGGCCAGAATAGATATAGGAAATAAGAAATCTAGGAATAGATAAAGGGGGGAAAAAGGAAGAAAAATGTATTAGAATAAAATAGTAAGAAAAGTAATTTTATGCTTTCCTTTGAATTTAGAGTCATCTTACCTTTAGAAAACAGACCCAGGGGCAGCATATTTTAATATTTTGAGTATAAATCACTAAGATACTGAAACTTAGTTCAGGAAAATGTGAACTTGACATTTCAACATACATATCCTGAAATCAATTTTAGTATGGTAATGATCATACTAGAACATCATAATTAGATATATTTAATTAAATTTTTGGAGTATTATCTTTATTTCTTACAAGGCTTAGAACCTTTAACACTTAAAATTTAAAAGTGTATATGAATTTTACACAAACATACTAACATTTTCTCTAAAAGCTATCATAGTAATAGCCCCTAACTGAATTCCCTTTGGAAACTGTAAGAGGAATCAACTGAAGACAACTTTTTAATATTTCTAACCAAGAGTACAGCAATATTCAATCAAATTAATGTTATCAGTGTGGTGATTATTTGAATATCTTTGATGTCAGAGCTGTGCCTCAGAATTTCAAAATTCACTTGACTTTGAAATCAAAGTATACATGCTTTTTTCCTACTGTAATATAAAATATAAATATTAAAATTTTATCAAAAAATTGAACACACAAAATTAAACTGCAAACTTTGCCAAGGATTGTGATAAAAATTTAATTTGTTTTCGAGTATCTTATAATCTATAAAATATATAAAACATAAGCTAACTGTGAATGTGGTATATATTTTACTAGTATTTGTATGACAAAAGACTAAAATTGTGCTACCTGAGTTTACATTAGCATGTGCATTTTTAAAAGGCAGTAGTTCATATTATAATTCAGAAAAATATTCATCCAGAATTTGGAAACTTAGGTTTTAGCCTCAGTCCTGCATTTATCTATTAGTTGTACAACTTTTTTTTTCTTTTAAACTGGGAATATATTTCCTACTAGTTGGTTAAGCATAAAAATGTTATTTAAGCCAAATATGTAAAACTACATGAAATATGATTTAGTTATTTAACTGTAGTTTCCTTAGAAATCATAAACAATTTTCTTCATTAAAGTTATGTTATCCATGGGGCTGAGGTTGTGGCTCAGTGGTAGAGCCCTTGCTTAGCACCTGCGGGGCCCTGGGTTCAATCCTCAGCACCACATAAAAACAAATAAGCAAAATAAAGTAAAAAAAAAAAAAAGTGATGTTATCCAATATGTCTTTCCTTCATCTTACCAAACTCTTTGCCCATTACTAGAAAAAGCAAGAAAAGGGAAAAAAAAATAAAAATTAAACAAAGGGGAAACATTTCACTTTTCAAATCTATTCCATTATTGTCTTTCTTTAAACAATTCTGGTTGAAATTTTTGAGGAAAATGCCAGTGAATTAAACATTTAAAATAAAATGTTTGATATCTTGTTTGTATTTTTGCCTTCAACTGGCATCACATGAAGAGTTAAAAATGGAAGCCAAGAGCTACAAGAATTTGTAACTTGCTGGGTGTAGTGGTGCATGCCTGTAATTGTAGTGACTCCAAGGCTGAGGCAGGAGAGTGACAACTTTTAGGCCAACCTGGGAAATTTGGTGAGACTGTCTCAAAATAAAAAAGTAAAAAGGACTGGGGATGTAGCTCAGTGGTGGAACACTCCTGGGCTCAATTCCCTGCACCACACACACACACACACACACACACACACACACACACACCAAAGAATAACTTATTCCATAAATCAACATTGCAAAAAAGGGGACATTTAATAGTTAGGGTTGTTGTAATCACTCCAACCCCTAGTATAGCTACGGATCAGGGAAATTACAAATCAACGAATTCATGTTTCCAAGGAAAAAACTTCCATTCTTCCTTTACTTAATTATTGGTCACAGAATCTTAACATGAATAATTTTTTTTTTTTCTGTCCCTGAATCATTGCTTGTCCCAGGCTTTCTAAATTGTGAGTTGTTACTCTCTTATCAAATATTGAACCTATAGTCATCATTTAAATTGTTTGGCAAGTTCAGTACTAGTACTTATCTCTTCTACTTAATCTAGAGGTGAGATTTCCAGAAGAGTCTTTTTTTTTTTTTTTTTAAAGAGAGAGGAGAGAGAGAGAGAGAGAGAGAGAGAGAGAGAGAGACTTTTTTAATATTTATTTTTAGTTCTCGGCGGACACAACATCTTTGTTGGTATGTGGTGCTGAGGATTGAACCCGGGCCGCACGCATGCCAGGCGAGCGCGCTACCGCTTGAGCCACATCCCCAGCCCTCCAGAAGAGTCTTAAGGACAAAAGGTACAGAGCTTAGGGAACTTTAAAAAGAAAAAGGAAAAAAAAAAAAGACACTATCCTTGCAGAAGAGTGATGTAAGAGGTAAGGAAGTAAAGAGACAAAACTGAACAATGAGTTTGGGGAGAAAGCTAGCCTTTTATGGAGTAAAAGGAAACAGAAAGATTGAAGTACTTTGGCCAGCCTAATGAAGGGTTTTGAAATTGAGGGTCCTTAAAGGAAACCTGGAATTAGAACAAGTTAAAGAAGTGAAGAATGTTGGGAATGAATGGAGAGGGCTTGTTTGTCTAGAGTTGATGCCTTGATAGAAAAAAGCAGCCAGCAGCAGCAGTGGCTGCAGCTAATAAATTGGCATGTGTAAGAATGGGGACAGGAAAGTACCGTGCTAATGACTGTCACAGGTTTTTTTTTCCTTTTCTTTCCTTTTTTTTTTTTTTTTTAGCAACATGAACTCATCCAAAGGAGTTTCTTAAAATTATAGTTTGCTCCCTCCCTCCCTCTCTTTCTCTCTCTCCCTCTCTCTAAGAATTGTTTAAAGAGAAAAAAGAGGGTAAGGAAAAGGAAGGGGATAATTTATAAGATGTACCTTAGGAACTATTATTAGAAGAATAAAAAAGAGAACTACTGGGAAATGTAAGTGCATTAGAAATACAGTAATTAAAAGGTTCTATAAGAAAATGAGCAAATCAGAGCTGGCAATCTTCTATTAACCTACTGTGACTTATAACTCACGTTGCATTTTCCTTCCCAGTACAAAGTTCCCCTACTACTGTGTATGATGTCCACATGCAATTTCCTGTTGTTGTAACCCCACATATGTAGCTGTGAGCAGATCTTAATTTATTTTCTATGTGCCTCTTGTTCACCTGTCTTAAGTTTAGGGCAGAATTTATCTGTGCTTTGGAAAGTGCCCAGCGTAGCTCCTCTGTGTTAGCATCTGATGTCTATTTTGGTAATATAGCACTTATCCGTAATTGATAAGGAAAAGCAATGAAATACATTATAATATTGAAGGAGAGGAAAGGACAAGGACAGAGGTAGCTGGTGATGAACTTTTTTTATTGAGAGAAACCAAAAATGAGGTGTAAATTATGGGAAGTTAAAGATGTATCTAGGAAATAAAATAGTAATAAGATACCTGCAAGATGTTTGATGAATTGCTTTTTAAGAAAATTAAACTAAATTCCTGATAGATGTTAAAGCATTCCATGAACACATGAAATCACTTATGTTTCCAAAATTTAAATTAAGATATGTTCAATCTCATAAGAAGTCAATATCTACTAAAATACTGAGTGTGTTTGGCAATGTTCTAAACACTACTTACATTATCCCACTTAAAATACTTCTAAACTGTATGAAGTAGAAACTGATGTCCTCATTTTACAAATGAAAAAATGGTTGAGTGCAGATGTAAAGTAACTTGCTCAAAATTGCAGGTATTTGAGTGGCAGCAGTTTCCAACACAGGCTGAGTCTGATTTTTGAATACAAGTTGACTCCTGAATCAGGCGTTGGTAACTGCTATGCCCTTTGTGTCTAGGAGAACCATTTAGATAAAATGTTACTGTTGTGGGTGAATTTTTTTTTTTTAATTAAAAAAAAATCAGCCAGGCGTGGTGGTGTTTGCCTGTAATACCAGCGGCTTGGGAGGCTGAGACAGGAGGATTGCAAGTTCAAAGCCAGCTTCAGCAATGGTGAGGCGCTTAGGCAGCTCAGTGAGACCCTGTCTCTAAATAAAATACAAAATAGGGCTGGGGATGGAGCTCAGTGGTTGAGTGCCCCTGAGTTCCATCCCCAGTACCAAAAAAAAAAAAAAAAAAAAAAGCAGCACTGGTATTTAAGTACTTCACTGGAAATCCAGCACATGCTGAGGACCTAAGAAAGATCTTGTTTCCTCTACTCCAGGGCTGAAGATCATCTCTCTTGCCCTTATCACAGTGTACCAAATGCTGCTCACAGTTAATGTGTCTCCAAATGCCTAACTTATTATGAGAGACAGAGACACTGGTGGAAATGGAGCAGAAGAGCAAAATAGAACAACCAGATGTCCCTCTTTAAGTTCCTCTTTCTTCTGTTGTATATATTTTCTGAACTGTTTCTAGTTCCAGTTCAAACAAAATCATGTGAAATTATATCTGTAGGATATGCTTGTGCAGAACTTGAGAAAAGACAATGTTTCTTGGATTTAAAAAAAAAAATGTTATCCCCAGTAGCCCTTGCACCTCATTTGTTCCAAAGACAGCAGGAAATAATTTGAGAATAAACCAAAGTATTGTAGTGCTTCATCATTTAAAACTGCATTGACAGAAAAAGCCAGGGATGGGTGACTGCAAGTCACCCTGTCAGTTCAGAGGGGGAATCATTTCAAAAGATGACAAATTTGAAAGCCTTCTATCTTGATAACTAGCAGCATCATTCCGGCAATCCTTGATGATTGTTGAATGAAAGACCCAGTGTGGGGCTAGAAGAGAAGACTTCATAATAATAACAAAAAGAGCTAAACTTTTTATAGCACAATGAAATTTACAAAGTGCGGGGACAGATATTCTCTCTCTTGATCTAGCTCTGAGATGCACATAAGCTGTGTATTTTTGGAAAAGTCACTTTTCTTTCCTGAATGTCAACTTTCTCAATTATAAAATGGGAAAAAATGATGATTCTCCTTAGGCCACATTACTTAGATTTCTCACTTATAAAAGAGAAGAATTAATAGTATTAGGTTAAAACATAGCTTTGCTGATAGGCAAAAAAAAACCCTACAGAGCTGGGCATGGCGGTGCAGGACTGTAATCCCAGTGGCTTGGGAGGTCAAGGCATGAGGACTGCAGGTTCAAAGTCAGCCTCAGCAAATTGGCGACACTCTGAGTAACTTAGTGAGGCCCTGTCTCAAAATAAAATATAAAAAAGGGTTGGGGAAGTAACTCAGTGGTTAAATGCTCCTGAGTGCAATCCCTGGTACACATACACAAAAAAAAAAAAAAAAAAAACCCTACAGAATGGCAGTTTCCTATGGCTAATCTAATATCTATCTTATGGAGTTGTGAGAACTAAATAAATGCATCAATATACTCAAAATATATTTGGCTCTTGGTACACTCTGTGTTAGTCATGTAAATATGATCTCATTTCATCTTCTCAACAGCCTTGGGACAAGGTAATAGGCTTCTACCTTTGAATATAAATTTATGGGGAAAAAAACAAACAATATTTAGGGATTTATGAGGGAGGTGTAGCTTTATAACAAATACCATTCCAGTATAACCCTTTGTTCTGTGGACTTTAGGTTGCTCATTGTTAATATCAGCCAGCTCACCAAGTCTTTGAGATGTTCCTCCTTCCCACCTAAATTTGCCATCCTGAGTGTGATTGGCTAGTTTTCCACTTGAGGTCTCAACAAATTCCCTTTTGGCTTTGTTTACCTTAAAACATGGCTGGGGACCAGAAGAATGACTATTCCTAGGCTCATGAATAGAAGAGGAGTTGAAAAACATGCAATATGTCAGCAGAAAACTTTTCAATAGATGCAGGTACAGGTTGATTTAAAAGCAATAAAGTAAAATATAACTGTTCATTAATGAGTATAAATAAACTGTGAAAATTTGTTTACTTGCATGATCTGATTTTTTTGTGGGAAATGTTTTAATTTTGATCTTGATTTCTAAATGATATCTGTAGGCTTTTTGCCAATAAACTTTGTACCTTTGCAAATATGGCTGTATCCTACTTTTACTAAATTGGCATAGAGTAAAGGAATAATTTAGTAATATTAAAGGTATAAGATGCCAAATGTTGTGAAGGCAACAAAAAATAAATATTTTGTAAATTATTGGACCTGTATTTTCTAGAAAACCTCTGAAAATAAACATAGACAAAGGATTTATGCATTGTCTATAGTATTTTACTCTGCAGTTAAATATGCTACATAAAGTCATGAGGATTATGATTTGTGTGTGTGTGTGTGGTATTGGGGATTGAACCCAGGGCCTTGTGCATGTGAGGCAAGCACTCTACAAACTGAGCTATATTCCCCAGCCCATGAGGATTATGATTAATAAAACAATATTTTCAGTATTTTTCCTAATAGTTTAAATAATAGAATAGTCATTTTGGCTGCTCTTCTCTCTGAGAATCAGTACATTAATTAAAAATTATATTTAAATATTACTTCTTTGAGAAGTAATAATGTGGAACATACCAGGATTTTTTCCATGAAAGTGCTATTTGTGAACATATGTGAAGTCTAAAGTATTAGGGTATAGTTGCCTTTTGTGGACACTATTTAAGACATAAATAGCAAAAGAGAAATATGCTGTAGCTATTTCTCCCATCCTTCTTTTTTCTCAAATGTAATCATTTTAGATTACTGAAATTTTTGAAAGGATGAAAAGGAAAAGAACAGTAACATTAGTGGAAAGAAATTTTAATAATTAAGTATTCAGTATAATCTATATTTGACTAAAAAATGTTCTTTAATATTGTGTGTGTGTGTGTGTGTGTGTGTGTGTGTGTGTGTGTGTATGAATGAGAGAACAAGAGAGAAGGGGAAAAAGACAAGTATGTATGTATAGAACCACACAGGGCTGGTAGATTTCTTTTTATTTAGCTTGTTTGTTTGTTTGTTTTAATTCTGGGAATCTTGTTTCAAACTGATGACTTTAAGTGTGGGTTAACAGCCTCATGTTACCAAAAAGAATACTAGCCATAAGAAAGAGGAGAGGTTTACTCAAAGTTACAAAGAAGATCTAGGACAAGTTAAATCAGTTCTCAAAATTCTTTGTCCAGTGTTCTTTCATTTTACATCTTGATTCTACTGAGTTCTGTTCATTAATCTATCCTACAATTTAGCCACTTTCACTCTCTTACTTTTCTTTCCTTTTAACTGGTAATATCAATTCTCTAGATTTAAAACAGTATCTTTGGAAAAGACAGATACCTAGTGAGCTAAACACAAAAGTGCCCTATTTTCCATTTACTCACTTTCTCACCCCTGTACTGGGAATGGACCCAAGTGCATTCGCCACTGAGCTAATCCCCAGCCATTTTTACTTCTTTATTTTGAGACAGGGTCTTGTTGAGAGGCCCAATTGGCCTCAAACTTGTGATCCTCCTGCCTCAGCCTCCTGAGGCACTGGATTTACAGGCAAGTGCTACACCCAGCTTCTATCCACACTTGTTTACGACACATTATTAGTATACTGTTGAAGCAGAATTCAGCTACAATAAAAATGTTTGTTAAAATAAAAGGAGGTTGGGGCTGGGGATGTGGCTCAAGCGGTAGCGCGCTCGCCTGGCATGCGTGCGGCCCGGGTTCAATCCTCAGCACCACATACCAACAAAGATGTTGTGTCTGCCGAGAACTAAAAAATAAAAATATTAAAAATTCTCTCTCTCTCTCTCTCTCTCTCTCTCTCTCTCTCTCTCTCAAATAAAAATAAAAAAATAAAAGGAGGTTTTAAAAATCATGAAGAAAACTCATATATAAAAACAAGCAATATAAGAAAGGTTCTCTTTCAATTTAAAATCCATTCCAACTACTTCCCCTAACTAACCTTTTCTTTCCTATCTGCCCTTCGCCAATTTACCAGTTTGATTTATCTCTTTCCAGTCTTTACAAAATGGTTTAGACAGCTAGGAGTTCACTACAAATTTAACTCAAACATATTAAAGAAAAACAGCAAAGAAATATGTGGATACTAATTTCTTATCCTGAGAAAGAAACTCTCAAGGATAAATGATAAACTGATGAGAAAAAAAAATTAAACAATCTTAAAACTACATCCAAGTCATTACCCCCATTTGTTCACACTGTCCCCCGGCCCAACACACACACACGAACACTGTTCATTTTACTTCTTATCACTTTCAATAACCTGGCTTATGCTATATTGCCTACTTATTGTCTTTTTTCCCCTTATGAGATGAAAAGCCCATCAGAATAGGAACTTTGTTTTAATAGATTTTAATTTTTTGGGTTACCACTTAAAATATATAGATGCTTTATAAATATTGTTAAACAAATAAGCTAGAAATAAAATGTTTGGGGAATATAATTCTATGGTTAATTAAATGAAACTATATTTGTTGGAAAGGTTTCTAAAATGTCTGTAGCTATCATGGCCATGTTTCAATTGTGATTGAGTTTCATATTTTTTCTTAGGTTCATAGTTCTATCATTTCTCATTATATAGTGTAATGTACAAGTCATAAGAATTAGAGTAAAATCCATACTGACTTCATGACTCACCCTGTTTAGAATAAATCTTCAATCTGAATGTGGTTTCTTATAATTGGCCAATTTCCCTGAAAAGCCTGTAAGTAAGTAAAATATATTGATTAATTGAGAACTGAAGTTAATTGGGTTTTTACTAAAATTTATTATACTGCCACAGAATAGGCACTCAATTAATATTGGTCAAACATGTAAACTCCAGTTAGTTAGAGTTATTTTGTTTTTAGTTTCTCAAATAAAAACAATATTAAGTATGTGATATGCAATAGCATTAGAATCCATGAAGAGGACAAGTAAGCTATTTCAAAAGTGTCTCATATTCTTATTGTCTTCTTTTTCATTTTCCTTTCCCCTTTCCTTTCTTTTCTATTTTTTTTCTTCATTTTCTTTCCTGACCAATTTAGTCTCATACCATGAGGTATAGACAAGTGAGATAGGCATCCATGGGTGCATGGGAGAGGGGAGAATTGGCAGGGCATCTGAATGGGGATGGGAGAGTTGAGTAGCAATAGGATAGTGGTTAAATATAAGCAATTGATCAAATAAGTAAACATATTAAAGACAATAGAAGACAGATTTTTCATTGTCAGAGAAAATAATTACATATATGAAAATAGAGTCCCTGTGGACCTTTGTGATACTAGTTTATAAATGGAGGTATCAGGGTTTCATAAATAAATAAATATATATATATATCTATATATACATATAGATATATATAGATATACATATATATAGATAGATAGATATAGATAGATATAGATAAATAGATAGTAATATGTAGAAAGACAGATAAATCTATCTGTTATGGTTTGGATATAAGGCATCCCTCAAAAGCTTATGTGGGGGGCTGGGGATGTGGCTCAAGCGCCTGGCATGCGTGCGGCCCGGGTTCAATCCTCAGCACCACATACCAACAAAGATGTTGTGTCCGCGGAGAACTAAAAAATAAATATTAAAAATTCTCTCTCTCTCTCTCTCTCTCTCTCTCTCTCTCTCTCTCTCTCTCTCCTCTATCACTCTCTCTTTAAAAAAAAAAAAAAAAGCTTCTGTGGGACATAATGCAAGAAGGCTTAGTGGTGAAATGATTGGGTTATGAGAGCCTTAACCTAATCAGTGAATTAATCCCCTGATAGGGATTAACTGAGGGGTAACTTCAGACTGGTAATGAGTGGCTGTAGAAGGTAAGTCCCTGGGGGACTGCCTTTGGGGATATATATATATATATTTTTTTTTTTTTTTTTTGACTAGGGATTGAACCCAGGGTGCTTAACCACTGATCCACATCCGCAGCCCTTTTTTGTATTTTATTTAGAGACAGGGTCTCCCTGAGTTGCTAAGTGCCTGGCTAAGTAGCTGAGGCTGGCTTTGAACTTGGGATCCTCCTGCCTTAACTTTCCAGGCTGCTGGGATTATAGATGTGTACTACCATGCCCGGCATGGGGTATATATTTTGCATTTTGCAAATAGAGTCTCTCCCTGCTTCCTGGTGCCATGTTTCCAACTGCTTTCCTCTACCACACCCTTCCACCATGATATTTTGGTTCACTTGGATCCCCAAGCAACAGTCAGCCATGGATGGACTGATACTTCTGAAACCATGAACCCCCAGAAAAACTTTTTCTCACCTAAAATTGTTCTTGTCAGGTCTTTGGTCACAGCAGAGAAAGAGTTGACTAAAACACTATCTATCTCTATCTCTCTCTCTCTCTCTCTCTCTCTCTCTCTCTCTCTTTCCTTGTTTCTGGACCCTGAGAACACCCTTAAAACAATGGACACAACTACTTCCCAGATCTTGGTATCTAAATATCATTCTCAACAAAAGAAACTGGGACTCCTTGAAGACATCAGTAATACCAAGGCTTGGACATAAAAATTATAAAGTACATCAGGAATTTCTTATTTTGCTAAAGTAGAGAAGTACTCAATCAATGTCAGGGCATGTCAAAAAAAAAGTCAGATTTAAGAAGACCACCATGATCATATCTAAACAATCTGAAGATCAAAGTGAACAATAATTCTAACAACAGATGTATAGATTCAGCTTGATGAAACTGCAGCCATCTTGAGTCATAACCACCATGATTGATCTAGAGGAACCTGTGTTGGTTTCTCCTGCAGTTTCCTGGAATATTATAAATAGATAAAACCATTGTGAAGCTTTACTACCGTACTGTGGCAACTGGAATGCTCCTTACTCTTTGGTATTAGATTATGATAAATCAGGTATATTCAGGCTGGGTGGAGTCACTTTTGTTCTAACCAATATGTATGCCTCTACTGCTGACCCAACTGTCGGAGATCCATTTGGTATTGCTGCTGCCTAAGCTTTTGTCAATAAGTCCTCAATAAATTTCACTCTGTACTATTCTAAATCCAACTGCTTCTCTTTCTTCAGTCTCAGGGCACCTTGGGGTCGGTATTCAGACATTGAGATGGGTTGTTCCAGAATGGCAGATTATAGCCAATTGAATAAAATAGATATCCATACGTCCAAACAGACATAAGGAAATTAATATAAAGTGAGCTGGCGTTGTGGCTCAGCAGTAGAACGCTTGCCTTGAAAGTGCGAGACCCTGGGTTTGATCCTCAGCACCACATAAAAATAAATAAGTGAAATAAAGGTATTATGTCCAACTACAACTAAAAAAGAAATATTTTTAAAAAAGAAATAAATATAAAGTTAATGAACTTGCCCCCAAATACTTTTAAAAAGATGGAAAAGAGCTATTTTACAGTGATTACCTTAATCAACATTGACATCAGAAGCAATGTTTCACTTGATAGAATGCAATTCAATGAATCATTTTTGCAATTTTTCTACCAAAAATAAATAACCTGAGTCTAATAATGAGAATTCCAGGGGCTGGGGATGTGGCTCAAACAGTAGCACCTGTTGTGGTTGTGGCCCAGGTTCGATCCTCAGCACCACATACAAAGATGTTGTGTCTGCCGAAAACTAAAATGTAAATAAAATATTTTTTAAAAAAAAGAGAATGCCAAAGAAAAACCTAGAAAGAAGGAGCATCTTACAAATAACTCCTAATCTTCAAAGGTGTTAGAGTCATGAAAAATATGGAAAAACTAAGGAAATATTCCAGATTGAAAGACTAAAGATGTGTGATAAGTCTATACAATGCTAGACTGGATTCTTTTGCTATAAAGGATCTCTGGGACAAGTGGAAAAATTTGAATGGGACCTGAGGACAATATGACAATGATGTATCAATTATAATTTTCTGATATTTGTAGTTATGCTTCAGTTATAAAGGAAAATGTCCCTGTTTGTTCAAGTATTTAGGAATAATGGGTACCATGTCAAAAAAATCACTCTAATTCATGAAAAATGTTATTTAGACTGTAGTTGTATTATTTTTTGTAATTTGAGATTATTTTAAAATAAAAATTTTAAATATTTTCAAATTTGCTATTTTCCACGAAATGCCTTCATTTTACTAAAAAAAAAAAAAAAAAAAAATAGGGGCTGGGGATGTGGCTCAAGCAGTAGCGCGCTTGCCTGGCATGCATGCGGCCCGGGTTTGATCCTCAGCACCATATACCAACAAAGATGTTGTGTCCGCTGAGAACTAAAAAATAAATATTAAAAATTCTCTCTCTCTCTCTCTCCTCTCTCACTCTCTCTTTAAAAAAAAAATAGGTTAACTTACAGAGAACTTTTTCCTATTGCACATTATTCATTTTTATAATGAAGTCTGCTATGGTCCAATTGTGTATATCCTCCCAAAATTCACATATTGAATCCTTACCTCTGACATGAAAATATTAAGTTTTGGGACCTTTGGTAGGTGACATCATGAAAGTGAAGCCCTAATAAATGAGATTAGCCATTTTATAAAGAGAGATCCCTTGCACTTTCTACCATGTGAGGTTAGTGAGAGAAAAGCTTTGTCCATGAGGAAGTGGGCCCTCCCAGACACTTCATTTGCAGGTCCTTTCTCTTAGACTTCTCAGTCTTCAGAATGTAAGAAACAAATATGTACTGACTATAAGATACCCATTTGATGGTATTTCCTTATAGCAGCCAGAATAGTCCAAGACATAAAAAGTATAGAATACAGAAAGAACTTTTTTAAAGTAAAGGGTTATAATAAGTTTTTTAAAAAAGTCCTTATACTTTGTGGTAATTCCTATTTAAATAATTATGAACTCTCAGAGGTTTGGTATTGATAGTTGTAGTAATGTTTTCTGTTTCATTTTATCTTATTTTAAAGGTCTTTTCACATATTTCCTTCAAGAATAAGAGGCTGAATATCTACAGTAGATATTAAAATAGCAATGAATATTATCTAAACAGAAAATTGACACTTCCCTAAAGGCAGAAAACTTAGTAGAAATAATAATGTGAACAGGTAGCATTTTGCATTTACTTTCATTGCTAAAGTGCAATTATTTTCAATAACAGGAAAGAACCAGGTGAGGTGGCATATGCTTCTAGTCCCAGCTACTCAGGAGATGGAAGCAGGAAAATCTTAAGCAAAGGAGTTCCAGGGCAGCCTGGGCAGCACAGCAAGATGCCATCTCAAAACACAGAAACAAAAGCAAATAACATGGCAAACAATAGACTATCTGGCGGTTGTGAACTTTTAAGTCAATTCTTGTCTTTAATAGCTATTTAGTTGGTCAATTAAGTAATAATTTCCATTAAATCAAGCACCTAAAATATCTGGAAGGTTGTCATTGTGACACCTATTACTAGCAAGGTATTTCAGAGGTTGACTATTCTTCCATATAGGTAGACAATCATGTTTGGAGGAGACTATCTTTTGAATATGCCTTTGAATATTTGTGAGAGAATACTCTTTATTCTATTATAGAATTGAGTTGTAGTAGGATGGATTTGGAATGTAACTGGTGAGAGTGAAGGGGGCCAGGGTTATTTGGCTGGCTATCATAGAAAAGATTTTACCCCATGACTAAATATCGTAGCAGTGTGCTGATAGAAATCCAGAAATAATAATAATCCTTCTTGGACTTCATGAACACTTTCTTTTTTTTTTTTTTTTTTTTTTTTTAAAGAGAGAGTGAGAGAGGAGAGAGAGAGAGAGAGAGAGAGAGAGAGAGAGAGAGAGAGAGAGAGAGAGAGAGAATTTTTAATATTTATTTTTTAGTTCTCGGCGGACACAACATCTTTGTTGATATGTGGTGCTGAGGATCGAACCCGGGCCGCACGCATGCCAGGCGAGCGCGCTACCGTTTGAGCCACATCCCCAGCCCGATGAACACTTTCTTAACATGAGAAAAGTTAACCTTTACAAATATTATGGGTTGGAGAAATTTATAGTGTTTATTTAAGAAAACCCTCAGGCCAGGCATGGTGGTGCTCACCTGTCATCCCAGCTACTCAGGAGGCTGAGGCAGGTGGGTCTAGGAGCCAGTCTGGTCAACTTAGCGAAACTGTGTCTCTAAATAATATAAAGTGGGCTGGGGGTGTAGTGCAGTGTTAGAGTGCTTGACTAGCATGTGCAAGGCAATGGGTTCAATGTCCAGTAATTCCCATCCAAAAGAAAATAAACACTCAGAATTCCACATTGCTGAAGACTAGTTAGTCTAAGATCAGTAATACAATGCAATGGGTTCAAAATCTAACTTTTCTGCTTTATAGCTTTGGAAGCCTAAACAAATTATTTAATCTCTTTGTTCTTCATATGTAAAAGAGATGATAATAGCACCCAAATTATAGAATTACTATAAGCATTAAGTGAGACATTTCAATTGCTTAAAGTAGTACCTGGGACATAGGAAACACTAATTGCTAGCTAATATTATAATTATTGGAGATCAGGAACAGTAGAAAAATCAAGCGAAAATAGAAGCTGCAATAAGAAATCTAGTGATTTTGTAGAACACATTTCGATCATTCCTTGAATAAACCATCTTATATGTACCTAATGTACTGATATGTACCCAACACATAATTAGGGCCCACAAGTACTTTTTGTTTAAATTCATCTGTATAAATGGGGATGATAGTAGTATTCCTCACAGCATTGTAACAGGATTTAATTATAAAAATTCTCAGCAATTTTCCTGACAACTAATAAGCACTCAAAACACTAGTCGTTTTACTATTCCTAATTATATTATTATCATTACAATATAATAAGCACAGAGTTTGAGAGATACATATGAGGGCATAATTACAATTAGAACAGAGGAGCAAACATTTCAGTCTTTTTAGGAATGTATACAGTTTTCCAGAGAAGAGGGAAAGAACATTCATGGATTCACAATGTGCTTTACTTAAACTGGACTTGTTTCCAAAAAGTCACTGGGTCCAAATTATTTCACTGAGAAACTGCTTTTGATATGACCATATCCCCACAGACTAATCAGTCAACAAGTAATTGAGCTGAATGCAGTGGTGCACACCTGTAATCCCAGCAAAGAAAGGCTGAGGCAGGAGCATTGCAAATTCAAGGCTAGCCTGGGCAATTTAGCAAAACCTTGTTTCAAAATTTAAAAAATAAAAAGATTGAGATGTAGCTCATTTGTAGTGCGCCCCTGATACAATCCCTAGTCCTGCCTAAAGAAAAACAAACAAACAAACAAACAAAAAAGATAATTGAGCACCAAATCTATGAAATATGCAGAAGAGGTATAGACTGCCTTCTTTCTTATATTCACATTCTTTTCTTCAGCATTTTTGAGGTCAACACCTCCTTAACTGCAGTCTACATCACCATGCCATAACTACTAGGCAACATAGCCTAGTTCTCTAATGAAGCCCAAATAATTCTGTCTAGTTTTAAGAATCCTCTTCAGTCTTGCAGTTGGAATATGGCATATGGCATAAGTACAAATATTACCTTGAACTTGTTAAAAGATATCAAAAACTTCAATGCAGATCTAGTTAATTAGAATCTTCATTCTAACAAGATCCCCAGGTTTGTAAATTAAAGTTTGAGAAGTTCTTCTTTACAATATTCACTAATCTAAACCAAACAAAACCACTAACTCCCCACACAATATACAGTGTCATCAGGAACAGTTGGACTGGTCATAGCACAATTATAGAGTGCTTGCCTAATATGCACAAGGCCTTGAATCCCATCCTGAGCACTGCAGAATTACATCTTTTCACTAATTTTTCTGCATCCAAAGCAATTCCTCTATTTATGCTCTTAACTATGATGAAAATACCCTATTTCCTTCCCACTAACTCTTTAAATCTCATCCTTTGAAGACTAATAAAAAGTTTCAGATCTTCCATGAAATTAAGACCATTTCAAATGACTGTACTCACACATCCCCACCTCCATACTGGGGATTGAACCCAGGGATGCTGCTTAACCACTGACATTTATTCCCGGTCCTTTTTTAATTTGAGACAGGATCTCATTAAGTTCCTTAGGGCCTCGCCAAATTGCTGAGGCTGGCTTTGAATTTGTGATCCTCCTGCCTCAGCCTAGCAAGCCACTGGGATTACAGGAGTATGTCACCACACCCAGATCAAGATCAAGAAACACCTTCTTCTTTTTTTCCTGTGATAAATGACACCATTCTTGCTGAATACTTCTTGAATTGCATCAACACCATTTCATTTTTTTGTTGTTCATTCATTATTCATCCAGTAAAAGTTTTCTGAATGCTTATTATTATTTATCAGACACTGTTGCATTGGCCACAGTACAAATAAAAAAGCAGAATTTTCGTACTTTTGGTCAGTTCATAATCAGAGCTACAAAATATAAATAGAGTTACCTTACATTTCACAGGCAGAATGTACAAGTGGGTAGATGTGTAGGTGCAGGGCTATGTTAGATTAAACCACAAAAAGGTGCTTTTTTATTAAAACTACTTAAATGAAATAATACTGATGAAATATATTTGTGGTGTGAAACAGATTAAATCTTTCAATCGATAGGGACAAAACAAAGAGATATCATGCTTTAATTTTTTCTTGTTTATTTTACCTCCTATAGAGGATCATAAGTGTTTTTAGTAGGCCAGCAAATGTCTGTTTTTATTCAGTCAACAAATACTATCATTAAAAATAACTCCCATTTGTCCTTTTCCAATTCCTTGGGTTTTAGACATGGTAGGCACTAAATAAATACCTGTTGATCGAAGATGGTCTTTGATCTCAGGTTGGGGACCAGGTTTACACACATGGAAAGACCATTGCACAAATGCAGCTCTTCCTCCTGCTGTTATTCGGGACATGAGGAAGCAGTCATGAATGTGCAGTGACACTTTGGTTTAGTAATAGCATCTTTGGGGTTAAACGTTTCTGCAGGGTGCCATGGAAGTTTCTGTTTCTCTATAGGTAATGTTTGTGTTCACCAGAGACTCTGTTAGAACACAGCCAACCAAATGGGATTGGCTAGTAAAAGCTTTTGTGGGTGAGCATTTTGGAAACAAGTTTCAAGACCATTTGCTTCGAAAAACCTCAGCAAAAGGAATTTTCACCAACATAAGTTAATGTAAAGGTTTGATTTGAAAGGGTCAGGAAGGGCAGAGAAGATAAAGTTCTTAAGGAAGTATGGAACATTCCATATTCTTTAATGGTAAAAGTAAAAGTAAACTCTTCTGGTTATTGCAAAACCACCCCTCAGTTCTTTTGGTAGAAACAGATGCTGCTGGTAAACATCCATTCTTCAAATATCTCATGCTCCAAGCAATAGCACCAGAGTAAAGAAGATTAAGGATTATGCAAGAGCTTTGGTGAGCCCACTGGCTCCTTCAAAGTGGAGTCACACAAGGAAACTTCAAAACCAAACTAAATAAAAACACTATTTCCGAATAACATAAACTGAAACTTTACAGGATCTGATGTTACATGAATAGTATTCATTGCTTTGACTTAAGAATCAGGAATTTCTTTATATTTGTAATCTTCAACTTAGTTACAACTTATTCAGTGATCTTGGTGAAGACGAGCATTCACATGATGTGTAATTTTCTCTTCAACTTTTAATTTCTCTGGATACAGACGAAAAGTTTTGGTCTTTTAATTGAGCAATTATTATTTCTTAAGTGAATATAAAGTTGGAGGATAATGCCGAAATCTCCCTTTCATCCAGAGAACAAGTCTAACACAGGCAGTGCATAATCATTGTCTGGCAGCACCCCAGCCCTAGGTGGAAGAGCCAATCAAGACTGAAAGGGGAACGAATTCTTCACCTCCAGTCACTCCCTGGCATCTACTGAGCTCCTGAACTAGTGCCAACTAGGTCCGATTTACATGTCTCCTTGGAGGTTTTAGATAACTCTTCACTAAGAACTGTTTGTTTTTCTCATTTAGACTGTTTCTCCAGAGTAGGATTTGCAAGCTTGCTGCTGAATACGTTGTTAGCAGATCATTGCTAGTTTTCGTCCTGACAGAAAGCACTGGGTATTTGAAAAAATTCATTAAGAAGTGACTCATTTTACCTCCCAGATCTAAGTTTGTGGAGGGCCTCTAACACATCTTCTAAAGTGAGATCCCTGGACTCCAGCAACAGAAAATAAAGAGTTCATATGCAAATATTCACACAAAATGCCCACACAGGAACTTGCTGCTTTGTGGTTTGTGTCATTATTTAAGCAATTCTAATTGAGTGTTTCTTTGCAGAGAGCTGGAATCCACTTCTCTAGAACTTCTATCACTTCCCTTAGTTTTCTAAGACTCTGTTTTTTTTTTCCCCAAACATTTGAAGATAGGTTCAATGCTTCTTCTCAAGGTATAGGTTTCACTTTTAATTTAAATACCTCTTATTCCATCAGTTTCTCCTGAGGTTATATACTTTCCAAACTTTATCATTAATGAGAAGTTGGTTTTGCAATAACTACATTTTGAACACAGTTTCTACTAATACTGAGCTCAATTAAAGTTAAAAATATGTAAAATTTAGCTGGGCATGGTGGAATATATATGTGTGTGTGTGTGTGTGTGTGTATATATATATATATATTCATGACTTGTATTTTAAATAATATTTTTATACTTGATTAAGTTTTTTAAAAAATATTTTTAGATGTTAATGAACCTTTATTTTATTCATTTATTCATATGTGGTGCTGAGAATTGAACCCAGTGCCTCACACATGCTAGGAAGCGCTCTACCACTGAGTTATAACCCAAGCCCTTGATTAAGTTTTGATTGCTATGTTTAGTCGTCTGTAATACATAAAATACAGAAATTGCTTTTGAGATATCAGATGGGTATCAAATTCAGCTACAGAAAACATCTTTTTGGTGCCTCCATTAATGGAAATTTTACTAGACACTACTAAGTGCTGACTGAAAAAACATGCTAAAAATTTACTTTTAGCTACTGATATAAAACTTCTTGCCAGAGAAGCATCACAACTTCAAGACAAAATGTTTGTTATCTAAATATAAGTTTTAGCAGAAACTAAAATTGTTAGGAACGTCTTAGATCACTTGGCTACAAAATTTTTAAAATTTTATTATACAATACTAAATTAAAATATAGTAATGATTTTCAAGATTTCAATCATTTATGAAAATGTAATTAACCAACACTTAAAATCAGAATGGATGACCCTTTAAGCTGGGCACAGTGGCACATGCCTATAATCCCAGCAACTTGGAAGGCTGAGACAGGAGGATTGCAAATTCAAAGCCAGTCTCAGCAATTTAGGGAGGCCCTAGCAATTTAGCAAGACCCCCTAGACCCTGTCTCAAAATAAACACAAAAAGGGCTGGGGATGTGACTCAGTCCTTAAACACACCCCTAGGTTCAATCCCCAGTGCCAAAAAAGGGGAAAAAAATGCATATCCTTCCAATAGTCCTTATACATTTACATAAATAATTCCTTATATGCCAGTTTTTCAAGTCCTCTGCAAAATGCTAAAGTGATGATTCATCCAACAATGTAGATGGTTAATAATAACCCAAACGACATCAACAATTTAATGCATTATGCTTTCACTTCTCATTAAAATTGTTGTATTACTGAAGCTGATCAAATTTTGTTCATGCTTAGCCCTCCATTTAACTCTGATATTCTACATTTTCCCTCCTATATCAGATTTTGCTTTGTTTTTAATTATCTTCCTTCTTTCTCTTACCTGTATTCAAGAACTAGGAAAAGAATTTTGTCAGTCCAAGATATGCTCAGATAAAAGGCAAATAATTCAACAGACTTGTTGAAGAGGGTTGACATTTAAACATGAGAGGCTATTTCCTATATTCATCACTTTCCTATTGAGGTCAGGTGATGCATGATAGTGACTGGCTGAAGTGTTTCAAATAATTTAAAAAAAACCTTCTAAAAAATGGAATGGTGGCAAAAATAATATTAAAGAAACATAATAATGAGCTGGGCATAGTGGGACATGCCTCTAATCCCAGCTACTTGGGAAGCCAAGGTAGGAGATCACAAATTCAAGGACTGCCTGAGCAAATTAGGGGGACCCTATCTCAAAAAATAAAATAAAAATGCTGGGGATGTAGCTGAGGGATAGAGCACTTGCCTAACATGCCTGAGGCCCTGGATTTCATCACTAGTACCAAAGTGTGGGGATTAAAACAAATGAGATAGGAGTCCAAACATATATCCAATCAAGTCTTACACTTGTCCAATAGTTATAAGCCTCTCTGAAAATATTTATACCTGTAGGTTGAGGCAAGTTGCCTATTCAATTGTAAGGGGTGTTATCAGATTCATCAGGACTTGGTTGTGAATTTGACTACACAGTTTTGGCTCATAGAAAAATGAGGAGGAAATATCTGATTAAAGTATGCATTGCTGCTGAGGCAACTGAATGTTGCCATAGCAATTGAGATGAAATGTGCAAGAAGTGAGATAATTAAATCTAACCCCTTTAGTAGTTTTGACAGTCAATGCACTGCCAACAGGAAAAGTTATCTACAGTATTAAGATAAAACACATTCCACATGGAAAGTCTCCTTACTAGTATTTTGTTGTTCTTTTTCTAAATGCATTGCTTTAGGTGTCTAATTTGAATGTTCTCTTTTAATAATCAAATGCAGTTTTGACCTTGGTCTGCAACTGCCTGGAATTTCTGCTAGTTTATTGTCTCATGGGAGCAGACATCTATAAAAT
This sequence comes from Spermophilus citellus, assembly GCF_964194105.1. Taxonomy (NCBI): domain Eukaryota; kingdom Metazoa; phylum Chordata; class Mammalia; order Rodentia; family Sciuridae; genus Spermophilus; species Spermophilus citellus. The sequence goes on along the minus strand of NC_138191.1, from coordinate 70,513,475 downwards.
ATATCCATTTTGACCCTCTAGTTCTTAGAAAAAACTATACAAAATTTTAGCCAAAGCTGTCACATTTGAGCTTAGAATTCAATAATATCTAGAACGTGCTGCCCTCTTCAGGAGCTGCTGCTTAAAAATGCTTTTTTTTTTTTTTTTTTTTTTTTAGCAGTTGAAACTATGAGCAGTAATATCAAAAGTTCTATTAATAATTTTTATAAATAAGTAGCAAATATATTTCTAAATTTAAATTATTTCTATTAAAAGATTGCACTAAAAATTAATAATACAAAATTTTGAAATAAATATGAGTATTTGTGATTAAATACAAAACAATAATTTCCTTAAAAGAACTACTTTCATAAGAGAGAGCTGCTTTCTTGAATCATTACATACTTTGGATTTCCATATTTTTTACTATCCAAATGTTTATTTAACAGTAAATGTGTATAATAAAATATTTTCTGTGAAAAAAAATCTAAGTAGGACACTCTTTAAATCCTAATTTTACTTTCCAGCCAATAGTGTTTAAAAATTTTGTGAACACTAGTGTTGCAGTTTGAAATTTTAGTTTTTATTTGCATAATATTATCATTTTAAGATTAATGACTTAAAACATACATTAGAACATAATTTTTATTGAAGGTTATTTTACTAGAAAAATATTTTTAAGGTCTGAAACATCATTATCTGGAAAATCTAAGCAAATCTCTTTTATACATATGTTATCTACTAAAATTTACGTAGCCATTATGTAGTTTTGACAAACAGATATAAACTCAGACTATTTTTTTCTAGATTATGTTTATGATACTTAAAAAAGGGGAGGGGACAGAAAATAACCAACGTCTTATAACATTAACTATTATATGGTAAAGCATATTTTTTCACACCCTAACATGACTCCTTATGTTATAACTACTAAGACAAATAAAAGTTATTTTATACTAATAAGTAAAAATAAAAGTAAATGTTTATTTAAAAATTTAAAGAGCACAATAAATTCAAGAGCCAATATCTTTTCAAAAAACAATTTTATTCTAATTCTTATGTGATACTATTAGAACCTTGTATTTAACAGAAAAAAAGTAAATAGTTTCTTCTTATGAAAAAGAGGAGCTTGGAATTCAAATTTTGTTTCCCAGCTCCTACTTCTGATTTTCAGGTCAAGATTCCAGACAAAAATTTATTTATATTTAAGTGATATAATGGTCATTAATATTGACTTCAGGAAACTAAGACGTCCCCCCATTTTCCCTTAAAGAATTTTATGTGTAGCTGTCCCATCTGTATCAATGAAAAATTCAACTAGGTGAAAGGGTAATGAAGAAAAAAACACTGACAATTTTTTTTCTTAATCCTGTAATATTTGTTTTGCAGAAAATAAAATGTTTTATTCTGTATTCAAAAGTACTTACCATAACAATTGTTTAATCCTAAGATAGCTCTGTCCAAGGACATGTAATACATGTTCAAGAATTCTTAGGACACTGATTTTTGTTTTCTGCAATAGATTTACTCCATTTTTGTTTTGGTCCTGAAGCATTACATTTGGCAGTTAGGATCCCTGTGGATGGAGGTATAATAAATAATAATATTTTCTTTGCTTTCCAGGGTATTTATGGCACAATGGTAAATTTCATCTTTCCCAGAATGGTAAGTAAAGAGCTCTTTCTATATTTGATACTACCAAACACAAACAGGAAAAAGTGGACTGGAATAACATAAGTAGAGTATCATTTACTAAATATATTGAATGATCTGATAATTATAAGGCAGCTTATACTTTTTTAAAGAAACGAATGCTGCATTCAAATCCTGTAAACATCCCACAGTCCTCACCAAATATGCTGCAGGCTCTTCAAAGGGAATATAAGGTTTTGCTTTCTCTATTGAATTTCAGGCAAACATAGTATATTTAACATTTTGTTTCCTAGAGTAATTTATTTTAAAATATATACAGATATAGAAATAAATGTGGTTTATATTCTCTGAGAAGAAAGAGAAGGCATATCTGTGATACATGTCGAGAGTGGATAAGAGTCCTTTGGAATTTTTACTGTTACATTAAAAACTGATTGTAATTTATGTTTGACCAGGACTTCGCACTTCAGTGAACTTAAAAATGTCTATTTTCTAAAAGCATATATCATAACAATTAGTAGGCAAGTTAGCTACTGTCTGATTTTGTTTATACACATAATTTGTTGCCTCTATGTTATGTTTTGATGACATAAAAGGTAATATGTTTTGATGACATAAAAGGTTTTACTTTGATCATAAGCTCTATACAATCCAGATTATAATAAAAACTAATCTTATTGAATAGAAAAGGTCAATGTAAAATATTTGTCAGCAAGTTATTACTGTATCTGAAATAGTACCCCATTCCCTGCCTCTAGTGGTTCTTAAGTACTTTCTATAAAAAGGAGGAATTTCTTTTTGGAGGGTTTGGGGATTGAATCCAGAGCCTCAGACATGCTGGGCAAACCCTTTACCACTGACCTACATCCCCAGCCCAGGAATTTCTTACTGTAGAAAAATATCACTTTTCAATAAACCAATCATCACCAACTGTTACATTAGAGAAAAAGCAAAGCAAAAAACAAACAAACAAAAAAAAACTACATAATATGTTGTATGCTTGTGTACACAGGGGAAAAAAGAGTTGGTATTATATTGTTAGCATAGAAAAGAAACTCAAATGACACACCAAAAAGTGGGAATATCAGTAGTTGAATCTTCTTCATTCTTCATTTTCTGAATTTCCTATAATAAATATGTATGATTTTTAAATCAGAACAAAAGCATTATTTAAATAACAACTATTCAAAAAGTATGCTTATTATTAGATATGTATATTTAAAATTGAGAAATACTGCTTTGTGCCCACTGCATAAACAAAATGATCTCACATAATTAAAAGAAAAAAGAAAAACCTTCTACCTCCAGGAAGATCTAAAAATATATATGAAGATTAATTGGGTAAAAATTATATTTTAAAAAAAAGCACTAAAAGGGAGAAAAAAAGCTGTCATTTTAAAAAAATGTTTTATTCTGGTTAAAAATGTGTATCTATAGTTCAAGTATATCAGTGTGGAAATTAGATCCTTGGATTCACATTGGCTTTCAGTATGTTATAATTTGGCATTTTATTTACTTTTTTTTTTCTGCAAGAAAAAAGGATCTAACACGGAAAAGTTTAAAGTAGGAAGGTGAAATTTTAAAAATTAATTTATACTTTAAGTTAGATGACCTATTTAAGACTGACAAAAAATGTCCATCTAAACTATGCTGTGTAATTTGCCCATCTTAAACAATTGTTGGGCCAGGTATAGTGGCAGAGTACTTTCCTAGCATGTGCAAGGCCCTGGGTTCAATCCCTCGCACTGCAAAGAAAAAAAAAAAAAAAAGAAATCATTAGACATTTGTTGTGGCCCATTCCTGTAATCCTGCTACTTGGAAAGCTGAGGCAGGAGGGTCACAAGTTCCAGACCAGTCTGGACAATTTAGCAAGACCCTGTCTCAAAATAAAATAAAAAGAGGGCTATGGGCTACAGACACAAAAAAACAAAAACTTACTATACATTGTATAAAACAATATAGTAAGAGATTTAGAGTCACCAGCATAAAAAGGTATTAATGAGTTAAGGAGTAAATTTCATTCATTTGTAAAATTTACTTAAGTGAAAGTCTCATCCAAATTATATTTTATAAATAAGAACTTATAGAGTCATTCTATATTACTATTTTTAAAATGCATCCAAAAATTCAACCTGAGTTTTCTCCCCTGATTGGGGATGAGAGAGGATTGCAAATTGTGTCCAGACAAAATAAAGCACCAATTTATATGTGGAAATTGCAAAACTTTTAATGGGAAATATTGGGGAATCAAACATTTTAGTTCATAATTTCCGTTTTTGCATATATTTTATAAAATATTCAATATAGTTTATATATCAAGATATTTTAGAAAGAAATAAACAATATGAGCCTCCTTATCAATAACCAGGAATGATTCAAGGTAAGGTAACAAATTATTAGGTAAATAAAATATCCAGTCACTTGAACTATTTTCTTTCTGATGTGTAAGTGTGAATTTAAGCAAGCAGCCAAAGTTTTAAGTTTTATGTGAAGTGAATTGAAATGTAACTATGTGATTTATTGACATTTATCTATTAAAACTGAATTTTAAAACAGAATAATCTTCAGCATTCCAATTTTTTTCTAAAAGATTAATAGTAAATGCCAAATATTAAAGAGCCAGGCATGGTAGCACACACCTATAATCCCAGAGGCTTTGTTTGGGAGGGTAAGGCAGGAGGATCCCAAATTCAAGGCCAGCCTCAGCAATTTAGCAAGCACCTGAGTTCAGTCCGTGGTACCAAAAATAAAATAAAGAAAAGCTTACAAAGTTATTAATCTGTATTTTAACAAAATAGATCTTCCATCTCATTTCTAATTCTGAATGTGTTTAGTGAACAAAGGTTGAATGTGCTTTTCTGCGAACAGTCTAATTTTCAACCAACATTAATATACTTTATTTTTGAGAATGTTAATACAATTTTATTATCTTCTTTCATTAATAACAAAAGTTCCACAACTGTAGTCAACTATAGCCAATGGCCATTTTGTCATTTATCTTTTAAAATTCCACCTCTGTTTGCTACCATGATAGGTCAGATGATAGTAATATAAAAGCATTGCTAACTGGCCAACTGGTTGATAACTTCCAAGATTTTGAGAATAAGCAGACAAAAACAGTCATCTCTTTTACCTTCAATTAAAATTGAATGCAATTATTTCTGTAGATTATAGATCTCTTTGGGGATTTCCAAATTCATATACGTTTTTGGTTCATTTCACAGGAATAATATTCATCTTAATTAGCAAAACACAATTGATGGGCTTTTTACAAGAGGGAGTTCACTATGTGCACTGATTATTGCCACTAGATTATCTGTTTTTGTTTGTTTTTATTGTTGTTTTTAAAATAACAACAAAAAGGCCCCGTTTTAAGCTGGTGACTACAGCCAGGCCTGGAAGCACACATCCATGATTAGGAAGCTGAGGCAGGAGGATCACAAGTTTGAAGCCATTCTCTTCAACCTGGTGAGACTCTGTCTCAAAAGTAAAAAAGGCTGGGCTGTATCTCAGTGGTAGAGCATCACTGGGTTGAAAAATGAGGTGCAATAAATAAATGTATGCATACACCAATAAATTGGTCAAAGTATTAGATTATGTTATCTGTTTAGTAGCCATTTTGCTTTTGAACACAGGATGTTTTGATGAGTGGTTGTCTTATTTTATTTTAATTTCCTAACTTTCCTAAGCAACATCCTAATTTGCCTTCTGAAATAATTTATTAGCATTTTATATTGGTTCAAATAAATAAATAAAAATCTTGTTAAACTGATAAAAGGACATTTCTGTTTTGTTATTTAATTCTCATTCATAATTTCTAGGGTTAAAATATTTCCTTGAAAATTTTTAGTATTTAATAGCTAAAAAATAAAATTTATGGGCTGGGGATGTGGCTCAAGCGGTAGCGCGCTCGCCTGGCATGCGTGCGGCCCGGGTTGATCCTCAGCACCACATACAAACAAAGATGTTGTGTCCGCCAAAAACTAAAAAATAAATATTAAAATTCTCTCTCTCTAAAAAAAATATAAATAAATAAATAAAATTTATGCAGGGCATGGTGGCATATACCTATAATCCCAGTGACTTAGAGGCTAAGGCAGAAAGATTTCAAGTTTGAGGCCAGCCTCAGCAATTTAGTAAGTCCCTAAGTAACTTAGCCAGATCCTATCCCAAAGTAAAAAAACAAAAAAGGAGTTTGGTACAGCACCCCTCGGATCAATACCATTAATAATAATGATGATGATAATGAGGATGATGATAAAATTTCTAATACATATATAAGAAATAAATCACAAATATCTGTGTGTTGACAGTTCAAAAAGAAAACAACACTATGATGATCTCTTAAGTCCTCTGTGTGCCCTTATATAATTCTTTAACCCTCTTCAATCAGAGATAAACATTATTCTGAATTTTTTCTATCCCTTTTTTTTATAATTTTACCTCATATATTTGTATCCCAAAATATACAATTGTTTGGTTTAAATGTTTTGCAACAACAAGATATAAATAAAACATGCATTTATTTGTCTTTGATTTTTCCTAATTATCCCTAGGATCTTGAGTTTCAACCCCCTCAACACATCTTTAATTCATTAGTTTACATTGTTGTATAGTATTTTACTGCCTTAACATTGTTCATATGTGGTGCTGAGAATTGAACCCAGTGCCTCACACATGCTAAGCAAGTGCTCTACCACTGAGGTACAACCCAGCCCTTATTTATTTTATTTTTATGTGGTGCTGAGGAGAAAACCCAGTGCCTTATACATGCTAGGCAAATGCTCTACCAATGAACTATAATCCCAGCCTAAGCCCTAAATTTTCTTCTTAATTTGCCTAATTAATTTGTATTTTCTAAGGGATTTCTCTTAAAAGCAATCATATGTTCTGTATAATCAGTTTTATTTTTTTTCCAGTCTTTGTTCTCTCTCTCTCTCTTTCTCTGTCTTTTCCTGTGTTGTACAGAAATGATCGTGGATAACTTTTTCTTTTCCTAATTTTTATAAGGAAATGCTTTGAACATTTTGCAATGAAGTAACAGGAATTTAATAGATATCTTTTATCAGCTTAGGGAATTTTCCTTTTAATTTTGTTTTCAGTTTTTATCTTTAATGAAAGTTGAATCTTACAAAATGTTTTTACTACATTGATTTGGAGGATAATATCATTTTCCTCACAAAATGCTGCAGAGCACTAAAACTTCTTTCACCTTAAGGACATTTACTGAATGGGCATTTTGGTTTTAATGTCCTCGCTGGCAAAGGGGGAAAGTCACAAAGCCTAGGACTTAGTTCTGTGATCCAAAATGTATAAACCATTGTCCATATACCCAATCTGCAAACACACCCATCCCATAGAGGAAAGCAAATAAAATAACAAATCTTAAGTGTGTGACTAAAGAAGAAAAAAAATTCGTGATCATAAATGCCAGAATATATGTCAGTGATTAAGTGCTTGCTTAGCATGCAGGAGACCCTGTACAGTAAATAAATACATGCATACACCAAACCTACCTACATTCACATGATCTCAGTGGTCTGAAGACTACCAGGTAAGAATTTAGTTTAGGGGTTTGGGGCTCTAGTTCAGTGTTAAAGTGTTTACCTAGCCAGTGCAAGGCCCTGGGTTAGATCCCCAGCAAGGTAAAACCAACAAGAAACAACAAAAGAATTTCGTTTTAAATGGTAACCGGTAGTGCCTTTTAAAACCAAAGAAAATCCTCTCCAGAGATTCCAGCTTTATCCCATCTCTCTAAGAATTCCCACAGGGTAAGCCCACAGTCAGAACACAGAGATACACTGGGGGCAAGAGGGGACAAGAATTAACTGAAGGGGAGCTATAATTAACTGAAAAAAGATAAAAAGAAGAATCAGAGTCATAAGGATTTCACATGTTGGAATTCTTTCATTTTTATTTATCCTTTTTTATTCTTTTTTTTTAAATTCTCAATCCTTATTGCACATGAAACTATATTTAGAAATATCTTTTTGCATTTAATTTCATATTAATTAAATATAAATACTTGGGAATAAAGTTAGAAATTCATAATATAGTCAAGTTTAACCTGTAAACTAAACCTAGGTACAAAAAAAAATGGATTTTCATTATGACACTTATCTACCAAGCTACAAACAAGTAACAAAATACTATATCACATTTAAAAATAGTAAAACATAGCCGGCTCAGTGGTATACACCTGAAAACCACCTCGAGAGGCTGAGGCAGGAGAATCACAAGTACGACAGAAGCCTAAGCAATTTAGCAAGACCCTGTCTCAAAAATAAAAAATAAGAAGCTGGGCACGGTGGTGCATACCTGTAATCCCAGCAGCTCCCACTGCTAAGCCAGCTTCAGCAAAGACGAGGGGAGGTGCTAAGCAACTCAGTGAGACCCTGTTTCTAAATAAAATACAAAATAGGACTGGGGATGTGGCCCTGTGGTCGAGTACCCCTGAGTTTAATCCCCGGTACCAAAAATTTAAAAACTAAATTAAAATAAGAAGGTCTAGGGATATAGCTCAGAGGCAGAGCACTTACCTAGCAGATACAAGGCCCTGGATTCTATCCCCAGCACAGCTAATCATCCCTCCACCCCAAAACCATATATATTTCTATTTTGAGGCCTGTTACAATAGAATCTTCTTTCAAACTTTACTATTTTTGTAGACAGAAAGCATTTACCTAAACGTTCAAAATTATGAGTACATTATAAGCTATTAGAATCTGCTTTATTATTGTGGTATATTTTCCCACCAATATCTCAGTGACTTTTAAATATTTTTACATTTGTGTTTTAAAAAATTTTCAGAAAGAAATTGTATCCTGACTTGACTCCAGCCCCCTGACCACTGAGCCACATCCCCAGCCCTATTTTGTATTTTGTTTAGAAACAGGGTCTCACAGTGGCCAAAGCTAAACTAATCATAATCTGTGTGTGTAATTTTTTTAAACTGGAATTAGGGGACAGATTGAGGCAAAGGAAGAATATGTGAGTTGATAGATCTCGAGGAAAGCTAATTCTGAGCCTTCATTCCAATTATTAAACTTCTAAGAAGTCTATGAACCAATAAATTGCCTTTGTTGAAGCTGGATTTGAACTTCTGTAACTTACACCCAAAATGGTCCTGAGAACTATAGTTATATAAAGAAAATTAACTTCTGTGATGGTTTTCCTCCATGCCCAAACTCACAGAAGGCAATGAAGGAGTCACACCTGTTATATAGAACCTTTTCCAACACAAGAGGAAGGACTGGGAAGAACTTCTGGGTCAGTACCTGCCTTGACCAGAATGCACACTGTCCTCAGAGGCAGCTCAGAGTAAGGATTGCCCCAAATTATTTCTATGCCAAGGTTCAAAGCACCAGCATTTTTTTTTAAAGAGAGAGTGAGAGAGGAGAGAGAGGGGAGAGAGAGAGAATTTTTAATATTTATTTTTTAATTCTCGGCGGACACAACATCTTTGTTGGTATGTGGTGCTGAGGATCGAACCCGGGCCTCACGCATGCGAGGCGAGCGCGCTACCGCTTGAGCCACATCCCCAGCCCAAAGCACCAGCATTTTGATAATTAAATTTCTGCTATCTATAGAGACTCCATCAAGAAGACCTTCTTGGATGCAATATTATTTTCTAGTTACTTTCTACTTCAGCTTTCATCTGGCCTCAATGGAGAAGGAAGGGACTGAAATTTAGGGGAAGATTATAAAAATTTTTCCTTTTTCTATTTTTGGTATTGGAGATTTAACCCAGCAGTGCTTTCACTACTGAGGTTTTATTTTTTTGAGACAGAGTCTCACTACGTTGCTTAGAGCCTCAGTAAATTGCTAAGGCAATTTTTTGATGGCCTCCTTGCAATCCTCCTGACTCAGCTTTCCAAGTTGCTGGGATTACAGGTATGTGCCATGCATGTTAGGTATCTGTTGATCAGTTTTGATTTACTTCTGATTAGGGAATATGGGCTGAGTTGTGTCCACAGAATTCACATGTTGCTTGATGTCTTAAGCCGCAGAACCTCAAAATGTAAATGTATTTGGAGACAGGGTCTTTGAAGAGTGTAGTAAAATTGAGTGAGGTCATTGGGGTTGGTCCTGATCCACTATGACTGATATTCTCATGAACAAAGGAGGTGAGGACACAGAGGAAGACTACGAGGACACAATAGAAGACTTCCACCTACAAGCCAAAGAGGAGAGGGGCCTCAGGAGAAATAACACTGCTTGCTAGTCAATCATCAGGGTCTGTCAAGTCTACCCACTGGATTGTGAGATTCTTGAGGACAAAAATCTGCTCTGTACTGTCTGCTTATCTCTACTGTGTTGTTTAGGGTTCCCAAACTTGGTTAAGCATCAGAATTTTGGATGACATTTTTAAATTATATATTTTTTCGACTACCATATCATATCTATTGAATCAGAATATACAAATGTGGGCTAGAAAAGTTTTTTTGGTTTTTTTTTTTTTTTTTTTTTTTTTTTTTTGGTACTGGGGATTTAACTCAGGGGCATTCAACCATGGAAGCCACATCCCCAGCCCTGTTTTGTGTTTTATTTAGAAACAGGGTCTCGCTGAGTTGCTTAGAGCCTCACTGTTGCTGAGGCTGGTTTTGCACTTGCCATCCTCCTGCCTCAGGTCTGAAGCTACTGGGATTAAGACCTATGCCATTGTGCCCGCCTGGCTAAATTTGTATTTTTAATATGTTCCCAAGTTGACTTTGTGAATAATGTTGTTGCTTTTTTCTTTTTTTCCCCATTTTATTAATGATCATGTGACCGTTTCTCCCAAACTTCTTACTTTGCATTTTGTTCTATATTCCTACTGAGCCATTCATTATCACAATATCTGATGGGTTTTTGTTTTTGTTTTTGTCTTAGTAATATATTTAGTTATGCTTTCTTGAAGTAAAATAGTGATTCTTCTATATTGATTAAGCATTTCAATAATTTTCTTCTTGAGGTTGTATGTGCTAGGTTATATTATGCCCAACTTCTGAGAAGCTACAAAAATGTCATTAGGATGCTTTAATATATGTAAGAACAAAAACAAATGAAGGGCTGGGCTGTAGCTCAGTGGCAGAGTGCTTGACTAGCACCTGTGAGGCACTGGGTTCAATCCTTAGCACCACATAAAAATAAACAAAATAAATAAATAAATAAAAGTATTGTCCATCTACAACTACAAAAAAAAATTTTTTTTTAAACCCACAAAAACAAATGAAGCCTATCTAGTTTGTTTCCTGTAAAGCTGCTAAGCAGATTTCAGCATTACAATGTCCTCTTCATCACTATTTCCAACTATGTGAAGAACATTTGGGGAAAGATAGCAGAACATTTAATTTATTATAATTGTTTTGTGACCCAACCCTATTAATATGGATAAAAGTTGTATGGTAGGACCACAGGTCAATGTCATGTAGAGTTTATCTTGGAAAAGGAGGAGATAATATTTCAAATTTGTCTGGTCCCCTATCTTGTAAATTTAACTTATATGCTTTTCATTTGACAAAAATTGACAATTTTCTTTCTTGAAAAGAAAAATCAAACTTTTTTTTTACTCTAATTAAAAAAATATCTCCATGCTGAAGCCTTGGGTCTTGGTTTCTACTCAAAAAAGAAAGCATGATTTTAGCAAGGGATAACAAAATAATTAACAACCCTTAAAGTAAATTCTGCCATGGTTTATATGTGAAATCAAAGGTGGTCCTTTTGACCATATTTACATAAGAAAACAAAAACTTAGTGAATACACCTGCCAAACTGATAGAGTCGATAGATATTTGCTTTGTGTCTATTGAATCAAGCATTATATACAATCTGAACAGATAAAAAAGAGACATTTTGGGGCTGGGGTTGTGGCTAAACAGTAGAGCGCTCGCCTAGCCCGTGCAAGGCCCTGGGTTTGATCCTCAGCACCACATAAAAATAAATAAAATGAAAGTATTGTGTCAACTACAACTAAAAAAATAAAAAATAAAAATTTTAAAGCGATATTTTTCCTGCTTTCTCAGAGCTTTCAGTTTAGATAACAGAAGTCCTGGTTTAGGGAGAAAAGAGAAAAAAAGAGGAACACTTACCTGAGCTTGGAATGGAAGCAGAGACCTAGAGTATATGAGAGGAGGTCATGCTCCAATAGCAAATCCTGGAGGGACCACTTACTGGGTGATCAGTGTCAATAGCCAGGGGTCAGCTGCGACTTGAGTAAACCAATGACCATGACATCTTTCAGTCCAGTCTTCGCTGTCCACGCTCACTTCATAAAACGCTGGTACTGAAACCAAATATTATCTGTAGGCTACTTTCCTCTTCTGAATGTTTCATGTGTTCATTAAACAAATATTTTATTAAATGTATTTATAACATAAGGTCCCTTAAGCAGATTGAAAAGACCACAGTATGAAGTGATATATTAGCCAACAATGATTAAATATTAGTGTTTCCAACTTGTGTTTGCATCTCTAGGGACATCGAACTCACTATTTCTTCTATCGAGGTATTCTTTCTTTGAAAAATTCTGACTACAAGTGGTTCAGTTTTTAAACTAAAATATGCCTTATGATATTTTAATGTATTTTTATTCAACCTCTTTGGGGCACTTGTAATAAAATGAATCCCTCTCCCACATACTTACAGGATTTTTTTTTAACTCAAAAAATGTAGTGAGAGTTTCATGAAGTTAGGATAGGGTTAGGTAAGATCTGGAAAGTTAAAGAAAGTAGAAAGTAGATAAAGAAGAAAATAGTTATTTTCCCAGGACCTATTCCTATTGTTTTTTGTTTGTTTGTTTTGGTACTAGGGAGTGAATCCAGGGGCACTTAACCACTGAGCCACATCCCCAGCCCTTTTTTTGTATTTTATTTAGAGACAAGGTCTCACTGAGTTGCTTAGTGCCTCACCATTGTTGAGGCTAGCTTTGAACTCTCAATCCTCCTGCTTCAGCCTCTGGAGCTGCTGGGATTACAGGTGTGTACCACCACACCCAGCTCCTATTCTTAATGTTTTGATATTTCTATTTCTAGTCTTTTTCTTGCATATTATTTTTATTCTATTATTTTATGTGATTTTATCATCATATGTACAAATGTACACATATGCCTCTACATTACAATATGATTTCTTTCTATTTAGTAGGAGAAATTCATGATAGAGAATAAGTGAGCAGGTACTGGAGACAGACCTCCCTTCAAATGTAAGCATTATCATTTGTTAGTATTTATTTTTTTGTATTATTTAAACTTTCTCAGTCTCAATTTTCTACTCATATAACATTAAAATAACCTAGAACTTCTTAGGGCTGGTGCTAACATTGACTAGTGTAAAATAGTTAACATAGTGTCTAGAAAATAGTAAATTCTGAGTAATGATTAAATTTATGTTTATACTATTCAGATGTAACTATCAAATATAAGACCATTCAAGCTATATATCTTGGAAATCTTATAAACTTTACATTCACATCTTCCTTAAATGTTACTCCTAGATGGTAATCTAAACAATTGAAAGCAGAATTAGATTATATTATCCTTTCTTTCTTTTTTTTTTTTTTTTTGTGGTACTAGGGATCAGACCCAAGGCTCACACATGCTCTGAAAACACTCTGCAATACTACACAAGAGCTACATCCTCAGACCTCTCCATTATTTTATTCTTCTTTTTTCTTATTATTTATTTATTTGTACAGGGGCATGAGCACAGTAGTGCTTTACCATTGAGCTACATCCCCAGTCCTTTTGATTTTTTTTTATTTGCAAAATTGCTAAGGGTTTCACTAAGTTGCTGAGGCTGGCCTTGAACTTGTATCCTCTTGCCTCAGTCTCCCAAGTGGCTGGGATTACAGGTGTGTACCACCATGCCTGGATCCATTATTTTATTTATATTCTAAATTTATTAATGCAGTCTAATCTATTCCTGTTTGGTGGTATTTGTTTTTGCAACCATGTTTTTCCGTTGATTCATAGCCAAGTAAATCTCCTTTATTTTTCTCCCTGAGTCCTGCTGCTAAGTCACAAATCTTTCAAAGCAAATTTGGGCTGTTGGTATTTGGGTACCAAGGCAGGATCTCACAAATATTCCCACCAAATTATATATTATTAGATTTTGTCCATGTTTTAATTATTTTTACATCCTGATTTTATAATCCAAAGCCTTCCTTCTCTCATGTAACCTGTTTTTAATAAGTCATGCCTTCTTATAGCTTTATCTCACTCATTGATAAATATGTTCACACCAGGCATTGATAAATATGTTCATCACCACTGGGGGCAATCACTCAATCACTTACAAAAATATGATAATATATCCCGGAACCTACATTTCTCCATCTGGTTCACAAAGATATGAAGGAAGACTGAATGCCTTGCTATTTCCATTGCCCTGATATGCAGGTTTGCTAACTCTAACAGAGGAGAATATATAAAATTGGGCTAAATTACTGATCCTTTTTGAACTTATATGTTTTCCTAATAACCGCTTTTCAAAAATGCTCACAAACTTCTTATAAATATAATGTAGGCTATCTACGCCCCACCCACCAAGCAATGACAATTTCAAGGATCTAAAGTTTCCAGGTTCTGCCATTTTCTTAATATAAGGCATTTCTGTCCTAGCCCCCCCCAACCCCCACCCCATTTTTAAAAGGTAATCATTTAAACACTCCATAATATCATTTAGAAGGTCCCTGGTAATAATTCATTGAGGTCAAGAGACACATTTGCCCCTAGACCAGTTAGGTTCTCCCAGTACAGGTTAAGTGCTTGACCCCTGTACCTAAATAGGTCCTAGCTCTACACTTTTGTAGTTGAGTGGTCCTGGGCAAATTATTCAACCCTATAATAATGCATGTTTTATAGTGTTGTGATGATTAAAAGCTTGAGTGAGTATAAACATTTAGTGTTTGATACCAACTAGGTCCTCAATAAATTTCTCTATATCTTTTTATCTGTTTGTCTTTTCATGTTTAGCCAAAATCTAATGGTCTTGACTTCATTCAACACATATTTATTGGGTCCTACAGATCCAGCAGTGAACAAATCAATGTCCCTGCCACATTCTAATGCAAAAGAGAGAAAATACTTACATCTGTAAAATAATGGCAGTCAGTGATTGCATATGCAAAGTCTTCAAGCCTGTAACCCCAGGGACTCAGGAAGCGATAATACAAGAGGATCAGGAGTTCAAAACCAGATGGGTAATTTAATAAGAACTTAACTCAAAAAAGGGCTGGGAATGTAGAGCCACCCACTCGTGGGTTTGACCTCCAGTAAATCCCCTCCCCCACAAAGAGAGAAAAGTCTGGAGGTCAGTGAGTTGTTTTTTTGTTTTGTTTTGTTTTTTCCTGTGGTGCTGGGGATAGATCCCTCGTATGTGAGGAGAGTGCTCTACCACTGAGCAACCTCCCCAGCTCCAAGAATGATTTCTAAAAGGGCAGTCAAGGCAATTTCTGAAGAAATGACATGTGAGCAGAGATATGAATGAGTCAACAGGGAAGAAACCTAAAAGAATAAAGAGGCTTTGCTTTCTTTTTCATGAATGAATTTTATGTGTTCAAAAAAAAAAAAAAAGCGCCTATTCCTTTATTGATCTTCCCTCTTATTTCATGCTAAGGAAAAGCACTTTGGGCTCTTTTTTAGCCTCTTTCACAAGTCCCAGTTCATTTTGTGCTTTAGTGTTGCTGAATTTTTATACGTCTATGCTACCTTCATATATTTATGCTTGATTATGTGTCCCCTTTTACCATCTTTTGCGCATGCTGTTTTAAATTCAGAGCCTGTCAGTGAGTCCCTGTGCAGCACACTGGTTTCTTTAGTTTCCTCCCCATTTTCTTGCTCATTAGAATCATTTGTGTTTGCATAGGCAGAACACTACTTAAATCAAACTCTAAGAGCGCATGGTTGCTTTTCCCCAAGGTTCCAATCATTTCCATTTTACCTACTGGTTTCTGTCAGAATTGGGTCCTGAGCAGGAGTTCCCCATAATGCTTACTCTGCCTTCTGGGAAATGAAATTATCAGCAAGGCCAGTCAAGAAATTGTCAGTGTTTTGCTTTCTGAGGAATGAAAGTTTCTGCAAATACTCGGAGACTAAAATCCCTAACACTAAGATACGTGGCTGCCTTGTCAGTTTTGTGGTGTGCAGTAGAAAAGAATCCTTCTTTTTCTCCTTCTGGCCAGAAAGTCTGTAACATAGTCACATAATGCTATTTCATCTCTTGTGTTTCTTATTTTATTCTAGATTTTTCTCTAGTGTTTCTCCACCCATAAGTTCTTGGATTTACACATAGGGTCATGGTTTCTCAGTAGCAAGGGCCAAGTCACCTACCTTCCAACAGGCTTGGTCTAAATATCATTAAATTTGATTGAATTATACTTTTACTCATGAGCAAATTGTGGCCTAAAAATGTTTTTTTCGTTTGCTTAAGGTCTCAAAGTTAGTTAGGGATTTTATCACAACTGCTCAACAGCCCCCCTCTCCCCCCACATTAGGCAAGAAAATTTCATCCCTACCGTGTGACTTTCCATGAGTAGCCCAGGGATTTACTTCCACTTTTATGAAAGGGAAAATAATGATATCTGCCCTTCTACCTCTCAAGGCTGTTGTGAGAAGAGAAGAAAATTATTATAATAATAATTTCATGATTTTAGTTTTCTGTGGATTTTTATTCCTTCTAATTTAAGTGATGTGCATTTTAAATTTCAATCTGTGTTGAAATGTGCTTACTTTGTTTTAGTTTTACAACAAATTGCAGGCTGTATCCCCCGCCCCCCACCCCCCAGAAGAAAAAGGATAGGTTCTGGCATTCCTGAGACCCAGGAGGTAATCCTTGCTGCATGCCTCCAGGGATGCATGACAATACATCATCTTAACCTTTCAGATTTTAGTTTTCTCATCTGTTAAAGGAAGAACATCCCTTTCTCTTTCAGTTGTGAAAACTGACACAGAAAGGCATAGAATCAGTGGTTGTTTTCGTTTTACTTATTATTTTTTTCTTTATTCCTCCTCTCTCTGTGAGATTTTTGATGGCAGACAGTATTTATTTATCTTTGTATTCCTAGAGTCTCATATTCAATAGCTACACAGTGTGTTTGTTGAATGAATTATTTACCAAGGTGAACAATGTGGAGTGGGTCTGAGGGTGGCAGCACGTTGTAGGTCAATGTTTTTTCCCACTCTACTCTTAAGAGCCAATATTGAGTTTTGTGAAGATGGCTGCAGGACCTGCAGAAGTGATGGGGATGTAGCTGGGGGTGAATCTTGCTCCCTATTTTGCTTTAATCAGAGCCAACATAGTTGTTTCTCATTAATATATTGGGCTGCTATGTAAGATTGCTTTTAGAGAAACAGGTTTTTCAGTTAAGAGAAAGTTGAAACAAGAAATGTACCTGGACAGAATGTAGGCTCTAAAAGGAATCTGAAAGATTCAGCTTCCAATACTTGTTTTACTGTTAGGCACGTTAACCTTTCTGTCTCACGTTTTATTTATTTACCACGGGACTGATAGCATTTCTGGTTGGTTGTAGATGGACAGGCATCTAGCTACCACATGCACACCTGCTATTTCCCAATGTATGTAGCCAAGGATTCAAAACTTGGATCCAGGAGGCCGCATGAATCAGGAACAGGTGCATGCAGGCATAGCATACCTGGCTTGACTTTTCTCTTCCTCAGGTTCCCTATGGGCCACACAGCTGCCGGAGACACCACTGCCAGGGTTGAAAAACATAACTTTAAAAAATCAAACGTGCTATCCAGAAGAATTTATACTCATAGCCTAGACACTTCCACAGAAGGAAATGTTTAAAAACAAAGGGCTCTCCCAGCTCTAGATCCAAACTGCCACAGAGAAGAATAAATACCTCCTGGAGGCAGGATGGGGAGGAGCAGGTGGAGTCAGAGGCAGGGGTCCCAGTGTTGTCTCTCCTTCCATCTCCCAATGTTCCCATCTCCCTGGAGGGTTATCTTGAGTAAACCCCTACGCCCAACTCCATACTGGGGATTGAATCCAAGGCTTCATGCATGCTAGGCAAGCACTCTAAAATAGCTACATCTCCAGCCCTGGAGGTTTATTTTGAAGATTAAAGTAGGGGTAATACTAAAATATTTAATAATGTATAAATGTTTGGGCTTGGGCACCAATAGATCAGAACAGATGCTGGCCATAAACTACCAGAAACCCTGCCAGTGCATGCCAGCTGAATGCCAGCCCTAAAATAAAGTAATATTAAAATGTTCTTACCGTATTTGACACATAGATGGTACTTGATTAATATTCCATCCCCTACCCTGCTCTCCTCTTCCTCTTGAATTAAATTCAGTAAAAACACAAAATGGCAGCTCCAAAAAGAGTTAACTCCATGTAACAAAGAAGTCAAGCTTATTATTTTATTTGTACACTATATTAATGAGGGGATAATTTCTACTGCCAAAATTCATTTTGTGGTCTATAGTAAAATGGGTATACATTTAAAAAAATTAATGTCAGGACTGGAGACAATAGCTCAGTGGTAGAGTGATTGCCTAGTATGCTCAAGGCCCTGGATTCCATCTCTAGCATTGAAAAAATAAAATTAAATTAATGCCAAATATTCCCTGAACCAAGCTGTTAACTAGTTATATATATCCTAGCTATACCAAGTGGGTCTATTGTCTCTCTCCTCTGACTTACTTTCCTTACCAGGAAGGGCTAATTCCTAGAATTAATGGTTGAAATGAAGACCACTGTTCCTTAATCACATCTGGGTTTTTCTCCCCTCTCCTCCAAGCCATTGTGATGCTATCTTTCCTAGGAAGAACCTTTGCCAGAATGAGTCATTGGAAGAATGTGTAGGATTCCTTAGGTAATAGCTTAAAAAAAAAAAAAAAAGTTGAGTTAGCCTTTGGAAGTGTTTTTTTATTAGGTAGTACAACCAAGTTAAGCATGAAGGACATCTTTATAGTCAAAGTTAAACTGGACTGAACTTATTTGATGGAGAAAACAGGGAAGGACAGGAAGCATGGAGTGACAAGTAACTGACCAGCTTCACCATTTAGTGAGTCCTTTCTGGTCTCATCATCAGCTCATGTTTTTGCTGGGTACTGGCAATTTTTTTTTAACAGCCCTTCTCTTGGTGTGGCTCTCAGCAAAGATAAAGGAAATTCGGCTTAGTGGTAGAGTGCATGTTTAGCATGCATGAGGCTCTGGGGCCAAGCCCCAGCACTGGAAAAAAGAAAATTCTTTGCTAAAATATATTTGAATTAGAATGGTCAATATTGCTCCATATTAGCTTGTAAAATTTTAGGCATTTTGAAAAAATTTTCAATTGTTTTATGCTATTAAAAGTACCAAAATAATAGCAAATATTTGAATAGTTTTTTTTTTTGCCAGACACTATGTATATTGATTCATATAACCCTCACAATGACATTGTAAGATATATGCGTTTATCACTCCTCTTTTATAAATGAGGAAAGAAAGAGTTAATTTAAATATAAGACTCCCTAACTTGCTCAAAGAAACATAGCTAGAAAATGATGGAGTTGAGATCTAAACTGAGGTGGTCTGGTTGACATTTTAACCTTTGAAATTATGTTATTTTTCTAAAAAAGAAAAAAAGAAATTTAAAATTTAGCACTAATCAAAGTTAAGTGACTATACACTATTTATACAGTCATTTTCAGACCTCTTTCAAGGTAAGGGAGAAGAAAAAAGATAAATCTTTAATATAGTTTATATTTTTAAAAAATAACATCTGTGACTTCTTTGCATGGAGGTGTCAAGCACTTCAGTGTGGTGTTTTAAAAGCATTTGCAGAGTAAAGTGACTTCAAATGGCATTTACTAAATTCTGGACTGAATGGAACTGTAGAATTTTAGGTAAGAAGCGAATTTATAAAGAGCTTCAACTAGGTATTTTCCTATGGGATGCTTACTAAGCATCACGACAAGAAATACCCCCCACTTTTTTGTGGTACTGGGGTTCAAACCCAGGGCCTTGTGCATGCAAGGCAAGTCCTCTACCAACTAGCTATATTCCCAGCCCAGAAGTTCCCCTTTTCAAAGTATATATTCTTTTAAGAGTTAACAATAATAGTAAAGATGTTTCATATTTTAAAATATGAACAGAGTAAATCAATTGGTTGAAGTAATTATTTAAGAGCTGAGTATATCTTTTATATTAGGTAGAAAAAGTGAAAAGGTAAACAAGATGAAATCTTTGAAAAATAAATACTATGACTATTAAAAGCTTAATTTTATTATTGTCATTTAAAAGATCTTGCTTAATAAAAAGAAAGAAAGAAACAGGCACAGTGGTACGTACCTGTAATCCCAGTGCTGGGGAGGCTGAGGCAGGAGGATTGCAAGCTTGAGGCCAATCTCAACAATTTAGTGATTATTTGGTCTTGTTCATATATAAATAAATAAGTAATAGGCTGGGAATATAGTTCAGTAAAGTGCCCTTGGGTTCAAACCCTGGAAAGAAAGGAAGGAAAGAGGAAAGGTTTAAGAAAAGAAGGAAGGAAAGTTTCCTATTATTAGGGAAGCAGCCAGGGGTAGAGGAACACCCCTGTTAGTCTAGGTATTATGGATGTTGAGGCAGGAGGATGGAAAATTTAAGGCCAATCTGGGCAACTTATTGAGACCCCCCAATAAAAAAAATAAAAAGAAGGGCTAAAAGTGTAGCTCAGTGTTAGAACACCCGTGGGTTCGAACCTCAGTAGTGTCACTAAGTGAACAAATAAATTAAATGAATAAATGAAGCAGAACCAATCATAGGCATTCATTTCCAGTCTACACAGTAAGTTATTTGTGATGCTTTTCTTTTAAATGGACTGTACCCCAACAATTAACAACACAATTCTTCCAATAAAGTTTTAACAGGAAAGCTGTCTAGATAATTCTTTAATAAAATGGTAGGCAGGTGGTGTTCATGTATTCTCAAATAGAATTAAGAAAATACCATTTAAATGAAAGTTTCATTAAATTGTTAACTAAAGGAGAGTAGAGTTTCAATAAGGTTACTACAGTGAGCACAAAGGCTTTTTTCAGAAATTATGTATTACTAGGGATTTTGAAACATAAACAACAACAAAAAATACATTTAAAGTGTCAGCAGAAAATCAGAACATCTCCTTCCTTGGAAATTCCTATTAATTAATTTACTCTTTAAGATAACATTAATATAATTTTCTGGTATCTGGCAGGACAAAATTGGTTAAAATGTTTTTTGGCTCCTGGAGGTAGGGTTTCGGGCTTTGAAAGCTCAGTGAGTCATAAGTGAGCTAAGAAAGAAATACGGTACTTTTTGCATAATGTATATTCATCAAAGATGTTTTGCCTTAAATCCAAAATGTTAGGGTGCAAAACATAACCCTTGAAAAGTCTCATTGAATTTAATTTTTGAGGTTCCCTGGATTTATCTTTATCTTGTTTAAATTGTTGGGATGGAAAGGGTACAGGGGAGAAGGGCTGACCCAGGTAAAATGTAATGGTCAGCTGACATTTCCACTTTTCCAGATTCACTAACAGAAATGCTTTAACTTCTTGCCTTCCTTGAGATATTTTCACCTGCACCCAAATACACACACACATACACTCAGTAAAATAATTAACAGTAAAAGCTAGAAAGTCCTTCAGCAAATTGCCTCCATATGTGCTTCTGTTTACCTAAAAGAACACACACATAAAAACTTTGTAATCCCAGCAGCTTGGGAGGCTGAGACAGGAGGAGTTCAAAACCAGACTCAAAAAAAGTGAGGTGCTAAGCAACTCAGTGAGACTCTATCTCTAAATAAAATACAGAATAGGGCTGAGGATGTGGCTCAGTCATCGAGTGCCTCTGAGTTCAATCCCCAGTACCAAAACAAAAGGCAGTGCTATATAACATTTGCACAAGAAGTAGCCTTAACATTGAATTAAATATTTTAATGATATTCAAGATTATAGGGTTCTAATTTATTTATTTCATAAATACTTTCTATCAGCCAACTATAGCTAGGCACTGAAAAGACCACTATTATCCAAAAAGCTTTTGAGAACAGGTAGAAGGTTTCAAAATTACCTCAGTGCGATGGGTACATTTCCATTCTGAATAATATCCAATACTGCTACTTGCCATGTCATACAAAGTAGATAGCCTTTCCTAGTTCCAAGAATGTGGACTGATGGTAGAGCAAGTGCTTGCCTAGCAGATATTTTAGCAGTCTATATTTTTTTCCTCCAAACTTAAAAATTGAGACTTAAAAAAAAATGACCTTTTACTGACTTGTTGCCTGGTGTTGTGGTAGTGCAAACCTGTGATCCTAAGTACTCAGGAAGTGGGGGCAGGAGAATCCCAAGTTCTAGGCCAGCTAGGGCAACTTAGTCTCAAAAAATAAAAAAAATAAAAAGGGGTTGAGATATAGCTCAGTGATAGAGCACCTCTGGGTTCAATCCCCAGTACTGCAAGAAAAAAAGAAAGAGAGAGAGAGAGAGAGAGAGAGAGAGAGAGAGAAAGAAAGAAAGAAAGAAAGAAAGAAAGAAAGAAAGAAAGAAAAGACTGTTGTTTCCTAAAAAGGCCATGACTCACCAAAAGAGCTGGCTCATGCCTGTAATCCTGGCCACTCAAGAGGCTGATGCATGAAGATTGCAAGTTCAAAGCCAGCCTCAGAAACTTAGCAAGACTCTGTCTCAAACTAAAACATAAAAAACAGATTGTGGCTCAGAGTCTAATGATTCTGCTAGGATAGATCAGAGTTTTTTAAAGTTGTGTTAAAATGCAGAGGGTTTCTTATGCCTCCCTCCTAAAATTTAAGTGTTAAGGGTAATAAGTAAAAAAAAAAATCTGATAGCTGTGTTTATGGAATTGTTAGATGAGTAAAGGACTAGAGAAGAGGGCAGCTTCCAAATTTACTAAATGCCACAAATATAGAGATTTTTATATGTAAAATTAGGACCTTTCTGGTAAATTAAAGGAATTTGTCAAAGGATCAGATGCAAAACTGAAATAAAAACTGAATAAACCCAACAAAACCTAACACAATAAAGAGACGAGTACACACACAGGGAAGAAAACTGGATGAAGTCTCCCCTCAAAAAAGAGACTAGCAGGACAAAAGAACAGATACATATCATTATGTTCAGTGATGGAGATACTTAAATGAAAGTTAATTTTCTTGCACATTTAAAAATAAATTGATAAGAACCTGTCACATATTTATTCTATAACCTCACCATAGTTGAAGAATTATTCAATCATTTTCATTACTTTTATGAGTAAAAATATATCTTCAGAGGAAGAAGAACAAGAATAAGTTCTATTTGAGGGAATTTTTTAATCTTTATGTCCTATAGTTTTGTGTATTTCTTCATAATTTTATATGTATATCCTTATTTCTTTTCTTTTTTTTTTTTTTATAAATATTTGCCCTCTTTATCCACAGATGATTTATTTCTCTGGGAAGGAGTATGTTTACCACTTTCCAGTAGCACTCATAGCACTAGATTGAGGAAAGCAGGATTTTGATCTCTGATGAATAATTGTCTTTATTATTCTTACATTTTGAAAATTGTCAGCCTGCAATTTCAGTAAAAATGCAAAGTTAAAAATGCATATAGAAAACAATGTGCAAGTTTCTCTGACATTAAATCACTCTGTCTGCCAAATGGAGCATAAATAGCCTTCTAACAGGGGTCCCATGCAAACAGTGGGTGATCAGAGAACACATGGGCAGTAACACCAAGTTACACTGCTGCTATCAAGGACAATGTATTCTGAATTCTCTTTTGTAATACTGTGCTAGACCACAAATATATAGACACAGATATATACATTTACATGTGCATATATATATATTTTACAGAATTTAAATAATTCATTCAAATAAATTATTTAAGTGATTTAAAAATTCTTTTGTCAAACAGATTAATGGAACCTTGTTATTCAAAAGATAAATCATTTTATATGAAGTGGCAAAGACTTCAAGGGCTAATAAAGGTTTTATAAGAGATAAACTTTTAATGAATTAATACTTTTGTGTGTACTTATTTTCTGTATACATAAATATGCACCTATATGTTTACAATGATATTTAGACCAACATTTTCTGACTTTTTAAAGAAAACAGTAGTAATAGTATTTGAAATAAAGTATCTAAAATGATTTGTGTTTAGGAGCTGATGTATAATAATTCACCAAGTAGAACAGAAGTTTTAATTAATGTGCTCTAAATGTTATTATTTTTATAATGAGAAAAAAACCCTATTTTTTTCTAATTGTAACATATGAATCCAGTAGTCACTATTCTTGAACACTTTTATTCACATTATTTCCTAGGTTTTGAAATGTATTTGGCACTCAAGATTTTCTACTGCGTAGATTTGAACCAAGAAGATGTTTTGTTGTACAAAATGATTGTGAACTGGCATTTGTATAACGAGACCTTAAGACCCTGGGAAAAATTTTAAAGATTTTTATGAAGTTCAGTACACATTCTTCAGCTAAATTTTGGCATAGTTTCAATTTGAGACTCTGCTGAAATTCAATTGGTTTATTTTATAATTAAAAACAAGGAAATCATAGTAACAAAAATATATAATGTATGGCACTCTTGTTTATAATAGAAACATCCATAAAGAAAGAAACATGTTCTAACTTTTCTCATTACCCCAAAGGGAATTGCATCTTTAATCACACAAAGCACAACTGCTTTCTAATTTTGTTTAAAGTGTTGCAGTACTTACAAAAACCAGATCAGGTTATTATAAATCTAGAGCAAATTAGAATCATTGGCCTCTGTTCAGCTCTATGTGAGGGTTCTATGTATATCATAAATTTAATGGTATATTAAGACACACATCTGTTTCAGCTTTGTAGAAGTTAATAATCTAACTACAGAGTATTTAAACACTTCTTTCATTAACTGGAAAATTCATGCAGGAAGAGACTTCCCTTGGTTATAAGGTACAAAATACTTTACTTCCAAATTTTGATAATCTATAAATTTACCCAAGCAGTTAAAAATAGTTTTCTAAGTATTCAACCTAGTATCTATTTTTGACATTACATGATTTATTCCTGAATAAAAATATTCAATATATGCATATATGTGAGCATTATCATCTCAAATCTATACCTGCATAAAATAAACATGTATGTAATTATAAGTGGACATTATACATAGATAATCATATAATCATAAGTTTATATGTATGTGCCTGTATATAATCATTTTGAAATAGGGCATTGGAAAGAAAGTAAATATTGAGTAATTACATGAAAATGTCAAAATTCATTCTTGAGATATTTTTCAGATTCCTTACTAGATTACACAACTTTATTTTTAAATCAGAAATGATAGCCTTCCTGGGATTCATATTATTTAAAAATAATTCATATTCTTGTGTTCCATGAACATTTACATTTTATAGTCAGCAATTATCCTCAACTTTTTTCTAATTTTATTTTAGCAAACTATAAATATTTTTTCTTGTTATACCCATCACCTTTTTCTTTTAGACATGCCACTCTGTATACAGCAATTCCCTAGTATTATAATGAATTATTGTGTTTCAATTATCATTAGATAATAAGCAGGAAATTAGTTTTTCTTGCAGTATATTTTATACTGTCTGAACAATTAAAAATATGACTTGAGAGTTGGGGATATAACTCAGTAGTAGAAGACTTGTAGCCTGCCTTAGGCTCTGGGTTCAATCCTCTGCTTTGCAGAACCAAACAATAACAACAAAAACGAAACAACCAACCAAACAACTCCCTGCCCCAAGAATATGTGATTTGAATTTGGGCCATTAATTCAAGTAGTTAAGGACATAGTCCTAATTAAACTGGGGTCAGAGATTAAATTACATTTCCAAAATGATGGTGGGCACTCTTACACTAATCATCCTCTTTAGTTATTTTGTAGATTTGTGATTTTAGTAAGCAGGACAATTTAAAAAGAGTATGGATGATTTGGTAAAACACATTTCCATCACCAAAACAAAAGCATTCAAAGAATATCCAGGTGATGGTTCAGCAATATCTTTTTAATGTAGAGTTACTGAACAGGTTATTTATGTGTTTTTATTTTTAGCCTATTTTTTCCTCATACTTTCTTCAGTAAATATCACTCAACAAAACCAAAAACTTATCACTATAAGATCATTTCAATATTCTTTTGAAGTATAAATGATATTCTAATGTGATTTTAAATTTGGAAGCTAATTCTAGAGAAAACTCATTTTTTTTAACCTAAAATACTTACTTTTACTTATCACAAAAGCATATGCCTATTATATATCATTGTTTGGTCTAGGACCTGAGTGATTGATTTCATTGTGACCCTAAGAATGCATTGTAAAGAACTGCAATGGGTTGAAAACTGGACCATAAAGATTTAAATTATTCTTGAGAATAGAGATAGAAACATTCTATTATCCTATCTAGAAACTATGTGACTTGAGGAGAACTGGGCTTAAAAGACAGCATTTTAATTTGCAAATTTCTGTTCTAGTTCTTACATGTTCAGACAAATTTATTTTTACTAAAATATGCACAACAAATGAAAGCCTTCAAAAATAAAGCTACAGAGTGGAGTAAAAAGAATCACAATCATGCCTGCAATCCCAGCGATTTGGGAAGCCAGTGGGAGCAGAAGGATTGCAAGTTCAAGGCCATCCTCAGCAATTTAGTGAGACCCTGTTTCAAAATAAATAAATAAATAAATAAATAAATAAATAAATAAATAAATAAATAAATAAATAAGAAGCGTTAGGCTTGTAGCTCAGTGGTACAGCATCCCTGAGTTCAATCCTCAGTACAAAAACAAACAACAGTCATATTAGAAAACAAAATAATGAAAATGTGTGACACCTAATTTACATGATCAATCAAAGCCAAGGTCAACATTTCATATTACACAGTTTTCAACCATAAAATATTTTCAATAATGAAACAAATTTGGTGTTTAAAAAAATACTAAGGCTATGTATTACAATTATTATTTCATGCTGTATAATTATGAAAGCTTTAATGTATTTTTAATACATTTGAAGTATGATATAATTATAGCTTTGGCTCTCTAAAATCCAAAGAAGGCATTTGAACTAGTTTTGTGACTCTTAACTGCCTTTAGCAAGTTTTGCCATACTCTAACAAAATATGACATGAATAATCAAAGTCATATTCCCAGAGGCACTAAAAATTCCATTTTGACTATTCTGCACAATTCCTATTTGCTATCTTTAAGGGTTCAGATTTGATAGAGAGTTATTGCTACTATTAGCCTTCTCTTTGCTTTGTTCTACAAAACATTGTAATTTTTGGTTACTCAATTTATCTTCAATAATTTCAAAGAAAGTTTAAAGACATTTCATCTTCTTTGTTTACAGGGGTAGAGGTTTGCACATTAAAAGGAGATAGGGAAGTTTGAAAATATTTTTAGTTGTAGATGGACACAATACCTTTATTTTATTTATTTATATGTAGTACTGAGGATAGAAACCAGCGCCTCACATATGCTAGGCAAGCGATCTATCACTGAGCTTCAACTCCACTCTGGGAGGTTTGTTTTTAAACCACATATTTTAAATAAGAAAACATTTGATTATGAGTATTTATCATGAACAAAATAATGATTGTAAATTAGTATAAATAGCTTTTATAAAAAGCGTTCTTACAGTTACATTTCTTGGTTTGACAGCGCATTGATAGAAGAAGATCTATAAGACCCAATTATAGAAAATCCTCAAGGTGTAGAGATTAACAAGAGTTATGGGAACAATCTATGGGAAAGACTAATTCAAAGTTTGTGCAAAACTCTGCATAACAAAAAATAATCATAGTCATGATTATGAGGGATATCTTTTTAAATTTGCCTGCTTTTGAGTATCATAATTGTAATTGTATAAAAATTATGTTTTATATACAATTATACGTATTTAAACACTTGAAACATAGAAAATGTCATGTAGCCAGTTGTAGTGGTAGATATTTTAAAAAAGTATTAATTACAAAATGATGGCTATTAATAGTACGTGTGATTATATATTTATAAACACAGCAAACCATAATCATATGTATACTATACTTTAAATTATCTGTACTTTTATGACTATACCTCTACATTTTGGGTAAAGTTTGACCTTGGACAAAATTTACTCAGCCTAGAGAGCTGGGAGAATAGTTAAAAACTTTCTGGTATTGCCAAATGCTTTCATATGTTTCTGCTCTCATGGAAAATGAGTTTTTATTTCTTTTCAGCCTACATGTGTGGTAAAGCCAAAATGAAAAACAAAGCTAGCAACTTCCAACCAGTTCTAGTTGAGTTTGGTATTCATATATTGCTTTGATCTGCTCTAGACCTTTAAAATAGTTCATTTTCTAGAGTAGGGAAAACTAGTTTCACTACCAAGTGTTATCAAACAATAATGAGGAAGAAAAGGGACCTGAGTTAAATTTAGGATATAAAATTAGGATAAAATTAGTTGATTTTACTTCTATTTCTGAATTAGAGTGTAGAGTAATTTCACTTTGTTCTTCTTGTTGTTATTGTTGTTTGGTGTTTGTTTCTTTTGAAAACTTTTACAAGCTCTAACCACAGACAAAACTATGCTCCCTCAAATAGACACAATCTTCCCTCATCGATACTTCTCAACATCTACGTAGTTCAAACTTCTTGGAAATTTTCCACCCTCGGTCAATTCCCAATATCTTTTCTTCATCCCACCACTGAGCAGCCTCTTTTTAGACCACTGGCTTGTATATATCTAAGTTTGCTAGTGTGAAGAAGCTACCATTTTGTTGACTTACTCTAATCACAGTATTTTGCAATAATGTCCATCTCCAATAATTCGTTTCCTAAACTACTATTATTCATGTTCTGTTTTGACAAATACCTGATTACTTCCCTTTAAATAAAGATAGTTGGAGGGTAAATAAATTTAAAAATTAGCATACTATCTATATCAGAAATACATAAGCCCATTGAATAAAATAATCTTTAGTTTCTTTAAGTTGCTTAAATTAAAAACATGAGTTTCTACAGTTGGAAAAAACATGTATGGTTAAAATGCTTGAAGCCCATCAATCTCTCTAACCACATAAGCTAATGAGTTCCTTCTGTTTTCTTTGAATGAAATCACCATGAGTGGTTAGATGTTGATTTAACATAAAACAAATGGAAATGGGTGTTTCCTTTGTCCTTTGTAGATTTATTTTTAAAAACAATTAGCAAGTATTATGAATAAGTCAATGATTTTGCCATTACTTAAATAATAATTTAGATTGAGTAGTTAAATTGATTGGATTGTAGGGAATGCAGAACATATTCTAACTTTCCTTAACTTGCTCACATCTGCAGATATTATTAAGCTTCTTGTTTTTTTTTCCCTTACCATAACACCTGTATTGTTATAAATTATGTTTTGAATTGTCATGAAGTGTCAGGTAAACTATGTTTTGGGGATGTGGACATACTCTGTGGAGTATGTCATTTAGGTGTTCCTTTGTAATGGCAGATTTGTGGCTAACAGCTTAATTTTGAATGTATCAAAATAATTGAATGCTTTCTTTCAATTTTTCTTTATGGATATACAAAGAAATTTGAAATGTATTATGTATAAATAGAAAAAAAAGAATTAAAATTGATTCATACTTAAAACACCTTGAAGAAAGAATAATTTTGGACATAATTTTAAAAAAAACAGCAAATTATTATATTCTTAGGAAAAAAGTGTTGAACCCTTTGAACTCTTTAGAATTCATATCTAACTGCATTAAGATCTGCAATTTGCATAGGGATTTTTCCACTCCCTATAGTTTTAACTGTCTTCTGATAAGTTCTCTCCCCTTCTAAGTCTCCTTTTTTTGTGACTGTTGTCTGTTTAGGAACATAGTGGGAAGTGACTCATTTTATGTTCTGAACATCAAAGAATGTCAGACCTATGAAATGTAGACAGTGGGTTCTTAGATTCTTTCTGGGAGAGTTAAATAAATAAGTAAATGAGCCAACATATGGGCAGCTTAATTCAGGCAAAAATGTCTATTGATTACTTACTAGGCTCACTAATAAAAACTTCAGCCTAAGTTTTGCTTTCCAAAAGGAAATAGGATTAGATTAATCTATGCACTCATTGGGGCTCCTTGTGAATTATGCCCAGATGATGTTCAAGATGAACAAAAGAAAGGGGCAACATTTTTTTGAATAATCAAATTATTAGTCTGACATACTATGTTTTATAATTTCAAATAAATTAATTATAAGTGCTAAAGGGGACTGCGATACAAATAACATCTGAGATCTATGAATTCCAATTCTGCCTTCTTTTCAACTAAGTAGTCTCATTCAATATTGCAAGGTAGATTTGTTGTATTTTGAATTTTGCCATATGTAAAAACTTAGGTACATTATAAGGTTTTACACCAGGTCTTCATAAATGTACTTTTTTTTTTCTTCCCCAGACTAGTTTGAATCGTGTCTGGTAATATTTAAATTATGTTATCTAAGAAATTCCAAACTGAAGTGTGCCTGTAGTTTAAAGAACAAATGCTCGGAATTGCTCCTTTTATTTTTTAAAATGGTGAAATGTTAAAATACCAAGATCAAATAGAAGAAACTGAATTAGCCAAGATTTTTGTTTTAATCTGAGAATTATAATTCATTGACCAAAAGAGCAAGTTCCAGTTATTTGGACACATGTACATTTAACTTATGATTTTATGCAAGTCAAGAACAAACTTGACCAATAGTTGGATTAACTTCTGTATTAAAAATATCTGGCTTTGTGACAAAATGCTGATAGGTATTTAGAATCATTGTGTCTTTTGAACAATCTACTGTTGACATTTTAATAACATTGTTTGGAATGATTTCTCAAGAATGATGACTGCAACATACCCACAGAAACAAAAAGTACATATTGTTTCTGAAAGCAAAGAAGATCAAGTTTCATCCTTTTTCTAGAGGCTTTAAATCTTGGAAAATCAGTTTTTCCTGAAAACTAAAGCAAATGGCTTCATTCATTAGTAGAATCAGTGTTTTATGAATAAACCTGAAAACTTGTTTTCAGCTCAGAGATTTTGAAATTAAAAAAAAATTCCAGATTTGATTTTCTTCGTATGTATAAGACAATTAACTGGGCTTTATATATTTTTTTCCAATGTGATTTTTCTTGTAGTGGTCTGTTCCCTTCAGTTTGGGTCTTGCTCTGCCTGGCTGTCCGTTGACATTGCCAACAGAGAGGGGCAAGGAAGTGTGGTCAGAGGACAAGAGCAAAAGCAGTTTCAATGTAAGGAAATGAGGGAAACAGACCTAACAGCACTATGAATATACTTGGAGTAAAGAGCCTTGTAGTCTCCTTTCCTTCCGTTGCTTATCCTGGTGAGTTTAATCAAAAACAAACAAAACGCTCTTGTGAAATATAGTCAATAAAGTCAAAGTTTAGCTAGCTCAAGGTAACTACAAAGAAAAAGTCATAGCAATTTAAAAAAATGTAACTTTCATTAACAAGCGCGCCGGAAATCTCAGGTATCAAAGACACATTAACCCTGGAGCGTCCCCTGCGCGCCGCAGCCGGACGGAGGCAGCCGCGGCGAACAGACGTTCTTTCTCCTCCGAGCAGTCACACAAAAGGAGGGCTGCGGAAACTAAAAGTTTAAGGGCCTCCGGCTTGGTGCGTGGAGAAAAGAGAAAACCTGGAGACGGGGTGGGTAAAAGACGCATCCTGGGCGCCTTTCCCGAAGTCCAGGCAAGGAGAAAGCTCCTGGGCCTGGAAGGAAGAGGGGAGGGGGACCCCGAGCCGCTGGCCAGCCCCCTGCGCCCAGCCTCCGAGGCTGGAGCGCTGCGCTCCGCCGCACTCTTCTGAATACCCTTCACCCAGTTCCAGAAATAAAATAAATGTTTTTAAAGTGCGTGTGTGTGGACAGGATGGAGAGCGTGCGCCAGCAGAGCGCGCGGAGGACCAGGCGCGCAGTAAGTGGAGTTTGGGGGGGGCGGGGTGGGGCGTCTAGAGGTTGAATGGGTGCGTTGATGGGGCGGGGGGGGGAGGCTGGATGCGGATCCCCGAGACCTGCGGCGGGGGGAACGCGAGCGGACTGGGTGAGGAGGGAAGGGGAGGGGCACGAGCCGGAGCAGGCCGCCTCCCGGGCGCGTTCCGTGGCCGTGAGCGCGCGTCCCTCGCCGCCGCCGCCGCCGCCCGGACAGCCCTGCGGCCGCCCCGCCGGCGGAGCCGGGGCCGGCCTGTCCTCGGGCGGCAGCTCTGCCGTCGCCACCAAAACCCGAAACGCTCGAGCCCGTAAGTGTCCCCTTCGCTCCTCCCCGACACCCCCACCCTCCTTGGGCGCTCTGCCGCCGCAGCTGCTCAAATGGAGTGGAAAATGGCCATTGGGCGGCAATGAGTTATAGATTATCTGCTCCACGTTTTGTACTTAGCTGCCTGTAATCTTCTTTGAGTTTGCCCAAGCCCCTTGCTGGAAAAATCAGGAGGGAGAGATTTGTCCTTTGCTGCTGTACAAGCTAATATGTTTATATGATTAGCCGAACTCCGGTGGGGAGGGGGGTAGGTGGGGATTTGGTGGGGAGGAGGAGGAGGAGGCTGGAGGTGACTCCAGTTCAGACCTCTCCGAGAGTCTGTGTCAGGACTTCGCACTCCCCCGTCTCTGTGCCTCTCCTCTCCCTCTCTCCCCTCTCTCCCTCTCACTCTCTCTCCGCTCACACACACGCAGAGGTGCTGGAGCAAAATCGGGAGCTTACCGGAGAATTCTTTGGGATTGTTGGGGGCATCTCCCCTCCGTTGCTGTGCGTGGCGTGACTCTCCCTTGATCCTCCCTGCTTCCCCGAACCTGAGTTCTCGTCTTCAACCTTTCGTGGTGCAGCGGTCACCGCTCAAACCTCGGCCGGGAGATCCGAAATGTGAGGAGGGGCCGCTGGTGTCTCCTGCCCCGGGCCGCAGGGTCGGCGCGAGGGATGCTAGTGCGGACGGCGGGCTGAGGGGCTCTGCCTGACAAACTGAGTTGGCCTCGTGCCGCGGGCGTCTACTCGCCTGCCCCTCCCGCGGCTGCCGCTTCGAGGGGACTCCCAAGTCTGTGCACCTCTGTCAGGCTTTCGCCTCCACCACCCCTTTGGCTCTGATTCCCGAATTTTTTTTTCTACTAAGGGAGCGTGCAGTCAGGGGGTGCGTGCGCGTGTGTGAAAAGACCTCTTTCGCCGAGCGGCGTGTGGGAAACTGCGGGAAAATGTTGACTTAACCCCTGGAGCCGCCCGGCGCTGGCTGCTTGGCTGGAGGCGGCAGCGGCGGCCGAGCAGGAGGACCCGCCGAGCCGTGGGGCCGTGTCCGGCCGGCAAGCCGCGGCGCTGCCTCCCGCGCGGACTCCGCAGCCGGCGATCCGCTCGCGGAGGGCTTCGGCCTTCTCCAGCCACCCGGCTGCTGCCCTCTGCGCCTCTCCCTTCGCGCGGCCCCCGTGCCAGACGGCCCTCCCCGGGGGCACGCTCTCAGACCGAGGTAAGAGCCGCGGGAGCGAACAATCATACCTCTGTGCCCGGCTTCGGAGACCTGTTTGCTTTGCGCCTCCTGCCTGGGGGGTGGGTGCTGGAGGTGGAGGGAACCGCGGTTTAGTTGGGCTCTGCTGTCTGTTCCGCCGGGCAAGGGGAGACCCGCGCTCGCAGCTCTCCCCCTCCCCCCCGGAGAAATCGATACGCAGAACTCTCAGTCCGGTCCAGCCTGCTCCTTTTCTCCTGGATCTAGTGTAACGCTTTCGAGGCACCAGTCGTTGGTGGGGACTATGTGGGGCCGGTGTAGGGTTGTAGAATGGAGCTGCCATAACATGCTTTTTTTTTTTTTTTTTTAAATTTAAAAGCTTGGGATCCGAAGGTGCCACTCGCCCTTTCACAGTCGGGATGGGGAGGGGAGTGTGAGACTCGCCCTCCGCTGGGCAGCTCGGTTCCGGAGGTGCAGGGCCGAGGCCGGGCGGAGAGCGCGCAGTCCCCCTCGCTCCCCCTCCCGCCTGCAGACCCGTCCGGGTCCGTAAGTGGAGCGCAGAGGCTGAGCCCTGGGAGCGAGTTCAGGGAAAGCGGACGGTGGGGGAGGGCTTGCAGGAGTTGTTACGGGTTGTTGTTTCTTCTTGTAGGTGGTTAGGTAATGTGGAAAAGCGAGGATGACAGCAAAGCGCAGCCAGATGTGGCCGCGCCAGCGTTGGGGATGGCAACGATTAGGGGCGGCTAGCAGCCGCTGCCGGGGAAGACTGGCGGGGCGGGAGGGTGGCGGAGCCAAGGACCCGGTGGGCCACGGGGAGGGCAGAGAGCCTCCCGGACCGGCAGTGAGAGGGCAGCAGCGGGCCGCGTTGGGCCTGCAGGAGAAGTTACCGGGTGTGGGCTCCTGAGATGCCTTTGGAGTAGGAAACCTAGAGGAGCCTGATTTGTAGGATAGAGGTGCCAGGTTGGGAGTCAGCTGCTAGAATAAGGCGTGGGAAGACCGCGAGGAAAGAGGAGACTTTTGGGCTAACTGACTGTGGCGACCCCCAAGCAGAGGGGACAGGACAATCCAAACCGCGAAAGCGCCCCTGCAGTGTGGAGGCGCGCTTGCAAGACTCTCGCTTGGGACCAGTAAAGTTTGTTCCTTTCCCTGAACAACGGGGCTTGGATTGGAATCTTCACTTAGGGTCAAAGTATCGCCGAGCAGAAGCTAAGGAACGTATATATGTCTTCCATATATACATATATATTAAATTTTGCCTTTACTTTGTCCTCTAAATGCATAGTTGGAGGGACAAGTCTAGCAGTATCCAGCGGTATCCGTCTTAACCTTTCCCGGTCTTCGAGGGACTCCTCCCCCTTTGTCTTTTCCCTCTTTCTTGCCCCCCTCATTCCATTCTTCCTGATGCAAACTGTGCTGTCTCAGATTCAGACCGAGGAAATGTTTTCCTCCTGTTTCTTGAAAGGTGTCAGGCTGCTTAGCAGCTTCTCTAAGCAGCCTGGGAGCGTCTGAGCTGCAGCCACCAACCATATGGTTCCCGTTACAAAGGCCAGGTTCTGTGGCAGTCGCTTCTTCACTCCACCCCCAATTCTTTGATTTTCTTCTGCATTTTTTACACTATGCGTGCTTCTCCTTTCTGTCCCTCCAGAGGCGTATGTTTAACGGACGTAGTTGGTTCATTCATTTCTCTGTCAGTGTTTCTCTCTGGAACTGGCCCCACCGAATTTGCTCTTTGCTCACCTCAAGTTGCACAATGAAGTCGCATCCTTTTGGTAAATAATTACCTGTTGGGGAATCTCTTACCAAATCAGGTTTGATCTTGGGCAAACTTTAAAAAATAGGCACTACAGAGGCAATATTCGTCCATAGGGGAAAAATAAAATAGTTTATGGGGTGCCTATGGTAACGTTCCAAGTTGGATGGGACTATTTTGACCTAGCTAAAGGTAACTTTGTAACTTTAAATTTAATATCCTTATTATTCTTGAGAAACACTGTATAAGAAACTACTTAAATTCAGGTGTGTTGTGGAATATTTTGTTTTCTTTCCTTCCACCCTCCAATAAATTTATGCATGATAGAAAGAATACTAACAGAACAAATGTTCTGTTGTTTAGTTTCTTTAGACATTCCAATTCTCTCCTTTTGTTGGTTGCCTCTAAAAGAGGTGCCATTTCACATCATTCTGCACAAATTGTTTGAATTAATGCAAGTGTGAATTCTTACCGTTTGAAGGGGTCTATTAGCATATCAAAGGTTTCTTAGCTTCAGCTCAATTGAGAAAACTTCAGCTTGTCTTCCATTTGCTTCCAAGCGGAGGCCCAAAGGGCAATGAGAATTGTAAAGGGTAGAAATAGGGAGGTGGATTCAGGCTTGTGTTTCTGAACTTTTACTGTTTTGTAATTATGTGAGCCAAAAACATTGTCTATTGCTGTGGATCCCTTGCAAGTGGCAAGACAATTATTTTCTATTGATAAATGGTTTGTTCCTAGAAAAAGGGTGACCTTTTATTTTATGATAGTCACTGTTGCCTGTCTTTTGGGGTCCCTTTAGTGGAAGAGAGAGTGAGAAATCCTTTCCATCTAACTTAATGCTTTTCTAGGGCCTTCAGTTTGTTATATTAGTAAAATGAGAAAGGTTTTTAATTAGTCTTATAAAACATTTTTTTTTTTTGTGATGAAGACAATTCTATGCACAGGAAATGTCTTTAATAGTTGATGAATTAGTAGGGAAAAAAGCCAGTGGAGGACATTTAGAATTAAAAACTCAACATGAACTTTATGAAAACACAACTTCTATTGGAAGTAGAAGGTTGGAAAAGTTTTCTAGGTGATAAAGACCCAAATTTTTTATGAATTCTATTTAAATAGAGGCAATTCTGTTTCAATATTGAGTTTTGTTTATTTTTTTTTGTATTTTGTCAAACAATTATTATGCTCAAAGTTGTTCTATATTTGTTAATATTTATGGTTTATTTGCTTTGTAATTTTTACATTCTTATAAAGCTATGTTGTTTGAATTCCTTTTAACAACTCAATGTCCATGAATGAAGAAACAAGTAAGAACAAGTAGTTGGGTCATTTAGGTCAGTTTATAGAGAGCAGAGGGGTCAAGGGAGAATAACTTTTATCTTCAATTAGGAAAGGATTAGTTTTTGAAACCTAGTTTAAAGATGAAAATGAATTTCATAGAAGGTTTGGAGATTTGTAAGTTCATATATTTTATATAGTTTAACCTTTGAGGGTTGGTTGTCTTTGAATGGGAATTGATATTCTTTTCTTGGAGACTGGATTATTTACTAATATTCAGACTCCTTGGTTTAATTTTAATATTGGAAATGAATTCTAATATGACAGTTTCAGATGGGGAAGAGCCATCATTAATTAATAGGAATAGCGATTCTTTTTTTTTTTTTTTTTCAGATTAAGGTGAGTTTTTTATTTTTGTTTTTACTGCCATTCAAATTGTACATCATTATCCCCAAATCATTTTATGATCGTTTATCTGATCACTTCACTTATCTAAGAAGTAATTTAGTGGTTAAAAAAAAAACCTACATTGATGTAATTGCTGTTATTGCATTTAAGTTGCTGTTAACTAGTCTGCTTTGAATGCAGAGTGTTATGAAGAAAATATATCATCTTTTAGAATTATTAGTGATAATCTAAAAATTGTCTTGAAAACATTGATCTTCATTTTATGGTGGTGATCCTAAATTCAGCAAATCTCTAAAGGTGTAAAATGCAGTGAAAAGAAGATATTTCAACATTCAGATGACAAAATTGGACTACTTAGAGAAAAATTAACATGCTGTAGAAGCACTTCAGCTGCCATTTTCAATCACTGGGTTACTATGTGTTGGCAACAAAACGAATTTAGAAATACAGATAGCTCTGGGAGCAGGTAGTTGGGGGAATTCAGAATATTGAATCATGTGGTGTAGAACAAACCAATTACTTCAAGTTTTGACTTGAGAATTTCCAATAAATAAAATTTATTCCAGGTATTTGACTGCTTTATTAGTGGACTAACACATCAAAGCAGACAACAAAACTTCCAAATGTTATAAAAACTAATATAAATATACAGATCTCACATGCACTACTACAAGTCTTAATTTAAGACAAGCAGTTGGAGTTTTTATTGCTGCAGTTTTCACAATCAACAGAAACGTTAACACCAGGCTTCTGGGTGTTTCCTTTCTTAAAATGAACAAGAGGAGAACTTTAAAACCAAGGTTTACTTAAGTTTAGATCTTTATTTGATCATTACCAAAGCTTTCTATGTTTCATTAAAACATTTAAAATAGTATTTTAGTGTCTTAAGTAATATGGGAGTATGGGAACTAAAATTCAGCTGTCATGAAGGTCAAGAGGTAACTAGAAATATGCAAACCTTAGTAATAAAATATTATTGCTTTATTTTCTAACAAAATATTTATTTGACCTAACTTTTGTGAATAAATATTTAAATAATAGTTTATTAACAGGTGTGGCATGGAATAAAGGAAGTATTACAATTTGTTTCAATCTATGAGTTAAAAACTCTTCTACTACCTATGAGAAACCTGTTTTCATTTTAACAAAAATTTTTACCACTTTCTCCGTTACTGATATTTAAGGAACACAGATTAGATGTAATTAGAGTAAGAATGAAATATGGTTTTGGGAATGAAAGAATTTAACTATTTTAACAGAAATGTTCCTCAAAGACTTAACACCTTTGCCTCTTAATTCTTTGTATCTGATTTTGAGTCTTGAAGGGCTGGCTTCACATTTGACACATGCCTGCTTTTCTGCAGAAAAGATTCATGTAAAACAAAAGTGCAATTATTTTTGAGGTAATATGTGTTAAAAATAGAACACATAATTATAAATAGGTTCATAAGATTATTTAGGTAAGCTAGTATGCCTAACTAAAAACTCTGCAAATTGATGATTTTGATAAAGCGCCCAAAATGGCAACTTTAGCTACTAACCCTTAAAAGAACTTGAAATCCTATTAATGTTTTGGCCATATCAGTTTCTGTAATTTAAATATTAGCTCATGTTACTTAACTCCATAACTATTTTATAACTATTTTCAACAAAGATTTAAATGTTTCTATTTCAAGGACAGATTAAAATCAGAGATGCCTTAACTTCTGTTTCATAACACTAATTCTGGAGCCCCACCCAATGTTTATGTCTTCAAATAATTCTTGATTGAAGGTTGAAAGGTTGAAAAGTATTTAATCACTTAGATTACTGTAATCAGAGGTGATGTGATCAGAAAAATAAATTGAGACTATTCTCTGAATTCTTTGTTACTTAAGATGCTCTTAAAGATTGGTCAAGTAGTGATTATTATTATTTTTAAGTGCTTTAAGGTTTAGGAAACGTTTTGCTTAATATACAGGTAAATAGCTAATTACTGAAACTGTATACTTTCAATCCTAAAATGATATCTTGGCCTAGTGTGATATTTTTAGAGGTGTAACTAGGGTCTTTTATTCCTAAATTTTATTCAGGACGTCAATTTGGTATTTTGAGTTTTGTATATAGGTTTTGTTTTTGTTTTTTTTCTTTTTTTTTAATTGGTTGTTCACAACATTACAGAGCTCTTGACATATCATATTTCATACATTAGATTGAGGTGGGTTATGAACCCCCAATTTTACCCCAAATGCAGATTGCAGAATCACTTCGGTTACACATCCACAATTTTACATAATGCCCTATTAGTAATTGTATATAGGTTTTGTTAAGCACATGTCATAAACTGGCAATCCTGTAATGTTATTTCAGTTTAAGTACTTATTTTTTAGGTGTGTGATAACAAAAGGAAGGTCTTAATCAACCAAATAAACACTTTTTTAAAAATCAAATTTTTATGTCATTTATCTGATGACTGAATGTGTTTTTTAGATATTTTAAAATATATTCTTACCCAGTAATTTTTAAAAAGCTTACGAAAATCCTCCTGTATTTGACAAATAAATGCTTTCTAAAGGAAAAAAAAAAAGTTGATCGAATGAAGGAACCAAGAGCTTAACACCTGCAAGTGAAGTGTAGCTTATAGCAAAATGCTATTGATTGTTTCAGAAGCACTGAGCAAGTTTAAATACAATTTGTTTAATTACAACAAAAATGCAGTTTTATGAAGTAATATAGTTTGTCTTCATAGAAGATTTTATGCATTGTGTGGTGGTAAGTAAAATCCCATCACAGTTGTATAAATTTGTTCAATTACTAGAACGGCTAAAAGAAAAAAAAAATCTATTTAGGTTGAAAAGCAACAGAAATTAGATTACCTTGGTTAGTAGGAATTTGCCAGCAGTGTCTAAATTGCTTAATAATATCAAAAGTTACCACTTTTCACTGTGTAGGAATTTTGGTGCCTACACTTGTTTACTTGGTGATATTCATTGCATGAACATTATTTTTCTTTTTGTTTTCAATTTTTTTTAAATGAAAGCTATTACATTAAAAAAAAAAAAAACAAAAAAACAATGTCCACTTCCATGTTTTGGCTTGATTTAGAGGTTTTTGTTTAGTAGTTGCTTTTCTGGATTTCTAGAATTTGTAATCAGTTGATATTTCAGATTAGTGAAGTGAAATATTCGATGCAATTTTGTGAACCAGAAGAAACCTAATCCATCAGCGAGGAAAACTAGTTTATTATGAGCAATAGAAACATTTTTCACAATTTTTTATTACTGACTCTAGAATTGTACCAAATCCTAAATCTTAAATTCTTACAGCAGTAAAGTAACATGGGATTCATTGAAGCAGATAGCTGGGCACCTGTTTTATTAGCACCTTGATTCATTCTGGTACCAGATTTACGGAGGTGCAAGAACAGCCACAACCATTGCTCAAAGCCACCCGGCTGTTTTTGGGTCATGAAGTCAACTTCCTGGAATTTCTGGGGAAACCAGTTGAAAAGGGAGGACAAATGTCACTTTAAATAGAGATGTTTAAATCAGATTTCTGCCTGAGGGTAAAATTTAGGTCTGTTTTAGCCCGGATGTAATGTCTCCCTCTACAGAGCACAGCATTAATCACTATGACCTGACAAGAGAACGTATGCTGAGCAAAACCGGCCCCTGTTGGTCTTGTCATTGATTCTCCCCCCAAACTAGGAGGAGTACATTATAAACATTGAAATTCACCCATGGGGATTGCACCTTACTTAATCTTCGAGTTTTAGTGTCAAAATTAGTTGCCTTAAAAGAAGCCTATTTAAGGCAAAATAATCTCTGGAAGACTTACTTTTTTTTTTTTTTTTTAAAGAATAGAGTCAGTACTGGAATTAGAACCAAAAATATAAGGTGAGAAAGCAGCCAGATTAAGCAGAAGTTAACTTGAAATAATATGATCAAGTCTATATTCTGTTTTAAGATGTATTAAGTGCCTTTAAAAATTATTTGATAGTAGAGAAAAGAAATTTTGATTAAAAAATGAACTATTAGTTCTTCACAATGAGAGCAGTAAGAGTGGGAAAGATGATTACCTTTAGACTTTACATGAATTCAGACAAATACTATTTTGTTAGAACAAAACCAGACACAGTCCTGCATCATTTTCTGGACGAATTAATAAAATTTTCAACCATAGTAATAGCAAGGAATGATGTGCCAGGAGGCTGGTTCCTAATACTAAAAATGGTTGTAGTTTTGCTCTTTCAGATATTAAATAATACCCTTTGATTCCTTTCTTGGCCAAATATATACACATATGAGCAGACAATTTTTGCTGTGTTTTCTTTCTCTGTATCAATATTTTTGACAGATATTGGCTAAAAAGTAGTGCACGTTGAAAGTACAAAATCTGTGTAATTAAGATCTCTTTTTAAACCGAGTTTGGAAATGGTGACTTGTTTAATATCTGTTCTGCTCTCAAAGATATTTTCTGCCTTTGGACTATGAAATGCTTGTATTACCCACACTTTGCATCTTTTTGTAGGTATTTTTACATCAGTCCACACCTCAAACTGATTATTACCCTGGATTTAGAGGACAGTATAATCTAGACCCAGTTACTATCAAAAATGGCTCTTGGCTGCTGGGGGGGGTCGTCTCCTCCCACCCCCCACCAGGTGACCTTTCTTTTGACTAATGCTTTCTCTTGTAGAGGATACTAACAGAGTTTATTTGTAGAAAAAGCAGAAGAGAATTCAGTTTTGTTTATAAAGTAAG
This sequence comes from Spermophilus citellus, assembly GCF_964194105.1. Taxonomy (NCBI): domain Eukaryota; kingdom Metazoa; phylum Chordata; class Mammalia; order Rodentia; family Sciuridae; genus Spermophilus; species Spermophilus citellus. Next base: position 70,472,253 of record NC_138191.1, on the reverse strand, counting down.
GTTTAATTTTTATCATTCTTAAAATTCAAATACCATGACAGTAGTTTTCTATATATGGGGTGAATCATTACAAAATTTTAGATGAAGTCTTTATATTTCTCTTTTATGTCAATTACATTTACTTAATCAGTTTTCAACTTCAATTTACATAAAAAAGAATCTCATTGAAAATAATTTTCTCCATGTCTTTATTTGGAGCAAAGGATTTCTTTGTGCAATTATTTTTTTATTCCACTGATATCTTCCATATGGACGTTTTATTTCTCGACATTAAAAGCCTACCATTTTTTAGTGTTTGCTACTTGGGTTATTGATTAGAAATTATAGTACACATTACTTATACAGCATTTTCTCCACTGATCATTGTGTTCTTAATTTGAGGATTCGTGGTGTATTTTAGCTCTTACATTTTCCTGCTAAAGACTGAGAATGCTTGGAAAAAATTCAATTTGGGTAATATTATAGATTTATGCATTTATATCCTAATAATTGTACCTATCTTCAGAGTGTGAGAGTGGTTTTGTGTATTAGGCGACAGATGATAAACTGAAAATTGATGTACTGAAGATACCATCTTATTTTTCATTTTCAGAAAATGGGTACAAAAGTAATTTTGCTTCCTATGCACCAACAATTATGCTAAGATTATGATGTCCTAGACATTTTCATTTTTGCTAAGGACATTTAACTGTTCTTCCCTTTTTACATTTCTGTCATGAGGAAGATAATATGTGGCTTCCTCTTGATAATGCAGCAAACGAATGCGAATGTTACCCCCTCATGCTTTTTCTGCTGCAAGTGGTATGATATCCATAGTGCCACAGAAGCCACCTTTCATTAATTTTAAACTGTGTCTACATCTTGAAAATCTTAAAATATCAGAGAAACAAAATTTGATTTCTTAGGGGAAAAAAATCACTAAAAATGCTGCTTATTTGCCTTGGCTTTTTTTTAAACCTTATTTCCTTTGTTTCCTTGGAAAAAAGATATATAACTACGATCTGTTCTCTCTGTGTGACAGTTCTGTATGTTGCGTATGAAAGTTTGCTTATCTTTTACAATTTTAGTTATTTTTATTTGTGGTGCTGGGAGGTGAACCCACCCGAGGTCTTATGCATGGTAGACAAGGACTCTACCACTGAGTTAGGTTTCCAGCCCCATGATTTCATTTGTTCAGTGGTATTTTAGAAAAATAATTTAATATTTGTTTAGTAAGTATTTTACAGTTACTGAACTGACAAGTATTTGTCAGTTCATTTATAGGTGAATCAAACTCCATTTGGTACAGATTTCTAGTCATATTCTTTACATGTTATAAAAGTGCTGTGTGCACGCTAGAAGAGAGAAGTCATAAATAAGGGGCATCAAGCATCCATCAAACAATTTTTGGTAACATTGTACCCAAAGACTTTGAAACTGTTCTTTACTTTTTCCTTTTTGCCCCCTTGACAGAAATACACCCTAATCTCTATATGCCTGGTGGTGGTGGGGGGGGAAAGAATGTGGCAAAAATTAGGTTTAGATAAAGAGAAATCTACAACATTTTGAAAAAATGACAATTACAGAAGGGTTTTGCAACTGAGATCAGTTTCATCAACACACGCACAAATAAATATTCTCCTGGTTTAAGTTTTGGAATTAAAAAACGAAAGAAATATAGTTTTTACTCAAATATTTTAAAATCCATCTTTTGTCTTTCACTGTAAATCAATCATAAGATTCCACCTTTGATTGTTTATTTTGTGTTCAGAAGATTAATCAAATAAATAGGCTGCACAGCTTTGTTTTGGGTGGTCTATCATTTCAGGCTGGTACAGTGTAAGCAAGGCAGTGTTTTCTTTTCCTTGAAATATACTTGTGTAACTGGCTCTTGGATGACTCAAAAGTCTGTGAATTCTGCCTGCTAGATCTTCTTTCTTACACAGGCTGGAGGACAAGAATATTCATGCTGAATCACAAATTTTGAAAAGCAGTTGTTTTACTCATGAAGGAGGAGGAAACAAGGCTAGGTAGTAGTATTTCTATAAAAGGGTAGCCTGTATTTTTACTCAGGCAACTGCCTGCGTGTTTCAGATATTTTTGCTAACTCTTGTTATTACCTGCAGAGGGAGCTTGTATATGAGAAAAATAATCAAGGCACTATAAATTGACGATTTTCCTTTTGAAAATTACATTTTATTAATATATTTTAAGTTTTTTGTTTGAGAAAAATGGCTTTGAGGGAAGTAAGGCTTTTTAAGATTAGCCAAATCATAGTGAAATTTAATAGATCAGTGGCCAAGCGTTTATCATGTTGTATATTCATAGATTACAAATGTAACTTTTTATCTTAATCAGTAAAACAAATGTGAAAGATAGTTGTTATTAGATTCTTTTTGAGGTTTTAAGAATTTTTATAATTGACTAAACGTCTGGGAAAGTGACCACAGAACTGTCCCTGTTTAAATATCTGTTGGCCATTAAAATAGACAAACCAGCTTTTGAGATAATTTTCCTGATTATGTGAAATATTAAATGATCACTAAACAAAAGAGTGAGTTACATGCCTTTACACTTACTAGACCAAATTAAATAAATTGCACATGCTTTTTTTCTAAAAACAAAGATGATCACTTTGGATTAATGACTTCTACGTGCAATCATGGGCAAATTAGTGCAGTGACACTTAAACAAGGATACTACCAGTAAGGACCTAATATTAAGTGATCCAGAACACCACTGGCTAACTTGGAAAAAAAAGAACGCGAACAAAATGGACAGTTCTTTTTAAGAATGTGTGTTAATTAAACTTCTAAGAAATTGTAAGACAAATACTCAGAAATGTTTGAGTTTTGCATTCAGGTGTTTTGGTAATTAGGGAGGTAAGCATTCAGGACTAAAAGTGAGCAAACTTTTCACATTTCCTGTTTATACTTTTTTTTTTCTAGGAAATTGAATGATAGGGTAGTATATTAAAGTCTATTAAAAATCAATTCTAGGCTGGGGTTTTAGCTCAGTGGTAGAGCACTTGCCTAGCATGTGTGAGGCACTGGGTTCGATTCTCAGCACCTCGTATAGCATATAAATAAAGGTCCATTGACAACTAAAAATAAAAATAAAAAAAATCAATTCTGTTCTGTAATTTTACATTTTGGTAATGTTACTTCATCATTTCGCTTGATGGAAGGTGAGAAGAGGAAAGGTATCCACTTATACTTCCTTCAAAACAGATATAATAGTTTCTCTCCCTTGTTCTACTGCAGAATGATATGAGAATTTTTTTTAAAAATTTACTTTTATTTATTTTTATGTGGTGTTGAAGATCAAACTCAGGGCCTTGAACATGCTAGGTGAATGCTCTACCACTGAGCCACAACCACAGCCCGAGAAAAATATTTATTTTGTATTTTAAAAGGCTTTGGTTCTTGGTAGGATTCATTGTTTTAGATTTATTATTATTAACTAGTCTTTACTAATATGAAAAATCAGATTGTTATTGTTACACCGAGTAATTCTCTAGGTAAGAAAACTTATTTATTAAATATATATATGGTATTGGCAGGGCTTTTGTGTAAGTATTACCCTCTCAGCATGGCCCTGCATTATCTTAAAAAGTCTGTGCTACATTTGTGCAGAGTATTTTCATAACAGGGCAAGAATGTTAGCAACAGCAATTCTACTTCAATAGGATTATGATGGTGTGCTTTACAAAATTACATAAATGTTCTTTTCCATAGAATGATCCCTAGGTATTCTTTGCTGCATAGTTTATGTCATTGTCCTAAAAAATATGATAAAAAGATTTCTTATAATACTTGATACTGAGTATGATAGGCACTGGAAAATGGAATCTGATATTACAGTTCACTACCTTTTCCTTTTAGTAAATACCATAGCTCCCTTCACAGGGAGGTAAGGGTTACTGGAGAATTCATTCCAGGAAAATTGCTACGAGAGGCACAGTAACTGTCACGGAGTGCATAACTTCTGTGGTATTATTGGAAAGGCACAGCTAGGGTAAGTTCTACTAGCGTTATCTTAAATTTGAAGGTAGACTACTGAGTGGTTTGTAAAATTATGAAATTGGAATCCATAGCAAAAAAAGAAAAGTGTTATTAAAAAGTTAATTTGTAAGTAGATTATTGGTATTTTATTATATTGGAGATGTATGACAAAGAAGTTAATTGCTACCAACTTTTCAGTTTAAAATAGCCCAGATAGTTTTTGTAAATTATCAAATAAATTTTTATTAAATGTTCTTGAAGAATATAAATTTATGATATAACATCTTCTGCTCATTTGCATGTTATTTAAGAGTAAATGAATTATTGCTCCTACATTTATGTGAGCAGATTGATTTTTTTTTTTAAGTTATGAGTTTTATATATTTTTAAGAATAATATCTCAAGAAAGAGTAATGTGTTGTGAGGTGATTTCAAATGATTTTCTTATAAGCTTTATAAAACTGGAAGCTTTCTATTAGGAAAAAAACTATATTTTTATAATCTTTTTTGAACCAGGAGTCAAAATATATTAAACATTTTAACTGGAAGTTAACGAAACATATTAAACTCTAGTAATATTTAAAATAATTTGTATCTACATATATGAACTCTGGAATGTGATGCATGTTTTAATAGCTATTCAAAAGCAATAAAACATTTTTAAATTGCCATGTTAGTCCTAGAATTTAAAAAAAATTATTTTTTCTTTTTAACTACAAAATAGGAAAACAATATTTGTTGCTTTTTTTTGGGTATACTTCAGAGGCATTTCTTTGGTCTGTTTCATAGATTTTTTTTTCAAGTTGAGGTCTAACAAAGATTTAAACATATTTTCTATTATGTACACTTTATGTAGTAAATTTGGTAGCATTCAGATATATTACCAAATAAAAACTGTGCTAAGAATGAAAATGTTAAAATATTAGAATATCAAATTTCTATTATTTTTCACAGAGAATAAAGTTGAAAAATTTACCGATTTCCCCCCAAAAATTAAACATAGTAGTCTTATCTTTACATAAAAATAAAAACAGCATTTAAGGAAATACCTATAATGCAAAATAAAAATACTGATGCTTACTACTCTGTGTAACTTTATCTTTAATATAAATATGATTGGAACTTTTTAATATTCTTGTTTAAAAAGAAAAATTAAAACGCAGTCAGTAAAATTATTTTATCACTGAATTGTATGTAACAGTTTTAAAACATTTATATTTAATCCTCTTTGAATGACACTGTTGATTCTAAAGACATTATTGTTTTGACCAAATACAAGTCAAAGCTGAAAAATAGGTTTATTACTTGTGTTGGAGGCTCCCAACAAAAGCTAACTAAGAATCAGGCAAAAGATTTAACATAGGCATTTCAGCACTTGTCAGAGCACAATCAGAAATGCTTTGCTGTCTCTGAGTAGTAGTTACTGACCTCCAATAGCTTTGACTAAGATAAGAATAAAATACCTATATCTTGGAAATTATTTGAATTACACTTTCAAGAAAAATCTTTGTTTAGTTCTGTGCTATGTGAGATTCAGATAATAGCTGCACCACATTAATTTGAGAATATGTATGAGAGCAATTCTCTATTATTATAATCTCCATAGGAATTTAAGATTGATTGATGCTTGTATTTTATAGAATTACGGTGACATAAAAAGTCATAGAAAGAGGGTGACCTAGATTTGTTAGTGAACTTGCCGGTCAAACATAACTTACATGCTTTGCTTATTTTAATGAGGTAGCCGTGTACCTCTCGTGTGCTTTATTTCTCACTATTTTTGTTTACTGTGTTACTAAAAAGAGGTATGTAAATCCTCCTGAAATTTCAGCCTGGAAACCGTATCTGACATGTTTAAATGAGAATGCATTGAAAAAACCCCAAGTATTGTTCAATTAATATTGAAATAACTTAGAACCAAATGCAAAGCTTAAGAATCTTAGAATTTTCTTTTTCTAAGGTTGCATTTTTCAAAAAACATTTGGGATTGATTTTTTAATAGTTTGACTATTTCTTTAAAAATTAGAGAGTAAGTATTGGAACACTTTAAAACAATACTAAATTGAATAGCTTGCAATGAAGCTATCGCATAAGTATTGTAAGAATATTAAGAATCTTGTAGATTACATACACTAATGGCCTTATTCTCTTTATTGCTTGTTAATTCTATGAAAATCAAGAGGAACATATCAAGAAGGTGGCAATTAAATCACCACAATGTTAACTTTTAAATGAAAATGTAGCTTTGATTTGTTAGCTTACTTTATTAAAATTGATCTTGCCTGTTTATGAAGAATAAGTCATTATAAATTCCTATGTAATTATAAAATTGATATTATTAGACATTTTTTACACTATTCCTAAAATATCTTTTCAAGCTGGGTGTGGAGACACATGCCTGTAATCCCAGCTTCTTGGGAGGCTGAAGCAGGAGGATCCCAGATTTAAACCTAACAATTTAGTAAGACTGTCTCATAATAAAAAATAAAATAGGGTTGTAGATGTAGCTCAGTGGAAGATTGCCCTTGGGTTCCAATCCCCAGAGCCATGAAAAACCCAATTAACCAACCATCTTTTCAATATTATATATTTTTCAAGACTTCTAATGTGTCCTCTTTTCTTTCCTCTAGTACTGTGGATTGAACACAGGTTCTTGCATGTGTTAGGCAAGTGCTTTGCCACTGAACTACATCCCCAGACTATTTTGAGACAGGCTGTAGCTAAGTTCCCCAGTCTGGCCTCCAACTCAAACTCAGTCTCTTGAACAAGTGGGATTATAGGTGTGCACCATTGTGCCAGGCTAGTATGTCCTCTCATAGAGTATTTCTTTTCAGATGTTGTCTTAATAATTTTACATTTTTCATGTCGAATTCAATGACTGAGGGCTTTATTCTTCTCTAAGTCTTCCTTTTTCATTTGATTTCCTAAATACGCTGTGCTGTTTGACCACCTAAAAAAAAAAGCCAAAGCAGAAAAGTAGTGAGTAATATCAATGTATAGGATTTTTTATTTAATGTGGAATTATTATGTGGAGGTGTTATTTATAGTGTCATACACTATAATTTAAATTTTTGGCATTTTTCAGCTCATAAACATTTCTTTAATCATTTTTTCTGATGATCATTTATTACAATGTAAGAGTGATCTTTGTGTATTTGCTTGCTTTACTTAACCCACAAAATAAAATGTTATTCTATGTATTTTTTCTATGTTTTTTTTTGTAGTGCTGGAGATTGAACCCAGAGCCTTGTGCATGCAAGACAAGCACTCTACCAAATGAGCTATATATCCCCAGCTCATTCATTCCATGTACCTTTTCTGAAAAGGAAGATAGAATTTTAGTTGGCTAGTTTGTGCAAGACCCTGGGTTTCATCCCCAGCACTGCAGAAAACAACACACACACACACACACACACACACACACACACACACACACACAAATGTTTTCATTAAAGCACCTTAAATGACATTTGAAGGATGTACACATACTGCCATCTTAAAAATAAATAGAATAATTTTTAAAAGGAGAAAAAAGTTAAATTTTGTATAAGCAGGATTTGTATGGGGTACTTATATAGTACAAATAATGTCTTTGATTAGTCTGTCATCCTACTTGATTTTATTTAGATATATTTCATCGCAATGTATGATAAAGCAAATGTATGATAATTTTTGGCCAGGATTTTTCATTGTCTGTGTCTCATTTTTGACTGAAAGTTAGGCTCTGTCTTTTATATAAATTTATAAAATTATTGCATTATTTGCATATCTATTGATTTTTTTTCTCTTTATCTGCTTTTCTGTTGGAATAGATGACAGGTATTTTTGTTAATTTTGCTATTTTATTTTGTTATTAGTTTATATTTATTGCATAGAAGAAATTCTGAAAGATTAAAAAGTATATCAGCCCTGTATAAGGGAGGCTAGATAGACTTTTAGGTAGGGACTTAAAATATGTTTCAATAATTAAATTAGCTGGAATGTCAAACTAAAAATGTTAGGAGGAATCCCAGTAAACAGCACATATAATTTTGGCAAATAGTTAAAATTTTCCTAAGTACTCTGTATAAAGGTTCACTTTGAACTGTATAGCAACTATGCCATTCTGTATTTTTTTTTTTTTTTTTTTTTGCAGAATCCAGGGTCTCACACATATAAGCAAGTGCTCTACTACAGAGCTATGTCTCAGCCCTTATTCTGAGAAGAGTCTTGCTCTGTTGGTCAGCTGGCCTCAAACCTGTGATCTACCTGCTTCAGACTCCCAAGAAGCTGGGATTATGGGTGTGCGCCACTGACCATGGTGCCATTCTGAAAACTCACAGCTCTGTTTATTGCTTCCAGTATCAAGTTTTTATTTATTAAATTAGCTTTTTGATGCTGAGAACATATTAAAACTTCGCTATTTTCCATTGTATTAGTATGCAGTCAAAAATAGGTGAGGGCTGAAGGTTAGATCAGTGCTAGACATATTTAGCCTGCACAAGACTCTGGGTTCGAACCCCAGCACCAGCATGCCTCCGACAAAGTGAAATTTAAATGCTAAATATCCAAGTTAGAATTTTTTTGAAATCATTTTTCATTCTGGTGTGGAAACAGTTTTAAAGGTAGTATTCAGTTCTTTCTTCCCTTTCCAAGACTTATACATTTATTGGAAGTCAGAAGGTATCTATCGTAGTGAGTTTTCTTTATATGAATTTTGAGTTTCATTGATTCTTTGACAGCATAATAGATAATGAACAATACATAGAACAACACAGCTTTTGGTTTAATACATGTAGATATTACAAATTTATAAAATATTGAAATTGTTCTAAGTAATCAGAAGCTTATCTTTGTCTTTTAAAGTATAGTACAGATCTCTAATTTAGTTAGATATTTAGCTGAAAGGCAGATGTTTCAGTCTTTGGAATTAATTTACATTCAAGACTGAATCTGACTAAAACTTAAATCAACTTTAAATTTATAGGGGAATTTATAGGTTTCAGTGAAGATCATAATAGTAAACTTGAATGCATTAATCTTGATATTTGACAGCCCTATTATTACTCTTTTGTTGTACATATGTAGTTTTCTTTCTTTCTTTTCTTTTTTTGTTATTAGGGATTGAACCCAGTGGCACTTTACCACTGAGCCATATCCCCATCCCTTTTTATTTTGAGACAGGGTCTTGCTAAGTTGCTTAGGGCTTCACTAACTTGCTGAGACTGGCTTTGAACTTGTCATCTTCCTGTCTCAATCTCCCAAGTTGCTGGGATTATAGGCATGAACCACCATGCCTGGCCAGTTTATAGTTTTATTAAGGCCACAAGTTATTACCAAGCTAGAATGATTTGAATTTTGCCATTATCCTTCCTCTTACTCCCAGTTTAGACAAACTATATTAAGATGTACAGTACTAGGAAATTATTGCTTTATAAAAAACTTATTTTTAGAGTCATTAGAACATAAGTTATGTGGAAATTAACTGTTTGTGTGTGTGTGTGTGTGTGTGTGTGTGTGTGTTGCTGGGGATTGAACCCAGGGCCTTATGTGTGGGAGGCAAGCACTCTACCAACTGAACTATATCCTCAGCTCTTTAACTTTTTTTTTGTTGATATATAATAGATCATAATGGGATTCATCGTTACATATTTGTTATATGCACACAATATAACAATGTACCAAATTTTGAAAAATCTGGTATTTTACCTGTGGGTAAAATTTGTTAAAGTATGTTATGTTATAGTTAATAGCTACTACTTCTGACAATAAGTAAGGGGTTGGATTTACTTTAACAATCCACAGTATTTATAATGCTTTGGACTTTACTTTTGAAATGTTATTTTTGGTTTCCTATGATGCCACAGAGGTTATTGTGGCAACACATGTGGTTTTAAAAATTTGACAGAACTTCTGGTACTGTTTACCAAAATTATCAGACTAAAAACATGCATTTACTTCCACTGGTCTTAAAAAGACCGTAGTTTTAAATATTGTGTTTTATCATTTCCAAGAATAATTTATCAGTAAGTACATTTCATGTAGTTTATCATTAATTTCTGGGCTTTAATTCTGTTTATATTAGACCATTTATTAAGGTCCTGAATGAAGAAAGGTACTGTCATATAAGGATTGTACTCACTAGGTTCATGAGAGAAACAGGACATTTGAACAAATAATATAATACAAGGCATAGACTCTGTAATGACATGAGAAAATGAAGTATAGTGAAAAAAAGCTGTGGAAGTATAGGGTAGGTGAATGAATTCAAAATGAGTGGTATGAAAAACTAGATGCCTTTAAGTGGATCAGAAGGGAAAGGAGGACTGCCGGATGGTGGCTGCTTTGGGTGGAGAGAAGTTAAGGGTAACACCATGGGAAAACAGGCCAAACCCGGTGCCTTACAAGGAACTGGTGTGGATACTATGAACTGCACCAGAAGAGGAAGGACATGAGACTGGAATGTCATTTTGGGACGTGTTTATAAAGGGCCTGTTCTCTTAAGATTGTGTAGGCTCTGAAAAACTTTATTTTCAAATGAGAACGTGTTAAGTTTAATAGCTAGCTTCAAAAGTGGTATAACCCATGAACCAGAGTTGGAAAAATACTGGAAGAAATGGAAACCCAATTAGAAGGTGTGGGTGACAGCCTGGTGAGAGGCAATGACAGCAGACAGATGCAAGAAGTTTGTGTGGTGGGATGGGATTAGACAACCAGAGTTGAGAATCAGAGTCTAGAACCAGTGTTCTAGCCATGCCAAATTGTTCATTCCTCCACAACCTGTTTGAGAGTAAGGGAGAAGAAATAAGCCCATTTTTTTTTTTCTGATAATACTTTGAAGTGCATAGTTAAGTGTAAAGAATACCAGTCCTACCTCCCATTACTCCATGTTAATATGTATATTTTTAATGGAATTTTTGTCAAAAAACATAATTTTGCTTCATTTGTAGATGTCTCTGGAAATGCTTTTTTTTTTAAGTTATGAACCAGGATGTGTTTAAATGATATTTGTTTAAATGTTCATATAAAATGAAAAATCATCTTAACTAGGTTTCAGGCTCTATGGTCTTAAGTTTTTTGGTTTATTTGTATTTATATGAAGTTTTTACTAGGTAATCATACTAAAAGTCAACTGTCATATGAGGGTCTTACTAGGTAATCAAGACTAACAGTCAACTGTCATAATCTAGCTAAAAAGAAATCTTTATTGTGTTAAAGAATACCTATTAGAACTCTTGATATTGTTCAGGGTCACATTAGTAGCATTCTTAAGACCTCTGTGAACAATTAATTTGATGTTAAGTTTTTTCTATACCAGCCTGCCTCTTTTCAGGACCTTTAGAAATATCTTGCATTTTTTTTTCCTCTTTTTAATTCACTGTAATTGATTTTTACTGAGGCTTTCTCTTTTATCATGAACTTCTGGTATGTATTTATCTTACTGTTACATAGGAAATTTTCCTATTATCTCATTTTGTGTAAAAGGAAAAACATTTATTCAATAGCATTTCAGCTTTTTATACTCTGCAATAGGTTTTAGTTCGACAGCCGATCCTTTGTAACACGTTAACAGTGGATGACAAGCCTGAACAACAGCCTAAAGTAACCTAATGCACCTATCAATCAGCACCTGTTCATCAGTGATTAACCAAGAGTAGGCTCTCAGTTCACACTTTTTTTTTTTTTGGTGGTGGTGCTGAGGATAAAAACCAGGCCTCACTCATGCTAGTCAAGCCCTTTATTACTGAGCCACACCCCAGTCCATACATTCTTGTTTTTTGTTTCTGGTTCTGGGGAGCTTGAACCCAGGACCTCTCATTTGCTAAGCTAAGCTATACCACTGAACTACACTCCCAACCCCTTCAATATACCTTTGAATAAATGTTTATCCTTGATCATGAAGATCCCAAGAAATTGCAGTAGAATCTAACCAATTACAGATTCCATTCATAGATACAAAAATGATAAAATTTACAATAAAAGCATCATGATATTGATTTGTATTCAAATTTATATTGTATGGGAATATTCTTACAATACACTGTGACTCAGCCACAGTGCTGGGAAGAGCTTCCTGCCTGGAAACTGGGTAATCTGATAAATCTAGTGAACATTGGTTTAAGTAACCATGTCTTTTGACATGCAGTTTTCATTGTGATTTGGATCTTTTTTTCCTATAAGTTTTGTTAGAGAGATTCTCTTTCTCCTCCTTTTCTCAATTCTGCTCAAGGTTTTCTATTATTTATTTATTTATTTAAAATGATAGGATTTTCTATTGTGGCTATCTTTCTTACATCATAAATCAGTAATTGGCTCAACTTGCCTTTATCAAATTGATGTTCTGATGTTGAAAACAGGAAGCGTTCCCTCTGCCTGTCCATCTGAAAATATCACTGCCTTTTGCTTACACTTCTGTAGAAATAAATGAAAAGAGATGAATAGTTTTCCCTCATTTTTCTTCACTTTTGTAATCTGATGCCTGACGGAGTTACCATACAGAAAGCATGCAAGTAGCATTCTTTTTTTGTAGATCTTCTCCCTGACCTACAATCACAACTCTAAAGTCCCTGCCCCCAAATCATCCTGAACCATAGGATCCTCCCACATTTTAACAGCTTTAAAAGGAAGTCAGCTTAGGATCTTGTGAGAACTGTGTGCTGGTATGATAGCTTGTATCTCCTTTTTCTCTGAAAGGATCAGTCATGCTGAAGACATAGATATGCGTAAGGTAATTAGAATGAGATAAAGGGAGGTTAACTAAATATTCTTGTTGATACTGCAGTGTGAATTTTATTTACTATAAAGATAAAAGAGCAATCCTTAAAAATGACATTTTTAATGTTTATAAGAGTAATTAATATAAAGAAATCTTTTGACAATATTAACAAATTTATGGCTGAACCGTTATCAATCTGTGAAATATCTAGTCACTTAGCAACCTGTGAGACAATAGCATTTTAATATTTTATATAAACTTCTAACACAGGTAGCACAAATTTTTAGCATCAGAGATATTTTCTGGCTGGCAAGGAGCCATTTTTCTACAATTTCTTTCTTCATTGGGTAATTACATATCACAGGTGGATTATCTTTATCTTTTAATTGTGAAATGATAATTTTTTTGGAGGAAGGGTGGTTTTTTGCCTACCAAAATATCTTATATTAAAATCTGATTAAAATCTTATTGTGTTCTTGCATTCACAGCAGAAGACTATTATAAATTGCATTATATGAAACTGAATAATAACTATGGTTTGATTTAAAGTATTAATAAAATCTAAATTTGTACATTCAAGCTGTAGGGTTGCACGATTTTAATTTAGTGAAATGCCAGCACAATTTCTTGTATTTAGTTTGATGAGTGTTATGTGAGAATTGCTCTTTCCAAATTAGGACAGACAAATACATTATACCCTTTATAGAGTCTAATTATTAAAACTTGTTAAATTTTGTATTTGTTATTCAGATAAATTCTCGTAAATGAGTTTCTTAGATTTATTGTGAACATTGTTTGATTTACATATTGAAGCCAATTAGGTTGCAAATGCTGGTCAAAGGAACAATGGGAAATAAGTTAGGATTTGAAAATAGCCATGATTTTCCAGCAGAGTTTGTAAGTCACAAATATTGAAAAGAGAATCTGCAGTCTTCTATGAACTGTAGATAGTATCAGATGCTTTAATTACAAAAAAAAAAAGTTTCTTTGTTCTGAATGGACGTAAAACTATTTTTTACATATATGTTGTCCTATATTAAAAAAAATCTCACTGCTAAGTGGTATTTTTGGATAAAACAGTATTTTTCTCAAATGCACAGCATTGCCAGGGAAATATGTAGATGCGGAAGCTTATTTTTTTAGGAAATTTGCAAAAAAAAAAAAAAAAGTAACCTAGATTTTTAGCATCCTTTTTTTTTTTAAACGGAATATTCTTTTTTATTTTATTTGTTCTTTTTAGATACATATGACTGTGGAGTGTATTCTGACGTGCATACATGGAGTATAATTTCCCATTTTTGTGGGTGTACTTGTTATTTAAAAGCAAAATTTATCAAGTCTATTTGATATAAACAGTATTTTGCATTTTTTTATACTTTAAAATTTAAAATTTTCTTAAATTATAAATTGTTTTTATAGGTACTATTGTATTTCTAAGTATTTCAAAGAAAAGCTTCATCAAGGGATTATTCTGCTGGAGTTTGGGTCTGAATTGCAGTTTTTGCTTCCTGGTAATTATGGAGCTTTCTGGTTCCTCCCGCTTAGAAAGAGAAGATTCAGTGGTTTTTAAACTTCTCCTTGAGGAGTTTATTTGACTCCTATAAATGATGAAGATGATAAGGTATTTTATGCCAAAAAGTAATGAAAAAGTAAACTTCCTGACAGAATGCTCATTTGTTTTCTGTCTTATAAATTTGTACTCTTCAATATTTAATTTTTTAATTGAAAGAAAATTCTGCTAAGAAAAAAATCTGGAAAATCTCTTTTTAGGGTATCTCTTTAAATTTGATTTCAGTTTAAAAAATTATGTTTCTGTTTCACACTTGAGTTCCTGAGTTCCAGTGACTTTATTTTTCCTTACCTCTATTCATATACTGCTTCCCATGGTTCCTCCTGTTCCTTTTGCCTACCTCCCTGTCTTTTTCCTTCCTCTCTCATTCCCTAATGTTTATGATATGCTACCTTTTTTGTCAGGTATACTGAAATGTAGGAGGTTAAATGAAAGAGCCAGTTAGAAACAGTTAAGTGATGGGCCAAAACTGAGTTTTGGAAAAGAAACTACTTTGGTCTAGGCACAAGTGGCAGAGAGGATTGCATGCAAAAGTAAAAGGTATAGAGGCCTGGTAAACCTCCTGTGGTCCCAGAACATAAAATCAAATCGCCGTAATATTTTTAACAACCCAGGGGGAAAAAAAAAGAATGCTCATTTATATATATAAAAATGAGCATTTTATTATATATGTCATATATATATGATAAAGGGAGTTCATTAAAAATTATATGATTTCCCAGTCAGTCAGTTTATTGAACAGTTAATGTATTGATCACCAGGATGTTACACTACTCATCAAAATCAAGATTAAAATGAAGAACAAAAGCCAAGGGCCATAAGGAGTGCTTGCTTCCTTGATTGCACTGAAGTAATTGGTAAAGTTGTGTACTTGCCTCATTTTCACATCTTCTTCATTGCATTGCTTGCAGTACCACCCACAGTACCTGGAACAAACTATGTATCCAGAATTTTTTTTTTTTTTGTCCTTGATTTGAAGAGACTTATGTTGAAGAAAGATAAAAATTGAAAAGTGTTGACAAGAGATTTATTTATTGTGGTAGTGGTGACTGAACCCAGGGTTGCTTTACCACTGAGCTGCACCCTAAGCCCTTTTTATTTTTCACTTTGAGACAGGGTCTCGCCACATTGTTGAGTTTGGTCGCAAACTTGTGATTCTCCTACCTCATCATCCAGAGTAACTGGGCTGACAGGCATGCACCACTATGCTGGGCTGACAAAAAGATTTAAAAAACAGTTTCAAAGTTTAATTGAATTGGCATTATAATATTATCAAAGAAATGACACAATGGCTATAGGACTCAGAGGGAGAGTTTTTTTTTTTTCAGTTTGAGACAGTCTGGTTGACTTCATGGCACAGGTGGTCTTTAAACTGTCAAATCTGTACAGAATTTTTTTAGGTGGAAAGGAGAGGTTTTTTAATGTGGATAAAAAAAATCTTGCATGAAATTCAGTTGGAGAGGCATATTTAGAATTATCGAGCAAATAAATTTAACAAGCAGAGTATTGAATTAAGTATTTTTAAAATCAGGTTAGACTGTATTTCTAGTTTTCTCTTTTAACTAGATTTTCTCCTCCTCATTATTCCTATTGCTGAAAAATAGATTTGTTGTGATACATTACAGTGAGAAAATAATTCCTGTACTTGTGGGAAAAATAACAAAAACAGCAGTTCCAAGATCTGCCTTTGTCATCATGATCCCCCGTGTTCTTTTTTCTTATATAAAAATGAATTGTAGGATTGGTTCCAGTTTTACACATTTAATGGTTTAGAGTGAAATTAGGAGGATTAAACTAATGAAAGTTGGCAAGCTGGATGGAGAGCGAGAAATAAGCTCTGAGATTTTTGCAGAGGAAGAGGTTAAGGCAGAGGGAAGAAAGGACTAGGAAGGGGATTGAGGGATTTCAGAGTAAGAATCAGCACAACAGTGAATGTGTAACACCTTAAGATGAAGTACCTTTTGTATTAATAGTGCTATGTTTTATTTAAGATGAATAATGCTCTAGAGGACCTTTTAGTTTAAAAATTTTTAGAGATGGGGCTGATTTCATTTATGTGTGTATGTATCCATTTATGTTTAGTGAGCTTGGTTCAAAAATATCTGTTACTTCATAGTAGATATGATTTTTTCTTTTACTATTTCACACTAATGTGTTCCTTTGTTATAGTAAGTTAGCAATTTTAGAATATATGTATAATTCATGCTAAATCGGTATATTGGTCTAGAAGGTTTTCCAGGAGACTTAATAATGGAGTAGAGGCTTCTTTAATACATGTGAGTATATAAAACATTATTAATGTTAACAGATGTTGCACTTTAATCCCCTAGAATGATTGTTTGGTACCAGCAGGAGATTTATTAAGACTGAATTGTGTGAAATTGTGTGTGCATAAGCTGCTACTTAGATTGTAAAAAGGCTATTGAAAACTGTTAAAAAGTTTTAGCTATAATTGGCAGAGAAGTATTAACTGTGCTAAAAGAAGTATGTGTGTATGGCTGGCCCGTGTGCCTTAACCTTTTTATCATTTATCTTCTTGTACTAATGTCACTGAATTATTAATTCATGAGCCAGGGTGGGAAGGGTGAAGGCCCCATTTAAATGTGTGGCAAATTTATCCTTATCGCCAGAGACATGAAAAAAGTCATTCTGTGTTATCTCTAAAATGGAAAGGACATTTTAAAATTTCATTTACAGTAATCCACTTCACTTCCAGTAAAACACCTAGATTATTACCACCATAATATAATGCTCTTATTAAAAATTTGTAACCTTCTCTACTCTTTTGTCTTATATATATAATATTGATAGAAGAGTTTAGCCTTCATTTGTTTTAATGTGATACCTATTGTAGCTTAAAATATTATTCTTATGAATAGTATGCTTTAGTTTGCCTGTTAAATTTTTAAAAAAACATTAGGTTTGCATAAAATAAGAATATGTACTATAAAAGTCACAATGTATTTTGGTGGAGGGAATTAAGAAGTATTTTTAGAAAATACTTCTTAAAGGTGTTCATACATTGTTACTTCCTAGTTA
Source organism: Spermophilus citellus (assembly GCF_964194105.1). Lineage (NCBI taxonomy): Eukaryota > Metazoa > Chordata > Mammalia > Rodentia > Sciuridae > Spermophilus > Spermophilus citellus. The sequence goes on along the minus strand of NC_138191.1, from coordinate 70,454,966 downwards.
CTTGAAATAAGATTAGCGATTTTGGCCTGGTAGAATTTTTAGCTTTACAGAAGAAAGGAAAATCAGAATTTAGCAGTTTTCTGTGGAATACACATGTAGCAGTGGGATCTAGCCAGTATTTCATAAGGGTGAGTAGCAATGGTGACAAATTTAGTACGAGTTTGAAGCCACTTTTACCAATAGCTATTTGAAACCATCATATTAATGCCATAATACCTCAGAGGTCTTGTGAAAACCTCATTACTTTTCATTCTCTCATTACTTACTGTTTTGATTGGTTTTATATTCTCTCATGCCAAGCAGAATTAGTCAAGATAAGTTGTTGTGGCAGTGTCTTCTGTTTTCTGGAATTTCCTCTAAACCTTGTAAGCCATACATGTAGTTCTGTTACATATACTGAAGCATGAAGTTGTTTTGTTTTATGCGCTTTGTTTTATCTTTTTCCTTCCATCGTGGTCAGTTTATCTTTATCTTAACATTTAAGTTAATTTATTAAAACAATACATTGCATTGCTTTCATTATTTTTGCAGACATTCACAGTTCTTAGTTTACTACTTGACTGAAGCCATTCCTTGAGTGTATTTTGGTCTTGTGCTTGTTCATCTGTAGCAGGGGTTGGCAAACTAGTACCAGCCGGCTGTTTTGTAGGTAAAATTTTGTTGGCACACAGCCATGGCCATTAATTTATGCATTAATTGTCTATGGCACTTTTCATGGTATAGTAGCAGAGTTGTATAGCTGTGACAGAGACTATATGACCCTTAGGCCTAACCTATTTACTATATGATCCTTTACAGGAAAAGTTCCCTGAGCCTTGCCCTGAAAAATCACTAGATATAATTAGTAGTTTTTTTTTTTTAAAGTTTTGACATAAAGTAATTTGATTTGTTTATTATGTGGTGCTGAGGATTGAACTAAGTACCTCACATGTGCTAGGCAAGCACTCTACCACTAAGCCACAACCCCAATCCTGTTGGTAGTTATTTTTAGGCAGTTTTGCTTTTTTTGTTTTTTAAATATGTATATTAAGTGACTATTTATTCTTTCAAAAAAATTAAAAAAAATTTTAAAAGAATATATAGTCACTTAACATTGCTATTATACATATTACAAGACTATTAGAAAGCTACATTAGTCATTTAAAAAGAGAGAGGCTTGGCAAGTAATTTAAGCTTCTAGTCAGTTCTTCTCAGCTTTTTTATAACCTGTTTCATTTTATTAAACATTACTTTTATTACAACTTTAGTGTTGTTTGAAATTTTATATAGAGGTTATAAAATTATATTTTAAAGTTGAAAATCCCTTTTCTAAAAACCACATGCCTTCACTCTGTGATTGGGTAAGAAACAGAAACACATAGATGTTTCAAATACCCCTGCCCTCACGCTCTGCCCACAGAGACACTGGACCACGAATCAACATTTCCAGCTATTTTATTTTTATTTTGAGACTGGGTCGTGCTGGATTGCTAAGGCTGGCCTTGAACTTGGAGGTCCTCCTGCCTCAGCCTGCCAACTAGCTGGGATTCAGGTGTGTGCATTCATGATTCTATTTGTTAGTTAACTAAAGGTTTTGTTTTAATTTTTCCATATGTAATAATCATTCAAAATGACCTAGTTTTTTTAAAAAAATTTTTAACAGTGTGTTCATAAATCCTCCTCTTTTTTCTCATGAATTTCTTAATTTTTTTTAGTGAAATTTACCCCACCAATCACACAGAATCTCATTCTGATCTGTAAGAAAACCTGTTCTGTTCATTTACTCACACTGTAACTTTAATATTGTTAATTAACTTAATTACTCAGAAATAATTCATACATTCCTTTTCTCTATAATTCAAGAAAATCCTGTTATTTTGAATTCTACTTGTAGACACAGATATAAAACAAATGGAACATAATGACTTAATGGGGACTAACCTCAGGGAAGGCCCAAGAACTTGTTCTTTCTTGAAGGTCTCTGCTGTCTTTTGATCATCTGTAGTTTTCCCAGGAAGGTGGATTGTAAACTATGTGAGTTGAGTAAATCTTGGGCTACTTTATCTTGGGCGCCAATATAATAATCTCTCTCTCTCTCTCTGTCTCTTTTTTTTTTTTTTTGTTACCAGTGATTGAACCCAGGGGTGCTTAACCACTGAGCAACATCCTCAGCCCTTTTTAAATATTTTAAATAGAGACAGGGTCTCACTGAGTTGCTAAGTGCCTTGCTAATCTGCTGAGGCTGTCTCTGATCCTCCTGCCTCAGCCTTCCAAGTTGGTGGGATTACAGGCAACACCATGCCCGGCTACTAATCTCTTAAGTAGGTTTAAAAAAATATTTTTCTGAAATAGCTACTTCTTTAGATATAATTTTAAAAAATGGAAATTAAAGTAATTGCTGAGATATATTTTGACAGAAGAGGCAAGGTCTAGATTAAACATATTGTAGAATCCCCTAAATGCCTTCCTTAAGATTACTTTAGGTAGAATCAGTACCATAATTTATAATGGGTAAAACTTCGGTAGAATGGTAGTTTTATCACATATTTCTATTCTTAGAATTTAACACAGAACCAATTTATATAGGAAGTAAAAATAAATAGCATTGACTTCAGCACCTAGTCTCACAAACCAATTTATATAGGAAGTAAAAATAAATAGCATTGACTTTAGCACCTAGTTATCACAAATATCCAGGCGGTATTAACTGGGTATTAATTGACTTGACTTGAGTTACATGCAGTTATACTAATTGTTCTACTTTATTTTAAAAGTAAGAAGTGCATGTGTATGTATCGTTCTGAATTTGTGGTCTAGATGCTTGTGAAGAGTCCCAAATCTTATAGGGGCAGGTTAAGTATGTTCTTGATCTGTCTTGGGCTCTTTTTCTAAAAAAAATATTTATTTTCTAGTTATAGTTGGACACAATAACTTTATTTATTTATACGTGGTGCTGAGGATCCAACCCAGGGCCTCGCACAGGCTAGGTGAATGCTTAAGGCTTAGCCACAACCCCAGCCCCTATCTTGGACTCTTTGATAAGACAGCATTTGTTGATCTAGGTACAAGACTCAAGCATATACAGATATAGAAACTATTCTTAATTATCTCATTATTGTGATATTAAATGTATTTATTGTCATTATGTTTTAGGATTTTAGCAGTTGTTATTGAATGTATATTTATGATTTTAGTCATTTTCCATTATATTTAATTTTCCTTAGAAGAATATATATATACTTCCTAAAGGTAGCAGCTGTATCTTTTTATCTATGTGTGTATTTTTGTGGTACTATGGATTGAACCCAGGGCCTTGCATATACTAGTAAGGTGCTATACCACTGAACTATTTCTTTTGCTCTTTATTTTCTATTTTGAGACTGTGTTTTAGTTAGCTTTTTCCATCACTGTGATCAAAATATTTGAACAGTGCAACTTAAGCAGAGGAAAAGTTTATTTTGGCTCAAGGTTTCAGAGGTTCAGTCCTTGGTCTGCCAATTCCAAAGCTCTGGACCTTAAGGTGAGGCCAAACATCAAGGTGGAAGGGCGTGGCAGAGGGGAATAGTTTAGGACTTGGCAACCAGGAAGCAGAGAGAGCCCTTCTCATCAGGGACAAAATATAAACCCCAAAGTCACACCCTAGTGACCTACTTCTTCCAACCACACCGAACCTGCCTACAGTTAACCACCCAGTTAATACATATTAGTAGGTTAATCTACCAATTAGGCTACAAGTCTCTTAATCTAATCAATCTCACCTCTGGGGCTGGGGATATAGTTCAGTTGGTAGAGTGTTTGCCTTGCATGTACATGGCCCTCGGTTTGATCCCCAGCAACACAAAACAAACAAACAATTTCACATCTGAACATTTTTAAACTTTTTTTTTTGGGGTGGAGGTGGGGGTTGTACTAGGGATTGAATCTCTGGTGCTTTACCCCTGAACAATATTTCTAGCCCTTTTTATTTTATTTTTTTGAGACTGGGTCTCACTAAATTGATTATGGCTTCACTAAATTGCAGAGGCTGTCCTTGAAACTTGTGATTTTCTTGCCTCAGCTTCCCTCTTGGGGGCAGTGGGGGAGAGATACTGCATATCTAAAACATAAGACAGAGTCTTGCTAAATTGCCCAAGCTGATCTCTAATTTGACAATCTTCCTGTATTAGCCTCCAGCATACCTGGGATTACAGGTTTTCACCTCTACATTTGGCTACATCTTAAAAGAGGTTTGTTTTTTTTTTTTTTTTAGAACTTAATACAGAACCAATTTACATAGGAAGTAAAAATAAATAACATTGACTTCAGCACCTAGTCTCACAAATATCCAGGTGGTACTAACTAGGTATTAATTGACTTGACTTGAGATACATGCAGTTATGCTAGTTGTTCTACTTTATTTTAAAAGTAAGAAGTGCAAGTTTAGATAACACTGTATAGATTGGCATAGTTTGCAAATGAATTGTTGATTTCAAAAGGCAATGTACTATATATACATAACAAAATTTTCTTCAGCTTCTTGCTATATATTCTTTATACATATTTTTTCCTATTTATTTTTAAGATTGTTTGATATACTTTATTCAGATTACCTCATTACCTCTAAGAAACCTCTGATGGTGATATTGATGATCTAATATACAACAGATCCTGGGTCATTATTATTTCATTTAGTGGTTGTATATATAGACCAAGAGGGAATTTGAATATTGATTCAGGGAATGGCTAGTAACAATGATTTATGAACAACAAATCCTGTGTAGTGAGCCAAATGTTAAGATTTCATCTTATAAGCCACCTTTAATTTTTCTTTTATTTTGCCTAACTAATGATTAGTCTGTAATCTCATAGATGTTAACATTGAAACATCCCTTCCATGACTGTTAACATGCATTGCTAGTTTGTGTTGGAGGTAGTGTTTGTTTTTCTGACTTATAAGCAACTTCTCAGGTAGTGTGGTTGATAAGATTTATCTGTCTAGGAAAATTTGTTAATTTATAACATGGAATTGCCAGCACTTTAAATAGCAATATAAATGAGTAGAATTAAGGTAGCTCAACTGGAAATAGTAAAAATTAAGTTAATATGTAGCTATCATTACCTGGGGGATGTTAGTTTTACTCGTGTAAACATTTTGAAAATCAACTCATTATTCTTTTGGTGTTTCATCATTTTCATAAACCCAAAATGAATTTATTCTATTTCTATTTATCCCCCCCCCACACTCCTCCCCCACTCCCCCTCTCCCCTCTCTCTCTCTGTACTGGGGATTAAACCGAGGGGCACTTTACCACTGAGCCATATTCCCTGCCCTTTTTATTTTTTATTTTGAGACAGGATCTTGCTAAGTTGCTCAGGGCTTCACAGAATTGCTGAGGTGTGGCTTGGAACTTTTGATCCTTCTGTCTCATAGTCCCAGGGGTCTGGGATTACATGTGCTACCATGCCTTGCTTCATTTTTTAATTTTTAAAAAAGATAATAAAACATGTAATGTAAGCTTATCTGATTTATTTAGTTAATGGCAATGGTATTTTAGAACATGGACTTAATTCCCAGCCCTGCTAGCTACTTACTCTTTTTGAGCAGGTGAAATTTCTCATTTTAAGGTAAAATGGAGATAGTATATGCCTAAGTTTCAAAGTTGCTGTGGAAAGCAGAGGAAATATTATAATAAGTGGAGTTAGTTTGTTAATCTACTTTCAGTTTAATTTTTTGGAAACCTAATTATGTGCCAGGAAATAATGTCATCTTTTCAGATGGCTTATTTTTGAGCTACAGTGTAATTTCACTGAGTTTTATCTATTTTGTCATTCAGTGTATACCAAATAATAGGTGCTCACTAAACATTTGTTCATGAATAGTGTGGTGTGGGAATTTTTTTTTTTTCAGTTAGTCTGGATTGCAATCTTTGTTCTGCCACTTAACTAGCCAAGTAATTTCAGTCTAATTACTTCACCTCATTCTGACTTCTAAGCTTTGTAATATTTACTTTGCATTTTTATAAGGCTTAATGATTTGTGTCTGATGCAGTATTTCACAAAGAGAAGGCACTTGGGAAATATTTCTAGTCATAGTAACCCATCATATGTATTTAACTCTAAAATTTGCATGAGAATTCTAGACTATTATAAAGTCAAGAGGAATATAGCATGATGTTTTAAAATTGGAGAGGACTGCTATTTAAAAATAGCTTTCCCCTGCTGGGCATAGTGGCTCACACCTGTAATCCCAGTGACTCTGGAGGCTGAAACAGGATGATTACAAATTGAGGCCAGCCTTAGCAACTACTTAAGATCTCTCTAAAAAATAAAAAGGACTGGGAATTTAGCTCAGGTAAAGTGCCCGTGGGTTCAATCCCTAGTACCAAACCAAACCAAACCAAACCCAACACAAAACAAAACAACAACAACAACAACAAAACTAACTTTCCTTTCCCTGTCTCTTAAATTGGGTTTGGACGAGTTAGGGTGGGGGTGTACTAACCTCTGTGTTATAGGTGTGCTGAAATGTTTTCTAACAGTAAATTCAAATGTATTAATAATTATTTTTGGTATAAAGTTTGAGGAAGCCACCAGCTTTTCTTGATATGTAAGGCATATATCTGTTTTATTTTTTTTCTTTTGAAATTTCAATTGCAAGGACTGGAATTGTGACTCAGTGGTAGAGCACTTGGGTTGGATTCTCAGCACCACATATAAATAAATAAATAAAATAAAGGGCCATCAACCACTAAAAAAATATTTTTAAAAAATTTCAATTGCAAGTTTCTACAGTCATGAAATGTCCCCCACATTGGTTTGAAAGTGACAGCTATTTGTTTTTATTATTTCAATTGGATGGATTTTAATGAAGAGAATGGCAGACTGCCCTGGACTGTGCCTCTGATGTCCACAGCTACAAGCCTCTTTTGCATGCTCAGCACGACTCCTAGATATTATAGCATATAGCAGATGTCATTTACTAGGAGTATTCCTGACCTCTTCTTTCTGCTCCTCTAAGCCCTCTCATAGGAGAATCTATTCCTTTACAGTGAAGAAATTTCAGTAAATGGTAAGACGAATAATAAATATTAAGGGGACTGTTGTATAAATAGTTTAATTAAAGTACTCTGGACTTGATGCCAGTCGTCTTGATATATACCATGGCATTCAGAAATGAGACAGGGAGAGGGTGGTTACTAATGGTTGGCCACGTGGTTTAGGATCTCTGTGAGCATTTCCAGCCCATCCCTGATGCTGTCCTTGTGAAGCAAAGAAAATAAACTCAAATCCAAATGGCATGTCTGGAGTGAAGAAAGCCTTTCTGATTAGTGATAGCCCAGTTTGCTTAGCCGACTTACCGGAGAAAAACTCCCAGAGGTGTTGATGTTTTTTTTTTCAGATGCCAATGAGAAGGGGAAACTAGACTTTACAGATCACATATAAAATAGTTCTGCAGAGTAAATGCTCTGATTGAGTTCCAGTGAAATAGATATTAAATTGTAATTTATTTTTTGTTTTCTATGCCTGTGTAGGGGACACAGTGGGGTTAGTATCATCCTTTCTTGTGTTTGTTTCAATAAAACAGAATAACAGCTTATTTTACTAGCAAATTATGTCCTATAATTATTATAATTTTATAGTGCAAATAAGATCAGAATGAGTAATTTTGTAAAGCTATGTTCAGCTTTCATTTAGAGTACACACACACACACACACACACACACACACACACACAGTGCATACAATTGTAGGCTTACCCCGAGTATTGATGTTTCATTTTATACAACATTAGTGCACACTAGCAAAGATAGGTGACGGGTAGGTCTTGTGCTTGGGTAGCTTTTGCTTTCCCTGCTCTCTTGCTTATAGTTTTTCTGGGCTTAATAGCCATTGTTCACAGTGTTTTTTTTTTTTTTTTTTTTGTCTGAGTAAAAATCAAAGATAAAGCTGTCAATATGAATCTTTGCTCTTGACAGAATAGCATCCTTATTTAACCAATTTTGAAATTTTTAGTTAAATTTTCTTTTCCTCTAATTAATTACAACTGATGTTGTATTCTACTTTATTTAATTGATGCTGATCAACAAACAGGTTTTACATTTTCTATATTTGCTAAATAAATATCACAACATCAGGCTAAATGTGATTTCCTGATAATGTAACACAAATATGTGACTATAAACTGGTTAGTGGTATTTTCCTTTTAAATAATTTTGCTGACAGTTTAAGGCACAGGATATTTATTACAGCTAATAAATATAAGCAGGTTACTGTCTGAAGACTCCAGCTGACTGTACATTGTAAGTAGTGTATAAAACATTGAAGGCTGTTGGGATATAAACAGTGCTGAAGCGGATTCCTGGAAGTCACTATTCAGCTTTAGAAGGTTTGGTAGTAATGATGCATTAATTGCCTTTTTACATGACAGAGTAATAGGATACTTAGATCTAAAAAAATCATGGCAGAGGTTTGGTAGACAATGGCTTGTGGTTCATAGAAACAAGATTCTGATGAAATTGTTTGAATATTTTTATTTGGAGGATAGAAAAAAAGCCTTGGTAGGAGACTGTGTATTAGAAGTGACTTGTATCTTTAAAGATCATAATCCTTGATAGTTTAAGTAGAAGTGTGCTGTTTCTATGTTTTTTTTTTTTTTTTTTGAGAGAGAATTTTTTTAATATTTATTTTTTAGTTTTCTGAAGACACAACATCTTTGTTTGTATGTGGTGCTGAGGATCGAACCCAGGCCGCACGCATGCCAGGCGAGCGCGCTACCACTTGAGCCACATCCCCAGCCCCGCTGTTTCTGTTTTTACTAAGAAATGAGCTGTTAAATATCTTCTCAGTTCCTCTCACACTTTATGCTAAGAACTCTGATGTTCTTGGGAAAAAGGTTTTCAAAAGAGAGGGAAAATCAAAATACAAATAAGTTACTAATGTGGGACCTTATTTAAGTTAATCTTTTCTATTTGTTGAAAGGAAACTTAATAGCCCCTTTCTGGTTTTGTTTCTTGTTTTTGTTTTGCCTTGTGAGACACTCTTGAGCTTATTTTTACAGGTAGTTAGTTTGAAGGATGGTCTGCTAGCTGCATCAGTGTCTGAGTGCCCTTTGGCTCCAGCTTGGTTTAGGAGCAATGTTTTTTGGGGATTAGTTTCACCATATTTGATTGTTTATTCATTCTATTCTTAGCTTACTGTGGTTTGCTAAGTATTTCAATTTTCATTAACATTTGTTCATTGAAGGGTTGTTTTTAATTTGGATCACAGCAGTAAAATCTTTTGATTTAGTTTTCAAAATTGCACTTTAAGTTTGAACTTCTGGAAATAATTTTATTTGATATGAGAGTTGATTGCATATAAGTTGTGGAAATGAGAAAAAATAAATTCGATATTCTGCAGATGAACATAAGCTTTATTTGCATATAGAAGCCATGATTTTTACTTTCCAGAACCTGTTTCTATTTGACAAAGTGTCATAGTCAACTGGAGTGTACTTTGTGAATTGTTTCACGTTCTCAAGCCTTAAGAACACACAGAGATTTAGTACAGTGTCTGTTCATGAAGCTTTCTGTCCTGCCAAAGACCACAGTAGAGGTCTTGGTTGTGTGGTTTCCTCCTCCTTTTCCTCTTATTAGCAGAGGTTTTCCTATTTTGGCAGCTGTTTCCTACAAGGCAGTCATCAGTCCCTGATTTCTTCCTTCCCTTTCTTCCCACAAACAAGGACTCTTTCAAATAGCGAGTGACCAAATACTGAATGATCTTGGATCGCCTTAAGAAAATGTAACTGTGTTGAAGAGTTGTACATGCAGGCCAGCTGCCTGTAGGCATTTGCTCATTGAAATCGAAGTACCCGTTACAAGTAAAACTTGCACAGTCAAAAATTCTTTGTTAGAATGTGGAACAGTCCAGAGGGTCACTCAGTTTTACTTTTAGCAATTAATGAACCCTCATCCACATATTAAAATTACTCTAATTGCTTGATCAGATTATTGAACAGACTGTAAGATGTAAGAAATTGTTTATGGATCAGCCTTTGGATGTGTCAGGCCATTAGCCTTTTGATCTGACTTTCATTTTAAAGGTAGGAACTTGGCCACAGCCGATGTAAACTTTAGTTTTAGTTTAGATTGTCTTTTAACTAACCTTTTGGGAATTCAGTTCAAAAAAGAACAGAATGGGCCAGCTATTTCTACATGGATGTGTGTCATGTCTCCATCAGACTGATTTTTGATGTGTGGCTCTTTTTGTATTTTTGGCATTCAGGAGAGGAAGCATGTTGCCCTTTCTTTTGTTTTTGTTTTGTTTCTTTCGACAGAGAAGCATTGAGGTGTTTGCAGAGCTGCATAATGCCAACTGTGACCCCCGTTATATCTAAATGTCTTTAATGTTTTCAGAGAGAGCTAAAATTGGGGTGGTCATGGGCCATGGTATAGTGAAAAACAGTTGTATCTCAGACTGTGGGCATGATAAAACAAACTCCTTATTATAGAGATATTTTGCTTGTTTCATCTGTGATTTTTAATGAATTAAAGTTTAGATTAATTTCTTTCTTTTTTTTTTAATTGTCTTTTTTGGTACTGGGAATTTAACCCAGGGGCAATTTACCACATCCCATAACTCCCCAGCCCCCCCCCCCCACTTTTTTTTGTTTACTTTGATACAGGGTCTCACTTAAAGTTGCTTAGGGCCTTGCTACATTGTTGAGGTGGGTCTTCAACTTGTGATCCTTCCACTTCAGCCTTTTGAATTGCTGGGATTGGAGGCGGGTGCCACCATGGCTGGGCTAGATTAATTCTTTTACATTCTTTGTAGTGTATTCCTTCATATGAAAGCCATGATTGTGCTTTTCCTGTGTGAAATATGTTCCAAACCATTTAGAATCTGCTTTTCCATAGAACTCCTTTAAAGTGAATAGAACATAGTGAGCAGCTACTGTAATCCCTATGATACATGAAGCATGTGTTTATCTCTGATGGAGACATGACACACATCCATGATGTGAAAGAGAACTCAAAGTTATAAGTAGAATTTTGTTTTCTAACTTATGCTTATGTTTTAGTCACAGCATCTAAATTATTAAGAATTGTCTTATTTGAACTACCAATACAACCTCATAATGGGGAAGATGGGAGTCCCCTCACTGTCTCACTTCATACAACTCTAGCAGCTTGTCAAGGGTGGCTTGAGAAAACTTGGTAGGGGATTAATTAATTTGTAGCAAATAATAGGAAATTAATTTGAAGAAAGTGTAAGGTGTTCCCCTCAAAGGGAACATTTGTGATTTCTTTACCCTCAGAGGCTAGACTGGGAGACTAGATATATTTGGGAACTGCCTTCATTTTATGAGTCTGACAAAGCTAATGTTATAATGCAGATCCTCATACTACTCTAGAAAGTACAGCTCTTGTGCAGAACACAGCGAAAGACCTAATTCCAGGTGATACTAGGATCCAGAAAACACTTTTTAAAGTCACCCTCCTGATAGTGTTTGTATCTTGTTTGGAGAACTGGGCCTATAAGAGCTACTCAAATTTAGAATTGACCCCAGGTTTGGTATTCTTTGTGATCCTTCCCCTAGTTATGCACCTTGGAGCGGTGCACTGATCATAATCTTTGGGTTTTTTATTTGAGCTTAGTGGACTCAAGGATGTATTTTAAGTTATACTTTGTGAAAAAGAACAACTTATGAAATCTAGAATTTTGACCCATCCTAGAATGTCTTTCAAGTTTTTCATGTTTTTCTAAGAAGGCTTCTTTATTAGGAATTTATGTACCTTTACTGTTACTTTATGTTGCAAGGCTCAGGTATCCAGTGTATAGGAGCAGCTTCCACATTTGATTTAGAATCAAAATATATTTTATACTTAAAAAAGGGAGGGAAGGGGAGAAAGTTGTTATTTTTGTATTTTCTGTGACATAGCAGGACCATAAAGCCAATGATAGATTTGTTTGTTTTTCAGATATGAGGATCAATGATGCAGACTGCTGGGTTCGATGAAGCTGGGCATTTATAACTAGATTCATTAAGGAATACAAAGAAATATCTAAAGGGATCAATAATGGTGTCTTCTGGTTGCAGAATGCGAAGTCTGTGGTTTATCATTATAATCAGCTTCTTACCGAATACAGAAGGTAAGACACAGTTTAAATTTTGTTCCTTAAATCAAGGAGAACTTGAGCTATGCAATCTTCTTTCTGTGAAAGTGGTTAGAATGTTATTTTATTATTCTAAAAGAGGTGCTGAATTCTTCTTTTGGTGGCTGAATTATTTCATTACACTGCTATAAATTATAGAAAGTGCTAGATGTCTGAATTTATATTTTACATAAATTTGTGACCTACAACAATTCTAAATAATCCTAAGGGAACTAAATGACATATTAGATATATTTTACATTTATTGACTATTGCCGTAAATCTATTTATTCTAGAAAATTCGAAGTATTTGGTGGTGATTTTTTAAAAAACATGTTTTTAGATATAGGTGGACACAATACCTTTATTTTATTTTTTCTTATTTTTATGTGATGCTGAGGCTCAAACCCAGTGTGTCACATGTGCTAGGCAAGCACTCTACCATTGAGCCTCCACCCCAGCCCTTTGTGGTGATCTTTTCAACTTCGTATTTAATTTTTTGTCTGTTCAAGTATAGTTGTAGTTTTAAAATGCCTAAAACAAAACAAAAAAAGTTCACATCTTGTAAAAACGATTTTTGTAGTACTTCTTAACGTTATCTGTTTCTTTAAAAAAAAAAAAATATATATATATATCCATCATGTGAAAACTTGTAAAAATGCAGGAAGACTTTTTTTTTTCTTGAGCACTATTGCTTAAAATTTTTTTCTTTTGTATTTTTGTGGTGCTTGGTATGGAACCCAGGCTCTCCTGCATTATAGGCAAGCACTCTACCAGTTATACTTCCAGCTCCTAAAATTGTATGACTCATGATTAATGGTGAGTAGTTTTCAAGACAGACCAACTTTTTTTTCTGGGTTGGTGATTGAACCCAGAGATACTTTACTTCTGAGCTATATCTCCGTCCCTTTTTATATTTTATTTTGAGACCAGGTCCTGATAAAGTGGTGAGGCTGGCTTTGAACTCACAATTTTTCTGCCTCAGACTTCTGGGATTATCACATGCACTATCACACCTGATTGAGTTTTAAAGAAGTAAATGCACTTTTGAGGCTTAATGAAATAAATGGGACGATCATTTATTATTTACTGTGTAGATTTTTTGGTACCCACTATTTATGCAGTCTGAAATAATATTCCCATGTGAAAAGAACATTCATCCAGATAGTATGGAGCATAAAGCAGACTGAAAGTTAATATGGAGGAAAGATGTGTAAATTTTATAGCTAGTTGATGGTGGTATTCAGCATGAAAATGTTAACTTATAAAAGCTTTGAAGAATACAGAGTCTTTGATAAATCCATATAAAATATAATGGATTTTTTTAAGGCCCAGTGAAATAGTATTGATAAAAATGTTTTAGAATTTTTAAATTGGTTTTTATGTGCTTTTAATTATTCTATTTATAGCTATTAATAAAATGGCAGGGAAAAAAAGGCATGATATCAGCTAATAGATAGGAGCTTATTATTCCAATGTCTTTGTAATAAGCTTCAAAACATTAACCTTTTAATTTTGCCAAAAGAATTTTATTTGAATTGTTTGTTCCAAATTTAGGTTTTGTCATTTTCTTCCTGTCCTACCAATTCCTACACTCAATATATTGATACAACTTGATAATATATTTTAAACCATATAGAAATTTAGAAATATTTTAAAATAAAAACTTCTGTAACCAGAAAGTATATAATGTTCAATTAGATTTAAGTCATACTTGAAAGTTACAAATATATTACTATTTTATTTTCAGATTATATTCCTCTTTGTTTTAGAATTGGAGATACATCAACTCTAAAAGTATAGTATGTCTGAGTGAAGAATAGTAGTGTAATGATAAAAAAGAAGCAGGAATTGAGTTTTAATGTGAATCTCAGGCTTGGATTGTTGCGAAAATCATATGGATAGTTTATAATTTTGCATGTGGTTTTTAGAAAGAATAATAACTGAATTCCTGCTGTTATGTTTGATGTTTTTATACATTTAAAAAAGATTCCAGGTGTGGACCAATGGATCGTTAGTCCAATAATGAAAAATTTCCAATTGGTGTGGAGACCACTTTGCTGGCGCAGTAGCATAACTCAGTGGGGGGCAGGGAGAGCTAGCAGAAAGAGACTTTTTCATGAGATACTGCAGTTTTATTTCCAGTGTCACCTATCAGGTCAGGATTCATATCTGCTGTTAAGAGAAATATCATTTTTGGCACATCAGGCCAGGGGGTATTGCTTTTGAAGCAATTCCCTCCTACTGATAAAAAGAACTGGGGACGAACTCACACTGCTTATTCTAAGAGTATACACAGCTAATGCACACTGTTGGAACATTTTTCCAGCATCACATGAGTTTGTCTTAGAAAAGTTTTACATGACAGAATAGTCCTTTATTGCAGGAAACCAGATAATGGTCTGTGAACACCTATGGAGAAAACCAATCAAAGTTAGGTATGAGGGTATAGGAAGGAAGATAGAAATTTAATTATTCAGCCATTAAGTTTTTTCTGAGCCCTTCCATGAATGTTACCTTTTAAAATATTTAAAAAAATGAGATGGTATTTTTTTGTATAGTTCCCAGGTCCTTGCACATAAACTCAGATGAGGTTTCAAAGATACACAAAGTACAGTTCTTACTCTGAGTAGCTCATGTTCTTGCACAGCTTTGGAACCTCAAACACCTATTAGGGTCAAACAGATAAAGTAACTTGAGTGTATCAAGCAGTCTGAGGTTTGCCACAGACAGGGAAGTGCTTGCCAAAGGACCATGATTAAGTCCTTTCCAGTGTATAGCCCAGTTTTGCCAGTTTTCCAACTTTTCAATTAAAACCAGACATTAAGATTTTAAATAATAGCAACCAACTAATATTTTAAAACAAAACAGTTTACATATTGTAGAATCACCATGGACTATGCCTTTTTTCTTAGAGATTTCTGTCTTCCAAAGTAGTGATTTACCTTGGTATTATTTAAAGGCTTCATATCATGTTGGATTTATTTTAGATCTATACCTATCAGATCCAAATTTGTGAGAAGTACTTATTCTGTGTTCAGACAGACCTTATAAATATGTCCAGTTTCTTGTGCATATTCCTTTATTTTTATGGTGCTGGATTTGAACCCAAGGCCTATGCTCGCCAGGGCCATGCTCTACCACTGAGCTATACCTCCAGTGCCTCTTATACATATTAAAAAACCAAATCAATAACCACTTTTGAAGTTTAGTATGGCAAAAGCTAATTATATAAAAGCCTAGTTGTTAGAATTACTCTATTATTTGTCAATCAGTCTTAGTGAATATTTTTGCAAGATAGAAACATTTTTCTTCTTCCTGTATTTTTTAAAAATTGTGTTTAGAATTTCTAAATAAACAATGATTGAATGAAGACCAAACTTTAAAAATATTTTGTAAAATTTTTATATAATTGATTTTATTCCTGGAGAACCAAACTCAAGCCCTTCACAAGTTAGTCTGTTGAGAAACTGGTGTGCTTTGATTATTTTGGCCAATTTTTATAAGCATAGTAACCCACTGTGGAATCATGTATCAGTAAGTAGGAAAGGAAATTGAATTTTTGTGTCCCAGAGAATTAAATTATGCTATATAATGGAGCCCTGGCAAGCATAAGTCAGACATATGAAAGCTTGCTCAAGTGACAAGTTACAAATAATAGTGACTCTTCAGCAAAGCTGGTAATATGAATTTCAGGTTGAATTCTTTACACAGTTAATACGTAACTAAATTTCATAAGTCTGAATTTTTGTAATTAACTCAAATTATAATGTTGTTATTCTTATTTCAGTGAAAAATGTTATACTAGGTATAAATACCAGATATAGCTTTATATGTTTATTTTATATAAAACAGGAAAATTTACAAACATAACTGTGGAAATAGTATCCTGCTAATTTTTAACTGACATTTAAATTCTCTAAACACATTTTCTTAATGACTTTAGAATCAATGTTATCTTTGTAAAATATGATATGTGTGTGTAGGGTATTTTCAGTATCTAGTAGAAGAAAATAGGCAGGTCTAGAGGTTAAGTATGAATTAAAAAATAATCTTTATTTTACATTAAGTACTTCTCAATAGTCTGAATTTTGTGGAAGAAATAATGATTCTTCAAGTTTAAACTTAATACTGTATCCTTTTTTCTTTTATTCTTTCCTTCACATACACATAAGAAAATATACACGTACATATATCTTAATATATATGTACACACACACACACACACGCACACACACACACAGTATGTCAGCTCCACAAAGGCAGGTTTTTTTTTTTTTCATTGCTGTTTTTCATTCATATATTAAAGTGCCTAGAATGATGTCTGGTTTTTAGCAACTACTCAATCTGTTCTATCACATGAGCAGCATAAGTCTTTGAAGTTCATAGTCTTAATAGTGGGGAGGGGGCCAATGAGCACTTGTCATAACAGGGTGATAATTGCCAGGGCCTTGTTCATGCTAGACAAATCTTCTGCCACTAAACTATATCCCAGCTTTAAATGTAAATTCAAAACCATTTTTTTTTTTTTTTAGGAAGAAAATGATTTTATTCGGTGTAATTGAGAATTTAGTAACTGGTTGCTCTCTGGGAATTGAGTCAGTATATTTTCAGATTTTGTTTATCCCTCTGATCCCGCTCCTGTAATTTTAGGCTTTAAAAAAGGAACTTTTTTTTAACTTGTTTTTTTTTTTTTTTTTTTTGGGATAGTGTAATGAGAAAGAAAAAATGTTGAAATATTTACAACAAATTGGAAAAAACAACATATTTTCTGCTGCATTTAGCAGATCTCCTAAACTCTTATTTCAGTTTGTCTTTTTTCATTGTGATAACTTTATTCTTTTTCTTGTTGGGAATCAGTAGATGGCCATCACTATAATACTGATGTGACTTATGTTAGGGAATTACATTTTCTAATCTAGCAAAATTGACTACTTTTATTCATTTCAGTAATTTTGATTAGTTGAAGTCTTGGAGGTAAATTTTCAGCAAGGTACATGGGGATTTGGCTCTATGACTCCTATTAAACTTAATGGGAGTCATAACTCCCATTAAATTAATAGGAATTGTATATCTGTGCTTGCTGCATAGCAAATGTAACCTTATTTTTTTAAATTCACAAATTATGTAAATTAACATCTGCTCAAACCAACACAATTTTTTAAATGATTTTATTTATATTTTTAGTGTTGTCCTGTGTGATTTTACTCCTTAAGAAAGTGCTTAACTATATTGTTCTTTGGACACTTTAAATATTCTTTATTGTGTTTTACAGATGTAATGTGATTTGATTGCAGCACTTTCTTCTCCATAATTAGTGAAGTATTTTGGTTTTAAAAATATAAATATTAATGCCATTATAAATTAAAGGATATTATTTCTATCTTGGAAAAGCCAACTGTCTTTTTATTATGACTAGTTAGATTCAAGATGCAGGTAAATTTGTTCTGAATGTGACACAGAGTTGCAAAAATTAAAACTAACTTAATAGATATACTAGCATCTTTAAAAAAAAAGCTAATTTGAATTATATTTGGTCATTTTCTACCCTAATATGCATCATCAATATATCATGTTTCATAAATGATGAGTACATTCAAGTACTTGGTTGTTGATTTTTTTCCCCCCTTCTCCCTTTTCCTCTCACTTTCTATTCTGTTCTGTCCCCCACTGCTTCTTTTCTAGTAACTTAAGGAGCAGGTCTTTGCTGGTGTTATAAATAAGTGGGTCATTCACAGCTGCCCAGTAGACCTCAATAATATAATATTGCAAGCCTCCATTTTCTCACAGAAAAGACTGCATCAAATATTTCATAAGTAAATGTTATTAAACAATAATATGATAAAAGTAAAGAGGTTATTAACTTATCTAAAATAGAGTACATTTTAGATATATTGATTTTATGTGCATATTATATATTATCAGTTATTTTTACATTTTTTTAAAAAATCAATAATATCTTAAAGGTAGCTTAATTAAAAGTACAAGAGGCATTTAAAGCATCTTCATTTTGCAGACCTGTGATTCTGTTAAGTACTCATTATTCATTAATTTCAGTTTTGATGAAGTTCTTGCTTCATTTTTGAATTAATATACCTTTTCACTATTTTATATACCATATACTTAGTTTGTGGTATTAGAGAATAAGATAATACAGATGACTGAAAATATCTTGAGTATTAGGTTGGAATACTGTGATTTTACAGTATGCTTGAAAAAGGCATTAGATTCATAGCAATTGGATTAATATTAGTTCATTTCATTTTAAATTAACTGGCTAAAGAATTTAGATATGCCTCGAAAACCTGACTTATCTGCCCTAATACTAGGGGAGTATCTTACTGAAACATATACTTAATATCCCACAGTATTCCTTATTTTCTTTTTGCCTCCTCTGCATGACAGAGAAAGACATGACAGCCATGCAGGTTATGTGTATTAGACATCAGTGTGGATTAGTGAATATCTCATGACATCTTTCAGCCTTGGTCCTGAACTCCTTTTTTCCTTTTTTTTTTCTTTTCTTGTTTTTTTATTGTTGGTCGTTCAAAACATTACATAGTTCTTAATATATCATATTTCACAGTTTGATTCAAGTGGGTTATGAACTCCCATTATTACCCCGTATACAGATTGCTGTATCACATCAGTTACACTTCCATTGATTTACATATTGCCATTCTAGTGTCTGATGTATTCTGCTGTCTATCCTATTCTCTACTATCCCCCCTCTCCTCCCCCCCTCCCCTCCCCATTTCTCTCTCTACCCCCTCTACTGTAAATCATTTCTTCCACTTGTATTATTCTTCTCTTACCCCTCATTTCCTCTTATATGTAATTTTGTATAACCCTGAGGATCACCTTCCATTTCCATGTGATTTCCCTTCTCACTCCCTTTCCCTCCCACCTCTCATCCCTGTTTAATGTTAATCTTCTTCTCAAGCTCTTCGTCCTTACCCTGTCCTTGGTTACTCCCCTTATATCAAAGCAGTCATTTGGCATTTGTTTTTTAAGGATTGGCTAGCTTCACTTAGCATAATCTGCTCTAATGCCATCCATTTCCCTCCAAATTCTATGATTTTGTCATTTTTTAATGCAGAGTAATACTCCATTGTGTATAAATGCCACATTTTTTTTTATCCATTCATCTATTGAAGGGCATCTAGGTTGGTTCCACAATCTTGCTATCGTGAATTGTGCTGCTATGAACATCAATGTAGCAGTATCCCTGTAGCATGCTCTTATTAGGTCTTTAGGGAATAGACGGAGAAGGGGAATAGCTGGGTCAAATGGTGGTTCCATTCCCAGCTTTCCAAGAAATCTCCATACTGCTTTCCAAATTGGCTGCACCAATTTGCAGTCCCACCAACAATGAACAAGTGTACCCTTTTCCTGCATCCTCTCCAGCACTTGTTGTTGTTGGACTTCATAATGGCTGCCAATCTTACTGGAGTGAGATGGTATCTTAGGGTGGTTTTGATTTGCATTTCTCTGACTGCTAGAGATGGTGAGCATTTTTTCATGTACTTATTAATTGATTGTATGTCCTTCTCTGAGAAGTGTCTGTTCAGGTCCTTGGCCCATTTGTTGATTGGGTTATTTGTTATCTTATTGTCTAATTTTTTGAGTTCTTTGTATACTCTGGATATTAGGGCTCTATCTGAAGTGTTTATCTCTCTTATTGTTTCTTTTGCTGAGAAAAAACTTTTTAGTTTGAGTAAGTCCCATTTGTTGATTCTAGTTGTTAACTCTTGTGCTATGGGTGTCCTATTGAGGAATTTGGAGCCTGACCCACAGTATGTAGATCATAGCCAACTTTTTCTTCTATCAGACGCTGTGTCTCTGATTTAATATCGAGCTCCTTGATCCATTTTGAGTTAACTTTTGTGCATGGCAAGAGAAAGGGATTCAGTTTCATTTTGTTGCATATGGATTTCCAGTTTTCCCAGCACCATTTGTTGAAGATGCTATCCTTCCTCCATTGCATGCTTTTAGCCCCTTTATCAAATATAAGATAGTTGTAGTTTTGTGGATTGGTTACTGTGTCCTCTATTCTATACCATTGGTCCACCCGCCTGTTTTGGTACCAGTACCATGCTGTTTTTGTTACTATTGCTCTGTAGTATAGTTTGAAGTCTGGTATCGCTATACCGCCTGATTCACACTTCCTGCTTAGCATTGTTTTTGCTATTCTGGGTCTTTTATTATTCCATATGAATTTCATGATTGTTTTATCTATTTCTACAAGAAATGCTGTTGGGATTTTGATTGGCATTGCATTGAACTTATAGAGAACTTTTGGTAATATCGCCATTTTGATGATGTTAGTTCTGCCTATCCATGAACAGGGTATATTTTCCCATCTTCTAAGGTCTTCTTCTATATCTCTCTTTAGGGTTCTGTAGTTTTCATTGTATAAGTCTTTCACCTCTTTTGTTAGGTTGATTCCCAAGTATTTTATTTTTTGGGGGGATATTGTGAATGGAGTAGTTATCCTCATTTCCGTTTCAGAGGTTTTGTCGCTGATATACAGGAATGCATTTGATTTATTTGTGTTGATTTTATATCCTGCCACTTTGCTGAATTCATTTATTAGCTCTAATAGTTTCTTTGTAGACCCTTTTGGGTCTGCTAGGTATAGAATCATGTCATCTGCAAATAGTGATAATTTAAGTTCTTCTTTTCCTATTTTATGCCTTTAATTTCTTTCGTCTAATTGCTCTGGCCAGTGTTTCGAGGACTATTTTGAACAGAAGTGGTGAGAGAGGGCATCCCTGTCTTGTACCAGATCTTAAAGGGAATGCCTTCAATTTTTCTCCATTCAGAATGATGCTGGCCTGTGGCTTATCATAGATTGCTTTTACACTGTTGAGGTATGATCCTGTTATCCCTAATTTTTCTAGAGTTTTGAACATAAAGGGATGCTGTACTTTGTCGAATGCTTTTTCTGCATCTATCGAGATGCTCATATGGTTCTTATTTTTAAGTCTATTGATGTGGTGAATAGCATTTATTGATTTCCGTATATTGAACCAGCCTTGCATCCCAGGGATGAATCCTACTTGATCATGGTGTATAATTTTTTTGATATGTTTTTGAATCCGATTCGCCAGAATTTTATTGAGGATTTTTGCATCTAGCTGAACTCCTTTTTTCAACTTGACAGGAGAGTCCAGGAGAATACCTAGTCCTGGCTTTGGGATCTCTTGGCTAAAATGTAAAGCTGAGGGGAGAATTCCATATCCATGCTTCAGGAAGCAAAAACAACGTTTCTTTTTCATTTTTTTTATGATTTAATTTTTTTAATTTGTTCTAATTTGATATACATGACTGCAGAATGTATTTTTGACACATTGTACACAAATGAAGCACAACTTCTTATTCCATTGACTGAACCTGAGGAATAAGAATCACATAAAACAACGTTTCTAGGGCTGGGGATGTGGCTCAAGCGGTAGCGCGCTCGCCTGGCATGCTTGAGGCCCGGGATCCATCCTCAGCACCACATACCAACGGGAATGTTGTGTCCGCGGAGAACTAAAAAATAAATATTAAAAATTCTCTCTCTCTCTCTCTCTCTCTCTCTCTCTCTCCCTCTATCACTCGCTCTTAAAAAACAAAACAAAAAAAAAAAAAAACAACGTTTCTAATCTCTCCTTAGCAGCATGAAACTCTTGAGTTGTACTTTTAGGTCTGCCATAATTCCTGCTATAAGGGCTTATTTTTTTAAAGTATTTTTTTCTTTCTAATTTTGAATGTAATACGTCTTTCCAAGAAAGGATAGAAAATAAAAACCTTAAGATAAAAATGTAAAATTGTTCATAATTTGAATATTAACATTACACGTTTCCTTTTTTTCTTATTTTTCCAATATACTTAATATTCTAGAGAACAAAATTATGTATAAAAATTCATTTCATTTACATCTATTGTTGCATTAAGATTTTTCAATTTTATATTATCATCACCTGAATTATCTTGCCATTATATATTGTGATAATGGATTTTAACAGCAGTATTGTAATTTATTTTGTACATACTAAAAAATTACTTATTCCTTCTCTTCTACTCATCATTGATTTGTTCTTAATTTTTTCAGGTGGAAGTAAAATATATATCTTCATATTAACATTTTTTTTCATATATTGTGGCTAGAATTTTAGAATTCTGATTATTATCAGAGATGTAGCTATCTTTCAAATTGTTTTCTCTGAATAGTTATGTGAATGTACACATTGATTACCAATGTAAGAGAATATCAATCTCTATGAGCATCGATTTTGAATTTTAAAAATAATTGACATTTTGATATGTGGAAGAGGGTATGTTAATGTAAATTAAATTTGTAATTTGAGATCTACTTGTTAAACTCTTATCTATTGGCTAGTTATAATTTTGATGTGAAATTTTGGTTCAATACCTTTACCAATTTTTCTCATTACCTGTCTACAGTTTATTTGTGACAATAACCTTTTATCAGTTGTATCATGGAAAATGTATTCTAGTTTGTCTTCTAGTTTTATTTATACTGCTTAAATTTTTTAAAACAAAAAAGAAATTTGTAATGCAACACATTACTAATTAGTATTATAGTCATTGCTTGTTCCTATATTTAACAGTTACCACGATTTTTATTACATTTGATTTATTATCTTTTATTTTCTTGCTTTTTGATATATAGCTATTTTCTTTTGTGAGGTCCTCCATTACTTTTATGATTAAAAATCTCATAGTTTGACATCAGTTAAAGGTTTATTTACTTGCATTTCTTTGTGGCACTTAAATGCTTTTATTTAATCCATCAGTACTCAAGATTGTTATATAGTGATATGATAGCTAAATTCCTTTTCTTCTGAGGTCCTGGGGATCAAACACAGGTTCTCATGCATGCTAGGTAGGTGCTGTATGCTGAGCTACATATATCAATCACCATTACCCAAATTCTTTAACCAGTTAATTTAAAATGAAGTGAACTAATATTAATCCAATTGCTATGAATCAAGTTTTAACTAACCAATTTTAAGCTATGAAACAAATTTTAGCTAAATTTTAACTAAGTAGGTATAAAACCAAATAAAAATGCATGGTGGGCAATAATAAATAAATATATAAAAAAGGAAAAAAAAGAACATCTTTTATATCAATACAGAATAAAGTGTGGATAAAAAATATCTCACTATTCTTCTGATTCCTATATTACTGCCCTTACCTACATAAAGTTTGTTTAATAAGGTTTATTTTTAAGAAAATAGTTTTGCATAAAGTTTGTTTAATAAGGTTTATTTTTAAGAAAATAGTTTTTTGGTACAGGGTGGGTGGAGAGAGTGAGAGGAGCAAAAACACAAAATAGTGATTAATGAAAGCATTGCATAGTGAAAATGAAATTTCAGGATTCTTGGAGTGTCAAGAAAGAGTAATTTCCTGGGGTGAAAATGGATTCAAATAATATAGAATTTTGTTTTATATATGGATTTGCTCTGAAAAAGAGTTCTAAGTAAAATTCTCATTTTGTTGCTTATTTGTGGGGTATACCTACTATTCCTTGTAAACCTTCTGTTTATATCTAAATGAGGGGGGTGTGCATGCGCACGCTTGTGCAGTTGAAATTATTTCTCTCTTCCCTTTCTGGGTCTTTCCTTGTAGTATGGATTGAGTATCCCTAATTTCAATGTCCAAATGCTCTGAAATATGCAACTTTTTGAGGGCTGACATAAGGAAACAAAACAAAACAAAACAAAAAGATTGCAGCTATTTGAAAATCCAAAAATACTCTGAACCACTTCTGGTCTCAAGTATTTCAAATAAGGGTTACTTGGCCTTTATTAAAGATGTAAACTAGGTGGCAAATATGCCTATATTTAATTAAGGTATTTGAGCTGTCATGCCTCATAGGAGTCAGGGACTTCACTACCTCACTCAAATGCAGCATAAGGATGAGCAAAGCATATTTGTCCATGGTGCAGAAAGCCTGTTGGATTTTAAGAGACAAACTTTTACATGGTAGAATGCTGTGGTGAGGTGACAAAGGTGATTCAAAAAGTTGTCTAGCAAAGCAAAGGAGAAAGGTGGTGTAGGCCAAGAGTATTTAATTGTTTAAGGAAAATATTGCTGTATAATTTTATTTTGGGATTGCTGTAAGTAGATATGCCAAACACCTGAATATCATTCAGGAAGAAGGAAAGGAAATGGGATTCAGTGCAGGGGCAGGAGGGGGCTCATCTGTGAAAGGAGGAAATGTTTGTAAGGATCCAGGGAGGGGAAGATTCAAGAAGAGATGTGTGTGGGAGGAGGAAAAATTTTAGGGAGGTCATGTTGGATTTAAAAAATTAGTGTTCCTAAATTTAATGTGTGTGCATGTGTAAATCAAATGGGGGTCATGGTAAAATATAGATGCAGTAATCTGGAATGGGCCTTGATATTCTCATATCTTTTTGTTTGTTTGTTTGTACCAAGGATTGAACCCAGGAGCACTTAACCACTGAGCCACACTCCTAGCCCTTTTCATTTTATATTTAGAGACAGGGTCTCACTGAGTTGCTTCAGGCCTTGCTAAATTGCTGAGGCTGGCTATGAACTCATGATCCTCCTGTCTCAGCCTCCTGAAATGCTGGGCATCACGCCTGGCCCTGATATTCTCATTTCTGGCAAGCTGTCAGGTGATGCTGAAGTTGCAGGTCTATGAGAGGACATCTGGTTCAGGGAGTTTTGTTTGTTATAATGTTTAGTCTAGAAAATTAGATTTTTGTATGACAATGATTTTCACAACTGCATATCAATATTTGTTTCTAACCCAAACAATGTAGCTGAAATACAGAAATAACATCATTTTCAATTTTATAACTCATTTTATTGAGAAAGGGACAAAACTACCTTGAAGCTTTATTGAACATTTTTATGTATTGTTACATTTCTAGCCCTATTTTATATGCTTTCTATTCATCTTTCATCTAATTATTAAAAAACAAAATCCCCAAGGACAATGTAATCTGCTCCTTTCTCTCTCTGTTCTCTATTGATCTCTCATTATGGAAATGTTATTTTAAAGAACATATTAACGCATTTTTTTATTATTTAAAGAACATTTTGTATCATGTAATTCGAAGTATGTATTGTTTGCCTTAACTCATTTAGAAAAAGTTTATTATTTTATACCCCTTCTAGAGTCCATTTAAGTAACTAAGAAATATAATTTTAATTTCAGTATTAACCATGTTTGCCCTGTAAGACTGTAGGATTGGATTACTTGATAGTAAACTGGGCATTAAAAGTAGCTATTTTATCTGCTTAATGTAATTTAGTGATTTTTCCATTTGTTAGTATTACACATAGTCAAAGATGTTTTCTTCTCAGTAGTGAACACAATAGTTCTTCTTAATAGTGTCCATAACCTCTTTTTGATTTTCCTGTCAAAGGAGATGGGCTACTGATAATGATTTATTTTTTGATAATACAAATTGCAAATTAAATTTGTGTCTTCATTAGAATTTTTGGCCTTTTAAAGCCAAAATCAAATTAAGTAAATAGCAGTTTTGAAACAGAATTATATATAGATACATATGTTAGATATTTTTATTTTCATTTTTTTTTGTTGGAAATAAATAATTTTAGACTTGGAGTTACAACTTGGAGATTGGCAGTGTAGAATTTTTCACTTTACAGATGAAGACACTACTGAAAAACCCACAGGGGATTGTCCCTTTGCCAGGATTTACTATGCCAGTACAGTTTCTTCTTGTAGAATTTTATACTTAGCTTTGGGTTGTTGCCTCATGAGGCTGTCACTCAAGAATCTTTAAAATATGCTTTAAATAATATTGCACAGCACTGTTGAACTTAATGGTGATTATCAAAATAGATCATTTATTTAAAAGTTTTCTTTATTCATGATCAGTTTCTATTAAAAGCTATATTAAGGTTGACTGTTTTGTAATGAAAAGCATCTATAATATAGGACGACTAATCTTGCTAACTCTGCAACTTTCAAATAATCCTGAAGTTTATAGCTGCAAGCATATATAGATAATTTTTTTAAAAGCATTTCTTTGAAAATATCAAATATTACTGAGATGATTAATTTCAAGAACACTGAGAACCTGTAATAATTTTAAGCATAATTTTAACTTTAACTCTGTTACGATTTCACACTGTTGTTAGTTGTCTTTAAAATAGTTAAAAGGCATGCCTTCTGAGCTCCTTCTTCAGGCATGAGTTTTGTACATTATTGGTTCCTTTTAGTTGGCTTACAACAGGAAGCCCATTTAATCCTTTGCTTTGTTTTAGAGTTTAAGCAAATAGAGACCATCCCTTGTAGCTTTCAAAAGCTCTTACTTTTGTTGCATTAATGGCACTGGCTGTAGATTCTGTGATCTGGCTTTATTTACTAGAAAGCTTGCCTTTGAGAGATGTCACTCCATCCTTTCAACAGTGTTGTTAATTGACTGATAGCAAAGATTGAGTGGAAAACCTTTGGTGACAAAAAACTGAATATACGTGTGACTTCAGTTTAAAAGGTGGTGAATCCTTGCCTCCTGATCCCATTTCTAGCTGTACTAAAATTGTACCTATAGATTAGAAGAACAAAGTATATTTAAAAGAATTCAGAAATGTTAAGCAACAATAAAACCCATAACCATTTAAATGACAGCAGCTGACTATTTGAATTAACTTTGTGTTTGGCTTAATTTGGGGCCCTAATTATTCCTAACTTACGTGAGTAGATTTCAATTATAGTATCCTGCAGGGATTTGTAGCTAAGGCAACTAAAAGAATCATTTTACATAAAGTACTTTTGTTCAACTGATTAGGCAAGTTAAAAATGTAATGATGTAAAATTGAAACCCTTCTGACAAGGTCCAAATAAATGTTTCTAGTCATTTTGCAAAAAGAAAAAAGAAAAAGTTAATTTAAAATAATATTTTGGTCTTTTTAGAAGATTGACTTCACTGTAATATTAATAAATATAAATATATAAATGTGTTTTAAAATTGCATGTTTTCCTGAAGTATTGACTTTAGGGATGAGGACAAATTTGTCACAGTGGACACCTTTCTAAGTATTTTTTTTTGTTTTGTTTTGTAATCCTTGATATTTAGTTCGACAATTTTAAATAATAGATGTAGAATAAAAGTACACATAAAAAAGCTCAAATGACTGGCACTTCTTTAATTTTGTATTTCGGAATGCTTGTCAAGTTGGGGACAGATCAGAGATTCATTTACAGGTAAGATACTGCATACCAAGGAGTAGAAGGACACACAGTAAGGCTGACATTGTGTTGCAGCTAGTGGACAAACTCCACATTTAACTTACCTATTATAAATACTCCTGCACACCACGAGAGCTCACATTAATACTGAACTCCTTCACCATGTTGAAAGCTACTTTATGACTCGGTTACTGATAGGTACTGCTGTGGTTCCTTACTAATCTGTATGTTGGAGCACAGTATAAAGAAACATTTGCCAGTATCTATAGGCCATTTTGAGGATCAACTGGAACATTTCAGTAGGGTCTTACTACTGCCCATTCTGGTAAACCAAGTTGAAAGCAGGCAGCTCTGTTCTTTTGCTTATCTTCTCAAGCTCCTCTCATTCCCCACTTTTTTCCCCCTGGTACTGGAGCTTGAATGCAGGAGCTGTAACCACTGAGCACATTCCCAGCCTGTTTTTTTTTTTTTTTTTTTTTAAATTTTGGGCAGGGTCTTGCTGAGTTGCTGAGGCGGCTTTGAACTTGCAGTCCTCCTGCCTCAGCCTCCTCAGTGGCTAGGATTAAAAGCCTGAACCACCATACCAGGCCAAAGCAATATTTTAAATGTGTACTTCGTTTATAGAGCTGCATTTTTACCTACATATAAGGCAAGTTTATCAATATTGAAAATAAGCAAGTTTTGGTGCATGCAGAGTGTATAGCTTGTGGTCTTTAAGATTAACAGCTGAGTCTAACTTAAAATATAATTGTAACAAATGCTAGTTACTGAAGGTAGCCTTAGTTCTTACATGATTTTGATAATTCTTTAAATTATCTGGATGGTAATAACCTACACTGAACCAGATCAACTAATGTTGACATTTTTCTCTTATGTGTGGCATTTTCTACTTAAATCCAGTGGTGAGCTTAGGTACATTGTCATTTTCCTTCCATGGTTTGAGAAAATGCTTTAGAAGATAGATAATTATGAAGGTATCAGTTTAAAAATGCTTAATAATGAATGTATCTCTAGTTACTCAGTAAACTTTCTTTTAGTAACAAGAAAATCCTTCCTGTTATTGAAACTTCAATATAAGAAGGAGGAAATTTTATCCTCTTAATGACTAATGATATTGTATTATAATATATTATGTAGACTTACCATACATGAAAATGTATTATTTTTAATTATATTCTTGGTGACTTTACTGTTAACATTAAAAGACTTACTTCAAGCTTCTGATATTAAAACCACTGGCTTTGCTGGGGGAAATCTTCAGGCCATTGAGATCTACGTGTGTATCTGTATACACACATGTACATTTATGTGTATGTCTGAATATATATGCAGTCAGTCAGAATTTCTTATTCTCTATTTAACATTTGCAGATGGGTTTGATTTACCATACTATCTCTTTGTTTAAGTTAGAAAATAAGTATATTCTATTTTTAGTGGAAATTGAGGTAAATTTAGAGTATAATATAGGAGGTACTGTTTATATTCATTAACTTTGAAGAAGATAACATTTAACTTAAAATTGTGGGTTAGAAATAATTATATTCTGCACCATTACTAAGTAAATTCTACCCTTAAATTAGTTTGTAACTGAAAGATTCACTCAGAAAACTCACTTTTTCATTGATATGTTCATCATTGATTTAAGGTTCCAAAAATAAAGATTTCTTATCCTCACATTTAATAGTTGATTATCATTCTTGTTTTATAACAAAAGTGGGATCTCCCAGATCAAAGCACTGTTTTCTAACACTTTGTTCCTAAAAGGTTTATATTTATTTTAGAAAGTTAATTCTTAAAATTAAAGTTTGGGGGCTGGGGTTGTGGCTTAGTGGCAGAGCACTTGCCTAGCAAGTGTGAGGCACTGGGTTTGATCCTTAGCACCACATATAAATAAATAAAAAATAAAGATACATCAACAACTAAAAAAAGAAAAAAATATATATGTATATACATAAAAAAATGAAAGCTTGGCACCATTGAAATTAACTAAAAAGAATATATTGCTATTTCATAGGACAAATACAAGGTGAATGTTATTGCTTATTTATTTATTTATTTATTTGACCCTTCCCCCTCCCCAAGTTACCGCTTTTTTAGAACAAATGAATCATCTGGGTAACTACTTGGAGAGAGAATGGTATAGCTTATTATGGGGGGAGTTATTAATGAATATAATTTGGTATATATGTGGGAAGAAATAGTAATACTCTATAAGCAATTTGTCATTTAAATATGAAGGGAATATGAAAGTATTCTTAGATTTATGATTGTCTGAATATAATGTTGATTTAATTGTCCTTTCATAAAACTTTTTAAAAAAATTGTCATATAAAAATATATGGAGAAAAATAGTCTCCATAGAGTTGAGTAAAAAATTTCTTTTTTTCTATTTAGCATTTGCAAATTCTTATCTGATTTACTGTGCTGACTCTGTGTCTATCTCTTTTGCTTGAGTATCTTCTCATTTTCTCTGTTAACTTTGAAAAAAGAGTTAGCAAATCCTGTGTTTAGTAGAAATGTATAGTTTCATGGGCAACTGAGAAATAACTGCACTAAATAAAGATACCCAACCCAGTGAAACTTTATTTTTTTTAAACTTTATTATTATTTTTTAAACTTTGCCTTATCAGTATTCATTCCACATGAAGATATGGTATTTTAAATTTACCCTATAATAAAATAAAATGGTTTTTTTTGGTATAGTAGCAAAAAATGGAACTGTCAGTCCATTCCAAGAGTGAAGAAGGCAGATGCAGCTGGTCCAGAAGAGAGGGTCTAGTTGGTGCATAAAAAATTCATGTCAGCACTTCGACACTGCATTCTTTTGGGGTATCTGTTATCACTGAATAGGAAACTGTTTCAAATTGACAGGCAGACAGAATGTTGTGCTGAATGTGTAAATTGGAATTATCACATCTAGCAGTTCCCTTCACCAGGTGCCGGTTTGGAGCTTGGTTCTGCACAAATGTCGAGAGAGTGCCAGGAATAGTTTTATTTGCTAATTATCTCTCATCTCTTCCAGTGTCTAGTTCTTTGAGTAAATGGCTTGCCCAGGTGTTTTTAGGAATGCCTAGCAGGACAGTCTAAGAGACTGCAGGTGCTTATGTGGCAAGTGAATGCCACATAGAACACTCAAAACATCTATTTCCATCTGTGTGGAGAAGATTACTGCTTTCAGAAGTTTTACTCTCTAATGTATTGAGAGTAATAATTGGCAGTATTTTGTTGGCCCAGAGACACTGGTAAGGGCAAAAAAAGTGGGAGTTGGTTTTTAAGAAAAACATTTAATTAGGCTTTATGTTTTAGTAAACACACACACACACACACACACACACACACACACACACTCATTTGCAACCTGTGTGGATAAGTCATGACATTTTCAAAGATCATAAAAAAACCCAAGTATTAGTAAAGGAATATTGAAGATCAATTTTTGTTCATGTTTTTTGATCATCCTGGAGAAATTTAATGCTGCATAATATATAACTGTTAAGGTTTGCTTGTTTTTTGGTCTGTCATTTTTTCCCCAAGAAATTCCTTTGTAATATAGTACTATGATGTTTGAAAACAAAGTTTAAGAATTTATGCTTTATATCACAAGCTGTTGCTAAGTTCTGATCAAATTAATTTGTGTTTGAAACATTTATATCTGTTACTATTCTTGTAATTTAAGAACTTGGATCACAGAATAATTCTTTAATTAGTTCTGTTAATCATGTTTTCTTGACTGTCATAAATATTTTTCTTCAAGAATTTATGGTTCATTTTTTGCCTATTCTGTAGACAGTGAATTTTCTTAATACATTTTCCATTAAAGATTGCATTATTGTTTTCTTTTTTCTAATCTTTGCTTAATGGTAAGATAATGAAATGCTAAGTGCTCAGAATATGAAGATTTTATTAGTTTTCTTATAATTTTCCTTGGTCTTTGAAAGTTATTCTTGGCATTTCTACAGCTGGGCACATTTCTGTGATGAAGCAGAACATTTCACAAGATTTATTGTGTCAGCTTTGATTTAGGGTTAGGTATTATTGTCGTTGTATTAACTATCCTCATTTCCTTTCACTGACATACTTGTAGTGAAATTCCATTTATACAGGTTTCTCACGGGAACAACAAAACCTACATATTCAAAGGCAGCAACTTTTGGCGTAAAGTCCAATGGTTCAAATTCTGACTCTTACTAACTACATGAACTTATACAAGTTACTTGAGTTTGAGATTTCTTATTTATCATAAAATTGCTAAAATGCCCATCTTTTAGACTTGTTGATGTTTAGAAGTCAAATTTTTAAACATGTATTCATTAGTAATTATCTAACATTTGCCATGTGCCCAGAGTATGCTGTGAACTAGACATAGTTCTTAACTTTAAGGATCTTACTGGTTATGGTGCATGTTCTAATACCTACAAAGAGCTATGGAAAGCTGCCTAAGTGGTACATCCAGATGAAACTGAAACAGCAGAGCTATCTCAAAGAAAAAAGACACGGCTAGCTAAAAGGGAATAAGAAAAGCTTTCCAGGAGAGGAAGCACAAGGTGCAAAAAATATTGCCACTAAAAAAACGTGACTTGCAAGCTGTTCATTTTGTGTTCAAGGTGAGGTGAGATGGCACAGGATGAAATTAGAGCCAAACCACAGACGGCTATTTTTATGTCTTGTGGAAGAGTTAGAATTTTACCATATTAGGTGATATAACATTGAATAATTTCAAAAGTGAACATCAATTTTTATTCCAGAAACATTCACTAAAGTAGGCAGATGCTTTAGGAGATCATTTTGTCATTATTTAGATGTTTTCTTCAGTGTATGTTGTTATGTGAGATGATTTTCTCCCCCCCAAGGAAAGTCAGAAATTGGGTTTGAATGTTCTGCCTTCATATTTTGGAATGTTGGCAACTAGTTCCAAATAAATTCAGACACTGAGGGGCAAATAAAACATACCGGTGAGCTGAATTTATTCCGTGTTCTGTGCCTTTACAATCTTTTTCTAAATAAGACTGCAGCGGTAATTCAGGTGAGAAAAACAAATGAGAGATAAGAACAAAAATTACAGTAAGACTAGATAAAAAGGGATGAATTGCTGAGATATCAGTGGTGTCTTCATGGGATTTGGTAAATCTCTGATGAGAGAAATGATGATCTATACTTTTTTTTTTTTTTTGGTGATAAGGAACAGATAGTAATGTTTGTTTGGGAATAAAGTAAGCAGGACTCCCCTGGACTGCGGGAGTCATATTTCCTGAAGCCTTTGCAGAGTTCGAAAGGTGAATGGAAACTGGTAACATCTAACAGGGATCCCAAACCTTAGCTCTCTTTACTTGCCTGGTTATTTGACCCACATCTCTTGGTATTTGCTTACTTCCTGTTCTGTCTTTTAAAAGCCTCAAGTCTCTCTTGTAGTTTTGTTTTAGTGTGATTTCCAGTGTACTCACCCAAGCTTAAGCCTCCTGTCAATTTCAGCTCTTGCTCTAGTTCTGGAATTGCCCCAAGTTTTCCAGTTAAAATTCTGGAGAAGGCTTGGCATATAGCCCAGGGATAGAGTACTTTGTTAGCAACCATGAGGCCCTGGTTTCCATCCCATTACCAAAAAAAGAAAGAAAAGAAAAGAAAGGAGTTCTAGAGAAAAAGAAACTCATGGACCTACCCACCCACCCTTCCTTCCATCACCAGGGATGGAGCCCACTGGTGCTATTTCCCTACCCCTTTTTATTTTCTCACTAAGTTGCTTAGGGTCTTACAAAATTGCCGAGGATTGCCTTGAACTTCCAGTCGTCCTGCCTCTTCAGCCTCTTTAGGCGCTGGAATTATAAACGTGTGCCACCATGCACAGCCTCTTGGACTTCTTTGTCAAAGGCCCATGTTATTTTCAACCAAATGTATGTGTAGTGTTGCTGGTAGGCTCTCATAGTCAGTCTAGCTTTGCCCCCTCAGCAGAGCGTGTAAGCAGAGCATTTGAGTAAGAATGAATTCAGTGCTGATGGAAATGATTTCTATCTAGGTATGGCAGGTGATATGTGCCAGGAGTTAAGGTGGATCATGAATTAGCCAAGAAAAGAAAAGCCAAAAGAAGCAGATTTGATTGATCATTTGTGATATCCATTTAATGAGGTTTTTTTGCTATTAAAAACATAATAGTAATATGCAGAGACTGACAAACCTGTCAGTGGGGTATACATAATTACAGAATTAAAAGTAGTCTTAGGGCCTTAATCTTCCATAATGTATAATATGCATTTACCATGAGGCTTGCTTTAATTGCTAAATAATAAACATGAGTAAAGTTTGTGGGTTAGTCAGCTTTTTGTCACTTTGACCAAAATACCTGATAAGAACACTGCAGGAAGAAAAGTTTATTTGGGGTCATGGTTTCAGAGGTTCAGTCCATGTTTGGCCTACTCCATTGCTCTGGGTGATGTTGGAGCCTCATGGCAGAAGGACGTGGAGGAGGAAAGCTGCTCAACTCAGGACAGCCAAGAAGCAGAGAGGGAGCAGGAGGAGCCGAGTTCAAAATATAATCTCCAAGGGCATGTGCCCAGTGACCTCCTTCCTGAAGCCCCTCCTCATGTTACTACAGTCATCATCCAGTAATTAATTCAAATTATTAATCCAGCAAACAGATTCATCAGTGAACATTCCTGCATTCCTGCATGAGCTTTTGGGGGGACATCTTGTCCAATCCATAACATTTTGGAAAACTTTTATTGCAAGTATTCACAAATGACTACATTTTAATGTCTCTAAATTGTACTTTATATTTAAATATAAAAACAATTGGCTGACCTTCATGGAAATCTTTCCAGGTATCAGGCACTGTATTAAGTGTGGTGCTTCCAGGAGACCTGTGGGTTTATATTGTTTTCTCAATTTAGTAGCTGAGGTAATGTAGGCACAATTAGTGGATATTGGTAAAGTTACATATGCATGAACTAACTCAGGGATAAAATTTGTTCATCCCCAGGACAGTCTAGCACAATGTTCCTTTTTTTTTTTTTTTTCCTTTGTACCAAGGCCGAACTCAGTACTCAGCCACTGAGCCACACCCCCAGCCCTATTTTGTATTTTATCCAGAGACAGGGTCTCACTGAGTTGCTTAGTGCTTAGCTTTTGCTGAGGCTGGCTTTGAACTTGCACTCCTCCTGTCTCAGCCTCCTGAGCCACTGGGATACAGGTATGCACCAACATACTCGGCTACAATGTTCTTTAATTTGTATAATAAGGAATATCCTTTTTTGTTGTTGTTGGTACTGGGGATTGAACTCAGTACTTGATCAGTGAACCACACCCCCAGCCCTGTTTTGTGTTTTATTTAGAGACAGTCTCACCGAGTTGCTTAGCACCTTGCTTTTGCTAAGGCTGGCTTTGAACTCAGGGTCCTCCTACCTCACCCTTCAGAGCTGCTGGGATTACAGGTGGGCCCCACCTACCCAGCCAGGAATAAACATTTTTTTTTAAACTTAGGAATATTTCTAGATGTGTATACTGTACTATGATTTATCCACCCAATGATTTAAAAATTGATGCATATATGTAAAAGAAAATGTCTTTAAAAGTTCATAAATGTACAAGCACTGTTCACATCCGGCTAGGTCTACTTAACCCCAGACAGCTATTGAGAAAGTAGAAGATGCAGCATTCAGCATATGCTTTTGTCTCTGGTTAAGACACCTTATTTAACTTTTCTTTTTTAAGTGCACCAACTAGATATTTTGACATTGCATAGATACAATGTTAGAAAAACGTTTTATCGGCTTACAGATGGTTCCTCTTAGTGGCAGTTTCCACATAATACCCATTTCTTTTTCACTCACATTCACCATACACTGATAGATTGTACGCAGACATTGGTTTTTTTCCTAATGGTAAATATACAATTGAATGATTACCTTGTGAGTTGAAAATGCCACTTTTTAATTTTAAGTTTCTGGGTTCTTGGTATATGACTATAACTTTAAAAAGGTACAGGAATAATGAAAAATTTAAGACCTATTGGTGGACTGAAGGTATGGCACAGTGGAAGAGCATGTGTACATGAAAGTCTTAAGTGTTTGATATCTGTAGCAAGCGTTACAGTTTATGTTGTCTGAGTTCAGTCACTTTCCATAATAGCATAGATAAGAAGTGCTTTGGGAAAAAAATACTTTCTAGGAATTCAAGATTTGAGTTCTTGGTCTAACTCAAAGTCTACTTAATTTCTCTGGTTTGAGTTTCGTTATCTTAAAAATTAAGAAATTAAATCAGCAAAGGGCCTATTTCCATGTTGACTCAACTAAAATGAAGTTCATGGGCAGAATCTTTGCTTTAAAAATCTGCTTACCTTTAGCATACTTCTTATCATGATAGTTTTTTTATTTTTGTCTTAGAAAGCCACTTTGCAGCATGTGATA
Organism: Spermophilus citellus; assembly: GCF_964194105.1. Taxonomy (NCBI): domain Eukaryota; kingdom Metazoa; phylum Chordata; class Mammalia; order Rodentia; family Sciuridae; genus Spermophilus; species Spermophilus citellus. Next base: position 70,419,275 of record NC_138191.1, on the reverse strand, counting down.
GGTGATTGTTCATTAAAAATACACGTGTCTTCCAGTGGCCTAACTGGCAGGTTTTGATCATTTTCATTATATATCCTCATTAATTTAGGATATGCTCATGTTTACTGACATTTTAGTAGGATGATAAAGCATCAAAGTATTTTATCACAGCTAGTTTTTCAACACTTGTAGTGATTTCAGTAAGTTAAATCAATTGAAGAAACCCATCTACCACTTGTTAGGAGCTGTCAGAATGTTATGGTAGGTTCTGGGTTAAAGATGTTGCTGCTCAGCATTATATGCTACATAGAGAAATTCTGTATTTCCTTGATTCTGTCAGCATGACTTCTAAAATGTCCTTTAACATTTGATATTAGTTCTTTATTGACAAACAACATGAATGTATTTGGTTTAGACCTTGGACATTTTTGTCATGTGTTATTTTGCTACAGAAGACTGTAGAAAGAGTTTTTTCCCCTTACTTAGACCAATCTGTTTATATATGCTTTTGTCGTCATGGAATATGGCAAAAGATAATTTACAAAATAAGAAATGATACAGTTACCCTAAGATTTTATTTCATTTGCCAAAGTTAAACCTAGAAACATTTGTAGCTTAAGGGAAAAGAAATTAAGCGTGGTGGTTATAATGTGGAAATTATACCAGATTATAATGTGGAGTCATCATGGTATCATAGTTATCAAAGTATTAAAACACACACACACACACACACACACACACACACACACCCTGCAAGATGGAAATTAATTTTTAAAATTTCTTTTTGATTGTACTGGGAGTTGAACCCAATAGCTTTCTACCACTGAACTACATCCCCAGTCTTTTATTTTGAGACTGGCTCTAGCTAAGTTGCCCAGACTGGACTGGAACTCAGTATCCCCTTCCTCAGCCTCAAGAGTTGCTAGGATTATAGGCATGAGCACCATGCCTGGCCAGAGCCTGGCCTGAGCATATTGTTCATTATCTTTATTGATAAGTTCCCCAGGAGGTAGATCCTTAATGAGCCATTCCCCTTAATCCTTTTGCTGCACTACCCCGGACTCCAAATTTGAGCAATGTGACACTGCCCTAGACAACAGTGGCTCCCTGCTGTGAAGATTCTTAGATTGCTGGAAGTGGGTTGCTGGAAGTGGGTTGTGAAAGTGGGTTGTGAAAGTGGGTTGTTGAAAGTGAGCAGATGTGAAAGATAGCAGATGGGTGGAAGGCCTCCATCTCTTCCTGCTATTTAAGTTTGATTTAGTATAAACTCAGATTTAATTGTTTACATTGGGGCCAATTAAACCCAAGAAACTGGGTATCATGGAGAGAGAGTCTGATACAGAATAAACAAGCATGTTTTCTCATACACGAAGATTGGTAGTTCAGTTAAATATATTCAGTTTTAGAAAAGAATAATGTAGTTGTCAGAAGATTAGAAGTCAATACGTTTGTCCCAACCTTATTAAATTATGTATAAAAAGTATTGAATCACTTCTTTGATTCTTGTAGTTCCTTTGTACCAAGAATTAATCTGAAAAGCAGTAGATATTTTATTTTTTCAGCAATTTAATGTGTTTATAGGAATAACATTATAAAATAATTAAAAGTTTTGGATATAAGTAGCAATCTACTATGGAGAAATAACTGAAAATGCTAGAATTCAATTTTTCTTTGTTACAAGTCACTATAAGACCTATGAAAACTATATTCAGTTGTTTAACATTTCAGGTTTTTATGTTTATACTTTATCATGCACTCTTTTTTTTTTTTTTTTTTTTTCAGTGCTGGGGATTGAACCCAAGCACTCTACAACTGAGCTACACCCAGCACTGCCCTGCACTTTGCACTCTTTAGCTAGAGATATGAGTTAATGACATGGCAGCAATCATAAGTGTTCCTAAATAGTCAGTTGTCAAGTATATTTCATGGCTTAATTTTGTACATCCTTCTTTAAATAAGGTGCTCAGTGTGAACCTCAAAACTTGTCAAGCGTGAAGATTTTGTTGTCTGAGGAATTAAGTGCCACCTCATGTGTTCGAAAGCAGAATATCCCTTGGCAAATATGTGCATATTTAATGAGGACCCTTGCCCACTGAAACAGCTATCATTGACATGTGCAGAATATTTCATCAATGACATTAGAAGAGGGTAAAATTATTTAAAAATTCCATGATTATTTTACAGATTCTATTAGATTTGACAGTTAAGCTTATTTACATTTTCTTAATATGAGAGTTTCAAACATTTAATGTATTTAATGAAGTAGGAAATGGGGATTCTCCATTGCTTTGGATTTGATTGGCCATTTTGCTTTATTTCTAAACTCACGGTTTTCACTATGCTACTTTACAGATAGCAGACTGCCACATGCATTAGTATCTCTTTTTCTTTTACTGATTATGTACTCAAAAGAAACAGGCTTTATTCTTTGAAAGAGGTGGTAAGTAAGAGTAAGTTAGCCAAAAGTGTTCCCATGTCTTTCAACTTTCCTTTGATATTTTAAAACTGTAACTTATTTTCCTAAAATTTTATCTAATTTTAGCTCTTGACAAAAGTAGTTGTGACAGTGGCCAGAATTTTCAATATTGAGAGTTGTTAAATGAGCTGTTTGAAATTCTCTTAGGCTTTATTGATATAAAAGGTAAATATTATTAAATGTACTAGTACGATTTTAATAAAAATCTTAGAACTGAAGGTATTTGGCAGCTTTCACACAATGCAGCTAGATTTTGTTTTGTATTTACGGATATGAATGATCACATAATTTCTACTTTGAGGATGATAATCCCCCGCCCAACACACACACACACACACACACACACACACACACACACACTCCCACAATCACTTTTGATCAGGAGCTACCTCTTCTAAGAAATGGAAGTGGTCTCCAATTCTTCTGAACTGATTATGTTTTCTCAAATGTGAGATTAGTACTATTTTTGAGTCAACTAGTTTTGAGCCAGTCGCACATTTCTCCTGAGAGATGCCAGGGAAGTGAAATGGCCTTTTGTTAGTAACCTTTGTTGAATGCCCCACAGACAATACAGAGAACACAACTCCCATGGAGACTGTTCATCACCCCAAAGAGAAGGGGAGAGGGTTTACATCATCACTTTCCATGAAAGTTTGAGGCATTGAAAGTTTTACCTGCAGTAATTTCCTTGAAAATGTTCTGTATAGAATGTAAAATTTAAAGAGAATTTTTTTTTTTAATGTTTAGAAAGGTGAATGACATCAGTGTTAGAAGAAGGAAGGAATTGTTCATTTTGTGTGTGTGTGTGTGCTGAATATTTTTTGTGCTAACAGCCATTAAGATACAGGGTGTTATTTTCTCCATTATATAGATTAGGAAAAAAAGGGGCTAAAATGTATTAACTGCTGCCTAAGAACACATAACTCTTTAGTTTGTAGAGCTGAGATTCAGATCCAGTTCAGCTCCTTGAGTTCATGGTCTTAGTGTTAAGCCTTGCTATTCTTAACAGAGTAGGAAAGAAACAACATTTCATGCTCTTGCCTTCTTTCTGTTCTGGAACATGTCAGGATGTTTTCTTGGATCTGGAACTCATTTCTCAGCTTGTCACTTTTTACTGACTTTTGCTTATCCTTTAGGTCTTGGCTCTAATTAATGTCAACCCCCAGAGAGACTTTTCATAGCCATTGAATGGAAAGCATCTCCCAGGTTACATCATCCTATTTATTTTCTTTACAGTTTTCACTATCTAAATACTTTAATTGTATGTTTCTCTCTATATAAGCTTTATGAGGACAGGAATCTCTTATTTCCCTTTATATTTCAAATTTGGTTTCACAGTATAGTACTTCACACACAGCAGCACAGTATAACCATTGATTCAATGAAAAAATATAACTTTGAAGATTATGACTCCCTTTTAAGTATGTAGAAATAAGTAAGTCTTCAAAAAACATCTAAGGGAAATAATTAAAACTGCACTTCAGTTTTAACTTTGAGTTGTTATTGTCGCCATGAAAAGTAGTTTTAAAGTAAGTTGTGTATAACTTTGCCTGAAAATTATTGGCAATTCTTTTGAAACTGCTTTACTTATGTAAGACATTTTGTAATCTTGTATTTGTATTTTGTAAAATACAAGGTAATTTGTCATCATCTACTTAAGATTCACTTCTGCAAGCATATATCTTAATGACAGTTATTAACTTGATTGTGTTTCTTGAACAAAAGAAAGGAATCTCTGATAATTTAGAATGTATGAGATGTGTGTGTGTGTGTGTGTGTGTGGATGCATAAAATACTCTCAGATCCTTTTCTCTTGCATACATAGAATTCTTATGTGTGATTCTTAACAAACATTAACCAAGGGTGAGCTTGAAACACAGAATTATGTGGCAAATAAATCCTTATTGCTAGAATATAAATTGGTATGGGTGATTACAAATTAAGTATATAGTTATTTAAAAACTGTGCTTCTGAATTTGAGAAGAAATTGAAATATTTCATATAAAATAGTGATTACTTTTAAGCTTTGGTAGGAAAAAAGAATCCAATAAATTCTACTTGATTTGGGCTATAAATTCCTGTTAGAATTAGTGTTTGAAGATCACTAAAATCTCAGTGTTTTGAGATGTCTGCTCTCCAACAACCAAAAAAGTCTCCTCTATGTAATATGTTTTGCTATCAAGGTAGCATTGTCATTGGACAAGGTAGAATTTTCATTGAACCCCAAGGGAAGAGTGAAGTGCTGTTTGGGATGGCTATAAAAACAAAGCAAACTTCTTCGCTGGGGTACTTTTGACTTCCTTTGCTATGTGCTCATGGTCTGTGCCATGTGGCTCTTTTTAGATTTGTGTCAGAAAGTCAGGGTAGAAGGTAGGTGTGCTGACACATGAGAGAAAACACAATATTGAGTTTGAGTGAGTTTTAATTTTATACTTCAAAGTAACTATTTTACTTAAGTGACTTCACAATACCATCTGACTATCTGTAGTTTAATTCTTATCCACAAATGTTGGATTAAGAAAAACAGAAAGTATAATTGTAAACTGCTTTTGCTTATTGGCAATTGCTAATACTACATACTAAGTGAAATACAATTATAAAGGCAAACCAAATACTTAATCGCAAAGCTGGGAATAAGTAGAAAATGTAGAAAATGTTTAATCCATATGATATTTGTACTTCATTTGATTGAATAATTAGAACTTAAGTTGTCCATCTATGAAAAACTTAGATTTTTTCATCCCCTGTCCTTTGTTGAATTATTGCTTCTTCATTTTTTTTTTTTCTGCTTTATATCCTGTGATAACTCTTACCTTCTAGCTTTAGGGGATCTTAACATTTTGTAGCTTATAGACCTTTGTTCTTAAGTTGTAAGTGTTGCATTGGTAATGTTCATCTGTACCACTTCTGCATGCTAGACATTACGGTAAGCCTTGCTGGTAATTGTGGAATAACTCCTTCAGTTCTTACCCTAGTAGAGCTCAGACAGGCATTAACTAATTACAACTGTGGCATGTTCTCTAAGGGTAGCTGCTTGCTGCAGGAGCACTTTCATCCTTCCCCCCTTGTTCTATATTAATTCTTCACCACTAAGCAGAAAGTGGACTTTGTGAAATACAGATGGGATCACTTTCCTTTCCTAAGACAACCCCTCAGTGGCCTCAGTTGGTACAAATCCTTGATGGACTCAGCTCTTGTGCCCTTTCCAGCTTGCTGTGGAGATTGTCATCTTGGGGAACCCTTGACTTCAGGTGTGTTGGATTTTTTTTGGTTCCTCTAAATATCTGTGGGCCTTTACTTATCTGCAGCTTCTTTCTTTTAATTTTCTCCTACCCTTCTTACGATTTGTTGTTGTTGTTGTTTAGATTGTTATATTTCTATCCCAGAGAAGCTCAATTAAAACATGTCTCCCCTTTACAACGTGCAGACATATAACATGTTGTTAACTTTATTTTTAAAAATAATTTAACCTTGATTCATTTGTTGTTGCTTATTTATTTATTATTTTAATGTGGTGCTGAGGATCAAACCCAGGGCCTCAACTCTCCTAGACAAGCGCTGTACCACTGAGCCACACAACCCAGCCCCATTATTTCTTTATTAGTACTTTTACAACATAAACTGTTTACCTATTTTACATTTTTCCCCAAGGCAGGGGTGGGGTGGGGTGGGCAGCTGTTATTTGCGGTAGAATATTGGCTCTATGTGAACAGGAATACTGTCTTGGTTTAAAATGGTCTTTTAAATAGTATAGTCAATATTTATTAAAAAGATGGGGAAATGGGAGTGGATATTTGATCAAATCTAGGGGCTCAACTAACCTGTAGTGGACTACTGAATGGTGCATGGTAAATTTGACTGACTACTCATTCTGTAATGCAGCTGGTGGGTTTGTAGAACTTACATCAAACCAAATGAGACAGTGTGGCTTGTGTCAGGATTATCATCTGTGTCTTAAGAGCTGGTAGTAACCAGGAGGTTGTTCTGATCAGACTGTGTTTGGAGAGGTTATTATGGTTGTGATGAGGAGAGAATATTTGGGAAGGGGTAGGAGTATATGAAGGCATATGTAGAGGATATGAAGGGATGTAAAGAGAGCATCGAAAGCAGGGAGTCAATAAGCGGATTATATTGCTAAAGAATAGATAGAGAAAAGAAAATATATTAGAGATACTTAAAACATTAAAATCAACCAGATGTGGAGGTGGCTAAGGTGGGTCAAGGCTGAGTCTTGGGTTTATGGCTGTACAACCTGGATACATGGTACTGCTGTTGGCTGAGATAGAGGAGGACCAAATTGTTGATGAGGTACAGTTGTGAATCATTTTCTTTGTTCTTTTTTTAAAGTCTCAAGTCTCTCTCTCTCTCTCTTTTTCTTTTTTACTCTCTAAATCTTTTCAGCCAGACTATCAGGAATCAACAGTTTCAGACCTGTTGCATGAACAGAATTCTGTGATTAAAACAAAACAAAACAAAAGTAACGCTTCTTAAAAACAATAAGAGTTGGAAAACTCTTACTTTATTACTTTAAATCTCTGTGTATGTTTATACCGATCAGATTATTTTCTTAACAGAGAGTATAATGTTGCTGTGTTTTTCTCCAAGAAATCTACCAAACACTGGCCATATCGTATTGAACAAGTCATAAAATTATATTATTGATGGGTGACTCTGTCTCTTAGAGATAACTGAAAGTACTGAGTGGCTCACCATGCAGAGAGCTGTCTGTCCGCTAAGAACATAGACCTATGGAAGCGTCATGATAGTTAGGCCCTAACATACTGTAGAGCTTGGAATTTTTTATGGAGGATGGTGCCTGTCAAAACATTCATTGAAACTATTGATTTATTAAATAGTTTTAAAAAATAAAATATAATGTGACTTAAATTAGATAATATGCATTATATGTTCGGATATATGTTTTCTTTATTTAGGTAGGCTTGTTAGGTTTTTTTTTTTGATTCCAGGAATTGAACCCAGGGCACTTACCCACTGCATTCTCATCCCGTTTTTTGTTGTTGTTGTTGTTGTTTTTGTATTTTATTAGAGACAGGGTCTCTCTGAGTTGCTGAGGCTGGCTTTGAACTCATGATCCTCCTTCCTTAGGCTCCCAAACTGCTGGGATTACAGGCTTGCACCACCATGCCCGGCAGCTTTTTTTTTTTTTTTTTTAAGGGAAATTAGAAGTAAATCTTCATGAGGCCAAGTTTGTTAATTCCTTGGTATTAACTAAGTGTTCAGATCTCTGTAAGACAAAGTGCTGGCTATTTGTGCTACATTTTAAAATATTATGTTTAATGTATGTTGAAAACAGTAGAATACTAACTATATCATGTCATAATCAAGCAAGTAGGAAATGTACGTTTCCTTATGAAACAGAAACAATAACACTTATGAGATCTGTGTAAAATTAAAGACAGCCAATTATTCAGTTAAACATTGTATATGTTTCTGCACATAAAACTTTTTATACATATTTATGAGAGGAGAAAAAAATGTGGTTAATTTATTACAGATTTTTTTTTTGGTAACATTTGTTGAAATCAAAGATTGGTACAAAAACTTTCATTTACTCCTAATTATCTAAATTTAAATACTTGGATTCCTTAATCATATTTAGCACATCTACCCAGTTCAAAAACAGATGATAACCAGCGAATCCTTTGTATTTTTACCTTTAAAAAGACAAGCAAAACTAACAAGTAAAACTATTCCTGTCTATCCTTTCTTGAGACATCTTTATCTTTGTTAACACAATATAAAACTAAAGAAGTCACATTTCAAATCACAAGGGACAGTTTTATTTATTTATTTAAACTTTTTTTTTCCAGTTGTAAATGGACACAATACCTTTATTTTGTTTATTTATTTTTATATGGTGCTGAGAATCGAACCCAGAGCCTCACATATGCAAGGCCAGCGCTCTACCACTGAGTCACAACCCCAGCCCAAGGAACAGTTTTAAAATGAAACAAAATAGAAAGGGAAACTTTTTATTTTACTTTTAAATAATAGTTTTACATTTTTGGTATGACCATAATACTTAATTTTTGGTATAGTAGAAAATGATGGACTGAGAAATGTAAACTCCACTTAAGTATTTTGCAGACGAGGAATATTATGAAATGATCAAGGCTTGATTTTTATTGATGTCGATAAAAGTGGTTTTTACCCATACTTTATTCATTTATGGGTTAGCATGGAATGAAACAACCAAAATCATATATTTTTGTGGTTTTCCATTTTTCGGTTGGTGAAAATTTAAATATTTAGATTGGTTGGTATTATTTCCATCAAATTGCTTTTTAAACTTCACACTCTTTTATCCAGTTAAAGGTGTTACCTAGTTAAAGCATTAGGAAATCTCTTTTCTGTTGTTGTTTGTTTTTTTTAAAAAGGTAAGACTGGTCAGATGGTAAACAAATGACTACAATATTGGTAGAAGATGAAAAATAAAACTTTCTCAGCTGACATAATGTTTCAATAATTTTTACTGTATTTCTTACTGAGTTTTTAAGTATTAATTTGTTGCCAGATGTGACTGGATCCAGAGAGATTGCTGAGAAATTAAATTCAGCTTTCTTTGTTTAAGACTAAGGCATAAATTGGTTTGTTCCTACCTATTTTGTCTCAGAGGAAATGCATGTGACCTCGGTTATAATGAAAAACTTACACATTGGAACACAACCTGCTGAAATTAAGTTTTCGTGGATGTGGAGCCAGATTTCCTTAGAAATCTTAACTTTTAGTCTGAAAAACAAGTAGTAGAATCCTCTTTCCCCTTCTGAAGCAATATATCAATTTTTTAAAAAATGTGTTTTTAATCTTATATATAATTATTTTGAAAGCATTTTTAATGCTGATGATTTGAATGTTTTGTATAACCTTTTAAAGTTGTTATTTCTCTCATAAAGACTGTTTATTCACACTTTAATCAACTACAGGTGCTGATTGACTTCTGCATTTCACTTTGGCTCCTGTTATCCTTTATAAAAAGAAAGTATATGCCCTTGGAAGTTGTTTTCATTATTTTGTATCATTATTTCTGAACCAACAGAGGGCACTTAGATATTTTTATATATACCTATGTATATAGTTTCTTGCCTGTTTAAAGATCTGTACATAGCCAATATAATCAATGGTCTTCCTATTGTGATAGTGTTAATGTGTTTAGTGTTCATGCTGAAACTTCTGTTTGGAGCAAAAGTAAATAAAATTAAGAGTTTCAGAGACATAGTTTCTTACTAGATCTTTTTGCAACCTAAATAATGCTTAACTCTTTGGAGAACATGTAGGATTAAATGAGCAGATTTATGATATGAAACTGCTGTATAGAATGTAGATTAATATGAGAGCAAACTAAGTACTATGTTTATTCTGTATTATTGCATCTCGGAGAGAAAATGATGAAGTTAAAGCTCAAGTTTATTTTTAATTCAAGCTCTTGACTGAAATATAAAGGCATTTATAGCCACCTACCTATTTCAAAGATGGTGTGGACAGACCACCTGCTGTTAACATGTTGTAAGGAAAATGGAGAGATGTAAATGAGTTTTGGTGATGTGCTGTCTCTGAATATAAATGAAGCTGAAGGATCTTCTGTCTTATATACTCTTAATAGTGAATTGCCAGAGTGTTCAGATCTTTGTGTGGAAGTGAAGGCTGTCATAAAGGATTACTGTTAGCCTCTTTTTTATTTTTTTAAATACATGAATACTTGTTAGCAAAGGATAATTCAAATATAATTCAGTTATGATACTTACTTTTTAATATGTCTCTAAATATGGTACTTTATAAATGTGCTTTGACAGTGAAGAAGTAATTCTGACTGAAATGTAGAAAGCTCATTTTACTTGAACATCATAAATGATGGATGAGGACTGGGATTATAGCTCATTGGTAGAGTACTTGCCTAACACATGCGAGGCACTGGGTTCGATCCTCAGCACCACATAAAAATTAAAAAAAAAAAAAGGTATTGTGTTCATCTACTTTAAAAAATATTTTAAAAAAATGATGGATCAGTATATGGCTAAGAATTAGAGAAAATGGAGTAGCTTTTATAAGGTATCTCTCACTGGCCTAGCTAAGGTAGTAAAAACAGTTTTAAAAGTTAATTTTTTCCCATATGAGATGAGAATTGATAAAATTTGCTCTGTATATTAGTTGGTGAAATTTTTTGAAAACTTCCATAGCATATTCTATGAATTTTACTAAAATCTTTGAATATAGAATGAGGTCAGTTATGATAATTATTGTTTCTTCGTTTTGTCTCTCTCATTGTAAAAAAAAGTAGCAAAATTGATAAATTTCAGTTTTATTTTAGTTAAGCTTTAATAAAGTGTTAAGATTTACTATTCATATTCTTTCTGATGGTTGCATATTAAGATGAGAAAAAAGTTTACAAAGACTCTAGGTAGAAAGATGAAATAGTAATAAATTATTTTGTGAATTACTGCTTAGCTCAAGATTTGTATGTGACATTAAGAAGGTTTTATCCTAAGAATGCGTAAAAAGACTCCTAAATGACAAAATTTGATTCATTTTGGATGGATGCTCTCCAGCACGCCCTCCTCAATTCATCTGTGGCACTGAAAACTTGCCATTCTAGTCCTGCTGCACTCCCATCTTTGGAAGCAACTTTAATTGTATGACATTGTCATGATGTAGCATTAAGCCCTCCCAAAGATCACAGGTCAAGCTGAAAATTAAAGGTGAAGCTTGGTTTATAGCATCCGTTACACCATTTAGAGCATTGGGTGAAATATTGATTAAACATTTTAATAACTTTTAGACTGGCTTAATTTATAAATTATGTTAAAGTTTATTACAGGCAAAATCAACATAGGATGGAATTATGGTTTTTTTGATCTTGGAGTTCCCCACTTCTTTTAATGAAATTAGTCATAAATTAAATTCCTAATGAGGTTTGAAACCAAGAAAAAGCAAGAGGATCATATCCTCAAGTTTCCCAAGATGTTTCTGCACTTGCTGTCTTCCTGATAGGAATCACCTCATTATAAGACAGCAGTGGAGCTAAATCTTACTTTTTATTACTATTCACTTGTGAATAGTGTTTGTGATTAAGTCTTTTATACCAGTGTTCTGTAAATTTAACTGAACAGGGATTTATCGGAAAGTTATATGCTTTCATGAACAAAAATCTTGTGCATGGTGTGTGTTTTTCTTTTTTTCTTTTCTTTCTTTTTATTAAGTCTTGATTTGCTTGTGTTACCAAAAGAAAAGAAAAATAGCGGGGTTGCCTGTGTCTTAAACTCCTAATTCTATAGGCTGTACACTCTTTCTCCCCCAAATCCCTGCAGCAAGTGACCTTGTCAAACAGAAGTGTGGAATAATGGGAAGCAGCCCAGGGAAGGTGGCTCATTTACAAGCAGCTGTTTGCTACTGTCAGAACAAAGGCAAATCAGAGTTGCATTAAAGGGATATGACAAGCAGAGTGAACAACTGCCGGCCCACTTCCCTAATAATACTTATCTTTTAGTGATTCGTTGAAACACTGACTGGTAAGAAAGTAGTTATTCATAACGACCTGGGGTGAAAATGCACATGAAAATAAAAAGCCCTGCCTACCATTTAACAAAATACAGAATTATGAAGTAAAATTTGATGAAAGCATCTTGAGACGGCTTTTGAGTGACAGAAACATTTTGGGTATGTTATGTTCCATCAGACATTTAATTCCATTGTTATGTAGAATTTGAATTGTGACATATTTGAATCTATTTAATATTTCATCATGTTGTAACTGGATTCTTGTTGTCATTTTATAAATTTGGAACAACACTGAAGTAATTGAGTGCAGCACCCTTCTTACATGCCCATGATGGAATAAAAAAAAGAGCTGCCTTTTATCTGTAGCCTCAAAATAGTCCTCTTGGTACTTTGGAGAGTGGCTTAGGATTTGCTCTGTGACTTTTGATGTGCTCTGAAGTGGAGAGCAGCACTGTGTCTGGCATTTGCATTTTGGTAATATTGCTTTTTAAATGTTCTGGAGAGGTACATGTTCTTCCACCCTGCCCTTCTAATGCATCATTAGCAATATGTCCTTCACTGGAACTTTTCCCTCCATAAATCAATTATGCATTTGCTATAGTTCCATTCTTTTTAAACTGCAGAAGGAGAATACTGTATATCAAGTGCTAGTGAAACAATTCTTTTGAGTAAGAATCAGACCTTGAGAATTATCAATTTTTAAAATGTCTTTCAATGATAGTAAAGATAATTTAAAAAGTAGATATTTCAAAAAAGTTTGCATATCTGAGTTAATTTTTGGCATATTTTTTAAAAAGCTAAATTGTCAATATTTTCTACCTATGACTTTATGATATAAGTGCAGTAAAAAACAAAGTGTAGACATTTAAAAGCCTGATTAGAAACAGGACTAAGATTGGTTTAAATGTATGATTTGAATGTGTTTCTGAGGGTTTTTTTTAAATACTTTTTTTTACCATAATTTTGTATATGTTCTGTTAATGAAAAAAATTTTTAAGGATCCCAACATTTTTCCTTAGGTTGTCTACATATGCATTATTTTGTAATCTGTACATATTTCATTTTCCTCAAATTCTTAATGATACAAAAGTGGACAGTATGTGCCTTTTATACTCATACAACTATTCTATAAAATTGCTTTTATGCATTGATTCTATTAGACTTTTGATCACTAAAGAAATCCCTGATTTATAGTTAACATAAAGTGTATTAACATAAAGTGTAGTTACCTAGCTGTCTGTAAGTACTTGTTAAATGCTTGTTTAGCTTGAATGACTAAGTTAAAGACTGTAGACTGTAGACTCTCTTTCTCACTGAGGATTAAATCCAGGGTTTTTGCACATGCTAGGAAAGTTCTTTGCCACTGAACTACATCCCCAGCACAAGTCTCTTTCTTTATTTAAGGAATCAGATTTAGAGTAGTTCATAAATTAATGTTTTGTTCAGGAAAATAGTGAATTGATGACAGAATCAGGATAACTCGCATCTCAGAGTGAGAGAAAGATTATTAAAACTTTTCGACTTTGTTTTTATATAGTGGGATCTGCTTGTGCAAGCTCGCAGCTTCAGTAACCTTCAGCCATGGTTTGCAAGCTGTGGACTGGGGTGGGATGTGTATCTTGGTCTTCCTATGGAGAAGAGTTGAAAGTTGGTCAATTCCTTTTTTTTGACTCAGGATTAGAGAAATACTCTTCTTACTTAACCACTCTGCTGAGTTTCTCATCCTAAAATATTGAGATTTAATTCCTATTTCTGCCTCCCTAGCCATCCTTTTCAACAGTGTTTTTTTTTGTTTGTTTGTTTTGAGAGTGCCAATGAAGTAACAATGTCTTTTTTTTGGACAGATATTCTCACTTTAAGGTGATAAAAAACAGGATATTTCTCAGGATTGACCGTTTCAACTGAAAAATATTTACCTTTATCTCTGTACATCAAAATTTATTGCTGCAATTGGTGTGACTAAAGTGATATAATGTAGTGCTTAATAACAAAATTAGAAGCCAGATTGATTCAGTGTAAATCATACCTCTCCTGTTCATGACCTTGGGCCACTTAACATCTCTCTGCCTTATTTCACATATCTTTAAAATGATGATTGAAGTGTGACTGTTATGTATGAAGGTTAAAGGAATTACTGTTTGTAAGGTGCTGAAAACAGTGCCTGATATATAGTAGATACTCTGTGTTAAATATTGAAAGGATACAATAAATTATCTCAGTATTTTTGAGTTATATAGATACTATAGATTGACACAAATACCTACAAATTTGACCTACACGAAAGTGAAATACTAAAGTATTTAGCATGCATCACATTTATTTTTTAGAGCAATGTTTTACTGAAACTTTCAATCTAGAAAGTACAGGAAAATATGTGGAGTTTTTTTTTGTTTTCATGCGTTAAGTCTCTCATCTCAAGTGTAAAAAATATTTGCAATTTTCTGGGGCGTGGGGTTAGGGATAGATCTTAGAATTTTTTTTTCTACTGGCATTTATTGATAGTTACATGGATAAATTGCCCTTAGAAGTTACTGAATGTGGCTTATCTATTTAAGAGCAATTAAAACCATTTAAAACATTTACCAGATGTGTTACTCACATGAGTCATGCTTGACACAGACATGTTAATCTTGTTCAAAGGGAAGAAAAAAATCTGTATGAATCATGTTTACGTATTTTAAAAAAAACTGACTAGGAATGTTTATTATAAAAATCTAGGAGCTGGGATTACAGCTCAGTGGTAGAGCACATGGCTAGCATGTGTGAGGAGCTGCGTTCGATTCTAAGCACTGCATATTAATAAATAAAATAAAGGTCCATCAACATCTAAAAAAAAATTAAAAGTCTATAATCTTGTTTATCACATTAGAACTTTATATCTTTTTAAGGAACATTTACTGTTCTTATTCCTAACAGTTGTACTACAATTTGGTGGAAGTTTCATTATCATCCGATTGGCTTTCAGGAGATTCAGAGAAGCCGTACTTCACAAATAAATAAATCTCTTATGTTCAAAGCCCATCACTCAGGTTCAAGAAGACTGTTGTTGGGGCCTGCCTTGTTTTCCTCCCACAACATAACCAACATGGTGGACTTCCTCACAGCTTATTTACCTGCTATAGCATCTACATTATATGTATTTAGAAATTACCATGATAAAGTTTAAATGTCTATGTTACTTGATTTGACATTCTTCAGATTTATTTGTAAATAAAGAGGTACATCAACTTATAGAATATTGATGGCATATAGTTTTGGAAAATGTTCTAAAAGTACGGGCAAGAAGCCAGACATGGTATCACAAGCCTGTAATCCGAGAGACTCCGGAGACTTGTGGCAAGTTCAAAGTCAGCTTGGGCAATTTAACAAGATCCCGTTTCAAAATAAAAAATAAAGAGGGCTGGGGATGTGGCTCAGTGGTAGAATGGTAGAGTACCCTGGGTTCAATTCTTATTACCACAGGGAAAAAAAGAGGAAAAGGAAAAGGAAAAAGAAACAATTGTTTCAACCTATGAAATTTAACTTATTCTCCTTATGTTTTCTAAATTACATGTTTGGAAGATATTCATTTTGGGGATATAGCTATGTATGAATAGATGTTAAAGAAATTACATGAGAAGGATTGAGATATGATTTTTGTTTGCTTTGTAACATTTTGACCTTAGTGTATAAATTATATTTCTGAGATTTATTTATTCCATCAATTAAATTACGGATTTAAAAATCACTATAGTTTGACATTGAAGGAAAAAAATTTTTTACTTTGTACCAGGAATTGAAGCAAGGGATAGTTTACCACAGAGCCACATGCCCAGCCCTTTTTATTTTATTTTTTTATTTTGAGACAGGGTCTTTATAAATTGCTTAGTGCCTCAGCAAGTTGCTGAGGCTTTGAATTTGAGATCCTCCTGCCTCAGCCTCCCGAGTCGCTGGGATTGCAGGCATGCTCCCCAGTACCTGGTGTAAAAAGTTATTTTACACAGCACTGAGTCAAACTGTTGGTTTCATTTACCCACCCTGATTTCTTTCATTTAATGGTTCCCTTTGTAGAGCAAAGGAGAACATGTATGCCTTACTTTGTTGGAATAATACTAACATACTAGCAGATGGTCACCTTCCAACTGGTTTGTCTTCAAAAATAAATTAAAATATTAAAAGTGCCAGAGAGATATAGGCCCTTTTAAATGAACAGGTCATTCTTTCCAACTATAAAGTAACTCAGTGTCACTTAAAAGGCTATTTGTGCTTAACGTGCTGTCCTACTGTGTTGCCCTTTTCAGAGCGACCATTTCAGTATTCTTTTGGATCCCCAGTTGGAATGCATTCTAGCAGATTACTTGCCTCAGATACTTCATTTGTCAGGGGAGTTTGCTCTCAAGTAGTTGGACTTTATGTGTCTTCCTGATAGTAAAAGAAAGGAAAGAGCCCTCTCTGTATAGAAATTAGATTGTCAGTTTTAAATTCTTTTCTGAGATTGTGTTTTCAAGAAAGCAATTTTAAGGGATGGAGTTGGGGCTCAGTGGTAGAGCACTTGCTAGCATGTGTGAGGTACTGGGTTGGATTCTTAGCACCACATGTAAATAAATGAATAAAATAAACATCCATCAACAACTAAATACATACATATACCTATGTACATTAAAAAGAAAAGAAAGCAATTTGAAGATATTTTTTTTGTCTCACCCTCTCAAATCCCGAGGTAAGCCAGTATGGTGGCATCCTTGAGTCTTATACATTCTGGGGGTATTTCTCACCCTACCCCCCCCCCACACACACACACCATTTCTTGTATATTTATTTGTAATGCTCATATTGCATAGTATGGGATGAATAGGTTTATATGCTGAAATGTGAAATTATATAGTTTTGACATCGTATGGGTATTGGTGGATCTGGGAGTCAAAATAATGATTGGCAGAACTCTGTGTGTGTGTGTGTGTGTGTGTGTAGACACATACATTTGTGTATATGTAGTCTTGGTAAGGCATTAATTCCTGAGTACTATAAATATTAATCCTATGTAAATATTTGAAAAAAAATTAGTCCAATCATTTTTATTTTCAAATTGTTACAAATAGTACTTAAAAAAAGAAAAAGAAATTGGCTTTTGAGATTGTTCCCTGCTGGCAGTTGTCCTCTCTGTTCCCTGCTTATTCTCTGAGGTTAAGAAGAACTCAACTCCTTCAAAACATCTTTTGTACCTTAATTTATTTGGACATGGTTTATAGAAAGCATGATTTTCTACTGTTTAGAAGGAAAAAAAAATACTGAGATCTCCCCTCCTTCTAAACAGCTTCTGTAACACCTTCCGTTTTCCTTAGTCTTTCTTTACTTCTAAACCTACTCCACTTACAGTTGCTACCATATAATTGAATATTTACTTACATCTGCTCCTTGGGTGGACTGGGGTTTCTTTCCCCCCCTGTCCCGACCCAGTGGGCTTTAAACCGCAGTCTGCCTCAGTCCTCCCTGCATCTGCCTCAGTGTGTAAGGCACCTAAATGGTGCTCAGTGGACCCTATGTCGATTCATTAACCCCACATCTTTTCCTCATTAGCCGTTATCTTTCACTGAAGGTAAAAATTGCTGGAAATAATTCTCCTCTTCCTTCTTTTTATCTGACCTCCCCACCCTTTCAGTACTCCAAAATGTATTACAAAACCCTTACAATTTGTTTCCTGATTTTAGTTTTCTGAGGAAAAGCATGAAGACAGAAATGATGATTCATAATATATTGTTCTAACTTGAAATGCAAAAATTGGTTGCACATTCAAAATGCAACTTGGTGCAAAAAAAAAGAAAAAGCTCCAAAAAACACTTTTTGGTTATTTTCACCAATCCTTGTAGTATTGTAATTTAGAATTTTCTGCTATAAATGGGAGACAATGCTTTCATGCAGATCTAGTGAGTGTTTTTGTTTATGCCAAATGCACTACTAGTAATAAAAATATCTCATATAGTTCACACTTTTTGTGGTTCATCAGAGTAAAGGTTAATAGATAAAATTAACCTTTTTTGGGGGAGGGGTGGGGGTTGTACCAGGAATTCAAGGGCATTCAACCACTGAGCCACAGCCTCAACCCTATTTTGTGTTTTATTTAGAGACAGGGTCTCACTAATGCTTATCACCTTGCTTTTGCTGAGGCTGGCTTTGCACTCCCAATCCTCCTGCCTCAGCCTCCTGAGCTGCTGGGATTACAGGCATGTGCTTTAAACAGTAGAAAATCATATGTTCTACAAACCATGTTAAAAAAAAAATCCCCGTTTATGTGGGTAATGATGCAGTCAATGTGAAAGCAGTTTGAGAAATTAGAAACATTTAAATATATATGTTAACATTTTGGTCCAGAATATTTCCTTGAGGGAAGGGCTGAATGAATGCCTTTTATTATCTGTGACATTTTCCAAACTGAAAGATACTACATCTGTGTTCATAGTTTATAAGATGCTATACCACCCACTCATCTAATTTTAGTGGATAATCGAGACCTAACATACTCATTGTAGGTAATGAATGCAATTCTCTTGGATGCACCCATATAATCCAATCCAATAATAGTTTTGGAAAAATAGGCCCTCACCTCAATTTATGTGGGACTTTTCTCTCTTGTGGAACCCTAGCTGAGGAAGGCACAAAACAACCTGTTACAATCTTCATTGGAACAAAGTCTTATATCCCCAAAAGTTATGTTTGAAGACATTTCTCCTAGATTGGTCTTTGGCCCAGTTAGTTAGTGGTTAAGAATGTATGGAGTATACAATGTAGTCTAAATCTGGTTGGCTCTATTTGTTTTCCAAAGTTTTAAATGTAGCCATGTTTTATTGACAGCATTTTTCCTACTTAATTATGTCTTTTGTTGACAGCTCAAACTGTCTCTATTTACTCTTATTTAGAATGCAGCTGGCAACAGCAGTTGGTTTGTGAAACCAAAGCACATAATTAACTTCCCCATTTAAGGTATGGTTTGTTTCAGTGGGAGAGAAGGGCTTTTACAGAGTATATTGCTTTAGTCTAAGAAGTGATACAGTATATTTTCAGTGTGATGCATTTTATATGTGAGAAGTTTAAAGAATAAGAGAACATGTATAATATTCTAACACTATTTGAATACTACTTGAAGTACTATAAAAATACCTTAGTTTTGTTTTCAAAAGCTACTCTTTAAACCAAGAAAATCAGATGTCAATATTCAGTGTAAATGTCTAGTTAACACAGACCAGTTGTGATCATGTTCCACTCACTTCACCTGTGTGCATAATAATGCTTTTCTTTGTACATTTTTTGAAGCAGTGTTAAGTTCCTTCCTATCACTCCTATTTTCAAGATACTTTGTAGTTACTAATTCTAAAAGAAAATAAATGAATCAACCTATTGTAAAGTAAAAACGGGAAGTTCATATTTAAGCAATAACTTTCATACTACGAGATTTCTTATATCCTGATCACCTTCACCCGGTAGGTCTCAGAAAGCTGTCCAGAGTGCTCACCTCGTGCTGCACCTATTCTTGGTGTTAGGCAGCTCAATTTTATTATTTTTCTACTTTTAACAATCCATCTGACCTCCCATGATTATTACTCTATCTTCTTTTATGACTTACTAACTAGCATTCCCTTTTCTTCCTTACCTGCTATATTTTAAGAGCCAAGTGCATGGTATTTTTGAGATCAGAACTGTAGCCTTAACAGTGACATACTATACATGTTAAAAGGAGAGTCTTTCGTTGCCACTGTTTTTGATTATTAAGAAATTTTTCTGTTTCCAGTTGAAACTGCTTTTTTTCATTTCCCATTCCATAAGAGTAACCATGTGTAGGTGAATGATTTTTTAAAGGCTCTTAACACTTTCTCCCCTGGAATTATATGTTAACAGGATATGGTTTTCTAAAAGATACTGTTACATTTTCTTACTAAAGTCTTATCACATTTTCTGACTTGCTATTCCTAACAGTTTTTTTTCCTATATTTTATTTTGGAATTGAACATTAAAAAAATTGCTAATTATGTTAAAAACAGGACTCTTGAATGCTTTCTTGAATGAACACAGCTAAGCACCATATATGCATTCTTTCATATAGCATTCAGAAACTCTTATGACGTACTGTTATTATCTATGTAGATGGGGAAACAAACTTACAAATATGCTAGGTAAGTGAACAGCTCTAGAGAAACCTGGGTTGTATGTGGTTCCACATTGAGCCTAATAAATAAAACAAAAAGAATGAATGCATTGCGTGAAGGCCATTGTTCTGATGAAGATAATTTGGGTTTTTAGTATAGATTCATAGAATTAAAAATATATATTGTTTATAGTGCTGATATTATTTAGAAGTTGTAATGAGGAGAACAGCAGAACTGAGTGATCTAAAAGAGTTTTAAAAATTGACAGCAAAATGAACTAACTGATTTATTTTGAAAATGAATAGAATTATATTGGAAAGCAGATATCTTTCATGGAGAATCAAGTCAAGGAAATAAAAGCAATAGAGAACAATAGAAGCAGTATATGGAATAAATGACTTAAAACTGTCAATTTATTTCACAATTTTAGTTTACAATAGTGATTTTTCTAAAAATGCCCCTACCCCCTCAAAAGGAAATTTTGGAGGGGAAACAAGAAAAACTAATGAGCTGGTAAAATGTATTCAGCACTGGTTTTACTTATAATGTTTGATTTATAAATATTAAATGTAATGTTTTAATGTAGATATTTGTGTTTATTTTAAGCATGGTTCTTTCAAACCTGATGTTTCATTTGTATTTGCAGAGTAATTAAAAAAAATTGATACTAACTTTTAAGACATTAGTGATTAATGGTTCACAAACAAGTCTTCTGATAATAAATTAGTAAATTAGTAAAAACTTCCTATAAACACAGCTGCAAAGACCTGCCAGGGTTTCTTGCTTCCATTTTTTTTCCCCCAATTGCTTGATAGGAATATACTGCTGCTTTCTGGTTAATTACTGCCTCCAGTTAGAAAAGCAAAGGCCTTGAATTCAGCATTTGTACGGTTGCATGGCCCTGTTCAGAAGAGCTCAATGCAAGTTACATGATTGCCTGAGAGGAATAGAAAAGCTCCTTTCTCAGTCTCTGACCAGAATGTATGATAAGGCTTGATGTCAAAAAGGGCAAGTTGGGGATAACAGCAATTATGGCAGAGGCAAAGTAGTTTCCTTGACAACCAGATTGAAGATTCATTGTGATTTATTATTTACTACTTCAAAACCTCATTCTCTGATTTAATTAAGGACTGGGGTCTCCATAAAATTTATTTTTTTCCAAATTTGAGTGCCCTGTTACTGCTGTAAAGCTGTACACTGAAGAACTGGGGTTTCGGCTCAGTGGTAGAGCACTTGCCTGGCATGTGTGAGGCCCTTGGGTTCGATCCTCAGCACCACATATAAATAAACAAATAAAGTGAAAAATCCATTGGCAACTAACAAATATTAAAAAAAAAAAGTCGTACACTGAAACAATCACAAACTGATGGTATTCTAAAACAAGGACAGCTTAGGCCGAGCCTGTAGTTTTATGAAAATTTAGACAGGTCACTTAGGTAACGGTTAACTGAAAATTATATAGATCTTATATTGAGTGATGTTGTTAATCAATAATTACTAATAATTTAATAAAAATACCCTTTGGTGATCTTGAAAGCAGGGTGGTTGCAACAAGTGAATTTTACCTTTTTTTTTTGTTGTTGTTGAAAGCAACTTTAAATAGTTTGTGCTGATTTGTATTTCATTGTATCATTGTAGTTGTAAAATACCCATGTTCTTTCTTTGCAACTACCTACATAATTACACACCTTTTATATTGCCCAAATTATAGTCTTTTAAATTTGATTGTAATCAGATAATTCTTTGCCAGAAATCGAAAGTTCAGCTTCTTAGAGCAAGTTAGCCATCAGATAATTTTGTATTTTCTATATTTTCTCTTCCCAAATATTCCTCAGATGCTTCTTATTACCTTTGCAGTTGAAACTTTGTATGGACTACTTATTCAGCATTAATTTATAATCAAATGTGATAAGATTTTTAGCATGTGGTTTTTATTTAAACAAAAAGCCTTCCAAATAAAATAATTTTAAACCTTTATTGAATTTCTATTCAAAATGAAGTATTTGCATATACTCTTTTTAATTAAAATAGTGTCTGCTTAGCTCGTTTACATTCTTTCTGTCAGAATTTCTGCCTGAGGATTCCATATATAATTAATGTAAGAAAAACAAGAGGATAATCCCTTGGTAGCAAACTGGTAATGGATTAAAGGACCAGAGCTCTGAAATTCCAGGAATGTGACACACTTTCTCAGAAAGATGCACTTAGGCCTGCTGTCTAGAAATATTAAGTGCCCCCTAGTGTAATTAGCTAAAGACAGACATTCTGAATATATTTTGTTGTGTGTTTAATATGGATTATTGTAAGTAAATTTATGACTGATAGTAAAGATGATTTGGGGAAGAATTATTACTTTGCCCCAAAGAGAGGTTTGAACATCATGAAATCTTCAGATTTCTTACTGAACCAATTAATAGGATGTACAAAATGTGTATTGAGAATGTGCAGATCAGCTTCTAAGGCAGTATGACCAGTGTCTTATAATAACACTATCTAGTTTAGGATCATTGGGAACCACTGTTCTTATGTTCCTATTTCTTAATTTAAAGCTTTGGAGTAGGTGAGTGCTTTCAAATGATTGTCAGGCTCAGAAAATGCTTTATATTTTCTTCTTGAAAGATGAGTATGATTTTGTTCATTTGTGGTAGAGAATACAGGGAATAAACTGGATAGTTTGTGGGGCCTTGCATGCCATCTTTAGGCATTGGGCATTTATCTTGAAGACCAGAGGGAACAGTCAAACCCCTTAGGCCTGCAAGGCATAGATCTGCTTTTAGCAAGGTATGGGTCATCGGGTGGTTGTTGAACTAAAGTAGAGAAAAACTCAAGGTATAGAGACAAGGGGAGTTAAAAAAGAGAATTTCAAAAGGGTCACCTGTGAAATAATGATAGTGGTGGCTAAGTGAGTAAGAATTGCCTCTTTTGATAAAAGTAAGATAAACCCATGTTTAAACTAGTAGAGTTACATTGAATTTCACAGCACATTGTCTCATTTGAATATTTTGGAGATACTGGAACAGCTTCCTACACTTTTGCAAAGTACTCAGTAAATATATGTGAAATATTGAATGATTGTAATGAAACAAACATACTGGAATTTTCCTTGTTGATAAAACAACATTTTGTTAGAAAAAAACCATTTTGGGGCTGGGGATGTGGCTCAAGCGGTAGCGCGCTTGCCTGGCATGCGTGCGGCCCGAGTTCGATCCTCAGTACCACATACCAACAAAGATGTTGTGTCCGCCAAATACTAAAAAATAAATATTAAAAAAAGAAAAAACCATTTTGACTGAATACTTTCAACATAGGCATTTCATATATTGTAGTTCTTTTAAAAAATTAATGAAAGTTCTTAGAATTAAATAATGGTAACAGGTTAGAAAATGATCTCAATATGATCTTTCCTTGTTTAAGTTTTGATCAGAACCTTACCTGTACAGGTTATGTATTTGTGATAATGGGGAATTTAAAACATCACCTTTTCTGACATCCTTCATCTAGATACTTTTCTATTTTTTGTTCCTCTTATGTTTCATCTATCTTTCTCTCTGTGTATGATGTACTTGCATTTCTTACTTTTAAGACTGAGGTGCTTAAAAGTAGAAATTGCAAAATTCATTTCAGTAGATTGAGCCCTACCAAGAACATGATGAGTACTCAATGAATGTTTCAGTAATGAACAAATGAGCTAAAAACCTAAAATATCCAACAGAAGTATGGCTGGATAGGAAATTGAGTTTCAAAGATTATAAATGGAGTTCTCTCAAGGAATTAGACTTAAAATTTGATCTAATTTATATGTGTACATATTACAGGTTGTTGTTTGTTAATATGTTATGTTAGATGTTTGTGACTGTGAACATGATAGAAACTATCTCTGTTGTCATGCATATCTTCTTCTGGATCTTTAGCTGAAAGTATATAAGTATAGTATGATGGTCATTGGGAAGATAGCACAAAGAAATTTCTAATTATACCTTAGAAAATAGTACAGTTTCTTATTAAAGATGATTATATAATTTCCTATCCTGAAGCCATTGACATAAAATTTCTGACTCTATAATCCCTCCCATTTTTGCACAATAGCATTCAGATGAGTTTGGAAAAGTGAGTGGGAAGAATATTGAGATACAGCAAATATACTCAATAATATAGGAAAGTGGTAGTGAAGTAGATTTCTTTCTTTCCATTTTCCACAGAGGGCATACCCAAACAAAATTCTGGTATTTGTTACAAAGTAATGTGTAGGCAAGCACATTTCCTCAAGAGCAATAAAGTAGAGTTTCAGTAAGTTGATTAGTTTATTCAACAAAGTGATTTTGTGCTAGACACTGTAAAAGTGAAGGTGACCAAGACAATAGACTAAGAGAACATTTTAGTTTTTTTACTTTGAATTCTGCAAAGGTTTTACAGTCTTTGATTGTTTGGTGTGGTTAATAAAAATCCTGACAACTGAATGCTCGAAGAAATG
The DNA here is from genome assembly GCF_964194105.1 of Spermophilus citellus. Taxonomy (NCBI): domain Eukaryota; kingdom Metazoa; phylum Chordata; class Mammalia; order Rodentia; family Sciuridae; genus Spermophilus; species Spermophilus citellus. The sequence continues at coordinate 70,394,719 of NC_138191.1, read as the reverse complement.
GAATATTTTTACATGTAATGATCTTTCCATCATTAAAATGTTTGTGACTGGCTTTAGATAGCTTTGAAATTTTGCCTATCTGATTTCCAATTATATTCTCCCCTGGCATAATACACAAAAGTGTTACTAGGACAGGGAGATATAAATAAAAACCTGTAATTCTTTTTCTTTTTTGGGGGGTGGGTGGGGGTGTTTCTGGGGACTGAATCCAGAGTTTTCTATCACTAAGTTATACCCTCAGCCTATTCATTCATTCATTCATTCATTTATTTAATTTTGAGTCAGAGTCTTGATAAATTGCACAGGCTGACCTTGAACTTGTGATCCTCCTGCCTCAACCTCAAGTTGGGATTACAGGCATGTGGTACCACAACTGGCTAAAAACCTATGATTTTACAAAATAGTTTTGTAGCGTGTAGAAAATTTATTTCAAATAACCATTGTATTCTTTTATTGTGTTTAACGTATATAATTTAAATGCCCAGAAAAAGTTTTTATTGATTCCTGAGGATTGCAGTGATACCCATGATAAAACAAGCTCACTGTGCTAAGTGAAGTAGCATGGAAGTCAAACTAGCATCTACTGATAGGACTTAGGAAGGTAGGATGACACAGTGAGAAAAGTATTTAAGCCATCTTTCAGATTCCTTTTGTCGCATATGAGTATAGTGAAATCTCCTTAGCACCCATTTTCTGAGCTATAAATTTAATGGCACATAAATAGTAAGTGCATGCCATAGCCAGGCACTGTACTAGATGCTTGGGATTATAATTATGAATAAATAGCCATCATGCAGGTGAGGGATGTTTTCTATTAAAAGGGAAATCACATAGATATATAACTCTGAAGCCACGTGGTAAATATAAGGAATCCCCATGAAAGCATTGCCAGAATTAGATACAGTTTTGGAGAAGAGGTGGGATAATGTGTGTATGCAGTCACAGAACACTCTTCAGGGAGGTTTTTTTTTTTTTTTTTTTTTTTTATGTTTCTGTTCTTAAAATGGAAGGAATAAGAATTCACCAACAACCGGGATATTGCATAGTCTACCGCCTACCCCCTGTCATTATGAGAATTAATTGAGTTAACTTGCACTGAGTCTAGAATATTCTAAAGTCCTTACAAGTGATGTTCTGTTTTCGTGACCTATCTATCAGTGTGCTTTGTTCCTTTCAAGAAAGTATAGGAAAGAGGGATGGGGAAAAGGGAGGTTAGTATAATTCTAATTACCTTTATTTATGATTTTATAATCTGTAAATTATTTAGATATATGAGTTATTCAATGATATCTAGTAAATAATTTACCAATTAGATTGTTTCCTTGGCTTGCTGTAGGTGGAATCCAGAAAACACACACTCTCTCTCCTCTCTCTCTTTGATACCTGGCATTGAACCTAGGGGTGCTTAACCACTGAGTCACACCCCTAGCCCTTTTTATTTTTTATTTTGAGACAAGGTCTCACTAAGTTGCTGCGGCTAGTTTTGAACATGTGATCTTCATGCCTCAGCCTCCTGAGTCTCTAGAATTCCAGGGACGTGCCACCATGCTAGGCTGGAAGCTTGAACTTTTATCAATTGTACCAATGGAGCTGCAGTAACCAGGTTTTGTGTTACCACTCTGTGCACACAAAATTAAGCATTTAACAATTGTCATGCACTGTTTTGAGTACTTCACGTGTGACTTATTTAGTCTTCATAAAACCCAATGCAATGTAGGACCCACCTGTTATTATTCCCATTTTACTGATAGGGAAAATGAAATACAGTTTGGTCTCGTAAGCAGGAACATTCAACAAGTAAACAGAGGAGTCTAGTTCAAACCCAGTCTGTTTCAGAGAGTGTACATCTGAGTATAGCATATGTATAAAAATTCTTAGAAATAAGCTTTCTTGTCACAGAAGACTTTCAAGGTATTTGTGCAGCAAGCAAATAGGTTGTAAAGCACATGAAAGAAAGCCAGCAAACTAGCTAGCCCGTGGAATGTAAGTGGATACTTTTCTACAAGTTAATTTAGCTGAGAAGCTTATAGAATACTGTTTCAAAGCAGAACAGACAGTAGAAGTCAGAAGTCCACATCACTCAGGAGAGGGAAACAGCATTTTGCTAAAGGGCAGGAAGGGTTCTTTCTTTGCCATCTTGGGCATCCTAAGGAATAAAGATGTACTGACTCTACTCTTTGCCTTTTGAGTTAAGTGTGGTGCTCAGGGTTGTGCATGTGGGTCACCTCTCCCTTCTCTACTTTCACAGTAGATAACTTCTCTTTGAAAAACCTGGCATTTATTACTCTGATTTTGGAGGTCCTGTACACATAATTTGTATAACTGCAAAACTTATCATCCTATCACTTAATTGTTTTGATGGTTTCATGATAAAGGAGGAAGCTCTTGAGCCCTAAAGGAGAGGGTGAGCTAAAATCTGAGCATATAGGATGAAATTGCAACTAGGGGGAAAAATGATATGAAGAACATTTTAGAGGCAGTCATGCATATCCAGATTTTAAATAGTGAATAAATTAAGATTCAGTTCTATATAGTGTAAACAGATTAACTTTGTCATTTAAGTAAGTTACGTGTAATCAATAAATTATTGGATTTTTCTATAATAGTGTTCTGGCACAAGTAGCATTTGCTTCTGTCTTTTATATGAGTAACTTATTTCCAGAAAAATAGTTCATTCATCTGCCTTTCAGCATGTAACATTTTACGTAACAGCAAAGTACCAGCTATGGGATGTACTGGGAAGAAACCTAGACTAAGTTGAGGACATTTGGAACAAACTGCAAGGAGGGACTTACAGTTGGGAGAGGTGGAGATTAGGAAAAACCCTTTCAGTCTATAGGAATATTTTGTTGGAGACAAATGCTCATTTTCTTATTGCATAAATATGTTTGGGCATAGGTCACTTGGGCAATGTAGGGATACATTAAGGTAATTTTGCTGCAGGGAGCACTGATATAGGCAGTCTTGGAAAAGCCACTACAGTTTCTCAATGTCCCTATAGAGGTCTGGTGTATAGTCTCTGTTAGCTCCAAACAAGAAAAATTAAACATACTTTGGTATCACTTTAGTTCTTATAATGAGATAGTATGTTTTTTAATTGCTCTCACAAAGGGGTACAGAATCTTCCTTATTTTCCTAGTCTGCTTTAAATCCTTAACTCAACTTCTGTTTTCTGGTACCTCAGGGTTAGTGGCCAGTTTTCCTGAGCTCCTGGATTACTGAGCTCCATGGGTTTCAATGAATGGATCACTGTTAGGCCAAAATGTGTTATTGTTTCCTAGGTCCCTTTACCCTCATGGCTGTGTCCGCAGGAGTAGATTCATAATTCTTTTGCCTATTTATCTGGGAACCCATTACTAAGTCAATAAATCTTATCACTGTATTATTTGTGATATTTATTTTTATTTGTACCTTATATTATTTTCTATTATGATATTGTGGGTTTTTTTTTTTGGAGTGCATCACATTACATTTTATCAGTGTATATTTAAACCACTTCTGTATTTTGGAAGTTTATTTTATGTCAATTTTCATAAATATCTTTTACCCAAATTCTTGCCTAAATTTTGGATAACTTTTAGAATATATCCTTATAAATGAGATTTGGTAATGGTTCTTTTAAAAAAAGATTGTACCGGTTCATAATCTCAGGAATATTTGAGGCTGCCTGTTTTATAATACCTGAACAAACAAATCTTTGGTGATGTGATAGGAGACAATGTGTACCAAATTTAATTTTTAAATATATTTTGTGCTTATCAACTAAATTGAATATTTTATGTTTCTACTGATAGTTATTTGGAGGCCTTTTATTACTAGAACTTGAGTATCTTGGGGGACATAAGTTGTGCTTAATTAAATATGTGTGTGTTTTCCGATGTTTAAATTTCAGAATTGCTTTATCTTAATTTCTGATGAATTTCAGTTTCTGTGTGGTCAGTGCTTTTAGGTTAACGTACATTGTTATATCCATCAATGTTTTTATCTGGTTTTCAAATAAAGACACCAGGATACTGGCAATTGAAGCGATTTATCTAGTCACACACTTTTTGCAGGGATTCTAAGCCAAATCAGGTATACCCCTTGTCCAGATTTGTTTTGTTATAAAATAGTTATCCATTGTAAAATTAAACACTTCAATAACATCTGTAAAGATCATTAAATTAATGTTAGGAGGAAGGAATATTTAAATGGTACATTTTTAAAATGCAATTATCCACCTGATCATATCCCCACTTCCCATATTACATCACCTTTCAGTGCTTTGGTAAGCAGAGAACTTACTCTAATGATCTTGTTCTTCCTGATTTAATTACCTCTGTGATAAATTTAAACCGCAAGACTCTATAACTGTTTCTACTCAATATCAAAACATCCACTGAGAAAACTGTAGTTATATTCACTTATTTTGCCTGAATTATTTGAAATTGTGGTTGACAAATATTTTTGTAAATGACCAGATGGTAAATACTTTAGGCTTTGTATGCCAAAAGGCATAACCAAGGGTATCATAAATATTTATATAACAAGAGAAATGAATATCTAAAAAATTTATTGACAAATTAAAATTTTATTATAGAACACTGAAATGTGAATTTTATCTAATTTGCATGCATCACGAAATATTGTTCCTTTGATTTTTTTTAACACATTATATTATTAAAAAAAGTCATTCTTTGTTATGGATCATGGAAAAATAAGCAGTCAAATGTTATTTAGAATAAATTGTGTGGGTAATCTGATAGAGTACATCTGTCTTTTATATGAGGAACATTTGAGTAATTACTATATTTTTGTATTAAATATATTAATACATAACAATTTTATAAGAAAAATGAAGTTCATTTGTAAAGAAACGTATTTACATTTTTCCAGTCAGCAAATGGCAGAACTTACATTCATTGCCCAGGTTCTTTTATGTGCTCACTGTTATCTCTTTCGTATCAATCATGGAAATCCGCACAATGGATATCAGTCATGATTACTCATCTTAGTCATGATGCTACATGGATTTGAGAAATGTAATTTCCTAAAACATGCTTGTTAATATAAATCAAATCCTAAACTTACTCTCATTTTCTGATAAGAAGCATTTGATTATTCTCGGAACCCTTAGCAAGCCTTTCTTCTGTAGTTCTTCCTTCCTTGAATAGTAAGCTTTTAAATCCGGTAACATTCAGCATCAAAGGGATGAAATTAAAATTATCTGAAGTTGTAAAGGGAAATAAACATTTAAAGTACCAGGAAAGGGGCATTAGAGTCGTACACCAGGGCACAGCAACACTAGCTCAAACGGGTCTCTATGAACCTTTTTTTCCTGGAACTCCTTGTAATTTGTTAGAATCTCTGGGTCTAGAAGTTGGAACTGCTCTGTTGCCTCTGCACTGTTGGTACCTACAGGGAGCAGGTATGAAAGACTACAATGGGCCTTAGTGTGTCGGGGCAGGGCCTATACCATTGGATCTGCTACCATGCTGTTTCTTAGTTCTCTTGATGTTCAGCTTGACAGTTAAATACAAGAAAGGATATAATTTTAACTCTGCAGAAAAGTAGTATTATTTCTCTTTTAAGGTAACATTTTATAACTTTGCAATATCAGATTAAATATATCTCCCTCCGACTCCTTCCCTGAATGTTATGGTGACATAGATTTGAAAACTTTTGAGTGTGTTCTTTAAAACATATCATTAAAAATTGAACACATCTGAATAGCAAAGCACAAACATGATAACACCCAAAATAACTTGAACTCAAAGTTACTACATTGTCATTTAAGAAATGATTTTATAACCTAGATACTATTTTGGGCTTGGTTTCTGTCCTAACTCATAGATTGCAGTTGGTAAAGTACTTCTATAAGTCATCTGCTTTCTTCAGGAAAGACTTGAACACTGGGTGGGCTTTCTGCAGTTTGTGGGAATGGTGGTGTTGAGGTAGTATTAATGGTTTGTTTGCCTTATTCCAGAATAGTTTAAAGGAGGAATCAGAATATGCTAAGGACACAAATACTTCAGGAATAAATGAATAATGCTGTTTTCCACTTGGTGATGGTCTTCATTATTTTGTTCATATCCATTGCACCTTGAGATGAGGTTCACAAAGTGGGCTCACCACTGCATTTGATTTCTCTTATTAAGGCATTTTGCAGTTTCTTATTGGTTCAGGAGCATTTATTGACAAAAGTAATAGCACACTAATTGCGGTGTGTACGGGAGTATTGTTTATACTACTACTATTACTACTACTACTATTATTATTATTATTTATTTTTTTGTGCATGTATGTGTGTTGTGCTGGGGATTGAACCCAGGGCCTTGTGCATGCGAGGCAAGCACTCTACCAACTAAGTTATATCCCCAACCTGCTATTATTATTTTTGTCTTATTCCTTGCTTGGTTAGTTGTTCCCATAAGCTCCATGTATCTTTTAGATATTTATCTTTGCATCTGGTTGTGAGATAAAAATAACTATTATTAGAGAGTTTTATATGTTAGTATTAGTGATTTCACTTTAAAAAACAGTCCTGACTTACAAAGTTCTTTGAGGTTTTAGAGGAAAACAGTGCCTTTTTGGAAAGTATGTAGGAAGCAGTTCATGAAATTGCTCCTTTCATCAGTGAAGAAGAAATTAAATATCTGGCACTTTTTAAATGATCAAATTGTTAGCGTGGGTAATACTTTGTGTTGAGACTGATTTCAGTTTGTGTTATTATTTTCAGTATGAATTGTGAAACGAATACCTCACAGGCATGCATCTGGGAATGTAAGGTTTTCTCCTGTAGGACATGTGTTTGAGTCAGCTGTGGTTGAAGTGATTGCCTTTGGATTCCTGTGTGGGAAGGAGAGAAATGAGGGGGTGGTTTTAGTGCAGTTTCAATGTTGTTAAATCTTAACTTCTGGGGTTAATATTAATTGGACCCCTTACAGATACCTTTGATGAAGAAGGAGTTCGCACGGAACTCCTCCACATATTTAGAGTTTGTTGTTGCCTAATAAAAGCACATTGACATGTAAACTTTACATACATTTGCAATTTAGTTTAAATATACCTTTTTACAAATGAAATTTTGGGTAGTAGTTTTGTGACTTAAAAAATATTGTTGTTTATGTTTAAATATAGCATAATTTTAACACTTTTTGATCTGGGAGACCTGCCTGGGAAATCCTTCAAATGAAGTCTCTGCTCTGATTAGTTTTATTCATCAGACTTAAATACAGTGACAGAAAAGGAAAAGAATTCTATTTAGCTAAGCACGGCTTGGGTCAGTCATTAGTACTCTGAGGCTGGGTGGAAAAGTTAATGGAATTTCTGATAACAAAAGGATAATAAAAGAAATCATTAAATAGAAGATTATATTAAATAATCAATATAGAGGTGGAAAGAAATTGTCTTACCTGAGATGATGAAATTGGTGTTTTGTTATTCTGTAATTATTCTCTGTTGACAGTGAATAAATTATACAGAATTACTTCAGAACTTTAATTTGGTAATACAATGTGAACAACCTAAGAAATTGCATTTCTGATGCTAACTTCTTAAGGTTAAACTGGTTTTTAAATAAGTATAAAAAATTAGAATTGTAAACAATAGCTCCTATTTCCCTGGGGGGGGGGGAATGGAGGGGAGACAGTGTAAAGTTACTAGTCTCCCTTTTTTCTTTTAAATGATTAATGATCACAACTCTGGGATATTTTGAATTCTAGAAGTTAGTCAGTCAAGGGCACATCTTTAAATTGGAATCTCATTCAATAGTGGGCTCTTGTGAAGATATCATCTTTGTCGTGTTTATATTTTTATCTCTTTACATTTGTATTTTTTATAAAATATTTTCTAATAATATGCATACTTAAATGCAATATCAGAAACTTTTAATATAAATAAAGATAAAACTGTAGAGGCTTTTTTTTTTCTTCAAAAATAATTTTATATTCTAGTGTGTATTTGACATCTTTTTGAATATAGGAATTAAAGTATGAAGCAAATGGCAAAATACAGTGAAAACTGAATGCCTGCTGGGTTCCAGGTACTTTGTTGAAAATCAAGGGTATAAAAATAAATAGGATTTATTCCCTTTCCATTGCAATCTCAAAGTCCAGAATGGGAAGAAATACAAATTCAGAGCATGTTTTCTACTCTGTTAGAAGAGCTCACAATTATGCACACTCATTTCACTAATACACCCATTTATTTAACATATCTTTATTTTGTGTCCTCTGTGAAGAATACTACAAACTGTCTTTTTATGAAGTTTTGGCATTCTAGTGTTGAACCAGGTAGATAGTGCATCTTTATTACCCTCACACAAGGATCATTCTCATTTCTGTTTACTTTATATCCCTGGTGTCTAAAAGAACACAGGCACATAGTAGGCGCTAGGCAATTATTGGAAGAAATTGGTGGCCTATACCTGAGGTCAGATTTCCTTTCTCTATGGTCAAGGATGCCTTGAACTGGATCATAAAGGCTAATTGTTGCCTAAGAGAAGATGAGCAGAACATCCTGTGTGGAGTGAGTAGTTTAAACATTGGCATTGGGTAGTTGTGTGATATTGAGGATTGATACGAAATTCAGTCAATTAAAAAAAAAAGAATATTGGAATTAAAGTATTATACATGTGAACTTTGGAAAAATTGCAGCTATGTGCTGAGACTATCAAGAGTGTTTCTTTTGTGACTTATGTTATTTTTAATAGATAAGCTTGTCAGGAATTTTCCTTTTAAAGTTCAGTATTAAATAGATAGTATTTTATAACTGAAATTACTGTTTTAAAATGGTACTTGTTAATTATTACTTAGTGGTAGATAATTTAGAAGTTTTTAAATGGGCACGATCAGTTTCTTTCTCATAAGGAGTTTAATCCCAAATGTTTTGAAGGATTCATAGTGCATACTTTCTCTTTAAAATATTGAGAGGCTTGTCAGAAGTGGCAATATTTGAACTTAACAGCTGAAGATATGGTACAAGTACATTTTTTTTTTTTTTTAACTTTAGAGCATCCCAAGTGTCTAGAATTTGGGACTCTTAGCAAATATCAAAGTTAAAGCTTTTTTTCTTGAGGTTTATGTAATTTGATATTTGTCCATTTTTTGTCTTAATTTTTTTATTACACAGTTCTTAGATATTTTTAATGTATTTCTAGTGGAAAACAGCATTTTTGACAAATTGATTTTGCTTAACAAAATATTGTAAATATTTAAATAAACTGCAAACATTTTTTCTAGAATTAAAAAATGCTTCATAATTTAAAACATCCAATTCATTTTTTTTGAAATTTATCTTAAGATGAATAGAACTTCTTAATAAAAATGACACAAGAAGCTAAGACATATTATTACTTATTTATATTCAGCTAATTATTTTGTAGTTAACATGATTTTAAATTGAGCATTTTCTGTTATAAAAATTCCATATTTCTGGGAGGATTTGGTTGGTGTTTCACACTAACCAGATTTGGGTACAAATTGGTGTTTTTTTGGCCAGTGTGCTTATGTTACAAAGTAACAATTGTATTCTTTTATTTTCTTTAGCATGAAAACAAGGTTATAGGTGACATGTTTTGTTTTTTTAAACCCTCTGCCTGTCACAGTTTAGTCTTGTCACATACTTCAGATCTGCAAGAGAATTATGTGTTAATGAACACAAAAGAGATATTTTAGGATTTGATTGATAGCTATTTCTGAAATGGAACTAATCAAATAAATGGAAAAACAGAGTGACCTTCTATAAATTTAAATAAAACAGGGTTTTAACACTGCTTTTGATATAAAAAGTTTTATTATACATCCTTGAATTTTAAAATTGTGTTCCAATGACTCCATGAATATGCAGAGATAAATGGAACAGTTGAAATATTAGTGAATTAATTTATCTTTGAGATTTACTTTTAACACTCATTTCCATTTTAGGAAGAAATCTCATTAACATATATAAATAAGAATAATTCAGAGACTTCATAGGCCATCTCTCATAATAGACTGTGGCTTGAGTTAATGTTTCAGTACAGCTTGGAGTCACAGCCTCAGTCCCATAGAGGTCCCTGATAATCAAAAAGCATTGTGCTTCCAGGGGCCCTCAGACAGCATGAGCAGTAGCATCCATGACAGGGTTTAGTTCAAAGTAATTAAGGAAAACAGTACCAGAAAAGTTGAAATTTTTATATTACAGCTTAATAACACTTGTTATAGGAATGCATGATTTTATAAAAATGTGTAAAGAATAGACTGAGCAGAGATAATGGGAGAAAAGCAAAATGTTTCTAATCAAGGCCGTTACAACAAAGTATGCATACTATTTGGTGTCAGAGCATCTTGTGATTTTGTAAAAATGTTTATACATGATTGGAAATCCAGTGATGGAATTCCAATTCTAGTCTTAGGATTCCCACTTAGTAGTAGTGCATCTGTTCATTAGGACTTCTCCCCTGAATGTGGATGATTTCAGTCCTGTATCCCAGCACCTGTTGCTGGGAGGTATTTTTTCCCAGTCACTATCCTAAAGCACAGAGAGTTACTGCTTGACATTCTGTAGCTTGAGGAGGGGAGGCTGTCTCTTCAGAATCATTTGTTCCCAGAGGAGAAATGGAGCAAAACAGTTCATTTTACTCTAAGCACTGCTATTTGGTGGTGTTCACATTTGCACAGCATAAAGCTGCAATATTGATTTTTTTTTTTTTTTTTTTTTTTTTTTTTTTTTGCTCACTGGGCTTCCCACCAGTTCTTTCTTCAGTTGTCAACATTGCAAGATGGATTGTATTATGCTTTGCTTGTTGGGATGTTTTGGTTTTTTTTCTTTCTTGAAATAAAAATAGATTAAAAATAGAGTTTAAAATAAATATCATAGTAATGGTGTGGTTAAAAGTCTTTAATTTAGGGATTTCTTGATGTTGATTATGTTGACTGAGCCATTTATTTGAATACTTGGCCATGTGATGTACTCTTTACTTTTCTGCTCCTCTTCTTCACCCAATACTGAAGGCACCATAACTCTGTCATCTACAATTGGCTGAGTTTCAGATCTTAATTTCATTCTTACTGGATATGTAATCATGGAAAATATAGTCATTCTGTACCTCAGTTTCCTTCTCTGTAAAATGGTGATCACCTATCTGTATGGTTGGTTTGAGGACTTTTAGTTAGGAAATGTTTGTAAAGTTCTTAAAGGAACTTGTGTCAATGATGGTACAGAGAATCTTCTTCCCCTCCAAACAAATGTAAAATTGGACAAAATTGTCAAAAGCAATCATTTTGGCCTCTGAAAATTAACTAAAGCCAAACAATTAGTGGGGAGCATACACTTTTGAAAATCTGTTAGAACTTCCACTATGAGCAGTGGAAGTTGAAAGCTTGAGGCTGCTCCTGCTCCTCATCTCTCATGGTTAGCTGTCATTGTAGTAGCTTCATCAGGAGAAGGCTGGCCTTCCAACACAGTGACTTTGCTGCCAGAGACAGTTGACTTGATTCGAAGTTCAGGGTAGAAACCAAGACCCAAGAGCATTGTCAATGAAAACAGTAGTCGCTGTAGGAAATAAACATCTGCCCCTGACTCTCCCCACATCGTAGCTCTTCTACCATTTGCTGTGATCCAAGTTACAAAGCACTATGCAGGCACCACCAGGAAATGAGGAGCCACTAGATCTTTAATCATTCTTGACTAACTAGGAAGGTGCACACCTGTACAGAGAGGTGTGATAGGGCTGGCAGAAAGCAAATAGCAGGCTGATATGAAAACTATCTGAACTTTGAATACTCTTCCCAACACTCATATCAGCAGAGTGGAACATTACTATGGGCTCATAGTTTTTGTGCAAAATTTATGTCTGATCATTGGCTGACCACTAAGCTGTACAAAGACAGAGGGTAACTTCTAGGAACCTCGACTAAAAGGTAAAAACAAAGCAACAAGCAGAGATGTCGGTAGCTGTACACAGTGGTGGAGATGGATTTTGTAGATCAAGTCAGGACACTAAAAAGAAAACACAACAGCTACAATTTCTCTGGGGAAAGTAATATGAATCCACAGTTGGTGGATTAATAACAGAATATTATTTGAAATGTATAGTTTTCAAAAACAACAGAAAGTTCACAAGATACACAAAGAAACAGGAAAGTTGATCCATAATCAGGAGAAAAAGCATTCTGTAAAAACTGCTTCTCATGTAGCCCCAGATGATAGATTCAGCAGGAAAACTTTTCAGAGCATCTATTATAAATATGTGCAAAGATTACAGTAAAACTGTATTAGAGAATTAAGAGGAAACATCATGACAATAACTTAACAAATATGAAATCTCGGTAGAGAAATGAAATATTACTTTTAAAAGGCCTTAGAGAAAATCTTGGTACATCTTAGTTGTTGTTTTATCAGTGTATTATAGATTAACACCCCACCCGTAGCCTCACCCCCAGCGCATCCCACCTTTATCTGAACCTGGAGATTCGAATTCAGTAGGTCTGGAATACAACTTGAAGCTCAGTCATGAAAAGCTTAACTTACAGCCATGTTTATGATCCTGCAAACTAACAACAATAAAAATTAAAGGGCTCAGTTTAAAAATCAAAGAGCTTCATAATCAATTCTGTGTTTCTGACAAAACAGTAAGAATTTTGAATTATGGCTCCAAGCCAGTCTTTTAATAGCATGTTCTAATATTCCTCACATTTTCTAATAATATGATTTATTCTGTTTTATTATGGAATTAAAATTGCAAATCACCTCTGCCTTTAAAGTAGATTGTGCTCAAAAATATTATTTAATGTCACTTGTTTGAGGTTCCATATAGCTTTTTCCACAAATAAATATCAACTTCTAAATTTGTTTTAATTGAAAGTATTTATATAACAGTACTGATTTAAGCTTAGTTATTTGACAGGAAAGGAGGAAATTGCTGTTGTCTGTGTATGTCTGTCCCCCCCACCCCCCCACCCCCCGCGACCCCCGCCACCCCCATACACACACACACACACACACACACACACACACACACACACCATCTTTCAAAGCTGGGCTTGCTTACTGCTATTGTCCTGACATTTGTCTGGTTCTGTTTGCTGCCCAGGTGTTTTTTTTTTTTAACTCAAATATTTTGTTCGAGTAATTTTAATAGTTTGCCATGATTTCCTGATGGTTTCCAGGTTTCAGATATCACATTCCCCACCCCACCCACTTCCTGTTCAATCCAGTTACACCTTTAGTTTTCTCAGTAGAACTGAGCATTCAGCCAGGTTTGAGAGTTGCCAGTCCAGACCACACCAATATGTGACTCAGTAACCCATTAAGAACATTATTTGTCTCTTGGAAAGAAGGCACATTTTTGTCTAGGTGACTTTCTCTTCCATTGAATTAGTAAGAAGCATTATACAATAAGGATTCAGAGAACAGTTTTTGGCATTGGGTTGACCCGAACACAACCCAGCTCTTCAAGCTGGATGTTACTTTTGATTTTGAGTGTCAGGATCACCCAATAGGACACATGGGATAAGTTATATCATGCAGAGTAACTGAAAGTATAAAGAGAAAAATAAAGCATTGCCTTTTATAATAGGAATACTGTAGATGGTGACAACCTAGAGAACTGAAATAAAAATTTCATGCACGAGGGTTTTGATGTGGAAGCTGATCCATAAGTACCTTCCAGCCTGGCATAGCACAGATGTTTGTCCCCCAGAGACATATTTGCTATCCTTGGCTTTCTTTTTTACTTTTTGTCCTATGTTCTGTCGCTTTAGGGGAGAACCCTATTTGAAAATTGTAATTCAGACTTCAAATTGTAACCTATTATTCTATTCAAGAACTTTTTTTTGTGTGTGTGGCACACACGAACAGTGGTCGTCTACACTTGACTGGATGTACGATGAATAAATATACATAGCATTTTAAGTATTTTAATGCACACTTCTCGTCACTTTAGAGCCATACAGGTAGGAAAAATAATATCACAGATGTTTCATCTTCATTTTGCAGATTACAACCCTGAAGCTTAGAGAAATTTTTGCCATTTTGGGTCTTTTAATTGATTTGATTGGAGCAATAACGTTTCCTTTGTCTGTTGAATCCTTTCAGCCATGTCAGTGTCTATAAGTTGAAAAGGTTAACAGCTGTGTTCCACTGTCTTAAGTATCTTAAGTATCTTACTTATTTGGGGGAAGAACTGCTAAGACAAAGGTATTTTGGGGATAATGATGCTGATAGCAAATTTATATGTATACATTAAACAAGAAAGTATAACAGAACTTGTAATCCATTGCACAAACGAAAAGTTTTCCTTGATTAATGTTTATATATGATATTTGTAAAACTTGTCACTGTGTATACAGTCGATCGAATTTGTCATTTTTCCTTGGATTTACTGAAAAGGAGCTCTTTAGCTTGTGTTTACACTAGGTCATGCAGAAAATATTTTGTTTGAGTCATTTTAAAGTATCTTATAAGGATGAGTCCAAGTAAAGATATATTAAATAAAATTGATAATAAATTTCAGACTTGGAGTTAAATGAATTTCTGACATCTTTTGACTGTAGATGTGAATCATATTACTGGAAAGTGTATTGTTAAAATAGTTTCGCAAATTAATTAAAGTCTAATTTTCTGTTCTTATTTTAAGGTTTCAGCAGAGCAGCTTTACCATTTGGGTTAGTCAGGCGAGAATTGTCCTGTGAAGGTTATTCCATAGATCTGCGCTGTCCGGGCAGTGATGTCATCATGATCGAGAGCGCTAACTACGGTAGGACAGATGACAAGATTTGTGATGCGGACCCATTTCAGATGGAGAATACAGACTGCTACCTCCCAGATGCCTTCAAAATCATGACCCAAAGGTAAATATTCATGTATTTATGGTTGCATTTTGTCTAGTATGTTTATCCAAGTTTGTAGAATTAATGTAATTCCAAAATGAATGGACACAGCCCATATCTCAGTTATGTATGAAACTGAGTTGGATTTTTTCACTACTGTTGATTTTTACTTTGTTTTCTACAATATTCAGACTTGTATATTATTTTAATATAGTTTGAAAGAAGGATTATATACTATATATCTTTTATATATATTATAAAAGAGGAAGAATAATAATTCAAATATAATCTTTTTTAGAGCTTCAAAAATTTGAAGTATTTTATATAATAGTTAAGAAGGTTTAAATGTTTAGGTCTTTGTCAATAGGTGCTCCTTAGCTTTTTAAAAAAGTAAGCTTTATCCTGGTGCAGTGGCACATGCCTGTAATCCCAGTGGTTCGAGAGTCTCAGGCAGGAGGATAGCAAGTTCAAAACCAGCCTCAGCAAAAGTGAAGCACTTAGCAACTCAGTGAGACCTTGTCTGTAAATTAAAATATAAAATAGGGCTGGGGATGTGGCTCAATGGTCACATGCCCCTGAGTTCAGTCCCCAGTATCCCCCCTCCCAAATAAATAAATAAATAAACAAATAAATAAATAGTAAGCGTTAGTTTTTTGGTTTTTAAAAAAATATTTTTAGCTCTAGATGTACACAATACCTTTATTTAGTTTTTTAAATGTGGTGCTGAGGATTGAACCCAGTGCTTCATTCATGCTAGGCAAGTGCTCTACCACTGAGCTTCAACCCTAGCCCAATCTTTTGTTTTTAAAAGCAATTTTAAATTCTAGTAAAATTGAACAGAAAGTACGGAGAGTTCCCATATAACTCCAATCCTTACATAAGCACAGTACGTTATCAGTATCTTTTACCAAAGCCGTATGTTTATTAAAGTCTGTGAACCTACATACACATCCTTAACCCCCAAATTCATAGTTATCTTGTTTTGTTTATGCTTTTTTTTTTTTTGGCGGCGGGGGTGGGGGTGTACTGGGAATTGAACCCAGGGCACTTTTTCCTCTGAGATACATCCCCAGGCTTTTTAATTATTTTAAATTTTGAGAGGTTTCTCATTAAGTTGCTGAAGCTGTCCTTGAGCTTGTGATCCTTCTCCCTCTACCTCCCGAGTTGCTGGGATTACTGGTGTGCACCACTATGCCTGGGATCATAGTTTAATCCCACTAAGAGTCATTCTTGGTGTTTTGCACTCCATGGGTTTTATAAATTGTTTAACAACAGGTGTCCACCATTGTAGCAAACAGAATAGTTTCACTGCCCTACAAATTCTCTGTGCTTTTTCTCTTCCCCTTACCCCTTTTTCCCCCAATGACTCTTGATAATTCCTTGTCTTTTTACTATCCCTACAGTTCTATACTGTCATATAGTTAGAATCATATGTAGCTTTTTTAGATTGGCTTCTTTTCACTTAATAATATGCATTTAAGTTTTTGCCGTGTCTTTTCTTCCTTCATAGTTCATTTGTTCTTAGCAGGGAGTAATATTCCATTGACCAGACATTACCACAGTTTGTTTTTCTGTTTAAATACTGAAGGGCATTTTGATGTCTTTCAAGGTTTGGCATTTATGAATAAAGCTATTGTAAATATCTGTGTGCAGGTTTTTATTGTGGACATGTTTTCAGGACTTTTGGGTAATTACAAAGAGTGATTGCTGGGTTTTATAGTGGGAGTACATGTACTTTGATTAGAAACTGTCAAGCTGTCTTTCAAAGTGGTTTATCATTTTGGATTCCCACCAGCAATGAATGGGAATGCTTCTGACTTCACACTCTTGCCAGCACTTGGTACTGACCATGTTTGGATTTAGCCAATGTAATTCGTATGCAGTGGTACCATCTATCTCCTTGGTTTAATTTATAATTCCCTAATGATGGAAGGTGTTATACATCTTCTCATCCATATTGCCCTCTGTATGTCTTCCCTAGTGAAGTGTTCCTTTAGTCTAAGCTCATTTCTCTAATAGCTTGTTTCTTTTCTTATTGTTAGGTTTCAAGATTTACCTTGTATATTTTGGATAATATTAAAAAAAGAATTATATCTTTTCCAAATATTTTCTTCCAGTTTTTGGACTTCTCATGCTCTTGATCCATAGCTAGAGCAAACATAATAAAACAATATTTTCAAGTTACAGGAGTACATAGTTGAGTATACACTCTATGGATAAAGTCCTCTCAAGAGTTCAGACAACTTCTGGTTGTCTTTCCTAGCAGATTGAGCTTTTTTCACTCATGATTGCATCTTAATTTAGAGGAGTATAGAGTGCCATCAATCACATATGTTAATGTGGGGAACGTATTTCTGAATAGTAACTGGGATTTCTTCTATTTTAAAAGAGCATATTAATAGGGGTAACCATTCTAATAAGATTCTACTTTTTACAATTCAAACAATTCCTTTCTCTTTTATTACCTTGTACATTGCTTTAGATTATTTTTAAGACAAGGCATAAGGCAGATTGTCTTTTCCTTGAAGTTCAGAATCCCATTCCCACCCCCACCCTCACCTCCCACAAGCAGGAAAATTAAATTTCAGGACAATATAAAATGCGATATCATTGAATGTCTAAGGCACTGTAGTTTGTGTATTGGTTATTAATCGGTTTTTAGCTAACTTTAAAAAGATCACCATTCAATAAGGTAGGAAAAGGAGTCTTAAGTGTATGTGTACATACACATTCAGATACTATAAAATACCTGAATTCCTGGGTTGAGAAGTACACTTTGATAATTGAATTTGATCAGTTTTATTTCTCCACTAAGTCCTAGTTCATTAACTGCAGAAAGTAGTGTGTTATATAGTAACTTGCTATTTAAAATGCTGATGCTGTTCATCAGGATTTTTTAAGAAACCAAAAAATATAAGTGTACTTTTGAAAGATTCCCACCAAAATGTTTTTACTTTCAATTCTTAATGAATTTTATTAATAATTAGTCAAAATCTCATTTGCATAAAATAAATTATGTTTTAAATGAATTCTTATTTAAAACATAAATCTTTTATGAACTATGTAAGTTTAGAATTGTGATCCATGAAATCACAGTGACCTGAAAATCCAAAATCTGAAATACTCAAAGTCTGAAATCCTTTGACAGGTTACAGTCAAAACATAGACCCACTCAAAGTATTGTGTAAAATTATCTTCAGGCTGTATATATAAGATACTTTTGAAACATACGCAAATTGTATGTTTGGTTCTTCACAATATCTAATTGTATATATCTAGATTGGGTTAGGTTTCAAGATTTACCTTGTATATTTTGGATAATATTATTATCCAAAGTACCGAAAATCTGAATGTTTTTGGTCCCAAACTTTTTGGATGAGGAATGCTAAACCTGTAGAACATTTTGTACTTAGTATTTCAAAATTTCAGAACTGCTAATGTCAGGGAGACTATAAGATTCATACTCAAAAACAACCATTTATTTATTCTTCACATGTTGATCTGTTTGTTCAGTGCTAGTATTATGAATTAGGCATCTGAAAAGCAGACTGGAAAGAAATAGGAAATGAAGAAGTTTTATTGATGATTACCTATTTTTACTAGGCTAACAAAAAGCAGTGAAAGTTGGTACAAAGAAAATGTTTGGAAGAACTGACTTTATGGTCTTGTACATTGTAGCTAATTTTTGTTTGCCTGTTTATATATGTATTTAAGTACACAACAGATACCCAGTCACATATGTCAGACTTATGCTTGCTCATATGAATATCATTACATGTTATAGGAAACAGGCAAAATAAAATGTCAAGTTATTTTCATCATTATTTTATGAATGTGCAACTACATTTCTAGATATGTGAATGCTTTAGCAAGATCTAGAGATTGTCAGTATTTAAATTCTATGAACATAAGTAGTTGTTCTCTCCACCCTTCTTATCAAAACCTCAAATAGTATATGCTGTATTGGAACAGATAAAAGGGCAATAAAACTATTCATGGTTAACCTCCCCTTTTAAGTTGTATTACACAGGCGTTATAATTATTTAATAATCAGAATGACAGTTGAAACACAAACATTTTATTTAAAAGAAAGACAAAGTTAAGATGATTTCAAAATTAGGTTCATAAGATGATTTTAAAATTAGTGGTAGCTTATAAGCACCCCAGACTCTGTATGTCAGAACATGAACCTTTAAATAAGACTGCCATTCAGTATAGCATTTCAAATAGCTATGAGAGAAACAAGAGGGCAGTATTTTTGCCCCTGTATTATTGTGAATAATAATAATAATAGTTATTATTATTATAACCTTTATTTTATCCATTTTTTTTAATGTGGGGCTAAGGATTGAACCTAGGGCCTCGCACGAGCTAGGCGATCATTCTATCGCTGAGGCACAATCCCAGCCCATGAATAATTATTTTTGAAAGTGTAGACTATTTTGGCTCTTTAAAAAACACCGGGCCCCTAATAACTTAGCAAGTTTTTATATTTGTGTTCCTCAAAAAATGTGATTTTTTTAAAAAAAGTAATGCAATAAAGAGAGAGTATTATTTAATATAGAAGTTTCTCTATGGAAAGCTCAAATAAGAACATTAGTCTTTTTCCATTAAATTTGAAAGCACCATTTTCTGCATATAATGATGGAAATCAAGAAATTTGAGTACCAGTTACGGTATTTTTTTGCTTTGCATTTCAAGTTTTTTTCATCCCTCTCCTCTACTGTTACCACTTTAGCAGTTTAGAATGAAGTAAATAAATTAACTTGTAATTCATATTTGTGATCATAAAAGTATTTCTATTCACTTCATATTTTCTATTTCCTGTTCAGTTTAAAAGTATAAAACTAAAGCTCTCTTAATAACTGATAGTATACTTTGAATTGCTTGGGATCAGAGGTATTTCAGATATTTGATTGTGGAATATATGCACAGACGTTACTAGTTGACCATCCTAATCTGAAAGTCTAAAACTGAAAATTCTCCATCTGAATATTTGAATTTGGAATTTGGAACAGTTCAAAGATTTGATTTCCATATTAGGAATGCTCAAATTTTATGTTTGCTTTTAAATATTCTGAGTAGCTCATCCTAAAAAGTATGAAATGAAATTCTTTCTTAAAATGATTTATATTTTAATACATTACAGAATAGTCACCATTGATTGCAGATTAAAAAAAATTTTTTTTAGCACTCTCTGAAGGTAATTGTTATGAGGCAACTTAAAATAATAAAATGAATTATAACATTTTGAATTTATTCACAAAAATATTTCTGCTCTTACTGTGAAGTAATTGATTAATAAGTAAATTAGAATTTAGCTAAGTAGTGTTGTTCTTTGCAGTACTTGAGTACAGTCTAGTAGGTGTCTTAAACCAATGTGCTAAATTGTACCCAATGTCCTTTTCTTAAACGATTTATGTTCTTCACTTAAGAATCTGTCCATTATGAGCAAGGTAGTTTGATGTTTTTAATTATACTTTAAAATATGTCCTTAAATTTTTAGCACTTTTGACTAGATACCTAAAAGAAATTAAGTATGTCAATATTTTTTGATTTATTTTCAATATTGAATGTAAAGTTAAGTTGCATAGATATATTCTGTTTTACAGAGTAATTCTTATCATCTCATGAGTATTAGTGTAGCTTTGTAAATACAAAGAGGCACTAAAATACTAAGTACTAACCAGAAGAAGTTAGTGAGAACAGGTGCTTCAGTTATTCTCTGTGTTAGAAAGGTGTTTTGTGTAATTGATTGAAAGATAGCTTCTTTTGATTGCTTGTTTTTGAATTGTTCCAAGGAAAATAAAGGTATGGCTTAAATTAGGGAATTGGCCTGGTTACTTACACACTTTAAGTCAAATTTTTTAACACACACAGATTGCAATTGGCTAGCATATCAAAGCATGACTTCGTTAGGCTTCTGCCTTTTTATTTTTATTCCACATATTTTTTATTGGTTCATTACAGTTGTATGTAATGATGGGGTTTGTTACATATTTGTACATGCACACAATATAACTATAATTTGGCCAATGTCACTACCCAGCAAACCTCCCACCCCCAAGCTTTCTTATTAAATAAAATTTTGGTTGTTTAGCCATTCACATGAGTGGTTAAAGAAGAACATACAGAAGAAGCAGACATAAGCAAAAAGTTGATAGTTTCAGGTAAATAGATGATATCATCCAACAATATTATGTAGTTTGAGCATATAGAAGTCCTAGAGAACACCTGTATTTAGCAGGTAGAGATAAAATTGCCCTTAAGGAAAACACAACTGGCATTGGAGGATAAAATGTCTTATAAGCCTGCAGTGAAGTACAAAAGAGATATAATTTTTTCTTGATGTTTAAGATTTCTGATCTTTTTTGGCAGCTCAAATTAATTCTCTCTCTCTCTCTCTCTCTCTCTCTCTCTCTCTCACACACACACACACACACACACACACACACACACACACACCACGATTTTCAAGATAGAAATGAAGAAAATGGTAATCAGCCTTGTATAACTGAGCAAGAATTAGGTAGTAATCTATTCATATGGTACCAGGTAGTGAGTAAATATATGAGTTACAAATTAGAGGCATAAATCAGGGATTTTTAATCCTAGGGGAGAAAGAAAACTATCTACTTTCTAGAACTCATTAATTTAAGCTAAGTGACAATGCGGTTGGGCTGATGAAAGTAGGCTCTAAGATGTGGGCACCAGATAAATCTGTTTTCTTCCTATACCCCATTCAGTAATTTTCAGTTCTTGACTTTTTTCTCTGTATAAACTGATCAAGGCCTAACCTGTTATTCTATGTATGATAATTACATTTTATTTAACATTTTTAACCCAAGAAATTTTCTTTTGCCCCTGAGGGTTTGAAGGAATGTGTGAATTGTTTTCTTTTGTTTCTTTTTTTTTTTTTTTTTGAATGTCGTAAGTACCTTTTTTTTTTTAATTTTTTATTGATTATTTAAAGCATTACATAGCTCATGATATATCATCTTTCATACATTAGACTCAAATTGTGTTTTGAACTCCCATTTTCACCCCAAATATAGATTGCAGAATCACATCTGTTACATATTCACATTTTTACATAATGCCATATTAGTGTCTGTTGTATTCTGCTACCTTTCCTAACCCCTACTATCCCCCCTCCCCTCCCCTCCCCTCCCATCTTCCCTCTCTATCTCCCCTGCTGTTGTTCAATTCTCTCCCTTTTTTTTTTTCCCTCCCCCTTGCCCCTCATAGCCTCTTATAATTTTATGTATCCTTGAAGGTCTCCTACCATTTCCATATGCTTTTACATTATCATCATGCAAAGTGAGACTGGAAAATTTTAAGTGTCAATTACAGCATTTGGTAACAAGTAAGTCTGCCTGGAAAGGACTATGCCTACTGTAATGTGCAGAGTGATCTTTCCCTTTGCCATGCCACCTGCCTGTCCCTGCTACTAGGCAGGGAATGTAACTAGGGACCCTCTATTGGGTGGGAGGTATGGCGTAATTAGGCCATAGCGTGTATTTTTAAAAGGTTACTGAATATCAGTTAGAGATGTACATAAAAGTGGGAATCATCATATTCTAACTTCCTTTCATTATATTTAAAGAATCCTTGTCATTTTAGACAGTACATTTCATTTCATCGCTGCATGTGTATTCTCACTGATTTTTAAAACATCCATGGGAAGGAGTGGCAATACATTATAACTTTTCTTACATTGTGAGCCTTTGAAAAAGGTTTGAATTATTTGCCACAGGGGCTGAAATCTGAGATTGTCTATATATTGAGTGATTAATACCTTAGTGAAATTTTATAAAATTGTATTCTTAAAAAACTTTGAATTTCAGTTGTTACATTTTAATTTTCAGATATTAATAGGTATTCGTAGAAAGTATTTTAAAAATGAGATCCTTGAAAACACACACACACACACACACACACAGAGACACACACATCTTTACTATAAGAAGTGATGAACTTCAAAGTTTCTCAGAATTTAGCCAAGAAAATCCATTAAAACACAGTCACAGTTCTGCTGGCGTTCTCCGGCCGACTTCATGATTATAGATTTCAGTTTGTACATACTCTCTTTGACACAGAAGCCTCTCAACTTTTTTATTGATCATTCAGTCTTAATAAAGAAGCTTTGTGTCTAAGTCAGAGGCATATGAAAGAGTTTTTTTTATTAATACGTGTTTCCTGATCTCTTTTTATAGGTAACAATAAATATTACATTTACCTTCCTAAAAGGTATTCAGATCACTTTTTCATTAGTAGACTTTTCTGTTTTTCCTGAAGGAAAATATGAGGCTAATCTGTCTTTTCATCCAAGCTGATGTTTCATAGTATTTTGGGAATTGGTATATTTTATTCTTACATTATTGTAAGTGCTTACTAGTTAGGAATACTCTTAGTATTTGTTCCCTATACTTACTCATTCCCATAGGATCTATGCCTGCTACTTCTGAGAAACTACATTCTTATCCTTATGCTATTTATCCCAAGTGCTTTTATCTATCTATGGTGTCAGGTTTATCAGCCATTTGTCCATTAGGATAGAATACATATGGGGAAAAATAAATAACTGTGATGCTACTAACACATCATTTCCATGTGATGTACCTAGGTTATTTTCTGTTAGTTGATGGATTTCCACTAATTCTCTCACTTGCCACTGAGTTGTTTTAAGACAACTAACTGGAATTACAACCACATATCTTTGGCCAAGGAACTGAGAGGGTACAAGTATAGATTCTTGAACCTAAAGATAGTAATAAATAATTATTAAAGCTCAAATTGGTATATCTAATTGGACACATTCTTTGCATGTCACTTACTGATAGACATTTAAACCTAAGCTCTCATTATAGAAGGGGAGACTATTGGCAGTTAAAAAAAAAACAAAAACATGACCATATTAAACATTCACATTTAGTGTGCAAGAAAGATTAATAAATTAGAAGACAAATCATCTGAATATCCTTTACAATCTTGCTTGTCAAATGAAGGAAAAAAAAAGTGGTCACATCAGTGCTTCTGCATCACAGGGTTCTCTGTTTCTCCTTTTAAAATGAAAATTAGGAAAGACCTGTGAAAACAAGCAATTCACATCTATCTCTTCAGTCTTCATTATCTAGTAAGGAAATTGTTTTACTAATTATAGATGGGATTTACCTCCTATGTTACTTGGTCAAGGAAGCAGTGCCATTTTCTCTGAGGACATTTATATAACTGGTTTTCAATATAATGTAAGGATTAGTCTAGAAATTTCAGAGGCTTGCATTTGAATAATACCTTAAAACTTTGAGTTTTCTTTTATTTTTAGACAGATGCAGGGTGGGAAGGGTAAGGTAAGTTAGTTTTTAAAGCAAAGCCATAATTTTAACTTTGGTGATTGGGCTTCAGTTTTTGTTTTTCTTTTTTTTTTTTTTTAAAGAGAGAGTGAGAGAGGAGAGAGAGTGAGAGAGAGAATTTTTTAATATTTATTTTTTAGTTCTCGGCGGACACAACATCTTTGTTGGTATGTGGTGCTGAGGATCGAACCCGGGCCGCACGCATGCCAGGCGAGCGCGCTACCGCTTGAGCCACATCCCCAGCCCATTTGTTTTTCATAGTTATCTTTATTGTTGAAAGTGGAGAGGTAAAGAACTAGGATCAAAATCCATAAAAGCGAACATGAACATTTCCTTCATTTGACCTGTAAATTCAGTATATCATCATGATCTATTTATAGTTCTTTTCACAGCCTTAGGGATTATTTATCCCAGCTCTCTCATTTCAAAGATGAATGTTATGAATGGGATGGCACAGGTATTTCTGTGGTACATATATTGTCCTCTATCTTGTAGTATTTTTATTCAACTAGAACATTCCCTGTCCTCTATCTTGTATTTTTATTCAACTAGAACATTCCCTGGTGTACACAAAAATATTGATTTCTATTTATAAAGTATAAATAAATTCAAATCAATTTATTAATTGATAGAAACTTTATTTCCCTAATTAATATTTCTGAATCAAATGTTTAAAATTCAAATACATTCATTTATTAGCTAAAGAAAATTATTGTGGTCAACAAGGTTTCTGATGGCATTTTACTAAAATATATTTATCTAAATGAAAGCACACAAGAGCTGCTTACATAAGACAATGTTCAAATACCCTTTTGAGTATTTTGTATCTAGGTGTGATTTATTTTTAGTATGTACCTGCTTTCTGAAGTCATACTACTAATAATATAAACGTTTATCTTACGAGCATCCTTTCTAAAATGTTATGCTTTTAACCACAGTTCTAGAGAATAATAATGAAATTTATTTTAGAATTTCAAGTCAAAGCCTAGTCACAAATTTTCCTTTCAATTTTTTTTCCTTCTATTTCAATACCCCATACTCTCTTAGGCCAGTACAACTAAAATATAATGCATATTTTCTGCCAGTTTTAAATTAGAGAACAAATGGACTGGGGAAGTAGCTCAGAGGTAGAGTGCTTCCATTGTACATATAAGACCCTGGGTTTGACCCCAGCAACCCCACCCCACTTCTGAGAGAGAGAGAGAGAGAGAGAGAGAGAGAGAGAGAGAGAGAGAGAGAGAGAGAAGAGAGAGAGAACTCAAGAATTTAGAGGTTTTGAGTTTTTTTTTTTTAAAGCATGCTGTACCGTTTTCAAACATTTTTTTAATGTTGTCGATGGATATTTATTTATTTATTTATGGTGATGAGACTCAAACCTAGTGCCATGCAAGCTCTCTACCACTGAGCTTCAACCCCAGCCCACAAATTTATGTTTATTATCGGGAAAATAATAATGCTGAATATATATTATTTGGTACATGTAATTATTTAATGAATAGTAACAAAATACGATTTAGGATTTGTTTTGTATTTTGTTTTGTTAAGGGTTGAATCAGAGGCACTCTATTACCAAGCCACTTCCTCAGCCCTTTTTATGTTGTATTTTGAGACAGGGTCTCCCTAAGTTATCAAGGTTGGCTTCAACTTGAACCCTCCTGCCTTAGTTGTTGGGATTACAGGTGTGTGCCACCACACCAGTTTAAAATTGATAATTTTTTTATTCTAATTATTCTTGTACATTTAATGAGATTTCTAAGTAAATAAAATGACCATATATTATTTGGTACACAAAACATCCTTGGTCATTGTTTTATCCCAAATCCCTGTATTTTTTCTTATTAATAGTTTTAGGAGAAGGGTAGCAGGGGTGAATCAGTTTCACTCTTAATAATTCTTTACTATCTAATTTTATAAATAAAGAGTGAAGAAGATTTACTATTAAGATACATAAAAATAGTTAAATTGTCTCTTATGTTGTAATTAAGTTTCTATATATCATATACTGAAATTGTAAGCATATATACCATAATAGCAACACAACAGTGGCAATAAAAGAAAACACCCAGTATCTATATTCTAATTTATGCATAGTTTAAATAAATTTTTTTCTGAGTAATTTAGGTTCTGATGGCATTTTACTTAGCACATAGTAATCTGTCTTGCAGATTTTAATGGTCCATTCTTCTTACTTTACCAAGTGTTTTCCTCACATATATTACAGCAATCTTATTAGTTTTTTTAGTGCTGTTTGTTATTCTACAACTATTTGTAGTGCTAATATCTCTTTTGAATATTTCTAGGGAAAATCTCTTTGTGAAAAATTATAAAAAAATAAGTTTGTAATCTTTAAATATTTATTTCATATAGATCAATCAAGGATATTGTGTAACAAATACTTGTACCAGCTTTTCTATGTTTTTTTAATATGCTCTGTGTAATCATGAAAACATAGTTTTAGAATTATCACAAACACATCACCTATGATCTTGATGGGATCACCTGAAATGAGAGTTGCTGTATATGTGATCTTTCTGTTGGTTTTTCCAGACCATAGATCCGTCATTCTTATTGAACTCACCTGTATTTTCTTAATATATCTCTCTGTCTCTAAGGTGAATTCTTGGTAAATCCATGAATCTAGTAATTCTTAAGGTTTCAGAACTGTTCACATAAACGGGCCTCTTCCAAAACATTGGTTCACAGGGCCATCCATATAGTTTTTGTGTGCTTTGCAAGAGTACAGTATTTAAATACATCCCTTTAGGTTTTGGTTTAATTCTCTGACTCCTCTGTGACACTTTTCCTCATTATGGTGACTGAAGAGTAGCCAAGAGCATTTGGGGGTCCCGTTTAGTGGAAGTTCAGTTTGTGATAAATTCAGTTTGAGTATAGTGGGGTATTTTTATGTGGTTCGTAGATACTCATGTACAGTTTAGTTATTGCTAGATATTTTGGTGAAGAAATGACCTGTAAAATATCCCTTTTACCCGTTATACTTTTAACTGATTGTGACATAAATGTGCAAAGCTGAATGTCATGTTACAGTTTAAATGTGTCTTGTGGCACTTGGGATAGGTGGGAAGTGGAAGAGAAATAATGTTTGTAGTATATCAAGCCAGAAACTAATCTGTGGAAAATTCTTTCAGTCATTAAATGTGTAAGACATTAAGGAAACATTTGGATTTCATACACATAGAACCAAAGCAGTTTTATCCTATGTATTCTTGATGGAATACATAGGTTACATAGAACACATGTCAATTTTAGTACGTAAAGTTGTACACATGCTTTGGTTTCCTCCACTTTTTATGAGAATACTACAAAACAGAAATGATCAGAATGCCAGTGTTTGTGAGGCATTGCATCCAGTATGATGTGGTACTGTAGGTGCAAATTTTATACATCCAGCTGTCAATTATAATAATATAAAAAGGAAGTGTTGATCAGCCACCCCCAAGGAAAGGGAACATTGTAGAAAGCGACAGTATACAATTGTTATTGGAAGATAAAAGTCTTAAAACATGCAGCTAAAAATTAAAGTATTAGATAAAAGGTTGCCAGACAATTACATATTTAAAGCCATACTCTAGTTTTCTGGGTTTTCTTGGTTGTTATGGTTGCTGGCTTTTAAAATTTTATTTCTTGTTATTTATTTTCTTTTTCCAGAAATACCTATTGGTTTCTGATTTTCTACTTGTAATCTTTCTATTTTGTTTAAGAAAGACCCTTAAGTTTAACAAGCTTTAGAATCCACAAAACTGAAGTCCATGCCTGCTTTTAAGTTTATAGGGTGATGGTTTTGAGAAGTTGGAATAGTGTTCATTGCACATTCATAGGATGAAGTGTGTTTGGGAAAATTTCATTGTATCTTTGATATATTTGTATTTCAAAGATTTAGGATTTGGGAGAGACTAAAAAGTGAAAAAAAAGGTTTATCAAGGTTATCAAGTATATAAGACAGCAAAACATTTATCTGTTCTGTAAAAGTTTTGAACAGTAATAACACATTTTGCAGCTTATGTTCATTATATCAAAGTTTTCTTTTTGTTATTATTTTTGGAACTTGCTGAAACAATATAGCAAGAGGAAATGAGAAACTTATCTACTGACCTTTTCAGAACACTTTGCTACTTGCTACTTGATGATTTTATGTATGGTCTTGTCCTAAGATATTGTCATTGTTAATTTATGGATTTCTGTATATATAATTTAAAAGAATGTTTATAACTAACTTTTGAAATCTGATTATGGGTTGTTAGGTGAATGAGATTATATCTTTAAAAATTGTATATAAACAGGTATGTTAGACAGAGAGACAATGGTCATACAAAAATAGTATCTGATAAGTTGACTTGGGACATTTATATGTACATTGCCACTTATTTCAACCCTTGACGAGGAGACCTTTATTAAACCACGATGATTACTGAATGTGAAGTGTAACCATGATTATTTTTTATTCAAATATAATTTAAATATTCATCAAAGAGAAGCTATGCTTGAGACTGACAGAGACTATTAACATCAAAAAATATAATTAACTGCATTGGGTATCATGAAGCAGAGTTAGCCAAATAGCCGAGAGGTCTAATTGCTGTAGAGTTTGAGAAGCAATGGTTTTATTTTATGCCGTAGCTGTGGAATTAATAGTAATGTGGTTTCCTATGTGGGCCAATTAAAAGCTGCCTGTTAAGGTTCATTGCTCTATAGGAAACCCATTGAATATCGCTTAGTAAACAGGATTGACATGTCAGTGTGTACAAGAAGATAAAATAGAATAAAAAACATGGAAATAAGACATCGTATTAGAATATCTTTGGAAACTATTCATGGAACATCTTGCCGTGTTGTGGGTGCCGTGGTGTGCTCCCAGCTTCCTCTTTCATTCTCTGGCATTCTTCCCCCAGCTGCTGAGAAACTTGCTCTCTGATGGGGTCATAGCTGTCCCTCTGCAGGAACTGCTAGAGTTCTTAAAACCTTCTTCCCAGATGCAGGCATTCTTTGAATGCTGGGTGCTGCCTCTTCATCCTTTTGCTTCGTTCAGGACATCTCTAAAGGCTCTCCCAACTCCAGAGCTGCCTCCCTGAGGGATTTCCTGGGCTCTGATTGCACCTGCACTGCAGTTCATCTTTGCACTTTGCCTAAGTCTTCGTATCTCAGTGGCTTCCCTGATTGAGATACTCCCAAGTAGCCTCTAGAGATCTCTGCCTCATATCCTACTTCTGTTCACCAACCATAGAAAGGCATGGATATTAAATATAAAAGCAAGTCCTGCCAATGATATCAGATACCTGCATTTAGAAATCTAGCAATTAAGGGTAACAACTAAAGGAATCTTAAAGTAAAAAAAAAAAAATTGTATAATTCAGATCTAAAAATGATTTTTTGCATTCTAAAAATTTATTATTGTCATCTCAACCATTTTCTTTAAAAAAAGTAATATCCTGACCTTTGTAGCTCTATCAAGCTTTTTAGTTAAGTACAAAAAGAATGCATTCCTGATTAGACCCAAAAGATTTTGCCTTGTCTAGGCTGTAGAGATTTAAAAGTGGGCAGACATTCTAATGGCATTTTGACATTAATGAGGTTGCTGAAATGGAAAAGTTTAAGGGTCAAAGATAAGAGCAGTAGCAAGATCTTCCAATGTTTCTTTTCTTAATAATGACATATCAAATATGCTTACTGATCATGATTCCTAACATAAAATATATAATGTTATATGCAACTGTACTACTTTAAGTGTTACATTTTTGTTTTGCAAATAAAAATAACTCTAACATTGTTAAAGTCTGAACTATACCACCTCAAATTCAGTTTGTTAAATTAAGACAACATCATATTTGTAAGTTTTAAGATGTGAAAAATCTTAAAATTGCTGAATAGAGTACAATATGATGATGTCTTTAATCTACAGTGATAGAGATGTTTTTCTAGTCATTCATTATTTAATATGCTTACCCTGTTTAGATCTGTGGCATAAGAGTGCATGTTAGCTTTCAGAAGAGCTCAATGTTTGCTGCTTCACAGCACACAGCCCTGTAGTCCCAAGCCTGCACATGTTGTTAGCGATATTTAAAGCACTTGAGTCTAACATTTATAGGTCCTGATGAACTGAGCGTTTCAGACAAGTTACTGATATGAAGCTAATTCAGGCTAGAAGTATAATATTGAATGAAAGCTTTTTGCCTTCATTGTATTTTTTTAAATGTATATAAATTGTTTATACAAACTGTGTAAATCAGGACAATTTTTAACTTGGCTTGTATTGTATAGTTAATGGAACCATTCTTGGCTTCTGAAAATTACACCTTTGTCTTTCATTCGCTGATTTATGCTACCAAATGATTACTGTGTTCTGTAACATACAAGCTCATATGCCCAATCTATAGGTGTTTATGAACAACCGGCAATGATATATACTTGGAAGAGTACAGACTGATGATTATGGAGCTAATAAATTTTAGATTTGAATTCAGTGTGATGCATGGCATGTGCTTCAGAAATTCCGTAGCTGATTCCTCAAAGATAATATAATCTGGTGAAGAAGGCAGATACATACAGAAATACTTATGATACCAAATCTCCCTTAAAAATACAATAAACATTCATACACTGGTGGAGAAGAGAAAGGGCCGTGCAGTGGGCCTGAGATGGGGAAATGCTGTTGAAGGCATACAGAGGACAGTGCAGTTGCTCAGTGCCTGAACTCAACCTTCTGTACTTTCTATGGAGCATCTTCATCCACCCCCTCCTTCTTTTAGAGCACTGTGCATTCTCTCTTGCATCTGAGCTAAGGAGGAAAGGGTCTTTCAAATATTGTGTTCTTTATATTTTTCAAAATTATGGAATAGTTCTGCAACATACATATTTTAAAAATTATTTTTAACTCTGTAATGTCAGCACAGAAAATGGCAGCGGGGCTTGAGTCTTCATATTAACTTTGAAAGAGTAAGGAGCTTTTTTTTTATAGCAAAGAATAGGAATATACAATTTCTCTGCATTTTATTAGCTTTTCTCTGCTTTGATATTATTTAAATGTAGCATATTTAGGGTATTACTGTTTTCACAATTGTAGATACTTTGGCACCTAGATTATAGGAACAGACCTTGCCATCTACTGCTTTTGTTAGTATCAGAATCACAGGAGGTCATAAAATTTTCATATATTTTCTCCCTTCCTTCCTTCATTTCCTCCCTCTTTCCTCTTTTCCTCCCTCCCTCCCTTCTACTGTCTATGTATCTATCTATGTATCTCTCTATCTTTCTTTCTTATTAAAGATAATTTCTTGCCTTTGTGACTGAGTTACAGCAAAAGGATACTTCCCTTGATCTCTGCTTTTTAGAAAAGAGCTCTTTGGGAAATAGGCTGTAAACTGAATGCTTATGAGTTGGTGTTCACTTATCAGGAATGCCATCAGCAATGCCTTGTTGCTTTCTTATCAGCTACTTCCTGCTGTCAGCTTGGCACTTATTTCAATAGAAAAGGATTTGCATCAAATGTAATGCCTTATTATATACAGCTAACATGGGGTTTTTAATTGTGCAAACACATGAAACTCCTGCAGTGGTAGTCAATTTGATAAAAGGATTAGATTATGAATATTTTGTCATGATTAAAGATTAGTTCTGATTTATCAGAAGTAAGCCAGTGAAATTTGTCATATATTTATTACTCAGGTGAGTCTCCATTAAATTTGAGAGTGTATGAACCACAAAGTATCCATCTCTTTATAAGTCTCTGATGAATTTGGTTATTTATATTCAGATTATCAGTATTAAGGATCTCCAAACACCCCACATACACCTTTCATACCTACTCTGCTGCTCAGGCTATCTCAAAAGAATTTGTTTCCAGCTTTTGGCCTTTATTTTTTTATTTAAATCTGTCTCTTTCTCTCTCTCTCTGTTCTCTTTTTTTACAGAATAATTGGGTAAATATCTATACAGAATTTCTACAGTGTGTGTGTGTGTGTGTGTGTGTGTGTGTGTGTGTATGTATATATATATATATATTTTTTTTTAAGGAAATGATAACTGGTATATATCACAAGACATTTTGAGTTGTTCTTTCCTTAAAATACTTTTGATTAAAATAGAGCAGAATAAGAATTCCAGTATAGAAAGTTTTTATTGAATAAGTACTTGCTGAAAATAGAACAAGGCATTAGGATGAATTTGAAAGAAGCCTGACATCTAAGAGAAGGGTAAAACTAAGGTCCTGGAAGCAAATCAAGGTCACTGTGTGAAACCTGATCCATTCAAGTGCCCAACCCCCTTTGGAGTATTTGGGAAATAAATAAACAAGAATATATGATCTATACAATTTAACCCTAGACACATGAAATACTTGGTGAGTTGAATAACTAAAATGCAAAATGTAGAAGAGGTGACAAAAAGCAGAATGTGATTAATTGTCAAATTAATTACATTGACCTTTAGTACTGTAAGTACAGGAGGGAACTATCACTTCATGTTTGGGTGGCCAGGGGAGAAGTGCATACCTTTTGGCCAGCACAGTTGCTGCTGGCTTCCTTCCATCTGCCTCACGATGCTCTGTGTGTGTGTGTGTGTGTGTGTGTGTGTGTGTGTGTGTGTGTGTCCCCACATGCATGCACGCTCATGTGTTTTCAGGAAAACTTCCTCAAGAATGTGAGGAGCAGTGGCTGTTCTTGGGCTTCTGCAGAGGGCACCCCTGGGAACTGGAAAAGGCTAGGCTAGAAGTGTAGTATCCTAAGCTCTGATAGTTTCCCACTTGAGGGACTTATGTTCCTTCAAATGCATCTTCTGGGGAAGGAAGAAATAGTTTAAGAAGCGTTTATAGTAATTCATTATTGTGCTGAGTTTTAAATTACATAGATCTCAAAATTCTCAAAATCTACATGAAAAGGTTGCACTTCCTGCCATGCTTTTTGTGGAAACCAGTACTTAGCTGCACACATGGAGTAGTTGGTATAGTAGAGTTGCTTTTTTGTAGGGTGTGGTTTTGGTAATTCAGACAGATTCTCTAGGCCTTAATTGTTTATCCATATTCATAAAGGATTATATTAGATAAGTGATTTTAAAATTGATTTCCTGGAGAACCTCAGGCTTAGAGGTAAGTGAGGTGAAGGGGAAGGGAGAGCAAAGGGAGTATCTTGGAGCAAAATTTCAGCTACCACACTTCCAGGCCCGGCCCCATTCTCCATTTCTAATCCAAGGCAGTTAAGCAGGGTTTTTTGTTTGTTTGTTTTCTGTTTTACTTTTTTACATGGTGCATTACAATTGTACTATATACTTAACAGTGGGATTCATCATGCCATATTTGTACATCCACATAACATAATTTGATTAATCTCATTTAATTTCCTAAGTAAAAATTTTCTTGACATCAAGGTTTTGTGGCCAGAATTTGATAGTACTGTATTTGATGATGATTTAGAATTAATGCTCAAACTTGTTATTAACATATTTCATGCTGATAAGATTTTTAAACTGGGGGAAAAATATTTTCTTAGAACTGAATGTTTTTATGAAAATTCCTGGGAAGATGGGATGTAACTTGACTAGAAGGGTAGAATCTCAATAAGTAAATGACAAGGTATATTCTTTCTAGATTGGAAAGAGTGACCTAAGGAAACATAGGTCATGGTTTTTGTGAGGTACAAAGTTAAAAATAGGTAGTTAGGAAAAGATTCATGTAATCTTTTTTTGTGCAAAGTAGTTGCACAGGATTTTGAGAATGAGTTTTCCCTATGTTTACCTTTGGAAAAATATGAGGTCTAAGAATTTCCCGTGCCCTGCAACATTGATTTATTAAATCTTTTCATATTAAGATATTATTCATACTTTACAGAAGATATTTGTATGCATTTTTTAATAAACAGGGTCAAATATTTTACTACCAAAATATCTTAGAAGTTGAGTCAGGAAAGTAAATTAAGATAGAAGTAATAATAAGAAAAGTGTAGTTAGCTGAAAAATAAGTTTGGTGAAGAAATAAAGTATTCAAAAAATGCAAAATTTAGCATGGTTAATGAATAACAAAGCTTTCCTGACTCTTGTTCAAAAAAATCAATGACTTGGGCTGTGGCTCGGTGGTAGGGCACTTGGCTAGCATGTGTAAGGCATCGAATTAGATATCCAGCACTGGGAAAAACCCCAAATAAACAAACAAAAATGTACTAATAGAATAAAGAGTCATTTTAATAAAAACTAATATCCCTTTCCAAAAGGGATTAAAATAGTTGAAATATATTTTCAAATTTCACATAGTGCAAGATTTTTAAAAAGTCACACTTCCAATGTCTTAGGATGATTTTACTTCTGCACTTAGATTTTGTAAGAAGTTTGTCAACATCATTACCTTACTGTAATCACAGTGAGGTCTGTAAAAGTGGAAATTATTTACACTAGCTATCAATTAGACTAGAAATTTGCTTGTCTTATTTATATTTGTTATAATGCTGACCAAATGGCACCCTCTCTAACATTTTCAGAGTCAGAAAAAAAATCCTTATGGCATAATTTTCTTATTACAAAATCATATCCAAACCAAGGGAGTAATCTTTAATATGAATTTAAAATAGCAACAACACAAATCTAGTTTACTGGGTTTTGCCCTCTAAGACTCCTTTTAGTTGCAGGTTCTTTTGCATTATTTCAAACTCTAATCCTCTGAGCGGGTAATTAACGGACCAGAAAAGCCATTTGTGGAAAAGAAGAGCCATAAGGGTGAAAATATTTCTTCACTGAATGATCTTTAAGAAGTAAATAATTACAAACAGAAAAGATTCAGGATGACCAATCTAAACCTGAGGATAATTAGAAGGAATAGAGTATGAAAATCGAACTGCTTGGCATGTACAACAATTCTCATATCATAACAAAACTAATTAAATATTTAGAAACCAAAATCCCCTCACAATTTGATGAAAAATAACCCACGACAAAAGGGTCTGTAACTTTGCAGATAATTAGCAAGGGTTATAGGAAGGAAAAACATCACAGATTGGCTCCAAGGCTCTGCAAGGTCACGTCTTATTACACAGTGTCTTTTATATAGTCTGGTAACAAGTTTCTTGCTAATTTAATCTAACTAGGGCATCCCATAGCGATTTCCCATTTCCCTTGTTAAAAATGTGATAGTTTCTGCAAGTGCAAACTGTAGTAGGTTAACATTTTTATAAATAATTGCTTTTAACTGATACAGGTCATAATTTTTTTTTTTAATTATTAAAAATGGAGGTCTTGAAAATTTGGGCACAGATGCAAAATTTTAAAAAAATATTTTAAAATTTTATTGTTTATTTCTCTACTTAAATTATCTTATTCCTTTCATTAAATAGTTAGACCTGATGACCCAGTGAATGAAACTTAGTCTCAGTGGCATGCTTTGTAAATAAATACTTCTTATTTTGCTAATAAAAGCAAGCACATTTATGTTGAATGTGCATTTCTGTAAACAAGTGATTTTGTACTGGATTAATAAGGCTCTGAATAAGTCAAGCCTCATTTGCATTAAACTGACCCCAAGGTCCAGTAAAAACTGCAAGGAATTTCAGAGGTTTCTATAACATAGAAAGTTGTTTGTAGCACAGCATTTCATTTAAAAATGCTTGTTTTAGTAATTAATGTGAAATTCTGAAGTAAAAATCTGAAGTTTCTAAAATCCATATTAACTATAAATTTTAAAATATACATGCTTTGTGTTTATGATTCCTGGGACAATATTTTACCCAGGTGCAAAATGATACTGCAAGATATCACTTTTATGTTATTCCTGTTTTCAACATCTGAAAAATGGAATGGCAACTTTCTAGAAATGAGTTTGAACAGGATCTTACTGTCAGGCTTCTGTTGACTGGCTTTAGGTTACCTAATACTTACATTATGGAGAAAGGGCTGTCTGTTTCTCTTATCCACAACATTCTTTTTCAGTCAAATAGATTTATGTTTATATTCGGTTCTCAATTATATTTTATGGTTATTATTTAAATAATAAGTCGGGGTTTTCTATTTTCTTTTTTGGTATATTCAGTTTCAAAGATTTAATCACAGTTGTAAACCTAAAAAAATCAGGATTGTGTAAATTTTCCTAATTTTAGTATCCATGCATCTGTCCATATTCAAGCATATTATCCTCTCAGAGTTTTGTACAGTAGCAACTGCATTTCAGCAATAATTTCAGAATACTTTAAGTAACACAATGTGGTGTGATGCATAAAGTGCCTAAAGAATTAAATTCTATGATAGTTAGAAATTTTATGCTTCTCAAATTATTAAATTATGAAAGCATACTCGTGACAAATGAGAATATTACTATAGAACACCTTTTTTGCCATATTAATTACACACCATTTAGCGTTCTAATGTTATGTTTACCTAGCAATTAGTTAAGCTCACAAACCATGATTTAATAAATATTTAAAGAAAGGAGAACCTAATTTTGTTGGCTCCACAAAAGTTTAGATGATATAAGAACATTTCATTATTAAAAAAATAGAACAAAGGTTTGATTTAACATTCAACAGTTTCCCTTTTGCATTGGAGAGAATGATTGCAACCCTGTATCTTGAGCATAAATTCTCTGTATCTCCTTTAGTTCACTTCATTACTTTGTTTGAGCAAATCTGTCTGCATTGAAGCTCACCTATTCCTGCATTATTAAGGTCATCTGCTGTGTTTGTAAAAATTTGTTCTAAATTTGGAGTGATATAAACAAGTGTTCTAGTGACCAGAGTACTAGATCTTTTGGAATTGTTAGTGCATATGGAATGATTGGAAGTTAAAGAGTATTTTTTTTTCCTTCCTCTTAAGCAGATAATCTGTATTTTAAGTGTTTCTTATCAGCTTTCATGTTACAAAACTGTCCAAATTGACAGAATTCTTTTGAGAAGCAGAGCTGATTGAAACAGAATTGGATATCTCTGGTGTTTATTCTCGGTTAAGCATGTTGTATTTACAAGCAAAAATAACCAGGTTAACCTTAAATTTATCATTTTATTCATTCAGAAACACTTACTGAATTCTTATTATGTGCTAAATATATAATCAATTCCAATACGAATTTATAAATTGGCAGTGTTTCTTTCTTCTTCTCTTTAGTTCCCTCACTCATCCCTTTGTGGCAAGGTTTCTAAATTTTCTTAACTTGTGCATTTGAACAGAATAAATATACTGATCAACATATAATTTATTCTTGTGTAGTAATTGAGGCTTGGGAGTGGATGTCATTCTTATTCCCATTAATTAGATTATGTATTTCTATTAAATGATTCAGCTAGAGATTTTGTGTTCATTTAGGATGTATAATTCACCTGTGGTTGTGGACTAAAGGTTCTTCTAGGATAGTCCTGTGAATTTTCTGTTTATATCTGGCCTTTTGAAAAGAGATGTCATCACGTGGTATTTTGGTACCTTGAAAGCATTTATTTCATCTTTAGAAAAGTGAGCAGTTTTAACTAAGAGGTAACTTAGTGGGAAAAAAAGACATATTTTATATTGAAGTTTAAAAATAACAGATGCCAATTAGAGAAAGAAATCATTGAGGCAATTTTCACTTAACGTAGAATCTCAATAATAAAGAGTTGTATTTCAAAGGACAATTTCAAATTTAAGCAAACTTGAATTTAGTTTTTGTCATGATACACTGAGCTGTTGAATGCTGAAGTATTTGTTCAAGTTGGTGGATTTTGCATTTTTAATCTTCCTTAGAACTGTGGTGAATAATGGCCCCTGGCAGGAGATAATGAAATTTTCTTAATTTATATTTTCAAGTAGAAGCTTCAATTGAAAATGGCATCCTATGGCCTGGAGACATAGCTCTAGTGCAAGTTTCAGGGGAGCTACAATAATAATGCAGTGCCATCAGTGACGGGGGAAAGATGGGACAGTGAAGAAGTAATTTAAGGAAGAAAAGGAAATGCACCAAAGCTTTATTGTAGCATATCTAATGATCTGCTGAAGATTCCCAGTGGTTTTTGG
The DNA here is from genome assembly GCF_964194105.1 of Spermophilus citellus. Lineage (NCBI taxonomy): Eukaryota > Metazoa > Chordata > Mammalia > Rodentia > Sciuridae > Spermophilus > Spermophilus citellus. Next base: position 70,356,612 of record NC_138191.1, on the reverse strand, counting down.
AGCATGACTGGAGAAACTAATGTTATCTTGCCAAAACAGAAGCTCTTGCTTAATCAGCAGAACAAGGCTATTGATTAAAACACCTCTCACAATAGATTACACATGGAATCTCATCTCCATACTTTGCACTTGGTAAAGAGTAATAATGAGCATAAGATAATCAAAAGAAGAGTAAAAGCAATTTGTTGCGCATTGTACAATTCAAGATTAGAGTTGCAGTAGAAACAAATTTGCATGAATAGTTTGGCCGTTTTTTAAAGCTGTACACAGGAAGGACTAGTAGTACAAGGATGGCTCCGGAAAAGGAAAAGTTCTTTTGCTTCTCTATGATTTTTGTAGATCTATGTCCACTTTATATGAGGGGCATCATTATTGATATTTTCCCTGATGGTGGCAATTCACACTTGTTGACATTTGTTTTCCAGGCATTTTGTGGAAGAGTTTTCCTGCTTTATCCTGTTAATCTTTAACACAGTTCTGTAACAGTTATTACATTTTACAGAAGAGAAAGCCAAGAGGAAAGGCTTAATGCATTGCTTATGGTCTCAGTTAAGTAAGCAGCCAACTTGAAACTTACACCCTATTTCTTTCTGATTTTAAAGCCTTTGCTTTTAAACACTAATCTTCCCAATTAGCACATGATTTTTCTTCATAACAGAGGGTATGTTTTTCGATACAATTTGTTCCAAGATTATAATCAGTAATTTGTGCATTGTGCTGCCTCTCACTTATTTTTAAAGGTTAAGGAAAAGGTATATATAAATAATTTGTATTAGTGTTCCATAAGCAACAAAACTTATTTATTTCCACAAAAATACCTTTCTTCAAAATACTTCTGTTAATCTGTGCGTGACATTTTCTATGTAATTTCTATTTACTAGTATATAAATTAATGACATACTTTTATAAAGTGCCTTTTCAATAATTAGACTTTTTTTCTTAAGAACTTTGATTTAAAAATGTACTGTGGATGCTCTAAAAGTTCTTATTGAGACCAGAGAACATTTATTCCACATCAAAAATAAAATATACTGTTTACAATACATTTTCATTTTTGGTATCTGCTGATTGTGATTGTTTAGATATATATTTGATATTTCTTAAAGTATTTTTCAACATTTCTTCTCCTAAAGATTGTGCACAAGCCTGAGCAGTATCACTAATTTTGAACAATTACTCTGATTTTTTTGCTAATCACAAAATGTATTCAGTAAATACGAAGTGAATTGAGCAACTAATCTCTAAAATTATTTCTTCAGCTTTTGGAGATGAACATTTGGATTCACTTCTTTTATTTTCGTCCTCCCCACATTTAGGGTAAAAACAATATAAGGATGAGTATAAAAATAATGTCTAAAATTCTACATTTTTACCCCATTTAAACCAGCTTAGGACCAAAAAGGCAGAATCTGGGATTTTCTTTGTTTTGTCTGATGGATTTAATCAGTAAGATGTAAGTTTAATGAATATTAATGTGAGAAGTAATGCTTTTATTCTGGTATTAGAACATGAAAGTGTTATAAAGCATTTATTAGTGGATTTATTTTATTATATATGGGATTTTTATGTTGAATGTAGTACTGTTAGTCAGTTTTTCTTATATGACCAAAATATCTGATAAGAACTTAAAGAAGGAAAAGTTTATTTTGGGCTATTGCTTTTTGAGGATCAGTCCACCATGGCTAGCCAACCTCATTGCTTTGGGTCTGAAGTAGGGAAGAACATTGTGGCAGAGGGTATGGAGTAGGAAAGCTACTGGCCTCATGCTAGACAGGAAATAGAGAGAGTGGAAAGGGCCTCAGGAAAGTTGAATTCTTGCATGCCCCCAGTGACCCACCTCCTTTAGCCATGCCCCACCTATCTACAGCTACCACCAAGTCAGTCCATTCAAACTAGGATGGACTGATTAGGTCACAGCTCTCACAATACAAACATTCCACCCGTGAACATTACTGCATTAACACAAGAGAGTTTTGGAGACACCTCATATCTAAACAATAGCAGGGACTATATGTAGTCTTTATAATTGTGAGCAAGGTAGAGGAGAAAATCTTTTGTTTTTCTAATTTCAAGTTTATTAAAACTTTAAATGTACAAATTATCTAGGTTGCAGATTGTCAAAAGATCAACTCAATGAAATCCACATTTAAAAACAGAGCAGGGGAAGAAAACAAACATAAAACAGCCCCAAACAATGAAAATAACATAAAGGAGACTCATCAGCAAGTCTCTAAAACTTAAAATTTGACAGAGAAAGGAAATAATACATTTACACAATTCACCTATCCACTCTTGATTCATGATCAAATTTTTTTATTTTATCACATATATGGTTATTTTCTTGACTCTATGATTTTTGGTTTTAGAAATGGCTCTAGAGAAATATTAAAAATGATCAAATGTGTTGAATTTGGGACTAAGTAATACTTCTAGATTTACCTTCTAGGTAGTATCAAATCATGAATTATACCCCTGATATTGATTAGATATTTGTAAGCCCTGCTATTATGCCCCTGTTTTCTCTCTAAAAACAGTTATTTTTATTGACTTAGATTTGAGCCACTCATAAATATTTGAATATGCAATTCAAAGATTAAGTATAGAAAAATTAGCAGTGACTACAATGGATCATATTTTGTTTTTAATTGTGACTTCTTCCTATGGAACATAGTTTATTTTTATAGATTGTCAAACATTCAATCCAGGTAATGTTGGAGATTTTCATTAGCTAGTACATTTTTAGGAAAGGATTATACTTTTCCTCTTATCTGTTAAAAAGGGTGTATATGTGATATATGCATGTACTTAGATATGGTACTTTTTTTGACTTTCCATGTCAGGAATTGACAAATAATTAGATGGTTTATTTAAAATCAGGACAACTAAAACCCTTAATTCCTATGTTTAAAATTAGGAAAGAACACACTGTTGTAAATTTTGTTACATACTCTTGCTTCAGTTGAACTCATAACTTGTTTTCTATTTTACGGGTATTTAGTTTTATAGAGCTCAAGCATATGTAACCATATGAATTTATTTTTATTTTTATTTTTATTTTTTTATTTATTTTATTTTATTGGTTGTTCAAAACATTACAAAGATTGCAGAATCACATCGGTTACACATCCACATTTTTACATAATGCCATATTGGTAACTGTTGTATTCTGCTACCTTTCCTATCATCTACTATCCCCCCTCTCCTCCCCTCCCCTCCCATCTTCTCTCTCTACCCCATCTACTGTAATTCATTTCTCTCCTTGTTTTTTTTTTTTTTTCCCCATTCCCCTCACAACCTCTTATATGTAATTTTATATATCATTGAGGGTCTCCTTCCATTTCCATGCAATTTCCCTTTTCTCTCCCTTTCCCTCCCACCTCATGTCTCTGTTTAATGTTAATCTTTTCCTCCTGCTCTTCCTCCCTGTTCTGTTCTTAGTTGCTCTCATTATATCAAAGAAGACATTTGGCATTTGTTTTTTAGGGATTGGCTAGCTTCACTTAGCATTATCTGCTCTAGTGCCATCCATTTCCCTGCAAATTCCATGATTTTGTCATTTTTTAGTGCTGCGTAGTACTCCATTGTGTATAAATGCCACATTTTTTTAATCCAATGAATTTATTTTTAAATACAGCATCTAAAGCTATCATGTTTTATGTTAGTAGTTCTCAATCAATCATCTGAGCAAACTTCAGAATCACCATCAGAACCTTAATACTGCCATGACTAGGTACCTAATCCCAGGCTTTCTGAAAGCTGGTATTTCTGGATGGGTCTGATAATTTGCATTTCTAACAATCTCCCAAATTGATTCTGGTTTGAAGACCACACTTTGCAAAACACTATGGTTTTAACTACCCCAACTCAGCTGTGAACTTTATAAATACAAAATAACAACAACAACAACAACAAAAAAAAAAAAAACAGTTATTTGAAAGTTGAAATGTTTAAAACATGTCTAGTATCCACTATTTTATGATGAACTATAGTTGCAGTTTCTTTGAATTGTGACCAGTGGTTTATCAGTTTTAAAATCCTTGTTCTTTCTCTTCTGCCTTGTACTCATTTATACTCAATTTTCATGCTTAACATCTTAGAAAAGTGTAGGTTCTCAACATAGTAACAAATCCACATGGTATTCTAGAGAATACTGATATTTTAATTGCTAATACAATGATAAATTTATTGATAATAAAATCTTTTTATGTGGGGGAAGAGGGAGAAATTCACACCAGAAACTATGCACTAAGAATGCAAACCACCGAATGCATTTCCTTTCTTGGCTTAGTGTGCCTCTTTATTTTATTTAAAATAGAATGAAAACTTAAAGCTGAGCCCTTGGTGGAAATTTACTTTGCTTTTGTGGCTAAGAAATTGCTTTCTTTTTCTCCATTTTTTGAAATGATAGCAATTGATAGTTTTATAATCTTTCTGACAGTTTATCAGTCAATGAACTTTTAGATTTTTCTTAGCATTAACAGATTATATTGGGTATTTCTTTCCCCCTCCTGTTTCCAAATTTACTCTGATTGGAGAATTTAAGGCCATTTCCTTCATTCACAAAGGAATAAATGGTCTGTATTTTTATTTTCACAATTTGGTTCTCTAAAAGCTTAGATTCATTTCCATGCATAAAGGTACTGGTAAGCATGGCTCTGGTTTTCTTATTCTTTTTACAGTTGAGTTCCTTTTTTTTTGCTTACTCTTTATTATTTCAGTCCTAAAATTCCCAATTTTTCCTCAAGATTAATTTCTCATACTTCATATTTCTATATTGTGAATTTTCAAATGTAAAATGACATTTTTAATATCACTAAATACTGTGAATTCTAGAAATCTATATAATTTTATTTGCAGGAACTACATTAAGTTTTCTTCCCTTCAGTTTCACTTAAGAAAACAGACACAGAGTTAACATTATTTACTGCATTAAAGTGAATGCTTTGTACAATGAGATTAAAGAAATAAAAATAATGGGGTTGGCATAAACTATCATAATCACCTTTGACATTAATTTTAACTCATAATTGTGGTAAGATGATTAATGCAGAATTGTTCGGGAAAGATTATATATGGGCAGTTATTTTTCATTTTATGGTATTGGTCCTCGTTCTATCAAAATTGTACGAGAAGCTGCATTGCTTCTGTCTTATTTACTTCTTGAAAAATGTACCGTGACATTGAGAAATAGAATATAAAAGGTTTCTAATTCCATATCAAAGTCATATTTATTCATCTGATTGATCATGGGGAAAATTTGGTACTCTACAATGCATTCTTTATTTTATATTTATTTTTTGGAAGGTGATATAGATTCTCAAATCTTTGAGGTACTTTTCTCCTTCATCTATTTCAACCTTGAAGACAAGCCCTTTTCTCTTTTCCCTACTCATACTTTGGTGATATGAGAGGAGCCTTCAGTGAGAAAGGAAGGGTAATGAAGTATACAACAAGTTTGTCCATTAGTAGAATTGTTACTTTATGCAATTTCTACAATGAGTGATTTTTAAAAATATATATTTTTAGTTGTAGTTGGACACAATAACTTTATTGTATTTATTTATTTTTATGTGGTGCTGAGGATTGAACTCAGCGCCTCACGCATACTAGGTAAGCACACTAGCCCTGAGCCATAGCCCCAGGCCCAATGATAGTATTTTAAAGTTATTGGAAACAGCAGAATTTGGTTGAATGGTTATGAAATGTATACTGAGGGAGTATATGAAAGGGATATCTGACATACAGAAGTTTATATTCCTCATATCTGAGAGATGTGAACATGAGATAACGTGAGGATCCCTATAGGTATGAATAAACACAAGAAAGGGAATAAAAGGACATTAGTTTTTGATGATGATCAGGTTACTGATTGAAGATTCCTGGGAGATCAAACATCTTTAAAAAAGTGGTGAGACCTCTTCTTGTTGTACAATATAAGAAAGAAGAAAAATGTAACATCAGAATTCTGTTTTTGTACTGATTGAAACGTTAGATATTGAGCTAGAGAAACCCTAAATCCACATGCTCTTTAAATTTCAGGATATACAATAGGTTTTGTGATTCATGTAGATTTTTAAATTAATTTTTTAACTATATTACAGCAGAATGCCTTACAATTCATGTTATACATATAGAGCACAATTTTTCATATCTCATGTAAAATTAATTCATTTACAATAAATGGTGAACCACTGGCAAATGTCTTCAAATTAGTAAACAAATTTAAGAGAAACATAAAGAGAAAAAAACACAATATTGTAAAAGACTGACAGTACACCATGTATATCGTCCATGTTCTTAAACATTACAGTTATGTGTGTGTTTTGAAAATGAGTGCCACACTGCATTATAGAGTATTCATGAGGAAAGCTACTCATTATTTTAAATATTTGTACAAGCAATATTCATTGTCATTTATTTAACATTTATGATCCATTTGAAGTTTGCTATAGTATATTTTGAATTATGAAGTGTGCTTATTTATGCTTGTAAATGTTTTCACATTTTGTCTGTCTTCAAAAGAGAAGCAACTTGGTTCTGGGTCGATGACACCAAGGTGCATGAGTTAACATATCCACCCTCTTAACGTGATTCTGCTTCTACTGCCGTTTGGTTAGTTGTGCTAGAAATGGGGCCACCTCTTCAGAATTCTTTGTAGTGTTATTTTGTAGTTTGGTTATTTTATGCACTATAGAATATTTGGTATTCAAATTGTTAAATAAATTTTGTTATTATGCTGTTGTTCTGCTTGCTTTGCCTTTTTAATGCATATAAGATCAGAAAACACAATAAAACTCCTGCAAACATTACATTCTATGGGGTTGTAATCAAATTAAATTATAAAAGAAATAGTTCTTGCCTTTACCAAGCTTATAAAAAGAACATCTGGACCAGTTTATAGAACTTAAATATCTTGCCTAGAATTCTGACTCAATTCTACGACTTTTGATGATGAAAATGACAACCAAAGAAAATTCTGTAGAATTATATGTAGGACACTTTATGCTTTATGTTACTGACATTCTTTTTAATGTTTAGAAGAACCAAGGTACATTGTCCTGTCATTAATAGTGTGAGCACATTGATCTATGAAGGTAAAAATGATGCTTAGATATTTAGTATGTGCTAAAGGCTTTAAAAGGATTCTGTCATTTATGCAGGCCATCATATGTAAGGTGAGATTTCCTAGCTTGGTATTCAAGAGTGTAGACAGTGGATTTGAGGATGCTTTAACATTGTTTTTATATTATTAAAACTTTCATCTTAGCTATTCAATTTATAATTACATGTTTCTGGTCATAGTATTATTATTATTATTATTTGCAATTTTAATTATTAAGTATATCAGCAGGTATCCTGGTAAGCTCTTTTTCTCCCCTAGTACATGTTGAATATGTCAAAGATTCAAATTAAAATGTATAATATTGTAATAATGGAGAACTATGAGCTGTGTTTTGCTTATAGTTAAAATTTAGTGTAACCTAATCTAACTTTGTAGCTCACAAAGTTAAAGGAAATATAACTTCTTTAATTATTTAATAATGTAGCACAACCTAATGCCACTTGAATTTTTTTTTATGCTTCTGGTTTCTTAAAGAAAATACAAATTAGTTCTACATTAATATTTCATATGTAAAAGCAATCAAATATGTCACACAAGTTTGATTCATTCTGTTTTCCAGGTGCAACAATCGAACACAATGTATAGTAGTTACTGGGTCAGATGTATTTCCTGATCCATGTCCTGGGACATACAAATATCTTGAAGTCCAATATGAATGTGTTCCTTATAGTAAGTATGAAATTTATATTTTTCACTTTCCCTGGCATTCTTCGTTGATGCTGAAAGACTACACATGTGAAAGCAGCATATGTTTATGGCCTACAAAACCATTATGCATGCAGAGCACTAACAGACTCGGGACTCCAATTAGCTTCATGAAGTGTGGAAGGAAGCCATAGTGTGATGCTGGCCAAGTGTCTGTCTGTGTTCTTAAGTGTTTGGCTTTTAAGGCTAGTGTTTTTCCAGAAAACAAACTTGAATTAGCTATTCAATAGGGCAGATAGAAATCTGTACTTTTGCCCAATACCAGTTGCTGACAAATTGGTTTGGCTCATGGTTTTCTAAAGGAGGAATTGACTTCAGTTTTAATCTTGAGCTACTTGAATGGCTACCTGCTGTCGTGGTAACTTTGTAAAAGCTACCCTTGCAGAAACTGAGGCAAGTGTTGCCCTTTTTGATTCATGTCCTTGAAGGGAGCATTCCTTTACTAGATTCAGTGATGAAATCTTATGTTTAAAAAGATGAATCAAACAAAATCTTGTACATATTTTAATTTTATAGCATCATATTTAAAAATCCTGCAGAGGCATATTTGAAATTAAATTGAAAAACAAATTTTTTCGATAGGCTTTGGCTTATTTATACTCTAATGCTGTATAGTTTTCCTTCAAATATTCCTACACTTTCAGTAGGGGGAAGAAAAAAACACAACATATTAGACAACTTAAAAGTTTAAATATATTTCCTGATTTTCACAAGCTAGTTTGATAGAGTTGTCTATTTACTTTTTAAATGGGGAAAGGTGAAAAGGGGTAAGTCATGTCATTATTAGTTCACAAGTATTTGAATTAAAAGTGTTCCGGGAGAACTTTTACTGATTGGAGAAAGTTTTTACACATTTTCTCCCATTTAAAAAAAAATACAAAACAAAAACAGATTTGCAGCCAGATGTGGTGGCATGCCTGTAGTTCTTGCTTCTGGGGAGTCTAAAGCAGGAGGCTCACCTGAGGCCAGGTGTTTGAGTCTATGCTGAGTAACAGTGAGACCCTGTCTCAAAGGAAAAAAAGCAAACCAAAAACAACCCAGATAGGTATGCTGTGTCTAATGTGTTGGTAACACATCCGTACACATATTTTAAAGGCACTCTCTCTGTCCTCTCTGCCAGTTTTGATAAATTGGCATTTTGTGATATCATTTAAAGGCCAAACACAGATTATCTTTTCTTTTCATCCCTGCTCTGTGTTCCTGTGTTACTGTGAAATGGATGCTTTTTTTTTATGTTTTCAGTATTTTCTATACCATTTGTAGGATTGGAAGCCTACTGAGTGCACTGATCTCTATATCATTTCTCCAGTGTGTAGTGTTGGTGGCTTATATAATCATTCTCCTGTGCCACTAGAGGAACATTGTATTCTTTTGAGCTAACCAAAATTTTGTTCCATGAAGTCCCTTTCACTTGAATTCAGCATGGTTTCTGTCCTCAAATTAGAGAAGGAATACAGCATCCATTCCCAAACAGTGGAATCAGTCAGAGCTGCCAAGAATTGTGTCTTTCTGGAACCAGTTCCTGTTATCTAGTCTATAGACCAAGAACAGTGTTAAGCAAATATTATTTTCAGACTCTTAAGTAATTTCTTGCGCTGTTAAAGAAAGGAAAATGTGGATATCTTCTGGAACATCTAACTTTCAAAATTTTACTTTTTCAGTTCTCCAGAAGTATTGTACATTGTGCACTAAACTTGCAAATAGCTATATTCAGAGAAGTATTTGTTCTTTTTAGTTTTTGTCATTTAAAATAAAAAGAAACACAGTAAATAATTTGCTGTTACTTTTCTAGATGTTGCACGAGGCAGCAATAAGTCTATGGCTTTTTATTTTAAAGCACTCCTTGCTAAAGAATAGAAGTAATTACAATTCCTATATACCGTACAGTAGTGACACACTATAAATTATATGATCTTGACTACTATTTAAATTCAAGAGGTCTTTTTAGATTATTCTAATTCTTATATAGGACCATGTGTTTCCATATTTCTTTCTTGGTTTCCTCTCCATTTATTTACTTATTTATTTTTTGTGCTTTGTTCCCTTTGTTGGCGGGGAGGGATGTTGTGCTATTATATCCTTTGCTCACACCTCCTTTTATTTTAAGCATCTAGCTTTTATTTTCTCATTGTTTTAAAAAGTGTATTTGTATTTTGAAAAACTTACATCCCCATTTCACACTTTCTTGTGAAATCAGATCACATTTAATCCCTTTTGTTTTCACTTGGCTTTATGCCAGTTTCTGCTAAAACGCATCCTCCAAGACCTTATACCCAAACTGTTTCCTTCTAGCAAAAATCAATTTCAGAAATTTTTCATGACTTATGAAAAATTCACAATAAATTTGCTCGTCAGATAGCATTAGAAATACTGTTGTTTTGGTTCATTTTAATTTGTTTATAAACAGGCACATGTATAATATGTGACTTTGGTACTTGCCCAGATAACCTTTGCACCAACAATGCATGTATATAAGGCATTCTTTGTTGTTGACCAACTGTTACAAATTGCATATATGTGTATTTAAAAGAAGTTCCAGGATCTTGGAGGATAAAGGAGAGTAAGCAGCTTGGGATTTTGCATCCTATGGGTAGTATGTGTTTTTCATTTGGGTACCCTCTTTTTTCAAATTTCCATTGTACATGCTAATGATTCCATGTTAGGTATGAGATATATTTAATGAGAATGACAATAGCTTTGCTATTGACTAATCATTACTAATAAATAAGTGTGAGATTGTTCAAAATGAAATAGTGTGTCACTTCAGATACAGAGTATGTAGGCTGCAGTTAGTTTGGGTAAATTCTTGTCTTGTGTATCTGTGTAGTCCTCCACTGATGTCAGTGGATCATGTACTTGTGTGTTTGGTCTATAGAAAAGTAAATGTATCATTATGAATTAATTAGTAGAGCCTCTTAAGACAAGTTTCAGTATATGGCATGTGATAAAGATTGCTGATTTCATTAATTTTATTATTTTTATATTCTGGTTGATAGACTTGGCTGATTCGACATATCTATCCTTTGGGTTTTCATAAAAATCATTATGTAGGAATTGTCTTTTGTTTTAAAATTTTATATCTTACATGATTCGTTAATCATCCAAAGTTTTTTTTTATTATTACATTTGGATGTTATTTCCCAGTTTTCACCAGAGCTATAAATTGAAGACAATTCGTATCCGTTTTCTTTTCCTTTCAAATAAATGATAGTAGTTATATCACAAGTAAATTAAGATTTCTCTGTATGATATTTTTCTCAGTAACTACACTGTCATTTTAATAAAATGTATCAAATGAATAAAATTAATTGATTTATTTTAGTAAACTCTTCCTTTCCTTAGGAATAAAAACACAGCTGTGTATAAATATATTCTGAGAATTCACAACACTGATGATTTCTCTTACCATTTTTCCACAATGCCCTTTTATTAATGATTCTAAGCAGGTATATTTTTGCTCTTCACTGTAGAACCATTTTAGGACAGGTGGTTTATAAACAAGTATTGTTTCCAAGACAGCAACACTGAATCTCTCCTGTGTACCAGATGTAGTCAGAATCACACATTATAGAAAAAGTATGTTTCCTGAAAGTGGTTAAATTTAAGACCAAATTGGTTAGGGGAAGTTGTGACTTAACGTAGAAATTTATATGCTGTTTCTGTGGCACAAATGTTTGTGTGATATGTTTCTCCCAAAGGTATTTAAAAAGTTCAAATTTAATCCTAACAAATAATTATAATTTAAAAAATGAATCAAGATAAGAACACTTAATATAATACTACACTTTCTTTGAGTAATCAGTTTGGAGATGTAGTATTAGCACACCCTAATGCATTTTAGCATGGGAAGAGGGAGAAACATAGGCATCAGTCTAGTCATTTTTATGAAGTTCAGGCAACATACTTCAAAGCCTACATACATTTAAAATAGTACTTTATGGTTTCTAGTTATTAGAGCACTATTTACCAACAAGGATCTTATATAGCACCCTTCCTAAGTATATAATCCACTTCTTTAAATTTGTAGGGGTTTTGTTTCTTTTATTTTTTTTTCAACCTCATATAACTGTACTAATCAGGTTTGTTTTATGAAAGCATTTACCTTTTATGGGGTCTGTGGAGTCAAGGTATTTGCTTTGAATGCTTGGTATGATTGTCGTTGCATGCTGGCTTGCTTTCTGTGTAAATTAATGATAGTGGAAAATGTCATAATAAGCTAACCATAATTCTTTCTTCCTTTTTCTCCTTGCCTACTGTGCTTGCTTTTCCCTTGTATGTATTTTGCTTACTTTTTTTTATAGACTTAGTAGTACAAGTTTGATATATCTGTGATATAGAAAATTCAGTAAGAATTTTGTAATATAAAGTCTCTATACCTAAATACATAATTTTACTAATCCTTAATGGGTAAGAAGGTACTAGCTTACCTCACCCTTCACAATCCCTATTGGGGCTGAGGGGAGATTGATAATATTCCTGAAAAGGAGGCATCTTTCTTATGTTTATGATTAATTTTTCTAGGACTAGAAGATAATAGAAAAACAATTGAAATATGTACTGAGGTACATAATTATGTATTTCTTATATAAATATCTTTGAATAAAATGTTACCATATCATTATTTATTAAATTTGACCTAAAATTCAAAGTCAAAATGGCATTTTATAAATGTATTTTCCTGTTGTTATATAATTTTAGTCATTTTAATAATTGAGTTCACATAAGATAAATGGGGATGGTACACCTGTGCATGCATTTATGTCGATAGCGTACATATGTAAAGAAAATCTTAATAAGAATGCTGAGTGACTTTGGAGAGGCAAGAGTATGTATAGCTTGCATTAGTGAAGAGTTTCATTATTTATTCAGGTACACTAAGTGAAGCAACATGCCAGCATATTTGTATTGCCTCCTTAATCTACTAAAATGATTGATCCATGTTCTTTTATGTAACTTTAGAATCTTTCTCCTGCTAGGTTTTCCTGTGTGTGTTTCTCTTTATCCAAAGTAGTACAACAACATATTCTTCCTATATTTAGCATCTATTACGAATTCAGTCTTAGACTAATAGTCAATTTATTTTAATCTTCTTTCTTTTTTCCTTGCACCTTTTTTTATTTTTCTTCCGATGCTTAAAATAGAAGTGGAGCAAAAAGGTAAATAACGTATACAGTCTGAACCCCAGCTCCCTGTTATGTGCCTTATGGATGTTAACCTCCTCCCTCCCCTCTCCCACGACCTTCCTACATTAAAATAATCAGCAGGATCTCATAAATGCACCTCATAAAGAAGTCGACTGTTTACAATGAAATTATGTGACTGCTAAATCTGGTGATGGGGTAAAAGTTCTGAAGTCGGCGAGGGGCAGCTGCCCTTTCTCTGTTTCTTTTTGTCTCTTTTCCCAACACCCTTGGATATTTTCTTGTTATTGAAGTGTCATCTTGCCTGGCTTCCAGAACCCTCTCATAGCATGCCATGGTTACAGGGTCTCCTGGTCGTTCATCACTGCTTTCCTTATATTTACTTTTCTCTGCTCCTAATTGCATTTTCCGAATATTTATGTTCCTTAAGTCAAAGCACCTTTAACTTTTGTAAAAGTTCTAAATAAGTCTTCACAATGGGTTTTCTGTTTTATTTCTCTTATTTTGTAGTTTTACTTTGGGGGGCTTATAGGTGGGCAAGGGGTTGGAGAGTATAATGTTTGGAATAAAATATTTGATGCATAAGCTCAAAGTTTTAAACCATTTATTACAAAAACCCACCAAAAACTTAAATTCTCAGTTCAATTATGAATGATCTTACACATAGGTTTGTGTTTATGAAAATAAACCCTGACCACTTTGTGGGATGGTATTCGATTATGGTCACTTCAGAAAAGAATGGTAGTGCTTGTTTTAAGTTTAAAGTTTGGTAAAATTAAATGCTAATAAAACAAATTTTTCTTTTTTGTTTTGTGATCAATAAAACTTTGTGATTACCTGTGTAAATTTTTTTTTTTTTTAACTTGGCTTAATTCTTGTCTTTTCTCTGTGACTGTTAGTTTTTGTGTGCCCTGGGACCTTGAAAGCAATTGTGGACTCCTCATGTATATATGAAGCTGAACAAAAGGCAGGTGCTTGGTGCAAGGACCCTCTTCAGGCTGCCGATAAAATTTATTTCATGCCCTGGACTCCCTACCGCACTGATACTTTAATAGAGTATGCTTCTTTAGAAGATTTCCAAAACAGTCGCCAAACAACAACATATAAACTTCCAAATCGAGTAGATGGTACTGGATTTGTGGTATATGATGGTGCTGTCTTCTTTAACAAAGAAAGAACAAGGAATATTGTGAAATTTGACTTGAGGACTAGAATTAAGAGCGGAGAGGCCATAATTAACTATGCCAACTACCATGATACCTCTCCATACCGATGGGGAGGAAAGACGGATATCGACCTAGCAGTTGATGAGAATGGCTTGTGGGTCATTTATGCCACTGAACAGAACAATGGAATGATAGTCATTAGTCAGCTGAATCCATACACTCTTCGATTTGAAGCAACCTGGGAGACTGTATATGACAAACGTGCCGCATCAAATGCTTTTATGATATGTGGAGTCCTTTATGTGGTCAGGTCAGTTTATCAAGACAATGAAAGTGAAACAGGCAAGAATGCAATCGATTACATCTATAACACCCGATTAAACCGAGGAGAATATGTAGATGTTCCCTTTCCCAACCAGTACCAGTACATTGCTGCGGTGGATTACAATCCAAGAGACAACCAACTCTACGTGTGGAACAATAACTTTATTTTACGATACTCTCTGGAGTTTGGTCCACCTGATCCTGCCCAAGGTAAGAATGCTTACTTGTTAATGCTTATGTTTTTCATAAGGAACTTACTAGTAAAAGACTTATTAATTTTCTCCCTTATTTTCTTCCCCTTCTCATAGTTAAAGCAAAGAATATGAGGAGGTATATTTGGTTCCATTTTCTTTTCTGAGTTTCTTCACTTAAATGTTGGCTTTATGAGATTGTAGCATCATTACTCAGTTTAGTTTTTTATTGCTGAAAATACAGTACCAGCTACAAACCTGTTAGCTTTTTTTTTTCCCCTCACCTGGCTTCTGAATTGATGATACTCTGTGTGCAGACCTTTTAACTTCTTGGCGCCAGTGGTTAAAGGAAATGTGTGTTAGGAAGTCCCAGAGGAGCGACTAGGTTTGATGTACAATGCCAGGTGTAAGTGTTCTGAAGTTTTGGAGTCTTGTTCTCTGGATGGGAGAGGCAGTCCTCAAACATCTTTCTAGTTCATCATGTAAAATTACACATTTTTATTTCCTGATACATTAGGACAGTTTAAAATCAATATTTTTATGACTGTCACACATGGACTAAGCATTAAGTGATCTCAAGTGATGATTTATAATGAGAGATCTGTTAGCATTTTTTGATTTGTGTTCTCTTTGGGTGTCTTTGTGGACAAGCATTACTTAACAAATTAATGCTACATTTTTGGAAATATATTTTGGCAGATCAAGTGATTTCATTTCTATGAGAAAGATTTTTGAGTATAAAATAAATGAATTCTTTATTAAAAGATTACCTCATACTTAAGATAAAAGAGTAACCTGTTAATGTATTATTATGAACCTTGCACTAATTATGTCTTTTCTACTTGAACATTGATATTTGTGCATTTAAGATGTGAATTAAATTTCCATTTACTGACTTAAATGGAGTTTTCAAATTAAGTTGCTTCAAAATTTTAGAGACTGGAAGGTTTTGGAGTGACTAATCTTTTCAACAGGGTGAAACATTTTTTTTCTGTTAATGCAATATGCATAAATGTATTCATCTACAAACTTATATCCATTCATTTAAGATATGCTATTAATAAGTTCTAAATATTGTCATACTGCTAGGACCTCAAAACAAGTTACAGCTTTTTTTTTTTTTATTGTTGGTCCTTCAAAACATTACATAGTTCTTAATGAGAGAAGTTACAGCTTTTTGTAATTGAATTTCTAATTTGAGTATTTATAGAGCTCTAAGATGTGCATTTTGTTTATAAATAAGAGTAATAATGATGTATTGACTTAGTGTGTGGCACCCTTTTCTTAAAATCATGTAGACTTAGATTTTTTTCATTTAAGATATTAGTAGTAATGTCCATTGTTGAAGTTTCAGTCATTTAATCTTCTTTTAGAGCATGGAATGTTTATTGACAGTAGCTGTGAGTCATTTTTAAAAAATTTATACATATCTGTTTCCTCTTGAAAGCAATTTGGTTTGCTTCATGTATTTCAGTTTTGTTTTGTTTTCCCCAAAAGCTACTCCAGTGCTTCTCCTTTATCCTACAGGTTTCTCAAAGGCAAACTTGAGACATTGACAGACTTTAGGCATGGGCCATAATCGTATTGATCCTTGTGTTAACCTTTTTGTAATCCACATTACTCTGACAATTGTTACATTTTTCTTGGGTGGCAGTAAATCTTTTCACCTTGTTAGGAGAAGAAAAGCAAAGAAAAGGCTTTAGCAACCGCAAATTCCTAATCAGGCAACACCCAAAGGATTGTGAATGAAGTTTAGTGTAGATTCAGTTCAACCAAGAGTCATTACTTGTCACAACTTTCTTCATCCTTACAAGGATGAGTAACCATGTCTTTCTCCACATGTGGCATGTATTCTAGTCAATATGTTGATGCATTTGAGATGAAAACATCTTTGATAATTTAGATGCTTTTTTGGAAAGAGCAGTTGCAACCTTTGAAAATGAGTAGCTTAGACATGTGTAGGAAGTTTGTATTATCACAATAGTGTTTTATCATCCAAAATAACCGTAGTTAAGTATTCCCAGAATGTAAAAATTCATATTGACCCCTTATTAAACCCTAAGTAATAAAGAATTTTATCTGACCTAAATTTCTCATGCTGATGTTTGACCCATATTCTTATTTTCTCCTTCCTTATAGTTTTTCTTCATAGGCTTTTAGAGATTCCGGTCTCTGTCTTGCAGGATGTGGGTTATCTATATGCCCATAGGTGGGACTGTGCAGGACTGTTCTGGCCCGTAGATTTAGGTCAAATCAATAAGCCACTGTCAGCTTTCCGGAAGCAAGATCTAAGAAACTCAAAAGACAGAACAGTCAGAAATTAGGTCTTTGCCATCAGTAAAGCACTGATTCACTTAATTTGGTTAAAATTCATACCTAAAAGTCTTCTGGAGGTGGATATGCTACCATGTATGTGGTCAAGATGAAAGTCTATTTGAAGTATCTATTTCTTTCCTTCTTCATTATGTTCTCTTTGCTGTGTATCCATTTCAGTGCTTTATCCCCTTTTAATTCCAAACCTTTTTATGCCTGACAGTACAAGCATAATTATTTGTATCCTGATATTTTGAAGTTGATTTTTAGCTTTATTTTGTCTTTTTATAGTTCATTTCCTTCATTTCACTAAAACTCTGATTTCCTTTCTCTCTCTCTCTAAAGTGAGCTTGGGAAAAACCCTATCTAGTCCTATTTTAACTCTTCCATTTGTTAATTTGAATTGCTTCCTATTTACTTACCTCTTTCTACACATTGGATATCCCCAATATTATCAACAAAACATTGTATCTTTTCTTGAGTTTTGGCAGTTGTGGAATATTTGTTTCAGACTGTGAAGTAAAATGTTCCCCTGATATGAGGGAGAATTTTCAGCAAGGGAGCCAGTTTTGTTACTTAGGAAATGGTCAACATTTCCTCATGCTCATTTTTTGCCTTACTAGGCTACAGACTCACTCTAGCTGGAGTTCATTCAATGAGTGAGCAATGGGTGAGTTGTTGGACCCTGGTAAAGGGAATATTAACTTAGCAGAAATGGGTATTTCCTCCAAGTCTTTGGTACAGAAAGAAGCTTGTAATAAATAACAAGCTCTTGGTAAATACTACCATAGTAAATTGAGCCATTCTATATGTTTGTTGAAATCTTCATGGGCAAGTAAATAAATGTGTTAATTAGCACTGTGTCTCAGGTATCAGTAATCAAATGACAAAGGGTGGCCAGAATGCTGATTCAGTTCATACGAATGCTTGATATGGTATTATGATAAACAGCCTTGTACAAAAGGATTTGGATTTGAGTTATAATGCTATTGTGAAATGTCATGTTTCCTACTACTCACAGGATATTCTTGAGCTTTAAACCTTTTGCCATGTAAGTTTCATAAATTTATTGCTCAAGTTTTTAAGTTATCTTCTCTCAAATATTATATCTATAATTTATATATTATATAGTTATTGTTATTTTGGAGATTTACACAAAATCGTGTAAAAAAATAAGGGTAAGTTTCTTTGATGGATGCCATACATTTTTCAGAGTCTATGAAAATCTTTTACTTAGAAACATAAGATTGAAGAATTTAAGAGGGCTGTCATGTGACCATAAACAATTCATTTAATTTCCCCATCACTCACTTTCCACATCTGTGAAAGGAAGATAATTTTGTGTCTATTTCATGGGGGTGTGGTAGGGATTAAATAAGGCAATCTGTTGATCCATTAATGGTGATTGGCACAGCATCTGGCACATAAATGCTGAATAAGTGTAAACTTTTATCATTGCCAGATGCCCTTCTGGGACTTTTTTTCCACCTGTGGAAGCTGCATTTCTAGCTTAAAACATTTTTTTAAAAAATTTCTTTCCTTTGAGTATTACTAAATTCCAATCTTGGAAAATTCTAGAATACTAGCTTTGCCTCTAAAGGGTTTAGTTTTGTCATTTAAAGATTACTTTGATGAAATCCCAATATTTTACTCATTTACTTTTGAAGACTGTGTTGATTCCTTTCAGTCCTCTTTTCATGGTCAAAAGGTGAAAATCTATCGACCTAAGGAATGCATGGAAACATGGCTGTAGGATGTTGCATGACATTTTTTGCTTTTAATGGAGATCATTTTATTATCTGCCTTGACTCAGTTATTATGAGTCTTTACTGATGGTTATCTAACAAACCACTGCTCTGCATAGTTCAGTGACTAAATGTATACTAATTAGTACAGTGTCGAGGAATACATAGATGGTATAACACTAAACCATTTTGTTCTGCCCTTTTCTCTTTTTGCTCTGGTTCCTGTTTCCCCTTTAAGACTTGATTCCGTAGCAGTGATTTGACGCTTCTGCAAAAGATTGTGATGCTTTTGACAAATGTTAATTGAGAAAGCACTGAAAGCCTAGCTGCATTGTAATCAAAAGAAAATTACAGAGGTTTAACAAGATGTCAGGGAAGTGCTTTACAGAAAGATAGACAGGTTTGAATAGGTTTCTGCAGCAGCTGGCTGGGCATGATGCTTGAGTGATGTAAACAGGCATCTCTCATATGGTCAATAAATTATGCCCTGGAAATGAAACATGTGCTTAAGAAGTTTCTCTTGAGATAGAAGGGAAAAGGAAGACAATGTGTATTTATTGATAACAGGAAGTTCATCAGTAAAGAGCTGGAAAAATGTACAAACTACTTTTTCTGGTAAACTTAGTATACTCCCAATTGTGTCAGAATTAAATAATATTTGTGGATCACAGTTTAAAGTACTAAATATATTAGTGATAATAGGAACTTTTCTAATAAGTTGTATTATTGTATCTTGTTTCTCATTCATTACATGAAACAATGAATGTTTTATAAGATGATTTTTAAATAGCTATTTTTAGCTTTTTGTACTCTTAATTTAAAATTAAGTATGTATTGGTAAAACTTTAGTGTGATCTAATTTAACAGAATTTAAATGGTAGTATTAATTTTTTGCTGACAGATTTTTGTTTTCATTTAAATTAATTAAATGATAATTAATGGAGAAAACATTGAGCTCCATTGTTTTTTAACCTGGCTGACTTAACTGTTTGAAAGTAATGTCAAAAGGCGAAAAACAGCCTTTACTAAAAAAGAAATGTTCTCCTTTGAAATTGTGTAGCTGTAGTTCCTTTTATATTCTCTTTTAAGGGTCCATAAGATTTAGAGGGTTGTTTTCAAATTAGCTATGATTTGATCTAACCTTTTATCTTGATGTTACATTATCACTTCTGACCGGAAGTAGCTGCTGCTTCATACCTACCTTGCAAAAGTAAAGAAGCCAAAGCCTGAGATATTTCCTTACTAAAACAGCACAAGCATGCCAAGCTTATCTTCTGTTTGAATCTAATCAGGCATGCTCAAAAAATCTCTCAAGCAAGAATGGCTGCTGGGTGAAAAGATGTCACAGTATTTATTTCTCTGCAAGATATAGAGTGGGTGACTTTAAATCTTTTTTTATTGTCTTAACTACATATAATTGTCAGACATTTGTTGATATTTTGAATTTGTTTATAGAGTGCAAGTTTATATAAGAATAGAAATTTTCCCACATTATAAACTACCCTTCATTTCCTGTTAGATGGTATATTATGAAGTTATACTTGGAACTGCACTATCTAATATCTCAATGAGAAGTAAACCTAGCACCAAGTCTTACAAGCAAAGCTATAGTAAAATCCAGGTTACCATCTTTTAGCGAACAATATGAAAAAATTGAAATAAATGAACGGATTTCTTCTTCTTCTTCTTCCACCTTATTGATGTTGTCAGTAATTCTGTTGGTTGTGCTGGGGACATATGGACGGGTAGGGTTGTGTTCATGTTTGTGTGTGTGTGTGTGTGTGTGTGTGTGTGTGCACGCGCGCGCACGTGCACATTCACACATGCCTGCCTGTGTACAAGTGCAAGGGTGTGTTGGAGATTAATACACTCATCTTTTTTCCATAGTGCCTACCACAGCTGTGACAATAACTTCTTCAGCTGAGCTGTTCAAAACCACAGTATCAACCACAAGCACTACTTCACAGAAAGGCCCCATGAGCACAACTGTAGCTGGATCCCAGGAAGGAAGCAAGGGAACAAAACCACCTCCAGCAGTTTCTACAACCAAAATTCCTCCTGTAACAAATATTTTTCCCCTGCCAGAGAGATTCTGCGAAGCATTAGACGCGAGGGGGATAAAGTGGCCTCAGACACAAAGGGGAATGATGGTTGAGCGGCCGTGTCCCAAGGGAACAAGAGGTATTTCCTGTAAAACAACGTGTATAAAATGTTTCTAAAGTTAGTAAGTAGATTTCAAATTGTACTAAAGTGATTTTATTTGAAGGAAGAGATATTTACAGTAGCTGATTTTATTTTTTTCTGTTACTTTAGTAATATAGCATCTATAGATAACTGATGTAAGTTCAATTGGCTCTGCCTCTCAAAACCCAGGTCAAGCTTTGCCTAAGGACCCTAGTGAAGCCCTGTGCAGCTGCCTTTCTCATAAGCATTACTTTGGACAAGTCCCAAGAAAACAAAGGGCTTTTTGTTTGCTTGCTGTAAATGTCTGATATTTCTATTGCTAAGTTTATATTTACTGCTTATAATTGGCATTATACTCTGCTTTTTGTCAGTTATTGTCAACTTCTCCCATTAGTGTTTATTCAAAATTTAACACACAGACTAGGATCATCATAGCCGATTTCCCGAATGCATGCAGAAAAATGGTTTCAATTTCCCTGTTGTTTTCTACATCTGTTGTAGGAACTGCTTCATATCTCTGCATGGTTTCCACTGGAACATGGAACCCTAAGGGCCCCGATCTTAGCAACTGTACCTCACACTGGGTAAATCAGCTGGCTCAGAAGGTGGGTTGGAACGTTTTAATATGATACACATTGGTGATTTAGGGCTTTGACTTCTAACATAAATAATTTAGTTATGTATGTTAAAACCAGCTTCATTGCTCTTTGTTCAGTATAAAATCAAAAATTTATGTATCACTATGTCTGTAAACTACTGAAAGTTACATATATTTGGAGGTATTATGCTTTTTGTGCTGAGCCTTTTAACGAGTATGCCCTTGTTTAATTCCATTCATATTTAGTTTGTTCTCTTTCTTTTGATGTTCACAAGACAAATAATGCATTCGCCTAATAAATCAATATTATTAGGTTTGCAGCTGAATTCACAGAATGCAAACAGATGTTTATATTACATATTATTATGATACAGGAAGTAAAAATGGCTTTCAAAGGTATTGAGACCAGTAACCTGAAATGCTGCAGTGTAAGGCAGTGCCCTTTCATTTTCTGCTTCTCCATCCATCTTTCTGAATTACAAACACTAGATAATGAACCTCAGTATCACACTGATTACCTTCCTCTTTAAATTCCAGATCATTGGAATGAATAAGATTTTTAAATAACAAGTTAAAATGGTTACAGTGCAATGAGAGCTGGTTGAAATTTTTCTACTTTTGTTTCTTTTAAGTGTCTGGTTAATAATTTCTTTTGTGTGTTGAGGATCTAAAAGGCTTTAATCTTCTGAGATGAAGAGAAAGTTATTGGTTTCAATTATTTGCAGATATAGACTTTTTAATTTTTTTTTTAAACCACAACAGAGGTACTCAAGGAGAACTAGAAGCCACAACAGAACAGGAAGTATTACTGAGATCATATAAATTGTCATTTCAGATCAGAAGTGGAGAAAATGCTGCTAGTCTTGCCAATGAACTGGCTAAACATACCAAAGGGCCAGTGTTTGCAGGGGATGTGAGTTCTTCAGTGAGATTGATGGAGCAGTTGGTGGACATCCTTGATGCACAGCTGCAAGAACTGAAACCTAGTGAAAAGGATTCAGCTGGACGGAGTTATAACAAGGTAGGAAAAACTCTTCTGCTATTTTAAACTAAGACATTTTGTATGGCAGCTCTCTACGCTCCAGTTTTCTGCCAAACTTCTTGCTCCCTTGACACACACTTAGGAACAAAACTTCTAATTTTGGTTTATTTCCCATGGAAGAATTATAGTTGAGAAAAGAGCATCAATCACCCTCCAAAAAAAGTGTGAATAATATGAATTACCTAAGAGATTTTAGTTGGTTGCAAACTGCATCTCTCTGATTGTGGTCAATACATTTTTTTTTTTCCTTAAGAATGCATTATTTTCACTTGGAGAAATTGTATGTTATACAGTTGATATACTTTGTATGCTAATACATGCAACTCTTATGGTTGCAGCAAAATTGTGACTCAGGAACATTAGTCACTGAAATACTCCTTTCAGTGGCAGCTTTTGGGTGAAGGATAGGTTTCCCTCTGCAGGATAATTTTATATCATTGCTATAACAAAAATTTCATAGTTACTTTAGGTTCATTTCAACCCCAAATCTGTGGCTATCGTGGTTCTATAAGGTTAAAAAATAATGAACCTTTTTCTGACCACATTATATATTTTCTCGCTGTCTTTCTCTCTTTTTTTTTAATTGTCAACATGCTTTGCATTAGTATACTTAACAAAATGCAGCTAAAAATTATAAACAAGCACTTTTGACAACTAGTGTGGACCATCCAGAGGACTACCGTAACATGAACTCTGGAACACCAGCTTAAGTTTTGAGGATTCTTCTTTCCTCATTTCAACAGATAAAATCTAACCTCTGATTTTCTTTTCTTTTACCTAAAAGCTCCAAAAACGAGAGAAGACATGCAGGGCTTACCTTAAGGTATCTCTCCTGTGCTGTCACCCTGCTTTCTCCCTTCTTCAGCTACCTGCCACGCTTTATCATCTTGCTGCATGATCCAATGTATTTCAGTCTTTGATAATTATATAATGTGCCCCATATCAGCTGTACAAATGTTGGCTTTTCACAGGTATATTATTCTCAGAATAAGCAAATAATTTATTTTAATGATTTTTGCTGTTTTTCCATTCATCCAAAAGTACAAGAATTTTAATGAAACATCCTCTGAATTGGAAAGTAATCATACAGTCTTTTTGTTTTGTTTTGTTTTTCTTTTGTTTTGTTTTCATTTCTGTGGACTAAAAAAAAAAACAACTTGAGTGAAACAGCTATGATATATTCTTGGCAGTTTATCATATCAAAGACTGTGTAGTCATAATGTATGTGCATGAAAAAGTCACTGCTTTCTTATCTTTGTGGTGTACTCTTAAAATAAGCTTTGTCTTAAAATTTTTAGGGGTCATTTCTAGAATTATGTTGATAATGGAGATTGGTTACTAACAATGAAACATAAATAATGTGACAGTGACATCAGTATATGTTACGTATTGGCTTTTATCAGGCTAGAGCCATTGCTTGGCTCAGAATACTTCTGTACTCCAGGTGGTTTTCCTTCTTGGTATATTTAAGTACCCAAGTAAAATGAAGCAGGCTGAGGCTTACAGTGGAATTAAGCCTTCCTAGTTCTGTGTGATAGATCAATGTGATGCCAAATTGTGTTTGGTTTGATCTGTGGATTCTAGAAGTTCCTTTTTAGGGGAATTTTAGAAGTTTCTTTTCAGAGTTATTTTCTGACCTCATTCTTATGGGGACCATTACCATGGCAAATAAGACCTTGAAGAGCCAATCCATATATCATGATGGAAAAAAATAATAATAATTTTTGTAGTTTCATAACAAAAAGGTCATTTAAAAGTCATAACTCCACTAATTTTAGTTTGCAAGATCTAGAAGAAAAGAATGCATCTCACTAGTTAGTAAAAGACATGTTGGATCTGCAACTTTACAAGAACAGGTGGGTGGGAGAGCCTGTTTTTGCCTAGTGAAGTTCTGAGAGTCCCATTTTAGCCTGTCTAATGGGGGCAAAGAAATAACTGCTGAATTCTATATGATTTTTCAAACTCAGGTGTTCGGTTCAACTTTAAGTTATTAGTTAATGTTTGAAATGTAATAATGGGTATGTTGCCAGGACATTTATCTCAGTGGAAGAAGAATATCTCCCCCACCCCTTCTGTAGCAGGAAAAGACTATTTCTGGAATATGATTAGGCTAATGGTCATTTTGATCCCTCTAGAATAGTACAAATGTAATAAATAAGGAGTGTTTCAAATTAATAAAGCATGCCATCAGGGAGTTACATGTATACTTAGTAAATTTCAGTATGACCTTAATTTCTGACCAGTGTGATTTCCAGTGTGTCTCAAATGAGCTTCTCTGTTCAGATAAGACTAATAAAACTCCTTAAATTACAAATCAGAAGCTGACTTACACTATGCAAATGAAGCGGGCTCCTACTTTGTGACAGAAGATTCATTTGTAACTTAGATTAGAGGCTCCAGTCTGTATTTCTTGGTGACTAATGAATCTGGCCTCAGCAGACCAATTTCTGTTCCACTCTAGTTAATGGCTGCTGCAGTATCAGTGTGAGCATTTTGACTATTCTATCTCCCATTAGAGAAAGAAAAAAGTCTTTAACACCACTTGGAAGTATATTCCACCTGCCAGGAAGGTCGTGGTGGCTCACAAGGCAGACAGAACGAGGGTATTAAGATGGATTAAGCTAATTAATCTTATTCTGACAGTAGCCTCAAACAACTTTTCCCCCTCCTCATTTCAATGTAGTACCTCAAACTAGCATTTTTCATCGTTTTTCTTTATATAATGTAGGTTCTTTTTCTTCTGTGATTATACCAATAGATCAAAACCTTGCATTTGGGGGCTTAACAACACATTATGAGTAGGTAAATGGAAGAGTAAATAAATTTAGTCATTTCAGCTATCTAAGGCATATTTAGGGCACAGGTAACAGCAAGTGTCAGTATAAGAGTCTACCTTCAATTGATTAGCTGTCTGGTTTATATTTCTATTGTTATTTTGCATGGTAATAACTTAAACCTACATATGAATATTAATACCTTGGATGTTTATGATGGCTTTATTTGTGCTTTTCTGTTTTCCTTAAATTATCAGTAAAGGCTTTAAATATTTTGCTTGCTTTCCTGATTCCTTTAAAAGCAGACCATTGTCTATGAATTAAGGTATACTTTTAAAGTATTTTTTAGCTGGATAGGGAATTGGAAGAGTGAAAATATTTTCAGTTATCTTATAATATTTAAAACCACCTTGCTTTTTTTTCTTAAATGATATAAAGTAGACAAAATCTGATAAAGCAAAATTTTAGCCAATATTTTAGTTCACGTTTAACAAAACTGTATGGCTGAAGTTTAACGCATAACTATTAGTCTACTCCAGAGAGTAATAATCCATGTTTTCCATTTAGAACATTTTAGTCTCAGATTGTAGAGTTACTTTGTTCAATGTGAACACATATGCAAGAGTCATGTCTCAGGTTAGCTGTTGCTGCTGTTTGTTAATGTTTCTCTTCAACAATTGAGGTAGGATTGTATAAACAGAGATGCATCATTATTCTACACACTCTTTATAATCAGGTAGAAATCTGCTAATCTTCAGTTAGTCCTATTTTGAAATGGCCAGGTGTGTTTCAGCTTGATCAGATAGAGATTGTTCAAGTGTACTTCCATCTTGAAATAACAGTATATCGTCACAACAGATAAATATTACAATTGTCACTAGTCAGTGATTGGAAATCGCCTTGGTTCCAGAAGCAGTCAAAACTAATGATAGTTTTCTAATGGATGCAGGCAATTGTTGACACAGTGGACAACCTTCTGAGACCTGAAGCTTTAGAATCCTGGAAACACATGAACTCCTCTGAACAAGCACACACTGCAACAATGTTACTGGACACATTGGAAGAAGGTGCTTTTGTCCTAGCTGACAATCTCTTGGAACCAACCAGGGTCTCCATGCCCACAGAAAACATTGGTAAGTGGATTTATTGCCAAGTTTCAGTTTTATTTGGAACATATACATTTAAGAGAATGATATTTTCATTCTGAGCCTTTTATTTCCCAGTGTCAAACTTCTCTTTTCTTATTTGTCTGTTAGCAAAAGAAATTATTGATCATACTATAATAAAATTAATGCAAAAGTCAAAATCTACCCTGTGTTTTTTTTAAAAGTTGGTTTTATGGTTATGTTTATGTTTTTCCCTTGAAAAAAAATCATTAAAGGAAAAAGTGTAATAGCACTTAAATGCCTTTATATGGATTGCTTAAGTAAGGAAAGTGCTTGCTATGAAACTGGTTATTTTTTTTCCCCATTTTATATAATAAGTTCCAAATGAATTTAAATTACTTTATGGAATGTGTTCTCCCAGTCAAATATTTTAGCTCACATAACCTAAGCAAAATATATTAAAAACAACTGCTTTCAGGTAAAAATGGTCAATGAACTACATCTCCCATAATGCAGAATGTCCTTGTTTTATAGGTTTCAAAGAGCTACAGATAGTTTTAAAGCATAATTTAGAACTTAAATGAGAGATCGGAATTCTTGACACAAATAACATTTTCTTAATTTAGTTTTAACCATTTAGAATTATTGATAATTTGATGAGTATATCCCTTGGGAAGGTAAAAAGTTTCTCAAGCATAAATATTAAAACAAACAAAAAACCCAGAAGGGACACACACTACTCTTTCTCCCCCAAGAAGTGCTAACTTCATTAGCAGACTTCATTAAGTCTTCCTCTCTGGGCTACCATGTCTTATTGCCTGTCTGTGCTTATTTATTTCGTATAAATTTCTATTAAAAAATATAGAGGAGAAATGTAATAGAAAAAGTAGACAAATTTTGACAGTTTGATTTGAATTTAGAACTTTATTTTAAATAAGTGAAATTTTCAAAAGAAATGAAATATTAAAATCACTTGTTCATGAGGGTAGGAATGATAAATCACTTAAAAACATATAGGTGATTCTATGACCAGTGTGATTCTACAATCTGTACAATTAGAAAAATGAGAAATGATACCCCAATGATACAAATGTATGAATTGCCAAGATCATTGTAATGTCATGTAGATAATTAAAAAAGTAAAAATAAAAATAAAAACCTTCAAAGTAAATGAAGTCAAGATAATTTGGTCCATTATGATCTGGAATACCTAGTTATGAGGAAAGGGATATTTTAGCAAAGCCTTAGTAGAAAATAAAACTCCCCTTCTTTGGCAAAAACTTTCATTATTTTTAAGGGTTAATTTAAATTACTGACCTAATAAAATTCCTAAGATAAAGATTGAAGAATACTTTTCAAAGGTTTCCAGTGACTTGTAAGGACAGCAGGATGTAGACTTGATTATCTTAGAGATAAGTCATGGAAAATATTACTGGACATGCATATTGTGACCTCAATTTGTTTTCTAAATCTTTTGAAAGTTATTTTTAAAAAAGCTAGAAATAGAAAAAAGAATGAAACTGAACTAAAATTTTCCTTTTCTGCTTTTGACCAGTGTGCATTAAAATTTGAGGGGAAGGTTGAAGTTCTAGTTAGTCTTTCAGATGTGTGACACATTGTTATATGTCTCAGTTTGAGATATACTCCAAAAAATGAAATATAATTTTCTAAAGGATTATTATTCTTGTTAATTTTTAATTTTATGAAACATTATGTGTAGAGATTGTTCTAGAATATAGTATACATTTTACTGACATCCCCCAAATAATGCCTAGAATTTACTGTTCTTATGCTATCTACTCAAAAATTATTAATATGAAAGTGATTTTACATATTCTAATAAAGTTCCTAGAACTTTTATTTCCTAGAACTTGCATTGTTGCTTTTGATATAAAAACCCAAATAGGCTATTAATTCCCTTATGTCCTCACTCTCTTGAAGCCCTTATTTAAATTTAGGGCTTGGCTATAATATTTTAAATTATTAAACAATTTGATTTCCCCCCTACTAATTTCTCTTTAAATCCTTAGCGTGGTTTACCCTTATAATATATGACCTCATAAAAGTGGCATAATTGTATCTGATGGTGGCATTTTATAGTCTCACTTTGAAATATAATAAGGATATTAAAATCTCTACAGTTTGATGAGTCTTTTCAAAAAAATATAAACCTGTATAATCATCAACATGGTTAACATTTTTATTACTCCCAAAATCAGCTCCTTCATCAGCCCAGGATGGGCTGTCTGTCATCTGCTTTCTGTCACCATGGTTTAGTTTTTTCTAAGATGTTCAGTTGGATGGAGTTGTATAGTGTGAACTCTTGGATCTTGCATCTTTTATGCAGAATAATACCCTTAAGATTTTTTCATGTAGAGGGAGTGTCAGTAGTTCAGTCTCTTGTATTCCTGGGTGTTATTCTATTACAAAGACACAACACCCCAGCATGTTCATTCAACTTTTTAAGTGTTTGATTTATTTCCACTATTTTGCTGCTGTTTCTCCCAATAATCTCCATCAGCAACATATAAAAGTTCCACTTGTTCTTCTTACTCACCACCAATTTTAGCAGCCTTTTATCTTAGCCATTATAGTGGCTTGTAGTAATATCTCATTTTGGGTTTACTTTACATTTTTACGATGTAAAGTAATTTTTCATTAATAACTTCTTTTTCTGTGTTTATTGGCAATTAAACATATGTTTCAAATTTAATGATGTAATGATGTGACTATTCAGTTCTTTTGCTCATTTTTAGTTGGGTTTGTCTTAGTGAGTTATAAGGATTCTCTATATGTTTTTAGTATAAATGTTTTGTCAGATAATATGTATTCTGAATGTTTTCCTCTGAATATAACTTTTCTTTTTAATTTTTTATTATCTTGTGAAGAGCAAAAGTTTCTAATTTTGATCAAAAATTTTTATTACCTGCTTTCAACAACATGTAGCTAATACTGTTTCATTTATTCTTCTTACTATTTTATTGTTTTACAGCAAATATTAGCATCCTATCATTGTGAAAAACTTATTTTGTATCCCATATCATTTCAAAAGCCACAGTAATGTTATCACATTGAAAAAAATGAGCAAAAATAGGTTCAAATAATGACAAAATATGTTTATGTTGACTTGACTTTTGTAAATGTGTTGATCCCTGCTTTGTTTGAATTAGATTTCAAACAAGTTCATGTAATATATAGAGATTGAGTCTCTTTTAACTAAAACACTGGATTTTTTCTTTTCTTTTTCTTTTATTTTTTTAACACTTTTTTATTTTTGTAAAAGCAATCAGGTGGGTGAGTTGTCCTGTAGAATTTCCCACATTCTAGATTTGGCTTATTTCATTCCCAGAATACCATGTAACTATGCTTGGTATACCCATAATCAGAAGTAGAGTCCTGTGTGTATGTGAGTAGGAATTGAAGCAGGGGTGCTCTACTACTGAGTTATTTGCCTTCCCAGTCCTTTTCATATATATATATATACACACATACACACACACATTTTTTTAAAAAATTTTTGAAACAGGATTTCTAAATTTCTCAGGCTAGACTCAAGCTTATGATCCTCCAGCTTTAGCTTCGTGAGTAGCTGGAACTATAGGTGTGCATCTATATCTGCCCTGCCCTGCAGATCTAGATCTAGAGTCTTTTTAAAAATATTTTTTTAGTTGTTGATGGACCTTTATTTTATTTATTTACATGTGGTTATGAGAATCGAATTCAATGCCTCACACATGTTAGGCAAGTGCTCCGGCACTGAGCTACAAACCCAGCCCTAGATCTAGAGTCTTAATTAGGCAAGGTTTAAGTATTTTCTCCTCTGGAACTTTCTAGGGCATCATATCATGAGGCACTTAACACTTGTTTCTGCTTGTGACTATAAGATCAATTAGATAGTTAAGGTGTTAGCAGCCTGATCTGTCCATTGTAAAATTTCCTTTCACTTATTTTCAGAATGGTCTTAGTAGCTAGGGTGATTGGAAATCCCACAGTCACAGCTCACAACAACAGACTTACTCTTCATGCTGTGCAGCTTGTTGAGGATGGGCTCTGGCCCTGCTTCCTGTTGTCTTCTATCCAGCTCCATGATGCTTTCACCTTGGGGCCCAGGTCAACAGAGCAGCTCCTACTAAGACCCTGCAGGTCTCCTGACAGAGTTCAGCTCCTGGGTACTGTTCCGTTTTCATCTCATTGAACCCAGTACTCTCTGATGAATTGGAGAAAAACATGACAGAGAGATATATTAAAATTCTGTCTGCAGTGTTAGCTGTGAGACTCTGAATGGCTCTCCTATGAACCAAGTGTATTCACTTCCAGAAATCTGTTGAATAAGATTATTTCAGTAGTACAGATAGTTTAGATACTATGGTACATCTGTGCACCACCTGAGCCACATCATGGTATTTTACCATATTTTCACATTTTTTTTGGAAAAACTATAATCATAGATAATGTAGAAGTTCTCTGGTTTCCTCATTTCTTATCAGATAAAAAGGGGGTTAATTATCATCCTTACTTTATTTTCTAGCACTGTTAAGCTTCTTATATATGTATTTATGGTTTCACTGTGTTGCCCAGGCTGGCCCCCTAACTCCTGGCCCCAAGAAGTCCTCCTGTTTCAGCCTACCAGTATTTTTTTTTTAATTTTGCACTATAGATGTGTATGTATAGTAACTTCCCCCAAGTTTTTCATTGATTTCACACTATAAATATGATTGTATAATTTTTTCTTACCACTTTTTAATTTATACATGCTATGTATATACATATGTATATATCTATTTTTGTATTTGGTGTAAGAATACATCAAAATTATTGTATTGATAGATATTTTAGTGGCCTCTATTTCTGCACTGAAACAAGGAAAATTGCAGTGAAATTTTTAAATATCTTCTTAATATGTGTGCCTTTGGAGACATACGTACACACATTCTGAGATAGAATTTTTGAGTGATAAAGCATGCCCATTTTTGCTTTACTAAATAATGCCAAATTGTTCTCTAACCTTTTTTTTTTTTTAACGAATTTACATTCTCACTAGTAGGTAGTAGCAATAAGGCATTACAGTATTTTCCTAACATTTCATCGTTGACATAAATTTGGTTAATCTAATGAGTTTGAATTGATCCCATTAGTTTATTAATTTGCAGTTCCCCTGATTACTTAATGCTTTTGATTCTTTCTTAATTTGTTTATTTGCCTGTTTTGGTGTCTCTCCTGTGAATTCATCGTCTACAACCTTTTATTTTTCTATTTCTTTGTATTTCTATGCATTCTGGACACTAATTCTTTGAGGATTATATAGTCTAAAAACACTTCTCTGTCTGCTTTCTTTTAACTTTTCATAAGGTGTCTTACTGCATAATACTGAAGTCATATTTATTAATCTGTTTTTTTATGGTTGGTATTTTGGTATCTTATTTAAGAAATTTTCCCTTGGGCATCTGTTTTGCCTTTTTACATTTGTCTTTAATACACTTTTTATTTTGATACAAAGTAGGTCACTGATTTGGTTTTGTAAATGAATAACCAGTGCTTTCTACACTTGTGTTAGTGCCTATTTATTCTTTTCCCCACAGATTTCTAATGATATCTCTGTCATATGCCAAGTTTCTATACATGTCAACTTGTTTGACAAGTCTATCATTTGCTGCTTTTGCTTCATATTGTTTTGTTTTCAATATTGCTAGTATTTCTTGAGTATTTCAACCTTGCTCCTTGAGGAATAGACTTGGCTGCTTTTTGGTTTGTGTCTTCCATATGAATATTAAAGTTAGTTTGTGATGTTACACACATACACCAATCCCCTCCCACACAGAATCTTAGAGAAAATTTTATTAGAAGTAGATTTACTTTGTAGATTGTTTTCTAAAGAAATAACAGATTGATCTGCTGAGTTTGCTCAATTAAGACAATTACATAGGGCTGGGGATGTGGCTCAAGTGGTAGCGCGCTCGCCTGGCATGCGTGTGGCCCGGGTTCGATCCTCAGCACCACATACAAACAAAGATGTTGTGCCCGCCAAAAACTTAAAAAATAAAGATTAAAAAATTCTCTCTCTCTCTCTCTCTCTCTCTCTCTCTCTCTGTCTTTCACTCTCTCTTAAAAAAAAAGACAATTACATAATTTTGTTTTAGTCTTTTCATAAAGTTAAGTATTTTTCTCATTAATATCTTGTGCCTTTTTTAAAAATTAGTTTTTTCCCCAAAAACTTATACTTGTTGTTTTTGTTACAAATAATGGATCTTTTTTGAATTACATATTCTAATTGTTTGACACTTGATATGTGGAACACAACTGATTTTGCTGATTGCAGCCTTGCTAAATTCTTCTTATTTTGATAGTTGGTGTACTCTGTCATGATTACTACATAGTTAATTTATGTTTACTATACATAATAACCACTTTTTTGTAGTCTTTATGTCTTTTGTGTTTGATGAATTACCATTTTAGATAAAGTTCTCTAGTATAATGCTAAATAAATCCTGTTGATAGGGATCATTCTGACTTTAAAAGGAATGTGCGTTCGCTGTAGGTTTTGAATCGATAACCTTTATCTGACAACAAAACCTTGTTTGGTCAACGTGTTTTTCTTTTAGTCCTATTATTTTGTAAAGACTTTTATATTAAATGAGTGTTAAAATTTACTGAATTCTTTCTACTTATAATTTCTCTTTAATTTCTAACTAGGTGATATAATATATAATATAATATATAATATAATTGTACATTTTCTAATGTATTAATTTCTGTGTGTTGAGTTAAAACAATTTGTTTGAGATATTATCAAGTGTATGTCTGTTTTATAAAAGATTTTTAACAGTGTCATTATCCTTTTGTTTCATTTCTTGTGTTGTTTTATTTATTTATTTTAGAGGTCTTTTGAAATGAATTGGAACACATTCTTTTTCTGTTTTCTGAAACAGAAAATCTTGTTTAAACCCCAGTGTATACTTAGTTGATTTTATCTAATTGCTATAAAGTATTTTAAAGTGTCTTTATTTTATTTTTTTTGTGAAAATTTCACTTTCCCACAAAACGGCAATTATTGACTGATACAAATTGTTGTAAAGTTGATTAATGCATACTCTTATGGCTTAAATATACCTACTTAAGTTCTGTACTAATGATCCTGTTATTTTTGAAAATTCAAACATTTTTTTCTTTACTATGGACATAATTTTTGAACTGTAGTAATTTGTTGAAGGAAATTAACTCTTTGTACACATATCCCTGTGCACTGGTCCTCCTTTCCTCTTTTCTTTTTCTCTGTTTTAGACAGTGTCTCTCCAGGTTACTTACCCAGGCTGGTTTCAAGTTCCTAGGCTCAGGTGATACTGCTGCCTCAGTCCAAGTGCAGGGCTTACATGCTAAATCTGTACATGTGTATATGTAGAATGGTTGAATGTTTTATGAAAACTCAAAAGAATTTCTTCTTTTAGTCTGTCATTTGTCTTGTTTTGAGGATGACTAAGAATTATAACCCCTTTCAGTGTAAAAAGGAGGTAGTATATATTTAATTGATTGATTTTGTTTTTTTACTATAGAGGGAAGTGAGCCCAGGGGTGCTCTACCATTGAGGTACATTCCAATTTTTTTTTTTTTTTTTTTTTTTTTTTTTTTTTTTTTGAGACAGTTGCCCACTAAGTTGCCCAGGCTGGTTGCAAAGAGCTCTTCTTTACTCAGCTACTCAATTTCCCCAGTAGCTGGGATTATAGGCTTGCACCACCAGGCCTGTCTAGACATATGTTTTTGTCATTTTTATTCTCTTTATATTCTCAGCCCACACACGTGGAATCTGATATGAGGAAAAGAGATCATCTACCTACCACATGTTTAATATTTCCAAACATGAGTCAGTAAAATAAGTACCTCAACCAGTTTCTGCAGCTGATAGAATTCTAGGCATTACATGATTCTCATTATGAAGTTGTATTGTAGTGATTTGACATGTGGTTTAATTGCTTTTAAAAATCTTTTGAGTATCAGTGTTTCCAGATTTACAGCTAAACCTGTATGTTTACGAAACATTTGTGGAAGATTAACAACAACAAAAAAATTAGCATCCAAAAGTTTTAGTAGTTCAATAGAAGTACATGAGCTCATTCTTATAAAAAGAAAGGGAATGAGTGAGTTCATCAGATTTGTGTGTATGTATGTGTTTGCGTCTAGGCAAGAGTAGTTATCCAATGATACAGTTATTAAAGAAGATGAAAGTCAGAGGAAAAGATATAGACTGTAGTTTTGAATTATTATTTTAAAATGTTGCTTTTAAAAAGTTAAATAAATATCAATATAAAGCATGGCGATGTTTAATATAACATTAAACAGCCAATATTTATGTTGATGGTAGTTACTATTAATTATATTTTTGAAATGAAGTAAAGCTTAACACCCTCATTGTTGATCAGATAAATGTTCTCAATCGTCAATGTTTTCTTTATGTGTTTTTCAGTTTGCTACTTCTTTTGAGGGTTTGAAGTTTTTTTTGTGTTTTTTTTGTTTGTTTCTCTGTCCCCCCACCCCCTACCTTCCATTGCAAATTCTTACTTGGCTTTGTAGTACTAAAATAGCCAGTGTGTAAATGACAAGGCATGACTGTATTCAAAGAAAAACTTTATTGATTAAAAACTATAGATCCTATTTTGCCCAACCTGAAGTATGTAAGATTAACAGTTATTAGTGAGAATTAATGGGAAGTTTTAACATCATGACAGTCATTTTCTCGCAAACACTTTCTTTCCTGGCCTTGATACTTTCAAAAATAAGAAAAATGTAGTATTGAAATCTTGATCTCTGTAATTTTATATCTTAAAATGTATCATTTATGTAAATAAATAAATATACAAACAAATTTATACTTCTACCACTGCAAATGTGGTTATTGAAAAGTTATTTAACAAAGAGATGCAAAAGTATCAATTCAAAATATTTTGTTTAACTTCATGATTTAAAAAAATTTTGAAAATTTTTTTTTACTATAAATTTATGCAGTCTTCACACTCATAGGATAAAAGTTTGGAATTGACTCATGACAAAAGCCATAAAAATATGAAGAAAATGTCAAAATGATTATACAAAATATTTCAGAAGGTTTTAAGATCTCTTGGAGTAATTTAGTATTTTTGATTTTAAAATCTAATAGTCAAGTTTTGCAAGTACTGTAAAAGGAAGCAGCTTCTGTGCAATTACCATTTGCCTCTTTTAATTTAAACTAAAGAATTCTCCTTTTTTCCCTCTCTTTTGTCCTTGGCCTCATCCAGTTCTGGAGGTTGCAGTCCTCAGTACAGAAGGCCAGGTCCAGGACTTTAAATTTCCTCTGGGCATCAAGGGAGCAGGCAGCTCAATCCAACTCTCTGCCAATACTGTCAAACAAAATAGCAGGAATGGTAAGACAAACTTTTCTTTAAATTTGTTTCTTTTGTTGTTCAGTTAAACCTACTCTAAAATATTGATCTCTACATCATGTACAACTGCAAGAATGAGATCCTAATTAGAATGTTTTACTCTATGTATGTATAATTTGTCAAAATGCACTCTACTGTCATATATTCCTAAAAAAGAACAAATTAAAAAAGAGAAAGAAAAAAAAATAAAAAAGAGAAAGAAAATAAATAAAATATCATTTGACCCTGACTGTAACAAAAGTGTCTTAAAATTTTTTAAAGTATGTTTAAAATAATGCCCCATACATGTACTCTTAAATAAAGATTCTGTAAGGTTTTTTTCAATGTATTCTCATTGTCTTATTTTATACATAAGCATATTTCCTAAAAGTCATATGATGGTTTCTACCTTCCTAGGGCTTGCAAAGTTGGTGTTCATCATTTACCGGAGTCTGGGACAGTTCCTTAGTACAGAGAATGCAACCATAAAACTGGGTGCGGACTTTATTGGTCGTAATAGCACCATCGCAGTGAACTCTCACGTCATTTCAGTTTCAATCAATAAGGAGTCCAGCCGCGTGTACCTGACTGATCCTGTGCTTTTTACCCTACCACACATTGATGTAAGTTAATGTATGCTAATGAAGCAGTGGAAGGTTATAAAACTAGAGAGGAAGGGAGGTAAAGCTGACATGCTGGGGGTGCAGAGAGGGAGAGGGAGACTATGGGAGGGACACAGGACCTTTCCATTTGAATTTCAAATGTTGGACTAGGTCAGAGACACAAGTTTATTTAAGTCTGTGAACATAAAATTAAATGAGCCTGGTTCAGTGATTATTAGAACTTAAGTGTATTCTTAATGAAAGCTAATTCAGTAATCAACAGGAAAATGTAAATGACTCTAATTTGTTTTCAAATGAAAATTAACTCTTACCTTAGCAGCAGGATAGCTGTGTGTTAACTCTTAGGACTCTGCTTTTGTAGAGTGGCAAATTGTTGTTGTTGTTGTTTTTAAATTGGTTTTATTGATCATATTTGGCAGGGCTGTTATTAAGTATTGTGTTTCAAAAGTAGAAGACTGAGATGTGATTCCTCTGCTGTACCTCAAGTTGATATTTAAATACCTACTCTATGTTCCAAGTAGAGGGAATGAGTGCCTACAGATAACCAAGTAGATTTACAGAATTGACAAAAATAAAATTGTGCAGTCATGGTCCTCGTGTCATATCTGCTTCAGTTGATTTACTCTTAAGAGCCTTGATGTTCTGTGTGATTCAAATGGTTGCTAGTGTATCACTTAGAACTAACCAAAAATGGGCCTCGAATTGAAAGTGGAATTTTAGACATTTGTACCTTACAGAATTTTCTCAGAAAAAAATTCATGGCTCTAATTTTGTCAGAAAGGGGGGGAAATGATTCTAATGTACTATCAGTATGTAAAATCATAAGATGGAAATTATAATTGTGTAAAATGGGTCTTTGGTAATTTAGAGTACACTTTAGAGTGTTTCGGACTATAAAGCTCCTTTTAAGCTAGATGTCTGCCTTGTATAACATAGTCCACAATTTTGCTGATGAAAAACTTTATAGTCCGAAACATGCAAAGTTTAATCTAAATTACCTTTTACACATATTAAACAATTGCCATTGCCATCTTAGAGTGTAAAATCCTAATTTTGTCTTGTCATTTTATTTCCCAGCCTGACAATTATTTCAATGCAAACTGCTCCTTCTGGAACTACTCAGAGAGAACTATGATGGGATATTGGTCTACCCAGGGCTGCAAGCTGGTTGACACTAATAAAACTCGTACAACATGTGCATGTAGCCACCTAACCAATTTTGCCATTCTCATGGCCCACAGGAAAATTGCAGTAAGTATTTGCACTTCTAATTAGTATCAGGGAAAAAACCTCAGAGATTCAAATTCAAAACAGCTTGTATTGTAGTCCTGTTTCTTAGGTGCTTATCGTAACTAAAAGCAAAGTACACATGAATTTCTAATAGTTCCTACACTATCCATATATTTTAAGAAGTAGTATCACTCTGTTATTGTTGGTTTTTTTTTTTTTTTTTGGTACAAGGGATTGAACTCAGGGCCACTCTACCACCTAGCCACATCCTCAGTCCTATTTTTTTAATATCATTTTTTTAAATTTTTTTTAAGTTTTTTTTTTTTTTTAGAGAGAGAGAGAGAGAGAGAATATTTAATATTTATTTATTTATTTTTAGTTCTCGGCGGACACAACATCTTTGTTGGTATGTGGTGCTGAGGATCGAACCCGGGCCGCACGCATGCCAGGCGAGCGCGCTACCGCTGAGCCACATCCCCAGCCCTCATTTTTAAAATTTTTAATTTGTTATATATGACAACAAAATGCATTACAACTCTGATTGCACATATAGAACACATTTTCATATCTCTGATTGTACACCCCAGTCCTGTTTTGTATTTTGTATATCTATCACTGAGTTGCTTAGTGCCTGGCTGTTGCTAAGGCTGGCTTTGAACTCATGATCATCCTGCCTCAGTCTCCTGAGCTGCTGGGATTATAGGTGTGTGCCACCAAGCCTGGCTGTTATCGTTTCTTCTTAAAATCATGCTCTCCAATGTCACTTCATGTAATTGTTGGAGCTAGGGGTTTAAAAACTGAATACCAATGGGTCACACAACAAACAAAAGACTAAAATTTAGCATGCCCTTCCCATTTCAAATGTTGGAATCTCCTTTTAAGACTTTGACCACACACTATGTAAAGTTTCATATTTTGAAAAGCCTGAATGACATCAGGAATACATCTTGGTATTTCTTCTTATGAGGAGAATGTTAGTGAGAAGATAAAAAATACCTTCTGAATTATAGAATTAAAACTCAGGTTTATTGTTTATTCAGCTCTCAGTATGAAAGCATGTAGAAACCCAAAGAGAAAATGAAATTAAAACTTGGCTTATGTGTGTTATCCTAGAAAATCTTTACAGTGTTGATTATTTTTAATCATAATCAAGCATTCTGTATTTTTATCATGAAAATGTTTTCTGTGTTTTTGCAGGTAATTATTCCGATCATTATTTTAAAATATTTGTGCTTTTGAGTTATTTTCTAGGAAATATCTTCCTCTTTCATAAGTCATTCTTCATCAGTATTATAGTCAATGAGATAATAATCTCTTTTTAGTAATGAGCCCTGTTTTAGCTCACATGGATATTATTCTTCAGAGTTCAATATTCAACAAACTGTTTTACTTCTCGTTAATGTTCTGTAGGAATACTAGTGTTCTTCATGTCTTTTTATTTTATAGTATAAAGATGGAGTTCATGAATTACTTCTCACAGTCATCACCTGGGTGGGAATTGTCGTTTCCCTTGTATGCCTGGCTATCTGCATCTTCACCTTCTGTTTTTTCCGTGGTCTACAGAGTGACCGTAATACTATTCACAAGAACCTTTGTATCAACCTTTTCATTGCTGAGTTTATTTTTCTAATTGGCATTGATAAGACAAAATATACGGTAAGCACCTGTTAAGATTATTGACCTTGGATCTTTGAAAATTCTTTAAATAGGTATGAATTCGTGTATGAGGTTGCTATTAATTGTTGACATTATAGTTTGTTAAAACTGACATGGTGATATTGAAGTATAATTTGTAATTAATTAAAAACAGCTCAATCATGAAGTAATGAATTAATTTATTTTGTTATTAAGGTACAATTGTGTTTTCTGGGTTATTAGGATGTGTAATTTGAATATAAGAATGCTAGGGTACTGAAAATATACTAGTTTTTAATTCCTATTGTGCTTACATAGTCATTCTGACTAGTGAACTTCTTCATATTTAGAGCAATGTATTTGTTATCTTGAGGTCTCAATTGTCAGAAACAGAATTTAATTAGTTAATACATCATCCTATATTCTTCTGTGTTGGGATGAATTTAAAGAATGTTCCATATAAGATAGGACAATAATCCTACTTAATTAAGGCCAGGGTATTTATCACTAGAATAAGCAGTTTAAATTTTTGTTATATAAAACATAGAAATAATATATTTTTCGCAAGTATTTTAGAAAATATAAGACTTATAAAGCAAATCATAGACAAGCAGAAGAGTTAGATTTTAAAATGGATAATTTGAGAAGACATTAAGATTTGTTTTCTATTTGATATTTAGTTTGACCC
The DNA here is from genome assembly GCF_964194105.1 of Spermophilus citellus. Taxonomy (NCBI): domain Eukaryota; kingdom Metazoa; phylum Chordata; class Mammalia; order Rodentia; family Sciuridae; genus Spermophilus; species Spermophilus citellus. The sequence goes on along the minus strand of NC_138191.1, from coordinate 70,316,638 downwards.
AAAACGGTAATGTCTTACCCCGATGAAATCTAGCACACTTGCTGTTATTCTATGCAAGTGTTATATTCTTCATGTTTGGCAGTGTTTTTTAACTTTTGTTTCCAGTTATGAAAAGTGATATCCATTTTTTTTTGAGAGAACAGTAGTTTTAAGTAAAGATGTGTTTATAAAAAACAGGATTTGTGTGTATTTTATAGTTTTAGCAAGCTATTTGTATTCATAAGTTTTCTCTCTCTCTCTCTCCCTCTTTTTTTTTTTGTTGTTGTTGTTCTTTCCTTACAGATTGCATGCCCAATATTTGCAGGACTTCTACACTTTTTCTTTTTGGCAGCTTTTGCTTGGATGTGCCTAGAAGGTGTGCAGCTCTATTTAATGTTAGTTGAAGTTTTCGAAAGTGAATATTCAAGGAAGAAATATTATTATGTTGCTGGTTACTTGTTTCCTGCCACAGTGGTTGGAGTTTCAGCCGCTATTGACTATAAGAGCTATGGAACAGTAAAAGCGTAAGTAATTGCAAGCGACCTGAGTGTTTTTCAAGTGAATAATTTTTTAAAGCCTGTTAGCTGTCAGTGAGGGTCCCTGACAGACTAAAATAGCATCTGAAAGCTTTATTGGTAAGAGAATGGGCATGCCGTGCACAAATTACAATCAAGTCTTTTGTAATTTTCTAGGTTCAGAGGATTTGTACTCTAGTGAGGCAGATTCTACATTATGGACTTTCTTTTTAACACAAAAGATTGACCTGAAACAAATTGAAAGAGTAAATAACTTTTTGGCCTTAGAAGATATTAAGTAAAAATTCTTCTGAACTTAACGCATCTGACAGGTTTAACTACTCAGTTTTAAGCTAATGCTTCATTAGCTCTCTTTGTGCAGCCGACCCTGTAGCTAACTCTTGTTCTGAATGGTGACACTAGCAGCACATTCCATTCCATATGTTTAACTTTGATAATATTTTATGAGGCAGTTAGAAAAGGATTAAAATAAGTCTCTGTCTTTCATTTATAAAAATATAGTTATTTACAGAAAGTAACAGAAGGTAGACATGGCCATGTTTCTAAGGATTTTATTTTATTAGGGGCATGAATGTGCCTTCCAATTCTGCTTATTTTTTTTTTCCTTTGATAAAACTAGTTATATGAAGACTCTTTTGGAGTAGAGAAAGCTTTTTGATTGTAAAGATGATGAAAAACAAATAAAAGAAATTCAGCAGGGATTCAAGGTTATATCAAAAATGAACCACTAAGTAAAATATGTCTTAATAAGTTAATGCATCATTTACTGTAATTCTCTGCAAGTTCTGTGCTTTGATTTTTTTTCCCCCAGTATTTGTCCATTCCTAATGAAGGCATATTTATGCTGTTCTGTTTCATAACAAACATGACATCTGAACATTTTTTTCCTTGTCTGTTTCATAGGGTTAACACTTTATTTCAGATAGACCTGAAAGGCAAATTTTGATGATTACATATAGTACTTCAAAATGATGAGGCCATTTGGAATTTGAGATTTCAAATCTTTCTTAATAAGATTAAGAGTCTTTAAGGATTTAGGGGTGGGTGGGATTTATTTTTTTCCCTGTATAAGCATAATTTTGTATGCTTTTATCAGGTAAATAACTTGAAATGGAAAATGGCAGGTTGAAGTAAATTGCTGTCCTTTGTTAAATTCGCGCCAACTCAGAATTATTAGAATTGTTTTTGTCCATAGTGAATTTTCAAAAGCAAATTTAGAGATCGTTTTGTGTTTGTTAAGTTTTAAAAATTTATTTTTCTTGTGATGTTAAATATCCAGTGAGGCTACTTGATACATATTCTTTTGTTTTCAAAACAGTTGCTGGCTTCGTGTTGACAACTATTTTATTTGGAGTTTCATTGGACCTGTCACCTTCATTATTCTGGTAAGAAGACTCTGTTTTCCCTTTCGTTTTAGCTGCTACTTTAGAAATATTATTCAAAAATAACTTAGTTTATGGTTAATTTATGTATTCAAAAATTATATGGACATTCTATGTTACAGGATAATATTATTTATTATATTTTAAATATTACATCATTATCGTGTTTATACACTTGCTAATTAACTTTCTGAAAATCACATCTACTGAAAAATACTATTTCCCATTTCTAATTAATTGTGTCAAAAAATCTAAAAGAAATACTTATAAGCCATGTTATGAATTAAATGAATGTTTTAGAAAAGTGAATTAACATTACCTTAATTGTTACCTTAATGTCAACATAGTAATTTAGTAGTTTAAGTGAATGTCCATACCCTAAATTGTTTTAAGAGATATTAAAGTTTAAAAGTTTAGATTAATAGAGGACTGTTAAGCGAATTTTAAACTCATTAGGAATAAAATAAACTTTTTTAAGACTTAAAATACCAAAAAAAAAAAAAAAAAAAGACTTAAAATACCAAACAAGGACTGGGGATGCAACTGGTTTTTAAGAATTTTTATTTTTAAATGAATTTGATACAAGTTAAGATTAGTAACATTAAGGGCTGGGGATTTGGCTCAAGCGGTAGCGCGCTTGCCTGGCATGCGTGCGGCCCGGGTTCGATCCTCAGCACCACATACCAACAAGGATGTTGTGTCTGCTGAGAACTAAAAAATAAATATTAAAAAAATTCTCTCTCTCTCTCTCTCTCTCTCTCTCTCTCTCTCTCTCTCCCCTCTCTCACTCTCTCTTTAAAAAAAAATTAAAAAAAAAGATTAGTAACATTAAGGTTTTTTTAAACTTCTTACATTATCCTTAGTCATACTTCAATTATACTAAAAACAAAAGAATGTAACTAAAGCATTAAGAATTGGTATTGTTAATCATATCTATTTAATAAATAGAAAACAAGTTGAAACACAAGCTTTAATATTACCTTTATCTTTTTATTGCTATGTTCAGGATTTTGTTTCTTTATTTCAAAAAATTGGCACATGAGCTTCTTATGATATTTTTATAGTTAATTCGTGTTTCCTAAAGTTTGGAAAACCTTTTAGTAGTTGAAGGAAACTTTAAACCACTCAAGTGTATGTGCATTTTTATTCTCATTAAAATTGATTATTTTCAACAATTATATTTACAAAGCAAAATAAAAATACAAGATGGATGTTTATGTGAATTAAATCAGTAAAATATTCTCTAGTGTTCTTAGGTGAGCTAATTTCTTATCAGAATTATTCAATCCAGATAACTATTTCAGTTTGTATTCTTAGTGTGTGTATGTGAATACAGCCTCAGTTTATCTTGAATTAATGACAGACAATTGACATGAAGAGGTATGATCTTTAAAACCACAGGCTTCTCTTTTCCCCTAAGTCCTTGGCCAAACACATTTATACTTTGGAAACTATAAAGACCACTTTAGGGATATTCACACTATAAAAATGTCATATGTTTACTTCTGTTGTACTGAAGTTTTATTTTATTTTTATAAACATAAGTACCGACTTTAAAACATTAAAAAGAAAAAGACATTTTATTTGGCAAAAGGAGCTAATGTTCACACATACTCAGCTTTGAGGAAGAAAAGAGGTAAAACACATTTTATTTGTATTACCCATTTAAAAAGCCTCATATTAATTAGACTCTTATTATTATCCTCTACCAAATCCTTTAGGCTGAGATGTGTGTAGGGCTTTTAGAACATTTTCCTGAACTTAAAAACAAACAACAACAACAACAAAAAGAAACCAGCAGGTAGCAATCACAGTATACACCTCCTTGGAATTCTTCTCCTCAGTTGCCTTGCCTTCTATTCCTCCCAACACACAGTGAAACTACATGTGGTACAAGAGTGCCAAGCAATCTTGCAAAACACCATGTAACCTAAACTAAAATATAATTGTACAGCATAAGCTTGCTGAAAATACACTTACCTACATTTATTCTCTGACAATACATTTAAAACTCAATTCAGACATACATCTTAATAATATAAACTATATTGTATACTATTCATTTATGTTCTATTCTTATAACAAAAAATAGAAAATATAGTGTTGCATTTCCAGCTTTTTTGAATTGAAACCATTTAACTTCCTAGTATTAAATAAGTGTACATTTTTAATAATAATGTTCTATGAAGAAAAATAATATGCTAAGGAAGATAAAACTTCCCACTTCTGCATCTCTATAGAATGTCTTGCCTACAGGCACTGGAGTTATTATATCTATGAGAAAAGTGCTGGTAAGTAATGAGCAGTGGGAAACCATTAGTATGCCTGAAATGGTTTAATGAAAGCTTGGATCATGACACGTCAGGAGCTGTTCTTATCATTTGGACAGCTCCATCTGCATCATTAATAATTAATTCAGTTCAGTAAGAGTTCAGCTCACACACTCATTTAGAAATCTTCTTCAGAGAACACCTCTCTGGCTGCTAGTCCCAGAGAGAAATAGGTTTCTGCTTGGCTAATAGCAAAGATCTAGAGATACAAGTACAGTTTTAGAGTTGCATTTGCCAGGTAGCAAAAGCTCCAGGGAGGACAAAAAGGGTCAGAACATGTGCAGTTCAGCTAGGTTACTTCAGAGTGGTGTTTCTGTTCTTCTGTCTTATCATATCCATGTCAGCACTGCAAGCTGTAGAATGAATTTTAAGCTGCTAAGCTCAGACGGATGTGATTCAATTGAGCAGGTTGATGACCATAAAGCAAACTGTGCTCTCCTATAATCTGTGGTACCTTTTTCTTTTTTATAAACTTTTTTGTATTTTTATTTTATCAAATGGGTGATTTTTAACTATGTCATGTTATTAAGCAGCATTGGATTTTTTTGTAGCAAACTTTTCTGGCAGGCTATTTTAATAATTATTTTTGCAATTATTATTTGGGAAGTGTTGAAAGAATGATATTGGTCGGTGGATCAGAAAGAATGCCCTAGTTTGGTGATTTAGTCTTTTTAGCTATATAGGGGGAAAAATATTTTTTTTCTTCTGGATTTACTCCCACCCTTTCACATAGTATTCTATGAAGACATTCCCACCGATCTATTTATACCTGCACACATACAGGCATAGACCAGAGTTAATATTTGATTAATTTTTGACTGAACAAATTGCTTCATCTCTAAAATTAATCATGAGCTTATGGGTTGACATACATACCTAACATAATCCTAATAACCTATACTTAAGGGTGACTTCTATGTGAATAATTGAGTAACTACATGTACTTACCAGGTTAGACAAATCTTTGTGTGTGTAAAAAGTTGATAGCTCCAACTTTTTCCTTTCTGACTTACACATAAAACCTTCCAACCTATCTTAAAATGTTATGTTTAAATTGAGTGGTATTTATGTTTGGGAGGAGAAAAAAAAATACAAAAGACAGAGGTAAAAACTGACCTCCTTGGGGTGCAGGTGAGAGGAGCAGCAATTGAATGATGTCTGTTCTGTCCCTTCATCTGCTTTCCAGTGACAAATAGGGGAAACTCTCTTTGTGTGATTAATTTTTAAATGTATACCAAAGACAGGAAAATATATTGAGGAAAAATAAAATAAGAAGGAGAAAAAAAATCACTTATTTTAACCATAAATAAATAAATAAATAAACAAACAAACAAACAAACAGGGAGGGAAGAAGGAAATGAATGCCCACCTGGAAAGATCCATGAAGAATTATATCATGAAGAAAATGCAAAGAATCTAGGAACTTGGGTTTGCAGACTGAAGTTTAAAATCAGGTGTTTTGTCTGAAAGTGAATATTGTGGATTATAGAATTTATCAAAGATGTTTCTGTTTGCTTCTTTATCTCTGTTTTTTTTTCCTATTGTTGTATTTTAAGAGAACAAGAAAGAAAGGGTAGTGAGAATCTATTGAAATATATCCCACAAAAATGATAATTCTTACCTCCTGAAAAAGATCATAACAACAATATTTATTCTGTGAAACGAAAATTTAACATTATAATTTTTTAAGCATTGAAAAAATAAGAGAACTGTAAAACCACACTTTAAAAAGATGTATTTTTGCTTCAGTATTTATCCTACTTGTTTCCAGGAAATATTTCACTGCCATATGCTGTTGGCAGTACCATATAAAATTGTTTAATATCTATATGGTATAAGTATTCCATTTTTCTAATAAACTAGTAAATAATTCATGTCAGTGAAATTTTAGTTTTTTTTTTTTAATGAATTGGGGAAACACTCATTTTAGGATTTTTTTTTTTTTTGCCATCTTATTTTAGAGTATGACTTGAATGCTTTTTTTCATACTTTCTTTGTTTTGAAATGATGAAATGTTGTCTTATTAAGTGTCATTGATTCGTTATTTTTATGCTTTCTATTTCATAGACTAAATTTGTGCAGGGTTTAACTAAATTTCTTGAAAACCTGTGCATTGACTGTAATGGTTATTTTTAGTTTCTTTACATTGGAAAATTTATGAACATTTGGAAAATCATTTGAGTACAAAAATCCTTCGAGGGTTTTAGGATTATTTTCCCAGTATTTTTAGTTGTCTTTAGAGAAACTCCTTTTAAGTCTTCTTAATGCAATCAATGCTAGCTTTGTGAGAACAGCTTTTTAAAACTTTAGTTTTATATTCACATTTGGGATTTCTGAATTTGTGTAGTATTTAGTTACACGAGAATGTAACTGACATAACAAGCTTTAGAGAAGACATAATGGACAGTTAAGCATTCAGGTTGACTAGTAGGTAGAAGGGTGAGCATTTAGGTTGTGGAATGGTGGAAGTTTCCAGAGGAAATGGATAGTTAGTTAACTCTGGTCAGTCCATCAATTGGAAGTCATTCCAAGAGTACCCCTGTTATGCAATTCAGGGTTTCTTTGAGGCAGTATTGTATATATTAATTGATTATTTATTTCAACCTCATTTATCATTGCTTGTTCACTTTTACATTGGCTTCTGCCTTGAAGAAGCAGAATCTTGGTTTTGTTTTGTTTTGTTTTTTAATAGAATCAGTATATCTGTTGTTCAAAGACTCTTAACTTTCCTACCCAGAACAAATTGGTTAATTTTATTTGGAAATTCTGTGGGCTGTGGAGCCAGACCACAGTATATTGAATCTCAACACTGACATTATAATAGCTAAGTAATCTTTGGGAAGACACATCTCAATAATTTGTAAATTGGGCATACAAGACTGTCTGCCCATCTGGCAGTAGGATGATAGCTGGCTTTTACCCCTGAGATTTTATATATTTTCTGAACTTGTTGATATATTAAATACAAATAAAACATATTTTGTTTAAAACCTCAGTTGAGTGAAGGGAATGAAAGAGGAGAAAAGTAGCCAACAGTATATGCTTTAAGGATTAAATGAGAATTTTTTTTTTTTTGTGTGTGTGTGTGTGTGTGTGTGTGTGTGTGTGTGTGACATATTCAACTGGGCTACTTTTCATTCTTAACTAGGAAAAAAATGTCTTTAACATATATAAGCTTTAATTATATTTCCCTATAGGTAGATTTTAATTTCTTATTTCAGTTTTATTGAAAAATGTTTTTATTCTTAGACTGTTTTTTTTTTTTTTTTTGCCTGATTTTGTTCACTGAAAAAAATATTGTTCTGATAAGTTCATCCCTGGACTTTTCTACTCATTTTATTTTTACAGCATACTTTACACAATCCACATTTCCTCACATTTACATTCATTACTCTATGTATAATTGTAAACATTGTGGTAGATAATAAATAGCCTTTTTGCTTTCTATTTTGTTCCTAAGATGAGGAGAGGAAATAATTAATATGCTTAGAAAGTAATGAATAATAAATTGTGGCCTTATATATTTTGGGAAATTAATAAAGGGGAGGGGGAACCCTATATCTAGAAATTTGCAATAAAAGAAATGTTTGTATTAAGACATTCACAAAGAAGTGGAAACAGAGTGAAGGATTTTAACTGAATCTGTGAAGCAGATTAGCCGAGGATGGGTATCAGTTTGTTTACATGGGTTTTGGTTTGTTTTTAAGATATTTATGCAGTTCTTCCTTTTAACCATTCTTCAATTTTACTAGTTAAGGCTGCTGTTCTATAAGCTATAGGAATAATAACATGTTGATTTTGTATATTTTTTTAATTAGAGATACACTTTACCATAATGCTTTTAAAACCTAATCAATATTTACTGTATTATCAAATGGTTCTCTCAAATTAATTTCTCAAAGGCAGAAACTGTCTTGTATTCTCAATACAATCAGCATATCTTATGTAGAGCAGTCAGGACAATAAATATTTGTTGAATGAAATGTATTATATTGTAACATCCCTTAAAATTCAAGCATATATTTTGTGACTTGCTGTAATAATCTTTAGCAAATAAAGCAAAAATAAAATGTTTCTACAATTTTACTTATGTTAAGAAATTAATCTTTAAATACTTTAAAACAAAAAGCTGCGTTTGTCCTCCAGTAATTAACATGGAAGAGTAGGACACTGTCTGCCAACATGTATAAGTTAGGCCCATTAACCTCATTTTATCCCGTAAAGAATAAGGCATAGTAGACAACATGATAAAGAGTTTGGATTAAAGCTTTTGCTCTGTTCCCAAACTTATCTTTCATAGGAAGGACTTAGAAAGTTTAATTTATTGTCCTACATAAACTTTCCTAATTACAAAAGTTAGAAGTAGTGATGGATGAATAAAATAACATTATCATTTGATCATGTGTCATTGTGACTCGATAAAAAGGATCATATTACTGTAACAAAGTTGTGTTGATTATCTGTTCCCAAGGAATTGAATTCATCTCCACCTACAGTGGGTCCTTATAAATATACCATTTGAGCTGTTACTAACTCATATAATGTTTTAGTCTCTTTTAAAATAATAATCCAAAACAAATGTTAAAAAATCCAGGAACACTATAGTTTAGTTCTATTTTTAGAACATAAAAGTGGAATTGCCACCTTTCCATAGTTCTGCCAGGTGCCGGTAGAAGCAAATACAAATTACCAACCTTTGTCTCTCCTCAGTCAAAACACAACCTCTTTTTCTGAGTTCACTCTTGTTGACCTCTGGGCATCCCAGACCTTCTATGTTAGATTCCATCTTCCCCAGGTTGATTTTGTTTGCATCTAGATTCACAGCACAGCAGAATGTTTAGAACTGAAACAGCCTTTTGTCAGAATTTACCAATTTGCATGTGACAAAAAGATACAGGAGAAAAAGGACTCATGGTTAAATAATGACTAAGTAATGGTTAAGTAGGACTATATATATATTTTTAAAATTTGTCCTCATCTAGAAGAGTTTTCATATTTTATTTCACTTTCTCCTCACAATGACCTTAGAAAGTAGGTTGTGCAGATGTTATTAATCTCATTTAATTAATCAAAATCAAGAGCTAGACTCTTATCCAAGTCTTATGATTCCAACCCAGGGATTCTTCCTGAAGCTGATGTAAATGGTCCTTTTAAGAAATTCACTTCAGTATTTATTCCATGGGTTTTAGGCTCTGGAGTATATGTAGCTAAAGAGACTAATTTAGGTTTGGTAATTTATATAATCATTACCACATGATACTGACTCATTAAGGTTGCAATTTCATGTCAAATGATCTATTGAAGAATTGATCATATGGAGTGTGTTTTACATAGACCGAAGTTGATCATCACATACCTAAATTCTCTCCCATATCCACATACTATTGATGCATTAGTTCATTAACTATATTTGGAAAAAAAATGTTTTTACTTTCTTTATAGTGATCCAATTCTTTCTTTATTTGTTATAACAGTTAAATATCATCTTCCTGGTGATCACATTGTGCAAAATGGTGAAGCATTCAAACACTTTGAAACCAGATTCTAGCAGGTTAGAAAACATTAAGTAAGTATTTTGTATTTTAATTTTAGCACTTGACAAGCTAAGTAAAAGATATTCTCCACAGGGAACACAGGTATTTTTGCCTTCTGTCAACTGTAGAAATTATTCAGAATGAAGTTTTACTGATCAAAGTTGAGTCTCACTGTTAACTATGTTACAGACATGGGTCAAAAGTTAGATAATTCTGTCTTGATTTAGAATGAAGAAATTGTTTCAGTAGCTTTGTGGAAATTTCATATCACTATAGCAATTTCATTTGAATTGAAAATGCAATTCAAAATGATGTTCTTGTTTGCATGGCTGATAGGATTTTATTAAGTTTGTTTTGTTAAATGACTTTTTGATTTAAGGATTCTAAGCAGTTTCTCCTCCTAATCCTGTTTTCCTAAGAGAATTTACTCTATTACTATTGTTAATGTGAAGATGATCTGTTGTTTTTATGCTAATTAAACAAATGTTTACTTTATCTCACTAGTGTTATTGCAATATTCTATCAATGGAAAAATGCTATCTAATTAACGAAAAATTGATAGCTGTTGATTCATTAAATCATCTTATGGAGGTATTTTCAGAGTTATTTTAAAAAATATGAGTGTTAATTTAGAACTTGAGGTATTCAAGTTATAATGGGGTTGTGAAAATACTTTTAGAGTAAAAAAAATGGCAGATCTATTGTAAGGGTAAATTAAAAAAAAAAAAAAGATGTTTTAGATAGGTTAGTGCCAGCTTCATTGCATGTTGCATGGTAAGAGAGAGAGCTAATCTTTAGCATCTCTCTCTTTTCTTCCTTTTCCTCTTTCTGTCTTCTCATCTACACCAGTAATTACCGTGTTTGTGATGGCTACTATAATACGGACTTACCTGGGTAAGGTAGAACCCTACATTAACAAATTTATGGCATGATTTATATTTTTTACAAATCCGTCAATATCATGAATTGCCCTTAATTTTTATAATTATTTTGGAATATCTAATTTGCTATAGTATTTTTAAACTATAATATGCCTTTATTTTTTAATTGCTTGCCTCTGCATTTTGACTTTCTTAATTTTGACTAATTTATATAATATATAAATGCTTTCTTATTACTTTCTATTTTAATTCTGTCTAATAATTTTGTTTCTCTTTTCTGCTTATAATGCTTTCTAGCTATGAAGATAATAAGCCATTTATCAAGTAAGATCATTAGTTAGACATGGAATGCACTGACTTTAATTCCTTCTCATTCCGCCCTATTTTCTACAGTTCTTTTCTCCTTAAGCTATTTATGATGAAATCTCTCCAAAATTATTATTATTTTTTTTATTATTATTTTGAAGTTGTCCTCATGTTTTTACCTCATTCCAGCTAGGCTTCTTCATGCTTTAGTTATAAAACCTTAGGTTCACCTAAGACTAGCTCATAGACTTTGAAGTTTAGGTACTAAGTGATTATCTGCCATTTAACCTTTCTGTATGTGTCACATTATTCAGTGTCATATGAGTAGACCACAGGAATAAAAATATGTTAGTAAACTAATTAAGAACTCCTTAATTTCTTTAACCAAAATGCACATAAACAGCAATAAAGTCCTGGGGGTTATTTTACAATCTGTATTTTAAAGTAGTTCAATACCTGTGTATTCTGGAGTAAGAAAAGGTCATGCCTGCTGTTGCGGTTTTCACTGGAGGCTGCAGTACTAAATGCTGTTGTTCTTTTTTAATCAATGAAAGGATAAAGACAAATGCTGTTGAGTTTGAATGTAAACATAGAGAAAGTCAACTGCTACTACTAAAATGTTAATAAATAAGTGTAATATTTCTTTCCCTCATTGAACCTGTTAAAAAATTCAATTTGTTTTTTCAGGTCTTGGGTGCTTGGTGCTTTTGCTCTGCTGTGTCTTCTTGGCCTCACCTGGTCATTTGGGTTGCTTTTTATTAATGAGGAGACCGTTGTGATGGCGTATCTCTTCACCATCTTTAATGCTTTCCAGGGAGTGTTCATTTTCATCTTTCACTGTGCTCTCCAGAAGAAAGTAAGTGAATGAAAACACCTAGGGCCTCAGCTTGCTCATTCTGTGACTTGAAAATAATAGGTGTAATAGAGAAGTTACAGTGGGCATATTGCTAAATAGCATCATTTTTTATTATAAGTTAATTTTAATACCTATCTGGAAATTTAGGCTTCACATTATAAAGTTGAACAATACCAGTCATCTTTTGGGAAGGTTGTAAACTAGATTATTTATGTTAAGATTTCTTCTTTGCTAGTAGGGTCTGTAGAATATTTTACTCACAGAGTATACAAGATTAAAAAAAAAAAAAAAAGTTAAATTTATTTCATGCTCACTAACAGGAATGCACTAGTCCTAAATGAAATTGAGTGTAAGAATATATCATGTCAATTTTAAACACACCAGGCATATAAAAAATTAATGCTAATGTTCCTTTTGAGTAATTTTGAAAGATTTAAAAACCAATAATTTAGACCTCATGTCCTACCTAGTATTTTGTTCTGACTTCATGTTAAGTGAATTCAGCAAAAAGGATTCAAAAATTAAAGTTAAAAGGAAAAACTTCAATCTGTAGCAAGACATAAGCCTAAGAGAATCTCTTAGCTGCCATTGGAGTTTAAAATTTCTGTGCCTTTCACAAGGTATCATCCTTTCTGTCTGCATATCTAATGTAGTCTTTTTATTCTGTTATTACTAGTTGGTCACTAAATTGAACAGAGAAATAGAATTGTGAAAGTGAAAACTATTATGTTTTCAGTCCTGACAAGATGATAGTGTTGTTACTTCCATCAGTTTTGAATAAGCTATAATTTTGAGATAATGACAGTGGAATGTGCAATACTGACAGATAATGTACATTCACAGCAATATAGGCATTAGGCAAAACCAACACTGGAGGGTATTATTTGGATAAAATACCATTTTGATTGCCATTGTCTTGGTTATACAGCATTTTGGAACAGTTAATAGCCATTAAATGTGTGGAAAATTTTTGTGAGGTATCATGTGTTATTTGATAACAGTGAACTCTAACTTTCTAAACATTGTACAAGGATAACCTTAGTAACTACTTTAGTTTTTATTTATTTATTATGTAAATGAGCAGTCTGTGCACAAGCCTATGATGACATATTCATAATTTCTGGATTATTGTGCCAAACAGTTTTGATATAATGCATTGACTTAACAGAGAAAGGGTGAAACAGTAATTATTTCTTCATATAGTTATGTGTGCTAATTGAACAAGGAGATTTTAACATGCTTTTTTCCTTAACAACTGCATTTTAAAAGCATCCTGATACACTTGTCTTGACATGTTCTCCTTATTCTAGGATACATCCTATTGGGTACTACCAGGGTGGATTGTTAAGAATATGACATAAAATGGTTATATTAAAATCATGGTTCTTACTGCTCGAATTGAGCATATTTAGGCCAAGAAAATGCCTTCAAAGCTCAACCACATTGTTATTTGCTTTAATAGGTATAATTAAATAAACCAAGAAAAAATGCAAGTACACTTAGATTTAAAAGATCATCTGGTGACTTCAATTTTCTAATTTTGAAAGGAATAAGTGTTAAAGTCATGGTCTTTACAAGTGGATTACTGAGTTGTGAAAGGGGAAAGGCTTCTTGAGTATTTGGGGAATTTTTTGTTTGTTTGTGTTTTGATTTTTGTTATTGTGGTGGTAATCTACTAGAAAAAAAATTTTTTTCTTCTGTAATTTTTCCCTGTCCGTGTTGTGATTTCAAAGGCTGGCTCTAATCTACAATAAAACATTTGTATGCTGATGTAACTGTACACAATCCAGCACCCTCTGCCCTTCTCCCAATTCTGTACTGCTCTAGAAGGGTAGTTCTTTGGACTCCATTTTTTTTCTTAATATTGTTTTTAGTTGTTGATGGAACTTTATTTATGCGTACGCTGTGCTGAGAATCAAACCCAGTGCTTCTCAAATGCTAGGCAAACGCTCTAACACTGAGCTACAACTGCAGCCCTGGACTCCACTTTTTAAAGGTTGATTTAAACTTCCTTTTAGACCTAACAGTTTTCCTCTCCATTCATATATGCAGGATCCAGTGAGAAAGGGAAATTACATGGGTAACTCATTAATGTGAATGGAAATAGCTTTTTTTAAATAGTTTTGGTGAGTGCGAATGAAGTGAGTAGACATCTTAGATGCTCCATACTAAATGTTAAAGCTAGGCATATCAGAAAATGAAGAAAACGTTCTGTTTTGATCATTGGCAAATGTATCAAAGTACTTTTTTTCTTTGTTATGCCAAAGAAGTCTTGTCATTACAAAGAGGTTACTGGCAAAACTCTGCAATCTAGTCAAAGAGGTTTATGTATTGACCTAATAAGAGGACGTGAAGCATGTAAAACTTAAATGACTGAATTACAGATTGAGTAAATATAATCAAGCAAGGAATATACAAACTGTTTGTCCGATTTTCTTAGCCCCAAATAAAATGAAGCCACTAGTTGTATAGGCAGAATAAGACTTTAAATACATTGCTATTGAATTAATAGCTAACATTCAGATAATAGTAACAACAGGTACAAAGTATGTCCACATGTTATACAAAGTTTTAAAGATCCTACTAGCTAATCAAATGGTCAGAGATATTTCTCTGATAGGATTTTAGCAATTTCAGCTGAACTTGATTTTGAAATTTCAATTTATTTTCTCTGCAGATATGCCATGGTGCTACTTTAATTTTTCTTGGTTGTCTTCACTCTTCATTTAATTAAAGAGAGAAGCAAGTATATGTTTATCTCAATCCCATGGTCTCATGATTATTCATTGCAGGTACGAAAAGAATATGGCAAGTGCTTCAGACACTCATATTGCTGTGGTGGACTTCCAACTGAGAGCCCCCACAGTTCTGTGAAGGCATCAACCACCAGAACCAGTGCTCGGTATTCCTCTGGCACACAGGTAACAAAGGGTTTGACAGCATCTTTAATTAACCTTATTTATAGAAAGCCTTTTGGGACATGTTCTGTTTAGATGCACTAATTGTTTCCTCATTATAATGATGCAGGTAGTAAATGCTTGCTTTTTTTAGTATTCTGGTTTTAATTTCTTCTTAAATATGTACTCAAGGTGTTTATTTAGGTGTAAACATCCTTTTGGAGGAAGTGTGTCCTTTAAGAAGTGAATCCTAAACAGTCCATATTCTAAGGACTTATAGCACAGCATTCATAGCAGTCACTCAGTCAGCATTTGTTGAATAAACAGTCATCTCAACTTTTTATAAAAAGTCAATTAAATAACACTTTCAAGAGTGGAAGATTAAATACCCTTTAGTAAAAGGCAAGCAATAGGGCAGCATAGATGTCCTTAGTTTTGGACCCAAAACAGCACACATTCTGTAAAAGGCCAACTGATAATCATACACAGATTGTCTAGGATGAAGCTTTGTGTGTTTTTAATAAGGTGAGCTTGGGAAAACTAACATATGTCTTGCTATTTTATATTAATAGAGTCGTATAAGAAGGATGTGGAATGACACTGTGAGAAAACAATCTGAATCTTCTTTTATCTCAGGTGACATCAATAGCACTTCAACACTTAATCAAGGTCAGTTATTAGGAAAATTTTAGTTTACAATATACAATACAAATTTTGGACTTTTTGCCAACTTAGAATAATTCTAGACATAGTATAATTCTAAAGTGCTGAACTTTTCTCTCATGGGTATATATATCACATGTTCTTAAACCTGTTTAATTTTATCATCACTTATTAAAGTACATATAAATTCATTTTCTTCAATAATGTAATGCAAAAAATATAACTTTAAACTCCACACTATCAGAAGGCTGGAAAAAAGTAATTATTAAAAGCATACTTTGCCACAGATTAAAATGTTTTCCTCCTTTCTAAACAAGACATTTATGAAAGGGTTCTTCTTAAAATATTAAAATAGAGTAATCACTATTCATGTAAAACAGTGCTGATTTTACAGTGAAAATGGCAAAATTTTTGTAAAATTATTTTATGATTTTTCAAAAACTGAAAAGTAAACTTTAAAAGATTTATAGTAAGTCTTTATAAGCAAAGTTAAAATTCATGAAAGTTTGTATAGTAACTTTTTCCATATTGTTCAATGTGTCTATAGAGGCAACTTTAAATTTGTCATATAAATTAATATAATTCTGGAAAAGGAACTAATTTAGCAACATAAGGTCACAAGCACATGAACACACAGGTATTCCTGAATAATAATTTAATACATATCAATCTAGTATGAAAAAAAATGTATGATTGTGTTGATCCTGGAAAGGTAATTTATTCAGGTATTTTCAGTTTTGAAGTATTGATTTGTAATGTAATATAGAGTTTTACCACAATGAAAATATTAAAACACATTTTAAATTGTTGACATTGTTCTGGGAAGATTCTAGTTTAAAATGAAGAGTGGAGTATGTGTAACATCAAAACCAACTTGAATTTGAAGTATTTTTAATTGATTAGGTAGAATTTATAATTTATCCATTAGAATGAGGGAAATGTGCATCTATTCCATTGCAGTGGTGTTTTACCCAATTCTGTTAAGATGGTGATCAAAAAGTAAATGAAGTACTCAAAGATTCATTTTTTGAAACCTGGCAAATGAGATTATAAAACACGAATTCTTGTTATATACAATTTGTGAATCATCCAATGATTCATTTTAGAGTTGTTTTCCCCCTCGGCATGTACGCTTTTGCATTTACTAAAGGAAGCTTTTTGCAGTGTGTCATAATTTTTACCTGTTTGTGAAAGTTGTTTTTCTTCCTGCTTGTATCAAAGTTGGTATTAACACAGATGTTTTCATGAGGGATAATCCCACACCTGTAAATCTGAAAGTTTGAGATTCCCTCCTCTGGGTCTCCGTGGTGAAGTTTTTAATATTAAGCAGTAACATCTTGAAACATAATGTTGATCTCTATGCATTTAATTGCCATTTTTGTTTAACAGTGATTTTGTATAAATTAGTAAATGTCATCCTTAGCAGGTGTTTACTTGGGGGATTTAGAAAGCACCTGTGAGTTACTGAAATTTAACTTCCCTCTCCCCTTTCTCCTTCAAATTAGTAGTTCAAATACAGTCAGAAAATTTCAACAGATTTTCCATTGCCAACTTGTCCACTACCCTGATGAATTAGGGGAAAAAAAAAAAAATATATATATATATATATATTGCAACTGTAACACTAAAATAAGAAAACTGATGTATTTTTTTTTCTGTTTTTGTTTTTTGTTTTTTGTTTTTTTGCTTTAGGAATGACTGGCAATTACCTACTAACAAACCCTCTTCTTCGACCCCACGGCACTAACAACCCCTATAACACATTGCTCGCTGAAACAGTTGTATGTAATGCCCCTTCAGCTCCTGTATTTAACTCACCAGGTGTGCTTACACTTAACAAATAAAACTACCTTTCTTTGCTGCTAAACACAGCTCTGATCTTTGCCCTATTTCTAAAATACTCAAGTTGCCGTAATATTTATTATTATTATTATTATTACATCCTTAATTTCTCAATTTAAAAAAATTATGGTATTGCCCATGCCAGGCTTCTAAAACTGCACTATATTATAGTAAAAGTTCAATCATGATAGTATTTACAATAATGATCCATGTTTTTAACACAGGTGGCATAAATCTTAATATATTATTACAGGACTGACATCACATGGTCCGAGAGCCCATCTTCAAGATTTATATCATTTAGAGGTATAATATCTATATAATATGTTGTTCAGTTGACTCTAAAGCTTGCTGACAAAATTGCTTCTGGAATGAACTAGTTATAATTATTTGGATGTCTGGGTATAGAAAACTACATCCAGAATTGTCAATATAACCGAACTATAGTATAGTGCAGCTTTATGGTAATTTTTCTTTTTCTTAAGGAAACTTATGAGAATAGAGTTAATATTAGTCAAGTTTATACTAATAGTTTTTAATTGGGGGAGGGGGAGAGATTATCACTAACCTATCCTGTTTATTATAC
Organism: Spermophilus citellus; assembly: GCF_964194105.1. Classification (NCBI taxonomy): domain Eukaryota; kingdom Metazoa; phylum Chordata; class Mammalia; order Rodentia; family Sciuridae; genus Spermophilus; species Spermophilus citellus. Next base: position 70,298,846 of record NC_138191.1, on the reverse strand, counting down.
CAATAGCTTATTTTTTTAAAAATCATATATACTTAATATTAAAATTTTTGAGATTTTGGGGGAAAGTTATATAATTACTGCTATCATATATTCTCTATTTGTGAATAATATTTGCCACTAAATTGAACCCAAAACTTGGTTTCTTTTTTTTTTTTTCTTAAAATTCTTTTTAACGTAACTGCAGCTTCTCTTTTCATTCTCTTGTTTTCTTACTTCCTTATGCTTTCCTCTAGCAACCTACAGAGAGACAAGTATGGGAGTAAAACTTAACTTTGCCTATCAAATGTAAATTTTTTCAGCATGATTTTTAACGGGCACAATTAAAACATTACTAGCAGTCATGAAGTAGACTCAGCGGGCAAGTGGTTCACAATTTGCAACTGAAATGTTGCCAGATTTTTAAACAGTACATCTATCTGTACTTCCTTTTGTCAGTAATAGAGGTCTGTAGCAAATGCTGTCCATACTTAAGTACATGCAATGCTGAAATAATTTGCTCTATAAAGCCTGAAGTACTGTCAGCCAAAATGCTTAATAATTGACTTTATCATTTCTGCATTCCCACAGTCATCTTGCTACAGGCTGTGGAAAGTCTTCAAGTGAATTACCTGAACTTGGGCAGAAAAAGATGCCTCTTCAAAACCAGAGAAGCCTTAAATCTGCAGTATATCATAGAAAACACCTTTTGGATTTTATTCAGTATATTTCTTACATTTCTTAAAGCAGTGATAAAAAGAAAAGAAAATGTTTGAAAACATTGAACCTCTGCAAAGGAAACAAATGCTAGCATGTTATCCGTGTGTCACCTGCGACTTACAGTGCCAAATGTGTTCTAATGGTAGAGCTTACAAATAAAATTGTGGCACATAGGAATTTATAAACTAGAAAATTGTGTCAAGCCAGAGGAAGCCTTACAAATAACTATCATAATTTCATTTTGTTAACACCTGAAGCACGATGAAAATTGAATTGTTAATCTTTCAAATGTAGAAGTTGGGTCAGAATTTTGATTTTTTGTGTTTTCTTTCTTTTTTTAAAATAACATAAGTAACAAATATAATATTTTACCCCATATTATTATTTCTGCTAATGATAATTTAGCCAACAATTGCCAGACACTTATTGGTCATGAAATTTGTGTCATACGGAGAATTTGTATGTGTTTTCTGTAAGAAATTGAGTTTTCTAGGATATCTGCAGCTTTAAGAGTGAGGGAAATTTCTTATTCTTTTCCAAGAATTAAAATTTTTTCCTAAACTCCTCCAAGCCTTGCATACAATGCAGCAGCCTCACAGTGGTCAGTTTCATTTCAATAACATCATTTCATTCTTTTTTTTTTTTTTTTAAACAGATCTATCTGTAGACAAGTGATTTTTTTTTTTTTTAATTTCCTTCCAGGATTTTGAGAATGAATAGCTCAACCTTCCATTGTGTAGATCATTTATTTTTCTCTTTTATTTTCCCATTTGCTTGAGAAGCACTGTGATGTCCTAGTTTACATGTTTATGTGTCTGTAGAAAATACAACTGATTCATCAGAATAGAGCATGTTACCATGTTTTTTTTCCTCCTAAACTTCCTTCCATATCTCAAGCAGATTATCCAATCTTTCATTCCGTTAGAAATAAATATATATTAGCCAAGGCTGACACCCTTCTCCCATTCCATAGTTAATATCTATTCTCGGTTTAATTTCTGTGACCCATACTTAAGAAATCTCTAACATTTCTGCGTTTGACCTCCATGCCCATGGTGCTTATGGGCTGATCTTGTACAGTAGACTCTGCTGGTTCATTCGGTACTGTCACTGTGACTGATGCAGACTGCAGGGCTGCAGGCAAACTTTGACCATTAGAAGCCTGGGGCCATTACTATTAGAAAGAATTATTAGTACCAAAATAAATTAAAATAAATACTAAGTGTAAAGACTGCTATTGCTGGTAATCTAATTTGTTGAACCCTTGCTCTGACTAAGTTGCTGAGAAGCTTAGAAATTCTTCATCATGTTACAATAAATCATTTTACTTTCTTTTATATATCAGCTACTCTTAGGCCAGATAGCCTGAGCAGACAGACATGATGTGAGTTGTCCAAAGTGAGTCATTCCACCTGCCGTCTATCGTGTTGTTGGATGGTGCTTGTGGGCCCTCGGTCCAGTCAGTATGAGAGATGGCTGTCTCTGTTTAACATGATTTCTTTGTATCTGTCCATTTTTTTCATTCTTTTTTTTTTTTTAATTTCATCTTCAGACAAAGGAAATGTTAGAATGTTGTTTTAAAAAGTTGCTTGCCAATTATGTGGGTTTATGTTGTACATTTGCCTTTCGGTTTTGTATGTGACTTATTCCTTTTTAATTTAGTGTTGTTTAGGACAAATTCTGTTAATTTTATTTTTATAAACCATAGTCTTGTACTGAAAATGTAAATGTCACTAATAAATTGCTTTGCATTAACTATGCAAGGGCATGGAGTGAAGTCTTTTTCATAAGAGTGTCAGAGATTTGACCAAAAAAATCATTGAATAACTACTGTCTCTCCAAAATTGATAAAGTAATATTCTGTATGCCATTTCCCTCCCTGGAAAACAGTATCAATTTTTTTAACACTTTTTCCTGTTATCTAAGGGGTTGCAACTGTTTATAGTTGGGAATGCAGGAAAGCCTGACACTTTTTAAGTGCTGGCTTTCAAATACAACTTTGTCCTGAACGACATTAAAAAGTTTTGTACAAAAGAAATAAAGTTTCTTCAGAAAGAAACAGAGGAAGTAATGGTAAACTCCCCCTTTTCTGTTCCAGGACATTCACTGAACAATGCCAGGGATACAAGTGCCATGGATACTCTACCGCTAAATGGTAATTTCAACAACAGCTACTCACTGCGCAAGGGGGACTACAACGACAGTGTGCAAGTTGTGGACTGTGGACTAAGTCTGAATGATACAGCTTTTGAAAAAATGATCATTTCAGAATTAGTGCACAACAATCTTCGGGGCAGCAGCAAGACTCACAACCTCGAGCTCACACTCCCGGTCAAGCCAGTGATCGGAGGCAGCAGCAGCGAAGATGATGCTATCGTGGCAGATGCTTCATCTTTAATGCACGGCGACAACCCAGGGCTAGAGCTCCATCACAAAGAACTTGAGGCCCCGCTTATTCCTCAGCGGACTCACTCCCTTCTCTACCAACCCCAGAAGAAAGCGAAACCCGAGGGAACTGACAGCTATGTCTCGCAGCTGACCGCGGAGGCGGAGGATCACCTGCAGTCCCCCAACAGAGACTCTCTGTACACAAGCATGCCCAACCTTAGAGACTCACCCTATCAGGAGAGCAGCCCCGACATGGAAGAAGACCTCTCTCCTTCCAGGAGGAGTGAGAACGAGGACATTTACTATAAAAGCATGCCAAATCTCGGAGCTGGACGGCAGCTTCAGATGTGCTACCAGATCAGCAGGGGCAATAGCGATGGTTATATAATCCCCATTAACAAAGAAGGGTGTATCCCGGAAGGGGATGTTAGAGAAGGACAGATGCAACTGGTAACAAGTCTTTAATAGTACAGCTAAGGAATTCCAAGGGCCACATGCAAGTATTAATAAGTAAAATAAAGACTTCTTTGGCCCCGTGCAGCTCTCCCTCCAAGTCTGCTTGAAGAGATGACTCTGTTGACCTGTGGTTCTCCGGTGTAAAAAAAAAAAAAACAAAACAAAAAAGATGACTGAACCTTGCAGTTCTGTGAATTTTTATAAAACATACAAAAACTTTGTATATACACAGAGTATACTAAAATGAATTATTTGTTACAAAGAAAAGAGATGCCAACCAGGTATTTTAAGATTCTGCTGCTGTTTAGAGAAATTGTGAAACAAGCAAAACAAAACTTTCCAGCCATTTTACTGCAGCAGTTTGTGAACTTAATTTGTAAATATGGCTGCACCATTTTTGTAGGCCTGCATTGTATTATATACAAGACGTAGGCTTTAAAATCCTGTGGGACAAATTTACTGTACCTTACTGTTCCTGACAAGACTTGGAAAAGCAGGAGAGATATTCTGCGTCAGTTTGCAGTTCACTGCAAATCTTTTACATTAAGGCAAAGATTGAAAACATGTTTAACCACTAGCAATCAAGCCACAGGCCTTATTTCATATGTTTCCTCAACTGTACAATGAACTATTCTCATGAAAAAAATGGCTAAAGAAATTATATTTTGTTCTATTGCTAGGGTAAAAATAAATACATTTGTGTCCAACTGAAATATAATTGTCATTAAAATAATTTTAAAAGAGTTTGAAGAAAATATTGTGAAAAGCTCTTGGTTGCACATATGTTATGAAATGTTTTTTCTTACACTTTGTCATGGTAAGTTCTACCTGTTTTCACTTATTTTCCACTGTATACAGTGTTCTGCTTTGACCAGTTAGTCTTTATTCTTACATTTAAATTTCTTATTGCCAAAAGAACAAAGTGTTTTATGGGGAGAAAACGCTTCAAAGCCAGTTCTGCCATGCCTTGCACAAATGTGGTGAAATCTAGAAAAGATTGTGTGTCATCCTTCTGTTTATTCTTGAACAGAGGGCAAAGAGGGCACTGGGCACTTCTCACAAACTTTCTAGTGAACAAAAGGTGCCTATTCTTTTTTTAAAAAAAGAAAAGAAAACAAATATTACTCTTCCATATCCCTTCTGCCTATATTTAGTAATTAATTTATTTTATGATAAAGTTCTAATGAAATGTAAATTGTTTCAGCAAAATTCTGCTTTTCTTTTCATCCCTTTGTGTAAACCTGTTAATAATGAGCCCATCACTAATATCCAGTGTAAAGTTTAACACGGTTTGACAGTAAATAAATGTGAATTTTTTCAAGTAGTTAATGTGCACTTTTATATATGATACATAATTGGCTTTAACACATTGATCCTTTCCCACTCCTTCCTCCCCTTGGCTGAAGTGACTTCATAGTTTAGGTAATCCATGGATATGTAAAAGAATACCATTAAGTTGCCTGTTCATTCTTCATGTTAAAGGATTACATATGCACAAAATCTGGCAGATAACTTTTCAATAGGGAAATATACTAGAAGTATTTTTTTGTTGTTGTTGTGTTGCACCCAAACTAAAAATAAATAAATAAATAAAAGAAGGTTTGGGATTTCTACCATCACATTTGGGCATCATAATTTTTTTTTTCTTAAATTGATTTTTCAGCAGTATATTGAGAAATTCCTAAAACATACTTTTACAGTTTGAGGATTATTAGTATCTCTATAGACAGCTGTGAATGACAGTATTTCTTATCATTGAAAGGTTTTGCTCCAAGTTCAAAAATCATATAATTGAATCTCAACAAATAGATTTTTCCTATTTATATCATGAGCATTTATTCCAAATTCTTCTAAAGCTTAGTGGTTCTCTCAAATGCTTCTACCAAGTTAGAAATCACTTTTTTTTTAAATGTGGGCATACTTGGACATGCCTATTGAATTTTAAAAGAGTAAGGAAGAATTTTAAGTATATACTCATGTACTTAAAAGAGGATACAGTGAAGTAGACACTAAATACTGAAATTAAATTTATCAATCCTCTGAGGAAAAAAATTCCACATAATTGTATTTGCTAACGTTTTTCAGGAATTTACAAAATTTTATTTGCTGGAAAGGACTGTTATAAATACAATTTTCAGTCTTGTTTTTCTTTTCAGTGCCTGAAACTACAGTATTGTGTAATATATTTTTCTTAGTGAACAACCTAATTAGGGTCAGGCCATTTTGCTAATTAATTTAAAAAAAAAAAAAGATGAAGAATAATAAATGAAGAAAGGCAGCAATGACCACTCTGCTTACTAGTCCCATCTCTGTATCTCTTGAAGTAGTTCTCAAAGCTATACTACAATGTTAACAAGTACCCAAAGGGTTTGTATTCTCTGTAGTAGAAGTAATTTTATTATGGATCATTATCTTATAGACTAGAATTTGGAAGTTTTCATTCATCTTTGCCATCAAAAGAATCATTTTCAATACTGATTTTCAATACTGATTTCTGTTAATATTGCCTTAAATTCCATCTAGGGTCATCCCTAGTACAAGGTAGTTTTTTTAGATTTGTTTAACATTACCAATTTACTGTCTTTAAATACCAATGCACTCATTATTAGCCTGTTTTCTTTGGATCTGTCTAGCCTGCATCTGTACATACAATTCACACATCCCCGATTACTTCTTTTGTGGTAGTTACAACTGTGAACTTAGAAAGTTGCATTTGTATACCTCTCCCCAAGGGATAGTTACTCTACTAGGCCATTAATAATAACGATGCTTTTGTTCATTTATTTAGCTGTGACTTGATAAAGGTTAGTCTACATTGATGTTTTTATTTTTTCAAAAAGTGTATGTTCTATTTGCAAAAGAAATATGCTACATATATATTAATCTTACTGGATTTTATACTCATTTATGTAGAAGAGTATATATGTAAATCACTTAAATATGTTGTCAATTACAACTCATCCACATTTCTTTGAGGGTAATTACATGTAGTATTTTAACCAGTGGAACAGCAATTATTTGGTAGAATATCCTCACTGTCCTCTCCCCCAAAAGAAAAAAGTATGCACAAATTCATTGCCAAATTTCAAAAGAAAAGCTCACATGCACTTACTGTATGGGTGTATTCAGGATGCTTTAATTATTAAATAAGAAAGGAGAAAATGTATTTTTCCATCAATTCAACTTTGAACCTCAGGCTTAAAACTAACTTTTATTATGTTCTTGTGAGATTGGGGTGTTTGTAAAAATTTAACTCAGTAAAATTTTTATTGCAATTAAAATCTTCTAAGTCAAAAACCTTGAAAGAATGCATACTAGTTTGAATTCCTAAAATAAAAACAGTTCTTCATATTTTCTTGATACTGAAGTTTTCTTAAAAGCTAGTACTCCTGCAGTATTTTATAAATAAAACTTAGTAACAAGAGTTCACATGTTCCTGTGTTCCAGAGATTTCTCTTTCCATGAAATTACTGCATTAAATCTGAAACATCAATATAAAGAGTTCCTGGCATTTTGAAAATAGATGAGAGTTGCCTCACAGTGTAATACAGTTAGTGTGGTTTTGATGAAAAACTGTATCACATGCTTCCTGCTAGTGAGTCGAAAGTTAAATTGGAGTGGTCATTAAACAGCATGTATTGGCAGATTGGAAGCATTAGTTCTAAAGGATAAGTGAATGGTACTGGGTTTGAAGATAATTCATGACAATCTTAACTATCATGAGTGGTGGGGGATGAGAATTTTCTTTTATGTCAGTGTGATTCTACTAATGATCACAGGAATGCATTATGTTAGCTAAATGCACCAAGCAGAAAAATTAGAGTGTTAAAGAAAGACATCACGTTTTTAACCAACATGTACTTTGTACATATTGTACCTAGTAGCAAAATGTACAGCATTAATGGGAACTCCTGGAAGTTATCCAAGTTCATCTCAAGGTTCTATGGCCACCCAGCTTTCAAGGCCAGGGTAACATATCTCTGTCAAAGGGCTTTAACAAGCTGTAAGTGCACCATGTAATTAAGCTAATTAAATGTTCTGAAAGTGTTTTTCAAATATTGGCAATAGACCACTCCTCATCTCCTAATAAGGCTTCTCTGGAGTCTTTGTCCTTCTCCTGATGGCCTTCCTGTTTGTTTCTCAAAAGTCACCAGATGCCAATTTGATTTTTAAAACCTATTGTTTTCAATGGCAAAATTTTTCTGAGTTAATGTGTTGTGTGAAATGCCATTAGATATAGGACATTTAACATAGATCACTCTATGAAATAAGAAACAATATAACAGGTAACCCAATAAAATTTAGCTTCCTGGAATTTCTTTTCTTTTTTCTTTTTTTGGAGAGAGAGGATTATTTTTTGGTGGACATACATCTTTCTTTGTATGTGGTGCTGAGGTTCGAACCTGGGCCGCACACATACCAGGCGAGCACGCTACTGCTTGAGCCACATCTGCAGCCCCAGCTTCCTGGCATCTTAACTGCTGTGGAGAAAAGAAAAACTACTGCCCCAGGAATCTTTCACACATTTTTCTATTATTTGCTTATTGGAGCTCCAAGACCACAATCTCTTCAAAATGTTTAAAAGGCATAGTTAATCTTAAACTAATATTGTGTGTGCATAAGAGACTACTGATAAATGTTCAATTTAGGAAGAGTTTCACAAGCATTTTTAAATCATGTCAGAACTAAGCTTTTTAAAAAACATGTTGGCCCTCACAGTAACAAGGCTTTCTTGTTTGATTGTATTAGGCCAAGTGACTGATACTTTGATATACTCTAGAAAAGGCTGACAGCCACTATATAGAAACACCCAGGAACAATAATGATAGGTATCAAAGTTTTTGATTAGTTGAAAGGTTCATTTGTGGGTTTGTTTGTTTTTTTGCTGAAATATCAATAAATAGATGGCTCTTAAACCAAAGCACAGTGCTAGCATACAATACATTCTTTTTAACATTGTAATAAAAGAACTACCAAACAAGAATTTCTAATTTTTTTAAAGACACTAATGATTTTGTCTAATTTGCTATTTGCATATTACAATGGGAATAAAATTCTTAGTACCTATCTTATTTTAAGAGATGCTTGAATATATCTCAGGCTTTATATGGAATGTGTGTTTTATTGCACTTAATCCTCTCAACAGACCTCTGAGGAGGGTACTCATCCACTTTTGCAAAAGAAGAAAATTTTCCGGAGGTCTCATAGGTGGTGAATGGCAGAGCCTGCACCAGAATGTTCTCTCTTTGATTCCAGAATAGAAACTCTTAACCAACATGGATCACCTCTGGTTTACCTTGAGTTCCAAGAATATTCCTAATACATCACAGATTCTCTGTGGCAGTGATAGAGGGGATTTTGTTTTGAGTCTCTAGATCTGTAAAGGAAAATGAAGCCAGCAAGTCAGTTTAAATAAGTTAAAGTGTTTGAGAAAAAAAAAAATTCCCTGGCAAAAGATAATCTACTTACCTCTAAAAGATAAAATATTACCCTCAACTGGGTGGTAGTCGTATGTGAAATTTATTATTGTTTACTGCTTGTACCCTTGAATGACTTTTAAAAGTCCAGGAGAAAGTAATTGTAATGGGGAAAAGAACTTGTCCTCACCTGACCAAAAAAAAAAAAAAAAAACCTACGAAAACCCCTAAGAATTTATACAAGTATTTGTTTTTATTTCCCCACCTAAATTGGCGATAACAACCACAAAAGCCATATGAAAAACCAACATGTTATTGAGTTTCCTTACACTCTTAAAATACTATTGTTTAAAATTAATTAAAGTATGTATATTTCAGTATTCAGGGCTTTTAAATTTCATAATCTATCTATGTTTTCAGCATTTGGCCAGAAACCTAATCTTTTGCTCTAAAAAGTGAAGAATTGCAATAAATAGTATCATTTCATTCCAGAATGTGTTCTGCAGGGTCCTGGAGTTACATGGGACAGCTTAGAAAGACAAGTTGATTAGGAGGTCCTTGTATGTTCAGTCATTGACAGTGTAGTCCGTCCACTAAGGCAGCATTATGCTGACCCATATGATTTTTTTTCATTTAAAAAAATATATATTTTCAGTTGTCTGTGGATCTTTTTATTCTATTTATTTATATGTGATCTGAGGATTGATTGAACCCTCAGCCTCACACATGCCAGGTAAGTGTTCTACCACTGAGCCACAACCCCAGCACCTTTTTTTAATTTTTTTTATGGTGCTTGGAATTGTACCTAGCACCTGACACATGATAGAAAAATCACTTGGCCACTGAGCTACACCTTCAGTTCTAATCTTTACGATTGATTGCAATAATTCTCATAATTGTCCAAGATGAGTATTATTACAAATAAGGAAACTGAGTACCTAAGTACTTCAAGTTAGCCAATGAAAAAGTGGTAGGTTGGTTAGGAATTCCAATTTTGTTTCATGCTTGCTTAAGCCCAATCTCTTGATACTGCTCAACTGGGCACAGATTGACCCCCCTTCCTGTCCTGCCAGGAGCTCTGTAGCAGTTAGTTTGCACCAAAAAAACAAAAACAAAACAAAACAAAAAAAAGTGTGCACTGCCTTAGGGACTGCTCATCACATAGCTAGTCCTGGAATTAGAGAAGCAAAGGGATCTGACTGTACTCTGGGTCCTTTGCCCAAGAAAGACACTGTCTCTTGTGGCCATTCTACCTGACTGTCCAAATAACCTTGTTGACACCAGTAACTTCTTCCTCTGGATCCTGCCTACAGTTTTTCATTCCCTACTTTCCTCCTCCATTTTTTTCCTGTTCAAGCCTTTTCTCTTAATCATCCTCTGTTGTGTTTTATTGTCTATTTTTATCACTATTTTAGTTCTTAATCACTTCTACCTTTATATATAACCTTTTCACTTTACGTATTTAGCCTCTCTTGTGGGTGTGGGTGTGGGTGTGATTCTGAGTTTCCTCTTTTATTTCATCTCAATGCTTAATATCTTTTTAAAAACATTGTATATTTTATGTTATTTTTTGGTATTATCTTTAACCTTTATTGGACAATAAACTTAAGTATATTTAAATTATATTTAAATTTCTCCTTTTCTACTTTTTAATTTCCTCTTAATTTTATATTTATTTTTTACATTAAAAAATAAAAGTCTCCTTCTTCCCCCCACCCTTCTTTTTGACTTTCTTTTTTAATAATAAGAAGTATGACCACAAAGAAGGTAGCATTAAGAGTCTCAGGCATTTCAATCTTACATGTAATTGGAGTGCTGTGTGAGAAAGTGAGGACACCTAAAATTTTAGAAGCTATGTAGAAAGAATCCAGAGAGAAAATTGTAATGGGGAATAGGACACATCAGCGGGACTGATTTCATTTTTCTAGTCTCATCCTGTGACATGCAGGATGACATTTTTATGATTTTTCTCTATTTTTTTGGTTACAAGATACACACCTAATTTTACATTAAGTTTTTAGCATTTTAGCCCTATTGATTATCTTTTTCTTTTTTTAAGTTAGATATGCTCCTTTTTATCCCCTTTGTTTTTGTTTATTTATTTTTATGTGGTGCTGAGGATCGAACCCAGGACCTCACGCATGTGAGGCAAGTACTTTACCATTGAGCTACAACCCAAGCCCTAGCCCTATTGATCCCTTTAGAAGAGTTGCCTTAACAAGTCTCATTTCGCCACAGCCATTTAATCAGTTTATATCATATTTAATGAAAAGTCAAAGTGCCAGGAGCAGGCTCAACTTACTACTTAAGGTAGTCCAACAATATGGTGAGCTAGAATCTAGGGATTGATCCTGTCTGTATCCACCCTCAAAGTTATGCTAGAACAACACAAATGTTTACAGAGGAGGATGGTTTTCCATGTACTTTGTCATCTTCCTAGTTGTGGCCATTGAAGGGGCCTGGCCTCCAGTTCCAGCAGCTCCATTTAAATGCTCAGTGGCATTAGACATATATTTTATTATTTTTATTTATTTATATATGATATGACAGCAGAATGCATTACAATTCTTATTACACATATAGAGCACAATTTTTCATATCTCTGGTTGTATACACAGTATAGTCACACCAATTCATGTCTTCATACATGTACTTTGGATAATAATGTCCATCACATTCCACCATCATTTCTAACCCATGCTCTCTCCCTTCCCCTCCCATCTCTCTTCCCTATGTAGAGTTCGTCTATTCCTCCCATGCTCCCCCGGCCCTACCCCACTATGAATCAGCTTCCTTATATCAGAAAAAACATTACATCAAATTTGAAAAAAAAGGATTGCAAATTTTGAATGGATCTCTTCATTAAAGAGCAGTATTAATACCATAAAAGCTTTCCAAATGGATCTCCACTTAACTAACCTTTCTTATTGACTCTGGCTCACCATACCCTCTGTTAAGTGAACAGGCAGCCCCTGGTACACTGAGCCCAGCCAGTAAGCTGTCCACTTTTTGCATTTTCACATCTTTTATCAGCAGAGTAGTATGTTTACCAGGGTTTAATTATATTATTTTTTTCACCAAATGTATGTGTGGTTGCACTGCCTTTTGCAATTAATTTATCCAACATTATATACTGATTAAATAAGTGAGGGGAAAGTAAGTATGAAACACTAGATATTTACTTCTAAGTTAGTTGTGAATGAAACAACAGAAAAAAATTAGACTAAATAAATAAATTATAAATAAATAAATACCCACATATTTGTGGCCCCTTTGGAGAAAGCAAAACTGAACATTGTAGGTATTGCATTCTTGGTAGGGTATTTGTAAGAGAAACTGTTGAGACTCTAACTAACAAACCCATACTCAAAGAAAACCCTTTGTTCCTTCAGGAAGCAACTTTTTGATTAACCAGTCAATGTCTTACATTGTCTTGCCCACTGCATAAAAGGGCTCTTGATGAAGAAGGAGTTAATTCAATAAAATCAATTACACACTCATAGTCAATCATTCAATACAATAATTATAGTAGCTAATATATTTATCATATATTTTAATATAAAAGTGAAGGTAAAGCAGAAAATCCTTGAATATATTTTCATTTCTTTTATATATATATATATATATATATATATATATATATATATATATATATATTATTGGTTGTTCAAAACATTACAAAGTTCTTGACATAACATATTTCATACATTTGATTCAAGCAGTTCCTTTCATCTGATAAGGTATTCCTGTAAATAATTTAATAAAGTAGAGGTGTTATGGTTATGGAAACTTGTGATTCACATGGACATAGGTATAAGCCTTTGCTCTCTCTTGGGCAAATTAGTTAACCTTCCTCAAATTGTTTCCTCCTCCATAACATCGGAATCAGCTTACCTTGCCAAGGGTTGCACATGAGGACTAATGTGTGTCAAGTGCCTCAGGGTGGAGGCTGGCATGTGATGGGTACTTGGTGGACAGCAGGTTTTTATTTCTTCAGGAAGAAATTGTAAGCAGCATAAACCTCTCAAGAGACTAAGTTTTAGAAAAATCATCAGTCATCAGGAAGTCAACTGGGTTGCGGTTAACTTCCTCAAGCCCTGTGTCCAGGAAATATTCTAATTGACTTTCTATGTCTAATGCATGGTGTCCCTCCAGATCAGGTGGCTCCACATGAGCGTTATTCTCAGCTGGGGGCAGCCATCTAGATTAATGAGAGCAAAGAGGAGCAGGCTGTGAACTCCTTTATGGAATATTAATTGAGCTAATTAAAAAAATATTTATCTGATGCAGAGAAGTGGGCCAGTTTTTTCACTTCTCTATTTTCCCATTCCTTTCTTCTTGCCTTCTTTCTTACAAAGCTTTCCTAAGCATCTCTTGCTGTACTAGTTTCACTTTTCTTTCATCAAGTATATATTGCTTGAGTGTCGATGGTGTGTTTCACGTATAAAAGTAGGTGGTGAAATGAAGACAGTCCCTGCTCTTGAAATAATAATGGTAATGACTCACACATATTGATCACCTACTGTTTGCCAAGTAATTGAACTCTTCATAAACTTTATCTTGTTTGTTTGTTTATCTATCTATCTATCTATCTATCTATCTATCTATCTATCTATCCATTGCTGCCAGGGATTGAGTTCAAGGGTGCTTAACAATTGAGTCACATCTCCAGCCCTACTTATTTATTTATTTACTCATTCTAATCAATTATACATGACAGCAGAATGCACTTCAATTCACAAATGGAGCACAATTTTTCCCTTCTCTGGTTGTGCATGAAGTAGAGTCACACCATTCATGTCATCATACATACAATGATGTCCGTCTCATTCCACCATCTTTCCTACCCCCTTGCCCTCTCTCCTTCCCTCCCTCCCCTTTGATCAATCCAAAGTTTCTCTATTCTTCCTATGCACCACCACCCCCAATTATGGATCAGCACCCATTTAACAGAAAATGTGAAAAGTGCCAAGGAGCAGGCTCAACTTTTGTTTTTTCGGGATTGGCTAACTTCGCTTGATATTCTCCAACTCCATTCATTTACCTGCAAATGCCATGCTTTTATTCTCTTTCAATGCTGAGTAATATTCCATTGTATATATATCATAGGTTTTTTAATCCATTCATCTGTTGATGGGCATCTAGATTGGTTCCACAGTTTAGCTATTGTGAATTGTGCAGCTATAAATATTGATATGGCTGCGTCACTGTAGTATGTTGTTTTTAAGTCCTTTAGGTATAGACTAAGGAGTGGGATAACTGAGTCAAATGGTTCCATTCCAAGTTTTGAAAGGAATCTCCATATTGCTTTCCAGTCAGTTGCACCAATTTGCAGTCCCAACAGCAATGTAAGAGTATACCTTTCACCCCACATCCTTGCCAACACTTATTGTTGCTTGTATTATTGATAACTGCCATTCTGAGTGGAGTGAGATGAAATCTTAGTCTGATTAGCATGTCTCTAATTATTAGAGATGTTGAACATTTTTTCATATAGTTGTTGATTGATTATATATCGTCTTCTGAGACGTATCTGTTCAGTTCCTTAACCCCTTTATTTATTTGTTTGGTGTTAAGTTTTGTGAGTTTTTTATATATCCTGGAGATTAGTACTCTATCTGTTGTGCATGTGGTAAAAATTTGTTCCCATTCTGTAAACTATCTCTTGACTTCACTTATTGTTTCTTTTGCTGAGAAGAAACTTTTTAGTTTGAATACATCCCATTTATTGATTCTTGATTTTATTTCTTGTGCTTTAGGATTCTTGCTAAGGAAGTTGGGGCCTTCCTTAATCTGACATGTTAAAGCCTACTTTTTCTTCTATTAGGTGCAGGGTCTCTGGTCTAATTTCTAGGTCTTTGATCCACTTTGAGTTGATTTTTGTGCATGGTGAGAGACAGTGGTTTAATTTCATTTTGCTGCATATGGATTTCCAGTTTTCCTAGCACCATTTGTTGTGGAGACTATCTTTTATCCAATTTTTTTTGGCACCTTTGTCTAGTATGAGATGACTGTGTTTATGTGGGTTTGTCTCAAAGTCCTCTGTTCTGTATCATTGGTCTACAAGTCTATTTTGCTGGGTTTTGAGGGATAAATAGGAGTATGCAGATGAATAAAGTAGAGAAGGAGTACTCTAGATGGTTGGAAAATTATATAAAAATCAAACAGGATAAGACACTAGATGACTTGAGGGAGATTAGTGCAGCTAGTAAAACATTATTATCTCTTTCAAAAATGATAAAACCAACACTTGAATGGGTTAAATAAGTAGTTTTAAATCACAGACCTAGAGAGTAGCAAAACTATGGTCCAGTATCATCTTATTTGAAAACCCAAAGGCAGTATACCAGAAGTTTGAATCACTCAAAAAATTGTCTAGACAATAATAATTTATTGAGCACTCAATAAATTACACAATAATTTGGTAGCAGGTACCAAATAAAATATTCTTCCAGGTAAAATTCTAGCTTCTGAGGGCAGAGTAAGAAACAAAGCAGATTCCCTGTCCTCCTAATAAACATTTAGACTGACAAAGAAGGCAACTTCAGCTACCAATAGGTGCTATGAAGAAAATACCAATGATCGTGGATAGAGTATGCTTGCCTGCAGACCTTGTTCTATTCTAAAGACTTGCATTACTTCATGTCATTCTTAAAATAAACCCAACAACTGTTCTCACGACCATCATCTTGCTGATGAAGATGCTGAACAACAGTACTGAAGTCCCTGCCTCATGACCCACAGTGGGTAAATAGAGACACCACACTCAAACCCAAGTGGTGTGGCTCCAGATGGTGTGCATGATCTCACCTTTGTGAAGAGTAAATGATAAAGGACACTGCGGTGAGAAGTCTGGTCTAGCTAGAATACGAGAAAAGACCAGGACGAGCAATAGATGTGTGAGTTGGAAACTAGAATAGTGAAGAGGGGGATGTTTGCTTAAAAATCTATAGATACACCATTCCAAGTACAAACATCAGCAAGTAAACAGACACTGAGACAGGAAGGCACGTGGTATCCTTGAGGGTTAGCAGGAGGAAAGTAGAGGCAAATGAGGCCTCCATCAAGGGCAGTCTGGGAGCTGTGGACATGAGCTGGAATATCATTGTCATCTCTACCAAATGCTGTTTTTCTTTCCTGATTGACTAAGCTGATCTCTGATGTGGAATGAATGAGATACATGGAAGGTCCTAGAAAACTGTTCTTGTTCTTCTCCAATGCCATACCTATCCCAGTGATGGCACCAAGAACTCCTAGAAAATCATAGTTTCCTATCTGGTCATCTTTCATTACTGACTGCACATTGCCAGCTGGGGTTGGTAGCTGCAGTCTCTAGGGACCTCTCAGGTCAGAAGCCTATCTGACACAGAAAGGGCCAGAGTATGAGGAACAGAGGACAGGAAGAGCAGGAGGATCAATCAAATTTGAGCAGGACCTGTGTAAGTCTAAAACTGCCTTACCAGGAAAGCCAGAAGTCTGTCAGGGTGCATTTCAGAAGAAGAAACTGCCTCTATTTAATATCAGTTATGACTTGGGAGAAGGGACGCTCTGCACTGTTTCAAGGTGACACAGCATTATGTGCTGCTTGTCGTTATGAGCCTGTTCTAATTATATGCCTCCTTGATTATTGTTCTGCAGATTGATTAGAACCATATTCAAGACATTTGTAGATCATAGTTCCTGGACACATCTATATGTTAGCAAATCAAGTATGATTTATCCCTGGAATTATTGGTTAGGGATGGCTTCTCTTTCTCAATGCATGTTCTCTCTAGCTTATAATTTTAATTAGCTCTTGCTCCCAGTTCACACTGAGAATGGGGATGATTGTCACTTCAGCACTGATGCACAGCCTTCGCTTGTAATGCAACTTGGAGTTTTGCATTTGGATTCCTTAATCAATGCTGGATGTAGGATAAGGGAAACTGCTGAAATTAAAGTTGCAGTGCAATAGGAAATTGAATAGCTCTTCAATTTGGGAGGTGAATTTGAATTAGATTACTGATAGGCGAAGCTGGATTTGACAATCTAGGGACACACATCCACCATGCCTGATTCTTGGTAAAGATCATCCTTCTCTCACACCCAACCTAGTGGGCAGGGATTAGACCCTTGTGCTGGAGAGGGCCCAGCCCACCTCAGGAGTCCATCATGTGATCTTTGTTTCTTACAGTTTCTTGAAAAAATGAATGGCAGCTGTCATGGCTTGGCAAGTCTGTAGTAGGTTATGCTGCTTGTGCTACCTCATCGTCTCTCTGCCACACAGAGGCTTCAGGTTTTCTCCCTTTTTTCTTTCACATTAAGGGAGGTAAAGAGAGGTTTCTTTGGAAGTTCTCTATCCTTGGACTGTGGCAAAAGTCTGTGTATGAAGAAAGTACAGTCGATTCCCGAATAGGTAAAATAATTGTAAGAAAAAACCTTCTTTGAATTTCTGATTACCCTTTTTACCTGAGATAATATTGTATTGTTTCTTGAGAGATTTAGTATTTTGAATAAGATAATTATATTCCTACTAATATGCAAGTAGAATTTCCCCTCTGTGAAATACAAGAGTGGTACCTATTTCAGAAAGATTTAAGTTCAAATTTAATCACTTTGTCTCTGAACTTCAAGTGATATTTAATTATCGTCATCTTGACTTACACTGACTGATATACAAACAGTGCCAACGGGAGCAGAAAAGTAGAACATGTGCTAAAGAAAATAAAGAGCTGAGAGGAGTGTGACAGAAGTTTGGAAGTTTCAAGGATGTAATCTGTTCCAGCAAGTTCAAGTTCTTTCCTTCCTGAAAAAAAAAAAAATGCAATTGGTATTAAAATACACTATTGCTTGGCAATGCAAATATGAATATTTAACAGTAACAAGTTGATGCAGTTTAAATGTTCCTAGGCCCGGGTTTAACAGAATATTGTAAGGAAGATTCACTTTCATGAAGTGAAAGTAAGTGTTTGAAATGAAGTCGAGTGTCCTTGAGGATTTTTATCACCCACTAAAGCTCAGAGAAGGCTGTTTTATCCTACAGTTGAGTTTGATCATCCAAAAACTAGTATAAATTTTTCCCTAAATGAATAGTCTAAGAAAGGATTTTTCCCAGGCAAATTTAATACTTGTTATGTGATATTTGTTGTATCTCCATTTCTCCAGAGAAACTGAACCAATAGTGTGTGTGTGTGTGTGTGTGTGTGTGTGTGTGTCTGTGTGTGTGATTTATTTGAAGAACTGGTGGGAAAAAAAGGTTACGGAGGCTGACAAGTCCCCAAACTGCTGGGTGCTGGGGGTCGCTGATGCTGCAGTCTGAAGAATTTTTTCTTGCCCAGAAAAAGGTCAGTCTTTTGTACTATTCAGGCCTTCAACTATTTGGATATGGACCACCCACATTATGGAGAGTGGTCTTTATTATTTTTTAAGTCCATCAATCTAAATCTTAATCTCATTCAAAAACACTCTCAAAGAAACATTCAGAATAGGGCTGAGGATGTCACTCAGTTGTAGAGTGCTTGGCTAGCATGCTTGAGGCTCTGTGTTCAATCCACAGTACTAAAAAAAAAAAAAAAAAAAAAAAAAAAAAAAAAAAAAAAAAAAAAAAAAAAGACCTGCTTACTTGAAAAGACAGTACAAAGTTGCTTGTATGGTCCCTAAACCACTTGTGATGCCAAGAAGCTTACCATCCAGTGGTGATATTTTTTGAGTACTAAACTCATCCTTATTTTTGTTTCATTTCTAAATTAATTCAGTAAAGAGAGAGGAAGTTGATATCACAAGAGGATATTGCATTTTGGGAGAGACAATGGCCAAAGGGTCAGGAAAAGGCCTCGATGGCTCTTCTTGCCTCAGTCCTGTCTCCCAAGAATACATATCAACTCCTAGAATTGGGGCTAGTAACTATTTATATCAACCTGACCACCAGCTGAGGGACTCAAGAGATTGCCCCTAAGGAGACAAATGTCAGAGCCAGTGATAGACACATACCCTACTGAGGACATGAGGTAAACAGCATGGCACTGTGAGAAGATATTACAGAGTAAGAGAAGGAAGACACCAGGCTTCTCACTTAAAGTGTTCTTTATTTTGGTTTGGGGTGATGAAAAAGTTCTGGAGTGATGGTCACACAACAGTGTAAATCTACTTAATATTTCTGGATAGTATAAATAAAAATGGTTAAAATGCATACTTTCATATTGGATATATTTTAGTACAACTTAAGTTATCTAGACAGGCTTAATGTCTTAGTATAAAATTCAATTATGTGACTAAAATGTACCTTATTTACAACTGGTATGAAATAGACACAGCGATTAATTAAAAATATTTTTTCCTAAAGCAGATCCTTGGTCTCCGTGAGAATTTAGTGTAAAAAAATAAAACTATGAAATATTTTGAATTCCTGGGGAAAAATGGATATATATATATTTTTTACCTAAAGTGACCTGCAAAAAGCAGGTTAGCAAGCAAAACAAAACCATGAGCATTAAGGATTTAAATACCAAAGTCAGAATGTTTATAGTTAAAACATAAATAAAGAGGTGTGGATAGGGAAAGATCCTATCTCATAGCAGTAATGTAGGTAGCATGATATAAATATGATTAGCTCCCACGAAAGCATAAACTAATGAAAAACTATGAATAAATAACTAATAAAACATTAAAGTATATTCAAGTTTCTGATTATCAAAGTGATATAAATTATTTCCAGGGTCATTTAGTAAAATAGGCAATTCTAACATCATAGCAAAATGTCTAGCTAAAGCACCTGTGCTCCTATTTTTACTAAATGTATAAAAAAATGAACCCTGAATACTTTGTACTGTTTTGTCCTTCGCATGTTTATGTGAGAAATTTATGGACAGGTTCAGTGAAAAGGTGCAGAGATAATTAGATTGCTAAGACCTACACAGCAAACCCAAAGAAGCTGGTATTTATTTAATCAAAGACAAACATATGCTTAGAAATGCAAAAGTAGAATTATTATTCTATCAAAAGGTACTAATTGGTTTCAATTTTACAGAAGAGAGAAAAACAGGGGGTAGATATTACAGGATAATTTCTATCACAGTGAAAGTATTTTGGGTGTTTTGACACAGCAATTTTATAGTAGGTTATGGAGGTGGTTTGAAAATTTTTTTCTATGATATTTAAAAACAGAAAAGATTTTCTTCTTTCTCACATGGTACAGTTTTAGGTTGGTAGCTCTGCTAAAAACCTTTCTCAAGGACCTCTTTGGAACTGTGATTCCAAATCCAGACTTTATGCAACACAGCTCTTAAAAAGCATGTTTTATATAGATTTCACTGCATGATAAAACCAGGTTTCATATCTCAGCTGAAATATTCCTCTAATATTACCAGTCCCACTTACACATGGTACTTGATTTGTTACAAGATCAGATGAATGAAGAAAATTTTGGAGCAAATTTTTTGCTCCATCAAAACAACTCACCTTGGGGTCTATGAAAAGCAGGTATTCTTTTAGGGCGTCTGTGAAAATGAATAAATGAGATAATAATATGAAAATGAATAACCCAGAAACTGATCATGGGAGACATCTCAGCAAATAAGATTTCTGGCATGACAGCCAAAAATGAGGGGAATATTCATGAATATGTCTGCATATTCAAAGCTGGGCTTATATTGCAAATAATAATAATTATAATGAGAATATTACTACAGATGATGCTGTGTTCCAGACACTTGTTTAATCCTTCAATAACTTTGTGAAAGAAGGACTATTATTATCCCTTCCTATAACGAAGAAACTAAGACACAGAACATAATAAGTGTGCAGATGTGAAGGCCCTGGGGGAAAACTGCATTGGAAAAAAGCAGGAGGACAGACTGAAGGACATTTGGGACACCATGTGACAAGCTTCTCTTTCTTCTAGGCAAGCCTTTGTGAGTGTCTGAGATGAAGTGTGACCAATCACAGGTATGCTGTTGGCATTGTATATAGTTCTTAATCCATTGGTAAGTAGGTGCTGGAGGTGAGACTTGTGGTCTTGAAATAGTGAAATGGTTCAGATTAGGCAAGAGAAAGGCGTAGGAATGGGAAGGAGGATTTATTTGGGGAGATTATGGAGGAAGAAATTATAGTACCTAGTACTAACTGTATGTCCAGTGGAGGAAAATAAACATTGAGGACATTCTCTCCTTATAAATTTAATTTTAAAAAGTAGAATTGCAGAGCTGGGGTTGTGGCTCACTGGTAGAGAGCTTGCTAAGTACGTATAGCCCCTGAGTTTGATCACAGCAATGTTGGGGCGAGGGTAGGATTTCATTTCATGAATAGTATATGCACACAGTTGATGATAATTCTGAAATGCATTGATTATTTTGCTTATGAGCTTTCATAAGTTTTTAATTTGCTTTTTTTGTGTTTAAAAATTCTGCCCCAAACTGTGTGTTTTAATACATGAAAAACAAAGCCAAGTATATTTTTGAATGTGTAACTAAATAACAAAGAGACTCAAACTGATATGAGCAGTTAATAAAACAGTTTAATATTGTTTCTTGAATGAATGAGTCTCACAGGTAAACTGAGTATCCTTATAGATCCTTCTAATAAAGTTTTCTAAAGTTGAGGACTCCTTGGCAATTTTTAAAAATATAATCAAAAGTTTAAATGACAAGAGCACTAGTTACAGAACTTTTTTTTATTGGTTGTTCACAACATTACAAAGCTCTTGACATATCATATTTCGTACATTAGATTGAAGTGGGTTATGAACTCCCAATTTTACCCCAAATGCAGATTGCAGAATCACATCGGTTACACATCCACAATTTTAGTTACAGAACTTTGCTCTTCATAGCATCCAAGAAAGTAGAGGAAAAAGTAGAAATTTGAGAACTAGTACTTTCAATTTCACATACAAGGAAATAGCACCACACAGATCGGGTGTGTGAGCAAAAGTTTGAGATGGATTCTCTAATTGGGCATGGTGGCACAACTCTGTACTCTCAGTTACTCAGGAGGCTGAGGCTAATAAGTTCAAATCTAGCCTCAGCAACTTAGCTAGACCCTTTCTCAAAATATAAATATTTTTAAAATAGCTGGGGATGTAATAGCCTGCCTGACATGTATGAGGCCCTATCCCAGTACTGGGGGAGAGGAGGGAAGACCTACTCTGTCACTCTTCCAGTCATTGTATTTATTTTTAGCATCCCAAACTTTGCACCCTTTCCTCGCTCTCCCTCTCTACTAATCTTACCACTAAATTCAATTTCATGCCCTTCGTTTAGTTCCTGTTCTCCTTCCTTCTGGAGACACCTTAATTTTTTTCTAATTGCATACCATTCTGCCTTCCCCTCCCTGTGTCTAGAGTATTTCCTCTGCCTTTATTTGCCAAATACCTTCCCTTACTGCCTTCAAAGATCTCTTTCATTTTCCCTTCTTCCCCAAAGCCCATCAGAACTAAGTGTGTGTGATACTGAATCTCTCCTTTATTCTAACGTGCTACCTGTTCATTCCACAAAAACCACAAGTGCTGAACTTAAAACATAACGTAATACTTATGTAGAATAGGCTTGCTTTTGCTCTAATATCACCCAGGTTGGATAATTCTATTTTGAGCGCGTTAATATTGTGTGGTCTGAAATGTAGGCAGGGAAACAATAGGAATTGATTCCATTTAACTCACTCAGAGAAGCATATGCACGATGCAATGGAACTAAACGCACAATTAATAAGTGCTGCAGTGTCCACCATCTTGCATCCCTGATTCAAGGACTCAGACAAAGGGTTTTTGCAGAACGGCCATCTTCTGGCTGGGTGTATTTTTGTTTCATAGTGTCAAGTTAGAATCATATGATTCATAAAGGGATTCTTTCAAGGTCAGAGGTTAGGGACAAGAGAAAGGAAATGGAGGTGTCCTCTGTAACTCCACCTAGCAGGTCCGGTTTCTAATTCCACTGGGGAAGAGATGGTTCTTCATGCATGGGGCTTTAGGCTAGCTACTGTCCTCTCTTCTCCTGACTCTCCCCTCTGCTTCATTAGCTAATCACAGAGCAGGCGCCGTTCCGCCAGCATGCACTGTTTTTTCTAACTCTGCAAGTAAAGCTAACACTGACTGCTTAATCACTTTTCCCTCAACAGGTAATGATAATAAAACAGTGGGGAAAACGACAAAATTTAGTGCACCACTTTCTGCGTTAGGAGTCGTGTACTAACTTTTTCTTTGACATTCAATCACTTAACTGTAGCACAGCAAGCTCAAGCAGGTGCGACCCCAGCATCATCAGTCCTGAAAATAGGAATAAGTGGTATCCTCCAGTTCAAATGCGAGATGGCAGCAGAGGATCGAACAAAAACCTGGGCTGTCTCTTTTGTTGGACTGCCATTTTTTTCCAGTGCAACTGAGGCAAAAATGATGATATGGGGATATAAAAGGGACACTTTTTGATTTCATCTACTTCGATGTCTATTTACAAATGAAGAAACCAAGACACCACAGGACTGCAATGACTTTCCTAAGCTTCACAGTTTTGTTGAGAATTGAGTCATTCTGACTCCTGTGGTAAATTACTAGATTAAGTAGCCTCAATGAACTCTGATAAACATTTCAGTTTTGATTTTCTTTAATCTCTGGTACACCCATTTGTTTTAACATAAAACATTGGAAAACAGAAGATGCCTCATCTGTGCAAATTATACAGATTACAGTGCTTTTGAGGATCACTGTTTACCAGACTTCTTGGGATTGGCTGAGGCCACATGATAAAAAATCACATATTCCTTTTGTGATAAGGCAGTGAAAAATGAGGTTTGCATGATTTTTTCTAACCTTCTCTCTCTCTTCATTGTGTAGTGTGGAGGCAATGGATTGAGATGAACTTCCTTACTTATTATAGATTCTCCTCTTATTAGATACTGAAGAAGTAGAAAATGCATTTCTCGTTCATGTTTTACTGGCGGGGAAATAAAGAAAATGGGCATTAAATTACTTTCCCATAGTCACTCTGTTAGATGGCTGGGGTCTTTTGGGAAACTGAGGCAACACAAAGACACCCCCCCAAAAAAAAACCCCTAATTCTTGTGATCAAGTCAGAAAGATTTCAGACACATGGCTCAGAGTAATAGGCTTGAGTTTATCGAAGGGATAAGAAAAGAGAAAGAGGACCCTATCAAGTAGAGAGCAGTTCCTTTCAGAGAAGAGAGGGAAAGTGTGCCTCTTCTTCACTCTAGTCTTATTGGAGATCCCAGGGAACTTTTCAGAGAGTCCCACTCAGGTCCTCTTCTTGAATTTTGACTGATAGCAAGATGACATTAGACTTTCAAGTCCCAACTGCCATGATAACTTTAGATCACTTTGGCCCATCAAAATAAAATGGTTTCTCCATTTGTGATTCTCATTGGATTATGAATAATAAATTCTGCAGGAATTTATGGTTAGGAGGAATTATCCTTATCTCCCTCCGTCTCAGGACTTGGTCCGTGAAAAGGCACAGAAAAATATAGGGTAGCTTGGGTTCCTCTTATTGACATTTATTATTGACATCTTATTGACATCTCTTTTTGGGTCTGCATTTGTCCTGCAAATAACAGGTAGAGTTTGCTGAGAAATGTGACATAGCCTGTCCACTTAAGCCAGGCAGGGCTGCAGGTAAATCACCTCTTGGAAAAGAAATCATTTTGGGGTCAGTGCAGTGGCCCTCTTCTGTAGAATTATTCTCTTAATCTCATGTTCCCACATTCACATCTGTCTATCCCCTATCTACTCTTCCTGGGTGGGAGAGCTGGAAGATCCAGGATAGAGGCCCAATTTCCTTTTACCATTGTGTTCAGCTTCTTTCTAATATATTACATTAATTCTTGTCATCATAAAAATTTCCAGTTATTTAGCTGAGAACGAAAAGAGCTAGACAAGCCAAAAACAAACAAAACAAAACACCTCCCCCAACAAAACCAACATGAATATTATGTTAGCATTTCATCTTTTATTCAATACCTCAAAATTGATAGCCATAAGGAGCCAGAGGCTCAACCTTTCTAAGAAAGAAATTATAGCTTGAAGAACAGTTGAACCATCAATTCATATCTGACATATAAGGTCGATGTGTCTGGAGAGATTAATGAAATAAATATTATGGAAAAGCAAAATTCAGATTTATTTTCCAGTCACTTTTCATAAAAAAAGAAACTAAAGAAATCAGTAACTATATTTGGAGCAAATAAACAAATAGAAAACTTGGGTATCAGGCAAAAATGTATAGTAAGAATTCTGGCACTATAGTCATTTTTATTTAGATCATTTTTTTGTAAAATTAATTTTTTTGCTTATAAATCTATATGGTTATAAAATAAGCAGAAAATCAAAATAAAATAAGCTGATACACAGTCCCAATATCCAGAACTAATTTAAATATTTCTGAAACAGTTTTCTCTTTCCTTCTTCTTCTTTCCTCCTTTCCCTCCCTTTTTCCTTCTCTTCCTCCCTTCCTTCTTGTCTACCCTTTTTCCTCTGTCCTATACAAAAATGTCCTTTTTAAAAAAGTCTTTTTATACTCATTATTTTTGATTGTATAATATTTTTATTTTAGGGAAAGATTTCATTTCTGCAAATTTGTACTACTGTAGCAATTTCACCTGGTGTTTCTCAGAATATCTCTGATAAGAGGATTGTATTTGACACTCGCATGGTCTACGCTCAGGTCTTGTTTTGTCCAAGGTCACATACCATGATGTCCTGAGAACGTGGCTGGAATGGATCACACAATGAGGACCATCAGTTCAGGTGATACTACCTCACCTTCACTGCTCAATGGGTGACATGGAAGCACTGGCCACAGTTACACTCCATTAGGAACCACACCAGGGATTTTGTATCCTTTCAAGACTGAAGTTCATTTGCCCACTTTGCAATCATTTGTCCACTTTGCAATCATTTTTGCCCCATTTGCAATCATTTGACTTACAGATTTTCAACTTTACAACAGGGCAAAAAAAATGCATTTGTTTGAATTTTGATCTCAACATAGACAGGATGCATTCTTGAGATGCAGGGCAACTGCATGCAGAGCCACAGCTTCCAGCCAGCCATGTGATCCCAAGGGCAAGCAATACTCACAGTGTTCTGTGTTGCTTAGGCTAGGTTGCTGGGCAGCTAGGTGTACTAAATGCATTTTCAACTCACAACTCATGACTGGGTTTATTGGAACAGGGCTTTGGCTTAAGTGAAGGAGCATCTGAATTGTAAAGTTGCAGATGCTTTATTTTCAGAATCTCAGAGGGCTTGAGAATATTACTAAAATTGATTGTATATGATAGGAAAAATATAATTCTCTTAGAAGATTGGGTAAGAACCATCAGTCCTGATAGAAAAAAAATCACTTAAGAAAAATCTGCAAATTTAAAAATGACTCCTAGAATAATTCCAGAATAATACATTGTCTGCTTTACTTCTGTAGCCTCTGCCATTCTGTTCATTGTGTGTACAGACAAGTAGCATCAGGAGAGAACAGCTTTTCCATTGATAAGTGCAGAGGTGTAATTTATGACACCTTTGCAAACACACTGGGGACTGGGACATCATTTCACTTTCAGCTACCAGTGTGCAGGAAAAGCAAAAGAAAAGTATTAATGTGATACATCATTGCCTTTGGAAATTGGGAGAATAATTAAATTCCTTGCTGACTCCCATTAACACAGTTTGCCATTTGCTATAACAATCCAGCCTCTACACGCACCTTGGAGTGATTACTTTATGAAAGAAACAATGAAGAATCCTAAAACTTGAGGCAAAAATGCTATAAAATGTGACCTGAGAGTGCTATTAGTATACCAATGACATTTTAGTGGTCCCCATGATATACCACTTCATGATTGCAAATGGCAAATAAGAATTGTACTTGATTTTTTTTTAATAATCAATTCAGTACATCAATCAGTAATATCATTGAAAAAAAGAAATTTGGTTGAACAATTTTGTCAATTCAAAGTGATAGAATTAGTAGAAAGATACAACTGCAACCAAGGTTCTTTTGCAATGCATGTTACATAGAGGAAGAGAAGGTCAATGCAAGAGGCATTACCTACCCTCATGGAATTTTCTCTTCTTTTTTGGGGGGGGGGTGGGGGAGAGGTACTGTGATTGAACTCCCAGGTTCTTGACCACTGAGCCAAACCCGCAGTCCTATTATGTACTTCAGTCAGAGACAGGGTCTCACTGAGTTGTTTAGCACCTAGCTTTGCTGAGGCTGACTTTGAACTCATGATCCTCCTGCCTCAGCCTCCTGAGCCACTGGGATTACAGCCCTGCACCACTGTGGCTGGCTGGAATTTTCAATTACTACTTAACACAAGTGAAAAGGTTATGCAAAAATATAGCATAAAATAAGTCTTAGATAAGTGAGAAAGTAATTGTAAATTGGCAGAATTTTGAAGCAGGGAGAGAACAGGTGTTATGGAGTGGTAAGAATATCTTACCCAAAGTGCAAGCCCTGGGTAGTAATTGGACTGGCCCTTAAATTATTAGCATAGCTCAAAGAGAAAGAGAAAGAGTAATGGAGAATGAAGGCAGAGCAAAAGTTCAAATGAGAACACAGGAGCAAGCAAGGCATTTATTAGTTTACTCAATTAACTTATCAAATATTTATGGGGTGATGCATAGGTGTGCCACATTCTGCCAGGTGCTGGGGAGATGGGGCCAAGAGGGCATAGAAAATAGAAATTTCTTGTGGAGATTTCAGATAACCATGAGGAAGTCAGGTCGGCTGCCGAGTAGAGTGAAATGAAGTTCAAAAAGTAGACTGAAGTTTTGGGAAAAGCCCTTCCTCTCATATTATATTTCATCCCTCCACCCATATTCAAGTAATAAACACCTGCATAATTTAAAAAAACAGTCATTATTAACACCAGAAGTACAGCACCTTTCCAGGGCACAGCAATGGGGATGTGTGAAATGAAGACCTTTAGGGTGAGATGTCTGGTGTCTTGATCCTGTGTAAATTAGTTCTCCTAAGAGCAGGTATGCCCCACTTCAGGTGTGCAATGGTAATGAAGGTAAAGAAAAGAAGGAGATTTTTCTGACCTACTATGTACAAGGCTCTTTACTATTTCATCATCATGGTATTCTAATTAATATTTTTAAAGATTTTTTTAGTTGTGTATGGACCTTTATTTTATTTATTTATATGCAGCAATGAGAATTGAACCCAGTGCCTCATACATGCCAGGCAAGCGATCTACCACTGAGTCCAACCCCAGCCCACAGTATTCTAATTAATATCAGTGCAACAAAACTATTAGTGTCATTATATAGACGAAGGAACTGAACCTGAGAGAGATTGGCTTCTCTAAGAACACAACTAGCTAAATGGGAAAGCCATGCTTGTAACTCAGATACAATTAACTCCCCAGCTCATTCACTTATCTACTACTGCTATACTATTATATTGCTATTGAGAAAAATGAGGGTGTTGAGATCAGAAGCCATTTTAAGGAGGAATATAATGAAGTTAACAATAGAATTTTGAATCCATTCTCAGATATAAACTTCAGGTATAAGAGATCTGGGTTAATAATAATAGGTATGCAAAAGGAAATAAAAAGAAAAATTAAAGAAAGACAACCCTAAGGGTAGTAATAATTAAATTTTAACAAGAAAGGCCTATGTAGACAGAAACCAATTACATTTAGTGAAATATTCTTGTGCCTTTTGAAAGGATTGAAAAATACAAATTTGGCTTTGAACAAAAACCTAGTAAATGCTACTCGTTTGGAGTCTACTTCCACTGGCAAAGGCCCTATGTGGTAGGCAGAGTAATGGTCCCCCAAATGTGCTCATGCCCAAATCCCCCAAACCCTTGAATATGTTAATTTGTGTGGCAAAAGAGACTGCAGATGGGATTAAAGTAAGAGTGTTGAGATGGGAAAATTATTCAGTTAGGCTCAAGGCAATGCCTAGGTCCTCACAGGAAGGCAGCAGAAAGGACCTGGTTGGAGATAGTGATAGTCAACAAAAGCAGAAAAATTGAAGGAGATGTGATGACAGTATGTGATGCTTTTTAGCCAAGAAATGAGGGCTGACTCTAGAAGCTAAAACCGACAAGGAAACACATTCTTCCCTGGAGGCACCAGAAAGTATGCCATACTTACCATCTTAGATTTCTACCTTCCAAAACCATGAAATAATAAATTTCTGTTAGTTTTAGCCACATAGTTTATAGTAATTTGTGATGGCAGCAATATGAAGCTAATACAATATGATATATCTGGAAACCAGAAGTGAATTCTGGGTTGCCATGGCTTTTAACACTAACCTTGTGGATGTGGGCCAAGCTGCCAGGTTAGGAGTACTGTCCACCTACCTACCACAAGACCACCTGTTTGGTTTGGATATGAAGTATCTCTCAAAGACTCATGTGTTAAAGACTTAGTTCCCAATGCAGTGATATTCAGAGGTGGGAATTTGGGGAAGTAATTCGATCAGAAAAGTTCTGACCTCATCAGTGGTTAATCCATCGATGGATTCATAGCTGATGACTTTATTGGGAAGTGGTAAAAATGGTAGGACATGGTGAAAGTAAACCCCTAGGGGCATGCCCTGGAAAGCTATTCTTATCCCAAGCCCCTTCTTTCTCTCTCTGCTTATTGGCTATCATGAGCTGAGCAACTGTCTTCTATCACACTCTTCTACCATGATTTTCTGCCTTATGTGGGCCGAGAGCAATGAAGGCAGCCAACTATGGACTGAAACCTCTGAAATCATGATCCAAAATAAACATTTTCTTCTTTAAGTTGCTTTCTCAGATATTCTGGTCAAAGGAATGAAACGCTGGCTAATATATCACAATTACTTCAACCACAAACTTCAGAATTCACAGGTCATCCTTGCTTCTAACCAGGTGGTTACAATTTCAGGGGTTCTCCTTTATCTCCTGGAATTGGTAAGTCACTGGAATAACTTGTGGGGCTATGATTATGATTCCATCACAGCAAAAAGATAGAAATCAGAGCCAAAGGAAGAGATACATTTCACGGAGTTCAGAAGCATCCCCAAATTGAACTTCTGCTGTCTTTTAAGTCACCACTTGTTACGCTCTTATTTAAAATAAGAGGATATAGAAACTTGGTTAATATCAACAAGATTAAATTTTAAATTGGGAATTTCACTGATCTGCCAGCTTCGGCTGGGATTGACTAAGGTATCAGGTAGAGAGATGAAAAGTAAAACTGTGGTCACTATGGTCTGGGCAGACAGGGGCTTCCTTACCTGGTCTCTATCTTACACATCAGTTCTTAAAAGATGAATGCTGTCTTCAAAAGTGTCCTGAAATATAAAAGAAAAAACAGTAAAGTCTTCCAGTGCTCAACCCCACAAGTGAAAAATGTTGAACTCCAACTTTTATCTATTTCAGACTCATAAAAAAAATCTAAAATTTGAACAAATAGGTTCAACAAGTAGGTTTTTTTCCCAAGGCAGTTGCTTTCTTTGAAAAAAGAGGCCATAATGGACGACTTTGGAAAATGTCTCTGAAAAGTGGGTCTTCCCAATTTCTGAGGGAGGCCCAGACGTATGAAAAAATGAACAGATATCCCAAATGAAAACCTGTTGATCCAATCTAATAGGAAAAAGTTGCTGTTGAGGCAAATGAGAGAAACTCCAGAAGGAGGACATGACTTCAATAGCTGCTGCTGAATTTCTCATACAATCGACACATGTAGTTGGTTGATAAACTTCTAGGTAAAATTTGTGCCAAAAGAAGAAACCAGTAGTAATGGTGTTCCAGGATATACACAGTTGGACATTCAGTCTTCTTCAACAAGACTGAGATAAACAGAAGCTTCTCCCAGAACTTTTCCTTCCCACTCACAGGGTCCATGTGACTGGGACTTTGCAATGAGATCAAGGACTCAAGCTTCTTCGAGACCCTACTCTGCACTAGTAGTACAAACTAGCCATGCAATAGTGACATCTGAGTGGGTGAAAGCATTGAAGGTGACAGGAACATCTTGATGTTATTTGGGAAAAGGGTCTCTTTTGCAAACGCAAGGAAATCAAAGATCTTGAAATGAGATCATATGGGATTAGCCAAGTGGACCCTAAATCCAATGACAAGTGTCCTACAAGAGACACAGAGGAGAGCTGCTCAGAGAAGGGAAGGTTTTGTGAAAACAAAGACAAAGATTTCAGTGATGCAGCCACAAGCCAAGGAATGATCGGAGCCACCAGATGATGGGAGAGCAAGGCAGGATCCTCCCAGGAAGCTGGTATCTTAACTTCAGACATCTGCCCTCTGGAAATGTGAGAGAATACATTTCTGCTCTTTCAAGCCACTAAATTTGTGCTAATTTGTATAGTAATCTAAGAAGTAATACAGTGACCATATAAACGTGTGAGGCAAGGGATTTCTAAACAACTTCCTTAACACTATAAAATATATTAATTCACAGATTTCTAGTGGCAGTTACCCTTTCAGTCCGAACAACTAACTATTCAGATTACAGTCTGAATCAGCATAAAGAACAAAATGAATTATCCAAAGTCAAAACAATAATAAGTAGGAATCTGTTATTAATTAGTTCTTTACAAGCTGTTACCTGTGTAATATCTTAATCTGATTTTATTTCCTAAACATATATTCTAAGTATGGAACAGGAGTCCATTTGCAAATTGTTAATATATTTATACTTTAACCATGGAACCAAAAGTAATATGTAAAATTTGTTAAAAATAAAGAGCTGTGCCCAGTGTAGTGGAGCACACCTGTCATCCCAGCTACTCGGGGGCTGAGACAGGAGGATTGCAAGTTCAGGCCAGCCTCAATAACTTAGTAAGACCCTGACTCAAAAAAAAAAAAAAAAAAAAAAAAAAAAAAAAAGCTGGAGATGTATCACAGTGGTAGAGTGCTTGCCTAGCATGGGCAAGACTCTTGGTTCAATCCTCAGTACCACATGCATACACACAGACACACCTAAAACAAAACAAACACCCCCTGAAAACAAATAAATAAACAAAAAATAACTGCCACCACCTCAGCAAACAAAAACCTACAAAATAATAAGCAAAATAAAATATATATTTATAAATAAAGTGATAAAATTTATAATTAATATCAACCATAAATGTATGAATCAAAAATAAGTACAAACTTAACAATCATTCAATATACTCAAAGAACAACATGAGTGAAAATGAAGAACTAATGCTTACAGGAACTATGTAGATTACTTTGTAGTCCAAATTATTGGACTTGAACTATGCTTCTTTTCTGACTTCCTCTAATTTTACATGATGATGATGATGATGATGATGATGATGATTTTACATTTTAACATAAGCATTGATTTCTTTCCGTCTTCCAAATCTTTGTTAAATGTCATAGACAAGAACTTGTCAGCTGCTCTCCAGGCCAGCCTCAGAATTTTGCCAGCTCTGAATTCTCTTGTCAACTTTAAGTCATTCCATGATCTGCAACTGACAAGAAAATGAAAAATCCCATATGTACAAGAGGAGAGGTAGGTTCAATTAGTGGGTATTTCTCATTTTCACATAGTATGAAAGGAAATTTTTAAAAGAGAGTTCAAAAATCTTATTTTAAAATTTGCATTCGGAAAGGTTTGTTACCATTTTTTGGTTGATGTATGTACTTCAGAATGGAGGCTTGTGATGGTTAATTGCAGGTGTCAACATGACTGGATTAAGCTTAGAGAGCTGGTAAAGCATTACTTGTGGGTGTGTCTGTGAGGGTGTTTCTGGGAGAGATTAGCATGTGAGTTGTGGACTGAGTGGGGAACATCTTCCTTCATTGTGGGTGGGCACCATCCAATTTACTGGGGGGACTGGTTTGAACAAAAGGGCACAGAAAGGTGCAGTCTCTCTCTCCTGCAGCTGGGATATTTCTTACCCTCAGGCATCAGGGCTTCAGAGTCTCCCGCCTTTGGACTTCAGGACTTGCACCAATGTGCCCCTGGCTTTTCAGGCCTTTTGTCGTAGAGTGGGACTCACACTGTTGGCTTTCTTGGTTCTTAGGCCTTTGGACTTGGACTCAACATCTCAGAGTCACCAATTTGCAGAAGGCCTGTGGTGGGACACTTTGGACTCCGCAATCACATATGCCCATTGCCCTAATAAGTCCCCTACCATCTGTCTATCTAACTAACCATCTGACCTGTTGGTACTGTCTCACTGAAGAACCCTAATACCAGGCTCATGTATTAGGAATCTGGACACTTGGGCAGTTTTGCCATTGGTAATCCAGGCAGCTGTGGATAAATCAAAAGTCTGTGTGGTAAAATGACCATAAACGTGTACCTGTCTTTCTAACTCTCAGATATTTTTTCAAGGCTCTTAGGTATATGACGGCACTGTTGAATATTACAGACTATTGTCATGTGACAACTAATCCAACTGTATTTAACCAAAATGTAGTGTCTTTACCTTCAGAATAATCTTTATTCAGCAGATCTATTTCGTTCTCAAGTGTGAGCTTTCATATTTAATATGTCAATTGTAGTTCATTTAGAAACTAATCCTAAGTACCTAGTTGAATTTTTCATTCACGCTATTTTTGACAGCAGCGAGTGACCAAAAATCCAACAGGGAAAATTAGGCCTTGGATGGAAAGTTTCTCATACAAAATCTATGGCATTTCTGGTTCCCCAGCACCTTTAATATTCACTCTCAAGTTAGAGTTGGTGGATTTTTTTCAAGAAACGTTTGGTTCTCAAGCTAGAAAGTCAGGACCCCCCTCTGTTCCCTATCCATCCTTGGTTGCATGAAACAGAGGCCAACCCAACTGTTGCTGCAGGTGCCTTTTATAATCAGTTTTAGGACAGGAGAAAGGACCCTGGGGGCTTGCTATGTGATTTGTGTATCTCCTCTATGGAACAGCATACCCCTATTTATTTCTGCCTCTGAATTGTCAACTCATCAGTGCTCAGCCCACTTCCTTGCCCAGATTTATTCTGCTTGAAGAATTAGGCACTCAGACTTGTAGATTCACAGCACTCCTGTAGGTCCCTGGTAGATCACTTATCAGCCTGGGTTGTGTTTACTCCTTTCGTTTCTTCCTCCTTTTACTCCCTGAAGGCAGGGGCTGGGTCCTTGGTTCACATTTGTCCAGTAATGACTCTCTAGGGACAGATATATCAGAGATGAAGTCTGAATGAAGGGGGTGGATTCCTTTTTGTTTATATGGTAGCAAGGCGTGGGGGTAAATTTTTGACTTAGACAGCATTCAGATTTATTTAGTGAGTTGTTAAATGGAAACAGGTTTCTGGTATTTTTAAATTAAACTATAACTGAGGAGGTAATTTTCTAAAAAAAATCAATGCAGTACAATGCCCCAAAGTAATGACTTGATTTTCTTATATTTTAGAATATACGCTTCAAATGTAGTTAATGTAACTCCTTAATTTCTTTAGCCTGGCAGGGAGGTAATTTTTATTCTTGATAACTTTTAAAACAACATAAACAGCAAAGCTTCCAAATGCCTGCTAAGCTTTCATCACAAACATGACACAGTTGTTCAGAGGCTGGGAGTTTCAGCCGTCCTGGGGGCAGGAACAGAGTGGGATAATCTTCTAAAATCTGTTGACCCCTCTCATGATCGTGAGAACAGCCTGGGTCTCTTCTCTGTCACCTTGCCTGTTACCCAGCCATTCCCCATGTTTGCCACTACTGTCTGGGTCCTGGAAATCCTTCTTCCCTTCTCTGTTTCTATCCACCTGTCTTTTGTGTCGTTCACTCCACCTGTGCCCTTTCTGGCCTCTGCATCAGCTAATCTAATAATGTCTTCAAATATTGGAAATACTCCTCACCCAATGAAGGCTCCTTTGTATTATTTTGCTAAAACCGACCAAGCTGGTGCAAGAAGTGAAGCTCTTAGTGCTGAGAGCTACTCTTGCCTGGAGAGAGGCACATCGCCTCCCCCAGGCTGACACTGGATCTGCAGGTGGCTCTGGATCCATGGGGTGAATCAGTTGAGATCAGGGTTCTAAATGAGCTGTCTATTTGTTCTCTAAATACAAATCCCCAAACCCATGGAAGGTAGGAGTGCCCAAAGAACTTCAGAAATTTCTCAACCAGTGAGCACAATTTCCTAAGATTTCCCACAGAGCATTCTGAAAATGTGTATAAGCCTGCTTTAAACCATTTGGAACATGCCAGTCCCATCGCCTAATAGGTTTTTAACTTCATTTTTACATTAGAATGTATAATATTCCATAGGAAAAAGGCAGGCTTGCCAATATAATTTCAAGGTGACTGCACCTTTTATGTAACATATGTCTAATGCCCTGGGTATGATCACTACCACTGTGTAACATCCCCTAAATTTCCATGGGTAATTAATTGATAACTGCTCTG
The DNA here is from genome assembly GCF_964194105.1 of Spermophilus citellus. NCBI lineage: Eukaryota > Metazoa > Chordata > Mammalia > Rodentia > Sciuridae > Spermophilus > Spermophilus citellus. The sequence continues at coordinate 70,263,587 of NC_138191.1, read as the reverse complement.
TGGATGTTATATAAACCCTTTATTAAAACATAATTCAATAAAGAGCGTTTTAAATCCGAATCACAGTGAAGGACTTCTCCACTTCTATGTGCAGCTAAATTGGGGCCACCAGGTTGCCTGTTCACTGCCCTCTTCAAGAATGGAGTGGTCAGTTCTGGGAAAAAGAAAGAAACTGGACCTCAGTCCTTTCATGTGACAACTTCAAATTAAACTGTGAAAAGCAGGGCCATCTGAAAGGCTTGTCTTCTGGCTGGGGTTAGCCCCTGGGGTTGGCACTTGGAACTTTCTGTAATGAAAGACAAATTAGCACACTGCACACACACACACACACACAGGGGAATCAATGAAACTGGGAAAGAAGCTGCCACAGGAAAATAAAGATTAAATGGGAGATAAAGAATGATGTCTTCAAATATTGGAAATACTCCTTGCCCAACGAAGGCTCCTTTGTATTGTTTTGCTAAAGCAGACCGTAATTTTGATGTTTCATAAAAATTTAAGTGGAGATTTTCTTTCTGTGGTAGACATAAATCTCCTGGAGGAAAGATTTTATATGTAATTCCAATTTTGTGGTGCTAAGAAAACAAAGAACAGGTGAAGATTTTACTGCAGGTAATTTTGTAAATTATTAAAGAAGAAACCTCCCACAGCCATGCCATAAACACACTCTCTATCAAAAGCTAAAATAGCAAATCAACAATGCTTTTTGAGGTACTATAAGATGCAATGCTCAACTCCTGAACTGGAAATAAAAGCTACCTATAAATATTTACTGGTGAGATGACTCTGTGATAATAAATAGCCCATTCAAACCAGTGCAGAAAATATCAAAATACTAAAAATGTATCTGTGAATGAATATGTAAAAAAAAATGCAATCTAATGTATGCCAGGTAGACCAACGTATATGCTAAGACTTGGCTGAGAATTGCATCTTTGGGATTTTAAATTATTTAAGGGGCATAACATAGTTCATTACAAATCTGTTTTAAAGAAATTACAGAATTAGATACATAAAGGATTCATTCATAAAGTTTAGGAGATAACTAAAAAAAATTTATTATTATTTTAAAATATGGCATGAATTCCAAGGAAGTGCTTTCCCCTGAGTAGGAAACAATATCTGCACTTGGCAGTTTGCTAACTTTCACCTTTCCAAAGAAAGCAAAAGAAAATTTGGCATGAAGAAATATTGCTTGCAAGAAAGACTGTGTGATTGGTTGGTCAACATCTTTATTTTTTGACACAAAAATTCATTCTAATTGATTGTTTATTTTCCTTGATTTCTAGAGAGAGGGAGAAAAAAGGAAATGATGTTTGAGACTCAATTTATTGCTAGGAATAGTTGTAATTCTGAGAATGTGTTCTAATTTGGTCAAGAACCTACTGTCATCCATCTAGCAAATGAAGCCATTATGCCAATGATACACCTACACATCTTCCAGGATTGGTGCAGAATTCTGGAGGAATACACTAATAAAGAGAAAGAGGCCAGGTAAGGTGAAGTGACCGATAAAGACAGGCAGAGAAGAAGTAGGTAGAGAGGCAATAGAGGCGACAATAGAGATGGTGACAGACATGGAATGCAAAAATCTTGCTGGTGAGTTACCAAGGGATCATTGTTGTTTTCAAGGTTAATTTAACAATCCTTGCCAAGACCACATGAATTTAATGTGATTGGTGGCTGGATTCCCATTTTTGGTCATCAGATGATTATGAATATATTTTATGGGCAATTTGTTACTCCAGTCTGCAGCCCACCATTCTTTATCTTTAGATTCATGTACACAACAAAATGCAAAGTGAAAAAGAACTCCTTCTGCATCTCTCTGTCACCCAGCCCCAGAATCGAGCACATTGCTATTCAGTGGGTTACCTTCAAGTCCAGAGGCCACAGCTTATTTCTGTGCTCTCTCTCTAATGCCTGGCTCACTTGGTCAGGCTCCTGGGAGTCTCCTCGGAGGTTGGCAGTCAGGATATTTGAAGAGAGTGCTGCAGCTGCTTCCGGTAAGGATCTCTGCAGCCTGGTGCCAGGCCGAGCCAATCTGTCAGTGGCTTTGTCCAATCTAGGGTTACATTCAGAGCATCCTAATCAACACTTCACCCTCAACCTTTCTGCCCATCACCTGCCAATACACAGGTTAAGTCAAAGGACCCAGATGATATCCCCCCAGGCTGCCCCAGATATCATGTGGGAGCAGGATCCAGAACATGTCACAGAGCAGCTGATGTGGCAAGGATACAGAATTGTTCTCTGTCCCACTTTGAGAGCGTTTAGAGCCTGAAAAGAGAAATGCTACACTATATTTCATCTTTATGAGCATACACTGATTCTATTAATACATCCAGGGCCTGGATTTGCACACAGGTGAGACACAATTTCATAAGAAGGTCAAGTTGTTCCATGCTTCCCCAAACCACAATGTTTTTTAACTCCATTCTCAGACCAATTTTACTGGAAGACTGATTTTATTTACTTTTTCTGATACAGATTTTACTGTTTTTTTTTTTTTTTGAATATTTTCCATCTCTGTGTGAGAAAGACATTTCAGAACTTTCTCATGCTCCCATCTAAAACCATGACTTTTGGCCATCAACCTAATTCATCCTGTGACCTTTCTCCTAACTCCCCACACCTGTTATTGCATCCGTGATTTAGAATGGTTTTTCTGAACTTGAAATTTCAGACAAATATTCCTCTGAGCACTAAACATAGTACTCCTCCCCCTGTGAATACATAAACCTGTAAATTTGTGCTTGTGCAACAAGACTGAAATAACCAAAGACATTACAAGTACTAATCAACCAGGTAATTTTCTAAAAATTTCCTCAGTTATCCATCCTCCCCACCCACCACAGAAGACCTTTCTCATGACTCTGTGTTTGTCTAATTGAATAGTCTCTGAGAGATTTAGTTACTTGTCTATAGCATTTAAAGCTGCTCAGATTGGTTTTCCCATTTCCTAAAACTGGTCAGTTAAGAACTAATGTATTTAACCATCTTCAGTCATTTATTTCAAAGAAATTTAATTAGTATATTTTAAATTTTACAAATACTACAATCAGTTGTTTTTTTTTTTGTGGGGACCCCTTCTATAACTTATTTTATTGTGTATGTTTTTTGGACGTGTCCATTATTTGATAGTATTAGAACATAATAATATTAAGGAGAAATAATCAGTAATACACAAGATGAAGCTAGAGAGGCAAGATTTTAAAGGAAACAATTAAAAAAAAAAGAATCTGAATTTTTAAAATGTTTCATTCAACAACTAAAACATCCAAACTATTTGAGAGATTTAATGGCTCATCTTATAGCTGCTGAGAAGAAAAAAATAATTTATTCACATGTGGCCCTGAATACAGAATAGTAAAGGGACAAAGCTTTGTAATATTTCAAGCATCTTTAGTTTGTGTTTTGGAAGGCAGAATGGAGCTTTCTATTGTTCATCCAAAATGGGAAATATTGGAAAATGAGAGTTCTGAATAACAATAATTAATAATAAATTCTTGCATTTACAAAGCATCTTTCATCCCAACATCCTTAGGAGTTCAGTATTTTCCCCAAAGGCACTGTTTAATGCTCCTCTCACGCAATTGATGTGCAGCATACTGACATGGTGAATCAAAGGCAAAATACCACTTAACATTGAAAGATTGAGCTGCTGCAGCAAGACCAAACACAAAGCTCATTTTAGTATACTGGTTTTTTTTTAAATATTGTTTTTCAGAAGCTAGTAAACCTGGTCAACATTCATAGCTTCTTCACATAGTCATTACTCAGTAACTTGGACTAACCCTTTTTGTTGCCATGATAGGTCAAATTAATTCTTCATTTTTATGCCCAATCATGACCCTTCTCTTTGCTCTCCCACTGGGACATATATTAATCATTTTTTAATAACCCATTAGGTATATTCATATACTGTGACAACCAGGTCTCTATTAATTTCAAAGTCTTTAGCTTCATGCAGCATATCCAATAATACATTTCTCCATCTGCCTATGGAAAGAGTGAACTTAGAGATAATGGTCAACACAATGCTTTGTAAGTTTTCACTAGATCATGTACTTTCCTGGAGGATGGAGGGCAATATCAAAATTATATGAGTTAAATATACAGAATTGAATAGGATCATTATCACAAATAAATGCCAGTAGATTATTCAAAGCATAGTTGCTAGTCCAACATCTATGTAATAGATATGAAGTATAAATAAATATGCATACATTACATTCCTGTTTGGACCTCAATAAGTCTGTTTTTAATAAATAACAGTCTTGCTACATCTAGACAGCCTTCTTTTTTCTGAAACCTGATGCCTGGAATGAATAAAACTTAATATTTACAAATGGGATATGGTACATATTAACTTGGAGCATGGTAGTAACAATTTGGTTCTAAAGAGAATTGACATTTATTTGGACATCCCCATGTCTGGTACATTATCCTAGGTCATTGTCACAATGAAAGGTAAGGATTATTTTCAAATTTTTAGATAAGAAAGTTGAACTTCAGTGTAGCAAATGATCTAACCAACTGAATTTTATGCCCAAGGTTGTTCAGTTAATAAAGTTAAGACGAGCTGAATTTTTACTTTGTGGTGAAGGAATTTCCTGAAAGTCATATAATCAAAAGAAAATACAATTTCAATTGTAACTCATATATTAAAATACTTTGGCTTAGAGATTTGCGATATAACAAGTCTGCAATCTCCAAAATGGCAGGGATTGTGTTCATCTTATTTATCATTTTATCCTTCAGACAGTGTCTAGCACAGATTAGGTGAATAAATAAAGGTAAAATGAATGAATGAATGAGAGGCAGCCCTCATGGATATGCTTGTCACCTTACAAATGGCCACACATGCAGATGTTTCCTGGGTTGAGCTATGCATTGATTTTATTCTCCAGGGAGAAATGAAGCTTATCTATTATGATACAAATATCAGAACAAATCAATCATCATAGATTATATGAAACTGTTGCTCTCTTTGAGGATGCTCAATATGTTCCTGATGAATTGCATGCTTGTACAATTTTGATTTCATGAATTCAGTGGTTATTGCTTTGTTATTATGCTGGATGGTAGATACATAAAGATGAGTAAAGATAGTGACTTGTCCTCAGTTACTGGAAGGCCACAGTGGACAACAATTGCTAGAAAGGATTAGGAGAATGGCAGGTGGAGACATGTGACCCTGGGGACATTAAGCCATCCCTATTCGATTTTTTCATTTCTCTTATTGTCTGTTCACTTTTTATACCCTTATATTTAGTGGTGTCTCTTGAAAATAGAATATCACTGGATTTTGTTTTAATCCAGAATGATCATTTTTTTCTTTTATTTGAGGAGTTTTGGTTATTTATATTGATGTATTTGAATTTTTTCAACTTCCTTATTTTGTGTCTTTCTCTTTGTGCCACTTTTTCTGTTACTTTTTTTCCTATTCCTTTTTGCCCCATTTAGTAATGGATGAGATTCCAACACCCTTCTTCTCCAATCCCCTCTCTACCTTCTTTGGAAATTGTATTCTTTATAACTCTCCTTTAGTCATTTCATGAATATTGTAACATGCACACCTAAGTCTATAATTATTCACATTTTACAATGTGAATAATCATTGCTTATATAGCAAAAGGACTTTGGAAGGCTTAACCCCTCATCAACTTCTTGGCTGTGATGGTTTGGTTCTATGCTAAGTCCTGAGTAGATTCTTGAGGTGCTCAAATTAAAACACTGTTTCTGGGTGTGTCTGTGATGGTGTTTCTGGGTAGATTAAATTTGAACAGGTGGTCAAGATTGCCAGTCCCACCCTGTCCCCTACCCAATGTGTTTGGGCATTATCCTATCCACTGAGAGTCTGAGTAGAACAAAAGGTGGAGGAAGAAGAATTTATTCCTTTTTTTTGTTCCCCTGCCTCACTGGCTGAGCATGGACATCTGTCAATGTCTCTTACCCTGGGATTGTGATTTATGTCATTGTTCTCTCTGGTTCTCAGGTCTTCAGACTCTAAATCACACCTCTGCCTTTCCTGAGTTTCTAGCTTCCAGATGGCAGATGATGCGACATCTCAGTCTCCATAATCATATGAATCAATTCCTCATTTTATATATAAATATATCCTATTTGTTCTATTTCTCTGAAGAACTCTGATTAATATACCAACTTACCAAGTGTGGTTTTAAAACATTTTTTACTTAGTTTATTTCTTGGTGCACTTACCTTCAGCAAAGTAGCCATTGTTTTATATAGTAGTGTATTTGTCTATAAAAAGCCTGGGTCAAAGGTTTATAAGCAAGTAGTTTATCTGGGAGTATGTCAACTGAAGCATGAAGGAGAGACATGGGGAAGAGGGAAAGCCAGTGAAAAGATGGCTGTCGAGTTTAGCAGCAGCAGAGAGGACTCAGGTGCAATTTGTTAGGACTATTGGCTAAGTCTTACCAAAGGATTCTCAGACTGAAGCATTGTTCATTGGCTCCCAGTTTCTTCTGGTCAAAAATTCCAGGTGTCCCTTAGGGACATTAACTCTATTGTAGTCTTGGGCTGAACAAGTGTGAGAATCCCCTGGTAGGAAGTGAAGGGTGCAGTCAATCTGCAGCTGTGTGAAGTTAATTGAAACCTGTGTGCTATGACTGGTGCAGCTTGGCTGGAATCAAAGGTATGGCTGAAAGAATTTGAAGAGGTACACAAGAAATATCTGGATTGGGAATAGGAGTGTAAAAAAAAAGAGAGAGAGAGAGAGAGCAATTCACAGACAATAAATATCATATATTTACGTGCTTACATATTTACAGTATTTACATACTTAGCAATAAAATTTTCAACGTTCACTTTGTAATTCTTCAGTTATTTCTTTTTATAATTTCCAGAATTGAAACAACACTGAAGATCAGATGCAAAAAGCCCCCAAAAATCTCAAACAGGAAATTATAAAGATATCACTCCTGGATAAATCATTTACAAAAGATCCTTCGCACTTTTCCTTGGTGAAGGTCTTTTCTGTGATTAAAATAAAATCTGTTTTACTTCTCTGAAAATGTATGTTTCTTCCCCATCCCCAGTTCTTCTTTTTCTGTCTCCAGTTTTTGAAAGATTGCTTCTTTATAGCAACATAGGTAAACTATATTGAAATATATTTTCTCTCAAACATTGAGGGTATAATTTCATACTTTGTGACTTCTATTGGTGCTATGGAGAATTTGGTCCTCAGTTTAATTGCCTTGGTTATTTGTATATAACTTGTTATTTTTTTTCTGGTTGTATTCAACAATTTCTTCTTCTTTTTTACATTGCATCTTGTCATTCCTTTTTGATTTATCTAGGTATGATGTCTTTGTAATTTTCTGTTTGAAAAATTGGGGGATTTCCTGCATCTGATTATTAGTGTTGTTTAATCAAGTCTGGAAATTTCCTAGTTGTTACATGTTTGAATATTGTCTCTTTTCTTGTATTCTCTTTTAATTCCTACATACATTTTGCTTAGATTTTCTCATTTTTATTGCAGTCGATCTGTATTTATATCTTTGGCTTCTTTGTCTCTCTTGACTGCATTCTTAATAGGTATTTTTTTTTAAGTTTACCTTCCAGTTCATTAATTCTCTCTTCAGTGGTATCCATTCCATTGATTCCTTTTACTAAAGTAATTGTATTTTTCATTTACAGAAACTCTATTCTAATTCTTTTTTGAATATGTTTGGTCATTTCTCATAATCTTTCACTCAGTGATCATATTTTTAGGGTCTTCTTTTTTGTTTAAACAAACCAATGTTGTTCATTTTACATTCTGTGTATGTCTATTCATTTCTGTAGTCCTTTTAGGCATATTTTGTTGTTTCTCCTGATTTTCATAGTCTCCTCCATTTAGGTATGCTTTGTGATTTTTTTTTTTCACTGTGTGTGGCATATTTTCCTTACACCATACACGTTCTCTGGTGTTCTCCAAGGATCAAATTAAATTTTAATTCCTTTAGACAGGATTTATACTTGCTCTGGCAATTACCTGTTGGCACTATCAATGGTGGAATGTTACATTAAATCAGATTATTCACTTTTGAATTTTGTCATCATATTGAAAACACAAATTTAGTCACTAATCTGTTGGTGGACCAGTTGCATTTATACACAGTTAGGGGAAAATTTTATCTATCCAGGATCAAAATTATGACATAAAATTCTCTTTACTGATCACTACTACACAGCATGTTTTATTTTAATTACATTGAAGGCAGAGGACTTTGAAATTCTATTCAGTGCAGGTATCTTCTATTAGACCCTCTGCCTTGGACCACCTTGGATTTTATTTAATGTCTGCTGCTTGTACTTCATCTGTTGAATACGAAACTCAGGATTTCCAAGGTGTAGCATAAACTCTCAGAGTAAAAGCCAAATTTAGAGTCTACCAGGGTGCTGTTACTCTGTTTTTACTTTTATGGATTCATTAGTATCATGCCGGCACAATAATGTATTAAAAATATTTTATATTTCATCTAGCCTCTTTCTTGTTTCAATTAGGGAATTTTAAGAATCAGGAATATAGTCCTCATAATATTGGAAACAGCCCTTGCCTTCTATTTTTTGCCTGCATTTATTTTTTAAACATTTCAATAATTTAAACTCAATTTAAGTAACCTCATTCACCTCTTTCTTATTCCTTTTCTTATACTGGTTGTTATTCTCTTCTTCTATTTCCCCACTTCTACTGTCTTTCCCTCACTTGGTAAAATAAAATAGAAATTGGAGGTAATACATTATCAACAATTTATACTTGGTGATTGATTTATTACATTCTAATGTAGTTTTAATCTTTCAGTTACTTACCATTTATCTCTTTTCTGTTATATAAAAAGAAGACTTTCTCCTCTTTTGTTTGCTGACATTTGAAATCTTTTTAATAGGGGACAAATTGCTTTTGGGCATAAATACTTCTGAATCTCATTTTCCATAAGTCTATGCTGATGGCAAATGTAATTTAATGTTCTAGCTATAATAATAGCTCCCTTCTATTGAGTACCTGGTATTTTCCAGGAAACATGTTAAGTGTTTTACCTGCATGATTTCAAATCTTCACAGTCACCGACCGGGTCAGCTAAAGATCATTGTGTTTATTTTATTGATAAGGACAACTGAGACTCCAGTGGGTAAAACAATTCATCCAAGTGTTCGCGTGATAAGTCACATTCTCACTCTGGCTTGTTTGGTCCTAAAACCTTTCTTCTTTTGCCATTTTCTTAAACTGTCTCTTTTGAGTAGTTAGAATTATAACCACTGGCTCATGATCTCTCTCTCTTTGGATGGATGCTATCTCTTAGGGAAAAAAGACATATCTCTGGTGGTATTTCTTGAAGAGTCGTTTTCAGTTTTTGGGTAGAGGCGGGATAGAGACATTGGGTCATATACTTTTTTGGGGGGTGGGATGCTAGGGATTGAACTCAGGGCCTTGTGCATACTAGGCAAGCACTCTACTAACTGAGCTATATCCCCAGTCCAGGATCATATTCTTTTGCTTTTTGTACACATTCCTTCCAATACCCTGTAGCCTATCTGACAATTTCTCAGTTTTCAGACTTCCCCAACCCAAATTTTACCTGTCCTTGTCATGAGACTCTCTGAATCTTAATTTTATTTTCTAGGACATTTGATGTTATCCCCAATTTGTGTTGATGACACGATCAGACCATAATTGGATCCTTGACTGATTCTAGAATGTATCCCTAATGCCTCATCTATTTTGAGTTCTGGCAATAAAGTTTCTGACTATAAAATATTCAGTTTAAGTATAGTCTTCTCATTAATGGAGATATTACTCTTTAGGCCTAACAAAACACTTTTTGGATAAAAACCAAGATAGTTCAGCCTTATGCTGAAATTTCCATATTCACTCCTGAGTGGTCTAGGAGTATTGCTTTTTAAACAAAGTCATTGCCTCCTGTTCTCTTTCCTTTTCAGGTAAATGTGGATAATACCCTACCTTGATATCCCTAGATGAGAAGGGTGAGTATATGAGAAAGCCAATTAAATGCTTTGAATTACTAGGACAAACTATTATTAGTCAAGCTACCATAATTATTAAAGAGTTTATTGCATTCTGCAAAGAACAGATTTAAATAAAGAGTAGGGATTGTGTCTCCCATGCATTTTATATAAGTACAGCCTTACACTACGTGAATAGTAACATCTGTATAATATAAAGCTTTTGTAAGGTTGTAGCTCCCGTGTTTTTAAATGTGTATATTAACATCTTCTAAGATGCTTACCTGATTAGCTATTTTCTGTTTTCTAAGGAATAGTTCTACCAGAGGAAAACTTATAGAACTAAAGCTAGGAAAGCCTAGAATTGATAGGAAAGCCTTCTTTTAGTGGCCATGCCTGGGCCCTATTGTGTTCTCAGAAATCTCATGCAGAAGTATTGGTATAACTCCCAGGGCAAGCAATGGTGAGTCAAAATGGAAAATTTGGCTCTATAGCGTTTTGGTTGCCCAAGATGTATTAATTTGGAAAGAATCAATGATATATTTAGCTATTCCATATTCACTGCTGGGGATTCAGATGATTAAGTTGCAATTGTTGGTTTTTGAGAATTATTATATCATACCACAATGAAATGGGGGAAAGTTTGTCATGAAACTGTGGACAAAGACCCCTGAGAAGGAAGAAAAGGAAATTCCTTCCAGAGGTATTAGGGAAGGTGATTAAAGATTGCTACGAGTCAAATATAGATGCAATCCTAACATAAAATTCAGTGCTCTTTGGATCTTGTGCAAGTTTGGTGCTGTACCTAGCAATAAACCCATATTTAATTTCCTTAGCTTCAATTCAGGGAAAACAAAGCATGCAAACTGACTACAATAAAAACTGAAAATTAGGACCTGACATGCTTGTAGAGGGTGTTGGAAAATTCACTTTTCTGTCCCCATTCTGTTCTCCTTGAGCATCCATGCCTCTCAAATGGGAGTTTGGTGCGCACAAAGATTGCTCCAAACACAGACTCAGTCATCAATTATAAAACCTACAAAATGAAGCATCCCAGGCATCTGACTTTTTGTGGGCGGAGTTTCTTTGTTGTGTTTCCAGGAGGCAGCTCCTTTCCTTAAAGTGTCACCTACCCACATCTAGGGAACAAGAACGCCGGGGACCATTCACACAATTTCCAGAAGGCTGTTTCTTCCTTTCCATTCCCTTTCTCCATTCTGTTCCGTTGAGATTTTTTGAAGTCTTCCTCCACAATCAGACTTTCCCGATTTGGTGGATCATCTGAGCTAACTGCCTGGCAGGAAATATATTAAACTGGACTTTTTGGACACACAGTTTGTTTAAAATGCCTTTCTTAGTGTAGGGATATTTCAAAGAGGACTAGAAACTGCTAATTTTAGTGCATTTCCAGTAGAATGTGTGTGTATGTGGCTGGGTGCCCTCTTCAGATGCTTCTGTGATGGAGATGACAGTGGTGCCAGGGTTCTGCTCCACTTGTCCCATGACTCCTGGGGGGGGGGGGGCTGCTGCCCTCCCTGAAAAGGAACTGACATTGCGTCTTGTATTTTCTGGCTGGAGTAGACTTGGAACAGGAAAGGACATTCCAGGATGTAAATAAAGGTCCACCTATCTGGTATTTCTTTTCAGAGGGATTCTTGAGACAGTGTGTGGCTTGTTTCTGGAGTCCTGATGTCTGGTGTCTTCTTTCAGCAAGGGCTGGGTATTTGGATGAACTTTAAAGCTTCCTGAGTTTTGATGTGGTGTTGGAACAGAAGCTTTGATGCTTCAAGCTGCTGACTGCAGAGGAAATGCAGGGTTTACTGCTTATCAGCTGATGTGCAGAACAATGTCCATCACAGAGACATGGATTGCAGAGGTTCCGCTGTAGCAAAGTGCAGGCTAAATATGGCACACAGAGCACTCCAGAGCTGCTAATTCCCTGTACCTGTACAACAAACTGGGTATTTTAAAACAGCAGAGAGTTACAGTCTCCTAGTCCTGGAGGCCAGAAGCCTTAGATCAAAGCATCGCAGGTCCTTGCTTCTGGTGGTTTGCTAACAATCGATTTTTGGTATACCTGGGTTTGTAAAAAGCATCATTCTAATCTGCTATTTTCATGTGTCTTTCTCTGTCTTCACATGTCTTCCCTTTGGGTGGTCTGTCTCTGTGTCCAAATTTCCTCTCTTCAGAAGGACACCTCTCATATTAGATAAAGGTCCACTCTGATCACCTCATTTTTACTTGATGAACTGAGTAAAGACTTTATTACCAAATCAGGTCAAATTTTGAGGTATTGGGGGTTAAGACTTCAACATATTTAAAAAGAGGGCCCAATTCAATCCGCTACAATGGGCTAGTTTCATCTCTGGGGACTGTTTCTAAGTAATCTTTGTGTTTCCTGAACTGAGATTAAATACTCCCTTTATGAGATCTTTGGCACTTGGCACTTCCTCCAAAAGGCGACTTTACACATTGTGTTGGTGCTTCATTGTTTGTGTTCCATAATAAGTGGTAAACTTGAAGCCAAGAAATAAGATTTATGTCTCTACTAGTTTGTCACCGTTCCTAGCATATTGGGAGCCTCTGCTGAACTCATATCAGGAAGATATGAAGTGGAAAAAAAAATTCTGGACCTGTGATTTGCAAACTGTTTAGAATTTACAGTGACATTTTATATGAAATAAGGAAAGAGACTGCCAATTTATTAAATAGATTATTTGGTTTGAAAATTACCAAATGGCTATACTTGACTTTGGTTAAAAAAAATTGCAATCGGTCAAAATCAAATTTGAGAAGTGAGAGGGGAAGTTTGAACTTTTTAAAGTCCCTTTTTAGAAAATGGATTGGACAGGGTTCTGGGACCAGTGTCTCTGTAATAATGGGGTGTGTGGGAATGAATGCTTTTGAGGTGATTAGAGCCCAGGGCAGTTCATCCAAACAGCTGGCTTCTATTTCTGACTCATCCTGGATTCACCCTGACCTCCAGCAAATCACTTATATTCTGACTCTCTTTTAAGTGAGCTTTAAAATAAAGATGGTGACTGTGACCATGTTAACATATGAAATGTGATGAGAACTAATTTTTAGGATAAGCTTTTAAAGATATTTTCATGAAAGCCGTTATTTACTTTAAGTGTTGTGAACGTTACGAAGTGGCAAACAAAGAAAAAGATAAACTGATTCAAATGATGAGTAGATTCAACTTTGGTATGTTTAGAAACAAATGTCTTTCTTTTCTGGTAAATAAAGCCAGATGCATAAAAGGCAAACTAATTTATAAAAAGAAATTATGATTCATTTCAACCTTATTCTTCTCTCCTTATTACATTTGTTTCTTTCTATAGAGAGTTAACTGGAAAGTTGATCCTTGGAGAGAGGTTGGATGTGAACCAAAATAGCAGAAGTGGTGATTTTAAGGAAGTAGAGTTGACTTCACCAGTCCCTGGAGGATTTCAACAGAGAAAATAGAACTAGAGACTACACTCTATTATTTGCATGCATTTCCAAGGAAAGTAGCAAAAGCCATTCCAGAATTCCTGTTTGTAGCTTATGGTGGTAGTTTTATTGGAAGGGGTATGGGTGATAACTTTTCATTTGCACAGCAATTTGTGTTAACGTACAAAATTAAAGGTAGACATTTTGGAAGGTGGTGGAACAAAACTGACCCAGATTATCACAATGTTCCTAAAGCCTTCACGTTCTCCCTTAGTTAACCTATAGCTGTCCACAGAATAAGGTCAAATGTTGAGGTATTGGGGGCTGTAGCGCTGGAGATCTGCTGCTGTGGTGTCCAGTAAAAGCATATATACTTGAAGCAAACAAGTACAAGTATAGACCCAGACATGTCCCAGCTGAGAACAGTGCTTCTTTCTTTTGGAGTATTAATTCTGAAAAAAATATATAAAATAGTTGGATTCTTTAACAACATTTATGGGGCTAGGGATGTGGCTCAAGTGGTAGCGCGCTCGCCTGGCATGCGTGCGGCCCGGGTTCGATCCTCAGCACCACATACAAACAAAGATGTTGTGTCCGCCGAAAACTAAAAAATAAATATTAAAAATTCTCTCTCTCTCTCCTCTCTCTCTCTCTCTCTCCTCTCTAAAAAAAAAAAAAAATTATGATTTCCTCAGAAAGTATGAGTCTGTCAAATGAGCCTCATATACAAGTGTAGATATGGACTGATACTATTTTTTTCTGTAATGTTTTAAGGGGTGTGGGCTATTCAAAAAAGGGAAGGATAGGAAAGTATGAAATACTGTAGACTGTTCATGGTTTGGTTTGTGAGGCGAAGTGTAATAGGAACAATTAAAACATAACACAGGAATGGTGATTTCTGTGATAAATTATGAGAAGGTAATAAATAGTTGAGCTGGCTACAAAAGGAGAGATAGTAATATTCAAGAAAATTATAAAAGTGTGAGACTTCAGGGGCACCTTGAAATTTAAATTGAAAGAGAGGAGGGATAGGCCAGGAATAGAAAATATGTGTCTATTGCAACTTACCTCTTCCTTCGTTCATGGCAGACATTGTTAATCAATCACCCATGGTAGATTTTTCTTTCCTTAGAAAGACCATCCACATTCAGCTTTCTGGGATTTACTTAAGTATTTGGTTTATTTCCCTGTCAAACTACAGACTCCTCTAGTGCACAGGTTAATCCTTGCTTATCTCTTCCTACTGAGCTTGGCACATAGAAGGGGCTCTCTGTGGCAACCAAAGAGGTGCACTGCTGGTTCTTGCTTCAAGAAAGAATTTCCCATTCAGCCTCCAGGAATGCAGTTAGCTGACAGTCTCTAGCTGCAGCGCTGGAGATCTGCTGCTGTGGTGTCCAAGCCAAGGCCCAGTAGCCCCCCAACCCCCACCCCATGACTGAGCTCAGCAGGGGAATTGGGCTGTGACCATTTCTGCAGTCCTGTTCTGGGGTTCTGCATTGGGTGGTTGGAATGTCCCTCTGATCTGCATTGCAGGCTGAGGGAATCTCCTCACCCAGTTCTGCTTCCTGCCTTTTGTCTTTCATGCAGTGTTGTCTCCCCAGTTAATCTCTTACACTCTTTGCTTGGCTTCAGAGTCTGCTTCAGGTGGGTTTGGCATTGACTCAGCAAAAGTTAACTCAATTGAGTTGGTGGTAAGTTTTCACTGGATCACCCATTCTTGGATATCCACTTCCTGGTTGGGTATTGCTCTTTTGTTCTACAAACATTCTGAGGAATGACAAAGTTTTGATCTCTGAGATGTTGGAAATTCAAAGATGCATAAAACTGATTCCTATCAATGAGACAGACTCATGGACATGTGTTTAGAGACTGAGAATTTGGCAATTAGAAACTTGTTCTTATTGGTTCTCTTACGTGGTCAGCTGACTTCGGAATCAATAAAAGGGTTTTGGTTCCAAGTATGAAAGTTTTCTTCTTCCCTTTCCTGCTCTGTAACATATGCAGTAAAACATACACATACACAGTTAAGTGCTCTAGTGTTCACATTACTATGTTCTAGTTCAGCATTTCTGTAGGGAGTTCTTTGGAACACCAATACCTGAAGTGTGCTTCATGAAATATCTATCATTGCAAATATACTAAAACAGGTTTCTTACTGGGGTTGGGGGCATCATTTACATGCCAAGATACCTTGTGCCTTTGTAAGAGCAGATCAAGTAGTTGACATTTACTGAACTTGCATGGCTTGGGAATTATCTGATAGAACACCTCAGAGGAATGCTATTCTACTCAGCTAAATCAAATGATGAGTGTTATTTGCTATAACATCCATTCAACATTTTCTACCTGCTAGGAATCCTGCAAAGGAGGCATTGCCCTTACCCGCCCTTGTCAGATGAGGAATCAGAGGCACGAAGGGTCAAGTAATTTACCCTAAGCTCCACAGATGGCAGTGCAGCCATGCCCTGCCACACTGCCCTGCAGTCCCCTGCCTCCAAGTGTCTTTGATGTGTTAAGCCTGCCCTTAATTCGCTAAGGACAAAGAGAAGTGCATGTGAAAGAATGAAAACTGCTTCGCTTATCCACAGGAGCTGTGGGTTTTGTGCAATTTGGTGAGACATATGTACAAAGGCCTAAAAAGAAGGTTGGTTTGGATGGTGTTTAGTAGGAGGGATGAGCAGGCCAAGAATTGATGCTTCCATCTGGCAGTCTGGCAAAGAATAGTTTCTCTTCAGAGGGCATATCTAGGGCTGATTCTCTCTTTTTGCTGGTGCTCCATCCACCTCCCTTTTTGTATTCCCTTCTGTTTTCAAAAGTCTATTCACCCTGTCCCCAACACCCTCAGACAACACCAAAAGTTAGAAGTTGATAGATATAGCAAGAGTTAGGGTTTACAATCAGATGTTTGAATTTAGGTCTTTCCTCTATCATTTGCCAGTTGTTCAAGTTGCTTAATCTGTCTGAACTTCAATTTTAATTCGACTAATATGGTACTATAAAAAATATCTACATCATAAGATGATTGGAACAATTCAAGAAATAATATACGTAAAGTGCTTAGGACATAATGGGCACTTAATAAATGGTGTTGACTCTAAGTATTACTTTCCTAGCTGTTTCTAAAATTAAATGGTGACCCCTTAAGCTGAGTATCCTTCCAAATGTGAGAGAGAAAGATCTTATTTCAGGGACCATACCAGTAGTAGGAAAGGAGGAACTATTTTCCAAGGGGGATGGTGGCTTTTAGACCCTCCCCTGAATAACCCCTTTTAATGCATAATTACCGTATATATAACTCTCACCTGTAGGAGTGATTCCAGCTTCAGTTCATCTTGTGATGACTTTCAGTTCTCTGGTACCAGTTATCTTCATATGCTCCGTGGGCTTGATGGCCACTGGCCTGAGTTTTCTACCGTCACTGCAGTACCTTGCTAGTAATTTGAGTCTTTGAAAAGGCAGACAATGAGGGTTTTAGTTGGCTCTAATGTCTATTCTGTGGCTTTATTTGCCTCTTTCCCAGAGATTGAGCATTTGTGTCTACGGGCATAAGATCGATTACTGCATTGTGCGGCAGAAATGAAAGGGAAACATTCTTTTCTTTCCTCTCCAGCTCTGCCTGGCATTGGCTGCATCCCCTCGCTTAGTCAACGGCCCCAGTCTGAGCGGTCACATGGCCTGAGCGCGTGGACCCGGCAACTGTAATTGCACACTTATCTCTGAGACAAAAAATAAATGAAGTTGCTATCTAATTTATTCAGATGGCTCTCAAAATGCAGCATTTCATGTGCTGATTTGATTTCCAGGAACTAGAGAGTAACTATGAATGCTTTGTTAAGAAAATTACTTTAGAGTAGAATGAAGCCGATTTTTCTCCAGCCACAGTAACTAATAGCTTAAGATTTAAGATAAAAATAACGTATTTTGTAATTAATATTTTAATTTACTAAAAAAGAGAGTTAAATGGTGACTAGACTTCTCTTCCCCTTGATAATAATGAACCCAGGCAATTTCAAACGGAGAAGAGCAGCCAGGAGCTTAATACCTTTGATTAAGAACATGTTTCCACAGTGGCTATTATGTTCCTATTTAAAAGAGCAAAACAAAACTCAGGCTTATTTTATTTTGGAACTGCTGGGGGTCTTATGGCATCAAAAGAAGAGGAGAAAATGTTTAAGGATAATTAAAGGCAATTTGCTTCATCAGCCCTTTCTCCTCCTCCTTCCTCCACTTCCCCTCCTTTTCCCCACAATACTTGCTAATTGCCACTTGAATGACCTGAGGATTTTTTTTTTTTCCTGAAGTAACTTGCCTGTTTGGCTGTTGCTCACACTTATAATTGACTGCATAAATCAATGAGCCTCCATTAGTTCATTTAAAAAACAAAACATGAGTTATTTCCTGTCCTACGTTGACTAGTTAGACCTTAGGAAAGCTAAGGTCAAGAAACTAACAAGCCTGAGTACCAACTGAGTCCTGGGTGCTTTACTGTGCTAATACATTTCATCTCCAAAGGAAAGCCTTTGAGTCTCTGATGGAACTGGAAAACAGAAGCAGTTTGCTTCAGGTTCTGCTGCTCAGGGTGAGATTAGAACTCCAAGCTTTGTTTTCCACTTTATTACCTCTTTTCCTTACGCTTTCTCTATTTTAAAGCTTTCCATTTAGAATTTTCATTCCTTCCTTTAATTTGAATGCCCTTGGCAGGCACTGAAGCTCATAACACTTAGGTTGCAAAAAGTGAACTTGGCGACTCTCAGAGAAAGCATTGTGAGAAGTCATTCACAGCCGCTTCCCCTGGGGACTAAGAAAACTCAGTCACCTCCGGGGAAATTTTTAGCTAAAGTTTTAAAATAACAGAATCCAGCGCAGGAACTAAGCTCCTAAAATGGAAAGTGTTTTAATTCAACATTACGTTTTCGACTCTGGTAATTGATAATAAATGGCATCACAACTCTCAGATAAAGTGACCTCCAGGGTAAAGATTCAGAAACTTTTGACCTCAAAGTTTGCACAGGTTTTCTTTGCACTCAGGTGAACTGACAAGTATGTACCAAAGTGTCACATGCTGAGTAAAGTGTAGGAAAAATGAAGGTGAATTAAATAAAGGATGGATTTTTGTGTTATGGTAGGGGAAAACCCCAAATGGCTGTAAGTTTAGAGTAGGGTGATTTTATTGTTGGTTTTGGGAAGGGGTAGCACAGGGGATATAGTGGCAAAGAACAAGGGTAGCATATTAATTCTTTGCTAGACAGTATATAGGAAAAGGGGGAAACTAAACAACAATGTGATCAAGAATGTCAGCCTCAGAAAAGTAAGAAGGAGCCTGACTTCCCCTTTCAGAATTGATTTGCTTTCTATCAAACTCCCCATCATCCTCAAAACACAACATACCTGTTCTCCATCAATGTGGGTTTTAAACGTTTTCTTCTTTATTTTAGGTGCTGGGGATCAGACCCAGGGCATGCATGCTAGGCAAGTACTCTACCACTGAGCTCTATCCACTGCCCAGTTTTTAAGGGTTTTCTATTTTTGTTTTTATAGTTTTGATTTTCAACTTTGTCTTGCATGCGAAAACAGCCAAGTATTTGCATGTGGGGCACATTTGCTCCAAGTTTCAATTCAAGAGAAGTTAAAACAGGAGATTCAAGACAAAGTTTTCGGAGAGTAACAAAGATGAGGAAGATTTGGCTGAATACCTCAAATGTCCTGGGAAATTGTCTGACCTTCTCAAATTCCAGGGATAAGAATGGGAAGCATAACTTGAAGGTTGGCTATCCTTAAAGAGGCAGAAAGCCAAGTGAATCAGACTCCAGCTCTAGTGTTTTACCATTCTCTATCCTATATCCTAGGAGATGTCTTCAATACTGTCAAAGATTTTATATACTAGGAACACTATTTAGATCCTAGCTACTGGTCAAATTTCATCCAACCTTATTGTCCTGAGGATTTTTTCAAGAAATATTCAAGAAAATGATTTGTCGGAATTGAAGGTGATTTTGTGAAGTGAGAGGCTAGATATCATTTGAATGATAAATTGCAAATAAAATAGGAAATTATGTTAGGGTTAATTTGAAGTCACACACATCCAAAGTATGGC
The DNA here is from genome assembly GCF_964194105.1 of Spermophilus citellus. Classification (NCBI taxonomy): domain Eukaryota; kingdom Metazoa; phylum Chordata; class Mammalia; order Rodentia; family Sciuridae; genus Spermophilus; species Spermophilus citellus. The sequence continues at coordinate 70,244,086 of NC_138191.1, read as the reverse complement.
ATGATTTCAGATAAAAGTATACTTATGCAGCGGGGTAGATCCAGTCCTGAATATGGGATATTTCCTGACTCTCTGGCCCCATCTCTCAGGAGTCTCTTTCCTTCTCAGTTGGATACAGCCATATTGGCCATCTTCTTGCTCTGCCAAACTGCTAGATCCCTTCACACCCAGCCCTGGCACACATGCCATCAGCCTGGGACTCTTCCCTAGTTCCCTCCAACTCACTTTACAGTTAATTTCAGCTTATCTCTCAGGAGATTAATGAAATGTTTCTTGTTTTGTTCTAATACCACTTATTTTTATAGGGTATATAATCACAACTGAAAGTCATTTGTATAATTCTTGCATCAATATCAATATATTTCTAGAGATTATAAGAGTCACAAAAAGGGAGGTTGTCACGGTTTTGTTTACTATTATATAATAGTAATAACCTGTAGCCAGTTCTTGATAATTATATGAATGAATGTATGATTGGTACTGGGACTTCAAAAATTGGATGCATACATAAGTGCCCAAGTCAACTGAAGAGGGGGCGGTGTCACATCATTTCTGAGAATGAACTAGCCCTAAAATCCTAAGTGCTAAAAATAGAGGAACATGGATACTAAATGTAATTGAGTGTTAAGGAGTGCTAGAGAGTCAGAAAAACAAGCAACATTGTTATGGTTTGGATGTGAGGTGTCCCTCAAAAGCTCATGTGCAGGACAATGCAAGAAGGTCTGGAGGAGAAATGATTGGGTTATAGCCTTAACATAATCAGTAAATTAATCCCTGATGGGATTAACTGGGTGGTAACTGGAGGCAGGTGGGGTGTGCCTGGAGAAAGTGGCTCATTGGGAGTGTGGCTATGGGGTATATATATTTGTATTTGGCAAGTGGAGACCTCTCTCTCTCTGCTTCTTGATTATCATGTGAGTTGGTTTCCTGAGATCTCTGAAATTGTGAGCCCTTAAATAAACTTTTCCTTCTCTACAGTTGTTCTGATAGGGTCCTCTGGTGACAGTAGCAAAAAAAAAAAAAAAAAAAAAAAAAAAGACTAAAATGAAACTAACATTACATTTAGGTGTAGAACAAGGACCAAAGTTTGCCTGGGATTAATACATGCAAGTAATAGAAAAGGACTGGTGGACCATTTTAATGGTACCTTATTTAAAGTTCCTTGTATTGCCGGTGATTGTGGTGCCCATCTATGATCCCAGCAACATGGGAAGCCAAGGCAGGAGGATGGAAAGTTTGAGGCCAACCTAGGCAATTTAGTAAGACTCTGTCTCAAAATAAGAAACAAAAAGGGCTGTGTTGTAACTCACTGGTAGCCCCTGAGTTCAATCTCTAGTATCAAAAATGTTATTCTTGATAACCCAAGTCCTCAGTGAATTAAGTAATTTTATTGTTATGATTATTATTATTACTTTTCACCTTCTGACAAAGGTGGGGAGCTATGAATTCAGAATTCAGTATTATGTGTCCAAATGCTTGGAATGCCATATCTCCCATTCTTTTTAGCTTCTGTGATATCTGACACTCCACAACCTTCTCTGGGTCACTTGCTACAAATGATGTGCCCTTCTCCTGTAATTCCATTTGGGCTTCTATATCTATAATTACATATATTTACCTATTTGTTTCTCCTACTGGACTGAAAGCTTCTTAGTGGTAGTGATTTTCTCATTTGCCCATAATGTTCCATGAGTAGTGCAATACCTAGCATTACACAGAGAAATGTTTGGCAAACCTAATTGAATTTATTTTAAATACCTGCTTCATTTTAACAAGTAAGTATGTTTGTTGGAAAATGATTAAGTGTATACTTATGTAAGGAACACGTAGTAGAGTATGTTATGTAGTTAAAACTTTACATATTTTGTTGTTTTATTAAATTCAGTCATACTTTGGTAGACAGCTTAGAAAAATGGCTACAATTGCCCAAATTTCCTTGTATTTGTGTTCTCTGCAATGTGATTTTACAGCAGCTTCCCTCAAAAGACAGTGTCTTTACTCAATCTTTAAATCTTGGCTGACCTTGAAATTTACTTTAGCCAATAGAATATGACAGAATGATGGTCTGTTTCAAGTCTAGATCTTTGAAATTCTGCTCAATTGCTTTGTGAGTATGTTTGAACAGCCATTCTGGCTGAGGTCATTCTAGACCAACCAGTTTCCAGCTGACCTGGCAGGTGACCCCAGAGGGTGCTGATTGAGCCCAGCTGAAACTGGAACTGCCTGCTATCCCCAGCCCAAATCACCCACTCACAGAATCACAAGTTATGTAAATGGATGTTTTAAACCAATACACTTTTGGCTTATTATGCCATAAAGATTAATTGTCACTGATAGGTAAGATAAAATACCTAACAGTTTATTTTGCCAAGAATGGTGGTAAGATCTGACCATCCCTTGGAAAGGAGATTTCCTGGGAAATAGAGGGTTAGATAACTTCAATGGATTTGGAAAGTGAAAAGGAAAAAAGTTCTTTGGGGAACAAACAGTGGCTGATACATAGGCAGACCCGACAAAGCATCTCATGAAGACTACGAGCTTCCTCAAAATTGGAAGTCATTTCAGCGGACAGATGAACCATCAAGGACAGATGACTTGATACCTGATATGCAGCACCGTAAGCAAGCCTTGCTGTCTACACTGGTTGGAGGATGCTGCATGAGTTAGTTGTCAGTTGAAGTTGATCAGGTATTTGAGATGAATAAACATCATAAGCAAATAATAATAAGCCATATGATAGAGATCAGGATTGATCTTTAGGAAACAGCATAAAAGAGTTAGGCCTAAAAGGATGACAATGTGGAGAGGTCTGAACTACCTTTTGGTTTAAAGAAAGCCAGCGAGCCTTGGGTTCTTTAAGTGGAAATTGGGTTACTGTAATTATTTCACACAAAGAATCAAGTAAGATAACGGACAGGACAGCATTTACTTAATTGTGGAGAGTTAGAACAATGGCTCTCTTTATTCTCCAGTTGATTCTGGAAGATATAACTAGGTAAAAATTTGATGATCCGCTTGTGGGAAGTTATATAGATTTTTTTCAACCCACAACTCTGTCATTCATGTCAGCCTCCCCACATTGTCCTTCTGCTCACCTCTTCCTGAACAACCTTGCTTACTGCAGACAGTGGCAAAGCCTTCTTTTTGCTGATGTTGGACTGTTCACTCACCCTTTGAATCAGGGTGATGATGCAGCTTCACCTGTTCATGAATGTTCCTGCTTTTATATTCCTGTGACACACTCTAGGCCATTGGATAGCAAAGGTGTGTTAGAGAACAGATGTGCCCAATGCTATTTTGTTCCCTGATCTTTCAGAATTAGGAATTAAAAAAAAAGGACACCAAAAAAACAGCGACCAAGAAGGCTTAATAATATTTTAAATTTCTCTGTTCTGAGTATTTTTTTTTAATTTCCCCTTAGTCCATTCGGCACCATAGCTCCCTCCTGTTGAGTCATGACATCCATCGCTTCAGGGAGAGGCAGAACCCAGCCAAGAACAAAGGAGACAATGTTCGGTTTTTGAATTCCAAAACATGCTCTTGAAGCTAATTTCAGAGACAACAGTAGTGAAAAGCCAAGGTATTCACTTTGCAATACCTAGGCTTGTTGAAAGAGAAATCAGAAGCTTTCCTTTAAATATTAACTAGTCCCTTAAAATATTAAGAACTTAGAGGGCTGAAGGAAGGAAGATTTACTGTAAGCTACTGAATAGAGAATATGTAGGGTATGGAATAAAGGTAATTTTCCATACACTGTAAATAAGAAAACTGGTGGCGAGGAGCTATCTGGAGAAAAAGGGGAGAGGATAGCAAGTTTAGTGAGCTCTGCATTGGGGCTAGTTTCTGGACCTGAGGCTGACAGAGACCCAGATGATTTTGAAAGTCTTTGATTTGAGGGGCTGGATTTACATACATTGCCTAGAGCACAGGATAGAGATCTTACCTCAAATGGGGTCTTCAGTAGAACAGAAATTGTGGTGCTATTCTCCACTAGGCCTGAGGTATCTCCTCCTAATACCCTCAAATCCACTTTGGATCCAGAGAACAGATCCAGGCAAGTTCCCTATACCCTTACAACTGGGGCATGAGATGATATCCCAGAATGAGAAATCAGAATGTCTATCAGGAAGCTTCCACAGCTTAAACAGATAGCCCAAAGCAGGGCCATAGGGAAGATGTAGTTAAATCTTAAAACACCTGCTGTGGTGCCAGCATCAAGGTAAATCTTGATGGGGTAATGAGAGAAAATCTGAGCGTCCTGAAAGCAACCATCTCCATCCCTACGCTGAGAGATCAGAACACAGATCAGCACCACACCCAGTACAGTGGCTGGGGCTGGCCAGAGCTCAGACACAAAGCAAGGGCTGGATGTCCTTTCTTTAATAATAGGACAATCCACAGCTCCCTCTGTGGATGGGTAAATAATGTTGGGGAAAGCATTGCATCTGACTATCCAAAAGAGATTGTTTTAAGTTAATGTGAAGTCCCAAGATCTGTTTTCTGCTTCTTCCATCAATGAAAATGAGGCCTCGTGGAGTGTGAGTCTCTATTTATAGTATAGTTAGAAGTTTTGACCTCACAAAATCACTATTCAAAGATTTGTGTGGGACATATACCAACTTGTCCTTCTGATGTGGGTTAACCCATTTTTATGTGCCCCATCTAAAATCACTCTATATTTTCTCATGTGTGAACCTATCTATCTCCCATAATCAATTGCAAAGTTTACATGATAGGAACTCCATCTCTTTCCTTTTTATATTGCCAACTGTTGTCACATAGTTTGGCACATTCCAATCTCTCTAGAGATGTCTGTTGGATGAATCTAGGAGAACAAAATTTTGGTAAATTGTGAACATTTTTTTTTATAAAAAATCATCTTTAGGATCCTAGAAAATCTGATTATTAAACTAAATTATTAGAATCAATTGTTCATTTTGTCTGTGCTGTGGAGACATTTCCCATTTATTAATAATTGTAGAATGCCCTCTTTGCATATCACTCTATGATTTACATGTAAATCATTTAAGACTCTCAAGTATTCTAGGATGTTGGTCTTATTGTCCTCATTTTATAGATATGAAACCTGAAGAACAAGATACTGATCCCAGGTTTCTAAGTTATTCAGTGGACAAACCAGAATTTGAATCTGGCTTTAACTTATGTTGTTAGCCACTCTACTATATTTATTTGACTCTGTGTATATTAGTGTTGTTTTATGGAAGTGGCTAGAATATCTGTTTTAGAGAACAGTGACAGGATAACATTTCCAGGTGAAGTGCTTATTAATTCCTAAATGTGCATAGAGTCAACTCTCAGTATTCATAGTTCCTGCATCCATGGATATGACCAATTGCAAATCAAAAATATTATAGCAAACAAGCAAACAACCCTATACCCATACTAAATAAGTGCAGATCTTTTTCCTTGTTATTACAGCCTAAGCAATATGGCATGACAGTTATTTGCACAGCATTTACTTTGTATTAGTTATTGTAAGTAATCTAGACATGCTTCAAAGTATTCAAGAGGATGTATGGATGTTATATGCAAATATTGGGTCATTTTATTAATGACATGGGCATCCATAGACTGATTTCTGAGAGGTCCTGAAGATTATTTCCTGTGGATACCAAGGGACCATTGTACTCAAGCATTGTTCTAGGAAGGCTGCAGAGTGTTATAATCAATGGCAAGAATCTTCCCCAGCAACATGGAAAAGATGACACCTATAATGTTTCTTTCTTTTTTTTCCTTAATTTTTTATTTGTTTTAATTAGTTATACATGACAGTTCAATGACCTTGACATATCATACATTTGAATCAGATGGGATATAATTTCTCATTATTCTGAGTGTACAGGTTGCATTGGTCATGCAGTCAAGTATATACACACAGCAATAATAATGTCTATTTCATTCTACTGTCCTTCCTTTCCCCCCTTCTCTTTGAAGTAGGCCCTTCAAGGAGGAGGGAGAAGGAGCGAGGAAGCCATGAAGGTGGAGCCACAGGACTGGGTGGCCAGTTAATGCTCCGGTGTCTTTCAGACATTCAAACGCTGTTGGAGCCCGGTGCATTTGTTCACAGAATGTGGGCACTTGGAGACCTCTTCATCCTTTAGCTGAGTACAGAATGGAGTGATAATCACTATTGGGCTAAGTCCAGGTGCAGAGTGTCACTCTAAGGAACTGCTCTTGCATTGTGTGTGAAGTCTGACTGGGACAGAGAATGGTTGGCAGAGGCCTGGGGATTCCTGTAATATGAAACTACAGTGGGGACCATAGGGACTACAGGCACCTTTGGCAAGTTTTTTGATGTAATCTGGAAAGTAAAACTAGCTGTTTGGACTTCCTCCAATACAAAGTAGAAAAACAGTCTCTTAATATTTGGAAGTTACTTCATTGTGGCTTTAGGCTGTTCTCTGCCAATATGCACCAGTGTAACTATAGTTGATTTTTATGCAGCCTGATTGGTCTGTGCCTGTGCCACATTGGCTGTTTCATATGTTGAATGTCACCCTTGGCCTTAGGAGAAGAAAGAATGTTGCCCCAAACACAACTTGTTCTATGTGAATAATATTGAGACAGTCTTTGTTTCACTTATAAGTTTCTTTTCATAATTTTTCTAGTTTCACTGTGAAGGTAAGAAATATCAGAGCTGGCATTGTCAATGATCTCTTTCCAGAGATAGGACCAGATAAGCCTCTTTTCACTTTGGCTCTTAGGGAAAGCACATTCCCAGGAGAGGAGAGGAACATTAAACCACGTGTCAGTCATTCTGCAGGAATAAAAATGTTGGTTTCTCTGGTTGCAATAATTTAGAGATTAAGTGTTGGATGTGCAAATTCAGGAAGGCTATGATTTGTTTCCTAAATCATACAATCTTGTCTCCATTTCTCGTCCTGTATCCATCTCATTTAGAAACACATATAACTTGTCCAGTGTGTCATGGTGTGGAATTGTGTCATTGAGTTTGTGGGCCTCCTGATAAATCATGTCACTCAGAGACTGCCTTCATAAGCCGATCCCTCACCTGGCCACAATTCCCATGAAAAAGAAAGTGCTTCGTTACATGTGATTGGAAGCTTTCAAATTGGTCTTGGCTCTTTTCTATTACTTAGGTCCTTGTAACTTTCCCTTAGCTATAGTTGAAAAGTTCCCTTTGCCACACTTACCGGTATCTAGTGCCCTGGACCTTTATCAAAGGGAATACTCCGTAATCATTTTCAATTGTGCAAAAGCTTGGGACCTGACACCTGGTCACCTGTAATACTCAGTACCATGACTACCTTTTATTTTCCTGCCTACTTGTCACATCCTAGCTGGTAGAGCATCATATTTGTGGCTCACAGAATCCCAAACCTAACTAGGTGATGGATGTACTGTTGACAATTAATCCACATTTCTATGTAGTTTTGAGTCTATTGCTTTTTGATTTATTTGTACTGTGTGAAGCAACTAATTGAATGGTTGCTAAGGCTTGGTTATTAACTATAATAGTTTCCCTGGCTGTTTGGATAGTCTTTTGAATCTGTTGATGTTTGGATGGACTATTATTATAGACAATGCAAAGCAAAACCAAACAAAACCAAAAAACCCTGTATAAACTAAAAATATACATTAAGTAAACATGCTGTCATGACTGAAGAGGACTGTCTCTCTCTCTCCTCTCTGGGATCTCAGATGCAATGTCTATTTCCTAACAGGAAAATTAGCATCTGTCCAACACAAAGACTGTGTTATTTGCTTTAACCTACTTTCCTTTTATCTTTACCTGTCTCAATCTCCTCAGAGCAGAGGTAGGCAGGATGGAAGGGGCACCGGAATTGTAGTCTGGAAATTTGAGGCAGGTCTTTGGCCATTGAAAATGGGATTATCCACACAGGACAGTTTGAATTGTACTCAGAAAGTTCTTGGGCCATTCAGGTATTTTACTGAAAAGTGTGGGTTCTATTGCCATAGGCAAATATATCAACATGTGTCCTTTGGTTTCATTTTGTGTTTTAGTGTATGTATGTATGTATGTATGTATATATACACACACAAATATATATATATATATATATATACACACTATATATATACACACTATATATATATATATATATATTTTGATATATGTGATATCAAGTAAATATCTCAATACTCTCTCTTACAATTTTTTAAGTGTCTGTGCTACCAGAAAAAAATATAATATGTTGCTTCTAAAGTCCATACTGCTCCATGTAATGCATCTGGCACATCTTGCTCATCCACTCAACCAGCAAGGAACACAGGCTACTTCCAATGTTCCCTCCCTAATCATAACTAATGCTCCACTGAACTGATCTAGGAAAATATACTTGCCAATTAAGTGATGGTTCTTTTTCTTTAATTTATCTTCCCTTTTTTTAATGGAAAACTGAATTTATGAGAGATTTTAGTCTTTGTTCCAGTATTTTTTTTTTACCCTTTAAAAAATCCTTTGATATTTTACACAATGCTCCACAGTAGAAAGGCTACTTATAGATTAGTCATGCTCTTTGCTCATAATTGATCTGTTTTCTCTTCTTGTTTAAATTTACAATTATCATACTACTCTTGTGCACTCACTGGATGACCTAGGTGTTTGAGATCATAACCCAGTTTGCGTTTTTCTTTGTCATGGTAATAGTACCATTTCTACAATAATTCAAAATGTAAATTAACAAAATCCAATAGTACAACAAACAGTTGGGGAAAATCTGTAAAAGGTTGTAGGCATCCTTTAAAAAAATTCTATGAGTGACAGAGATGAAATTGGCTAGAAGACATGCTTTTCATATATTTTTCTTTGTCGGGAAGAACCCATCTGCTGGTTATGCCATGGGTGGTTTACCCTGTGGTTCAATATTTTCCTACTCTCCAGAATACTAAGCCAACACTAAACTGAAAATAACAAATGTAGCTCTATTCATGGAAAAAAATGCTATTTTGGAGAGGGATCCATGAAACTCTGACTTTGCCACACCCTGACCTATCTACTGAGCAGACAGTCAGAGGTGACTTATAGTGCATATTGTGTTATATGAGCTTCAGCAGCTCTGTGTAAGATTGTTGAAGGGTTGTGTGACTGACCAAGGCACCAAGTGTATAGCCTAAGCAGTGGTCCATGAAGGGGCCCCCTATGAGAACTTGGCCTCAAAAAGTTGCTACAATGGAAAAAATGTTTAACTATACCAATTAGATCATTCACTTGGGGGATCTTGAAATATACAGACACTTAGTAATGCGACAGGAAGAAGCAGTTGATAGAGAAATAATGACATAGATTAAACAGGTTGATGTAATTTCTGTAGTATCCCAAAAGACATCCTATTTTTCTTTAGACCTACAGCATTTGAATATTGAGAGTTATCTGTGCATGATGCACTTTCTAGAATATGAATTTCAAAAAAAAGTCTGAACAACTGCAAATAAAAGCATACAAGATGTCCCAAACCAAAGTTGAAAGTGATTATCAGAAAAAAGTAGAATCCAATTTTAGTAATTTATATTGTAAGTATAAGTAAGCAAAGAAGTTATTTCACCAATGAAAATATATTGGTGCTCTGACTGGTTATAAAGGGAATAATATATTAAGCTCTAAATGTGTCCATGTGTTAAAAATGGAAGGAATGATTCACAACTGATTTTTCCAATACAACAGCCATTGAACTCTGCACTTGGGACACTATAATATGCTGGTGGAATGTAAGACTATTTCCCACGGTAAAATAAACTAAAAATTGGTGGAAGTGTGTGTCTCAGGCAGTAATACTCACCAAAAATCTACGCACTCCACTATATTTTACAACTTTCTTGTGGTTAGGTTAGCTAATGAGTTCTGCTAATGGTCTATAGATAGATGTGACAGTGTCACTTCCTGATTAGGATACTTATGGTCAGTCATTAGCTCTTTTTGCTCTTTCTTTGTCTGTTTTGATACACGCAAGCCATGTATTGAGATGGTGGAGCCCCAGAACAGCACCTGGAAGTACCCAGGTTTCAATGCTGGGAAGCGAAGTGCCCTGGAGAGCATCCTGGTTTATAAAGGGCTTGGTGAATAGATCATAAATTTTATATGTAAAAGACTAAGATTCTTGAGGTTCTTTGTTACTGCCAGACTCATACCAAGTGGGATTTGAATCCTGGCTAGCCTGTTATGCTAGAAATATTACTTTCCCCCATATCATATTGGTTTTAAAAAATATAAAGCTCTAAGATGCATGAGTTTTAGCTTAGTCATCTCAAAAAATGGGTAGAATGAACCCCGCCTTATAAGAGTGTTATACAACCTAAATGAGATAGCTGTCTTAAACTATAGGTTTTATTTTTATTCAAGAATGATAAAGTCAGCAGATCAGAAGATGATCACTATTGAAAAGATAGTTTGATATTCACAGTTTCCAAGAGGAGGGGAAAGATATAATGTTAGCTGCTAAGTAAAGAAGGCACCTTGTGGGGGGAAATTCCTACATTAATGTACCTTGAGAATTGTCTTTTCTTTTTGTTTTAGCTATCAGGAACTTGGAGAGAAGCAGGCAAGATCATGAGCCACTCTCACTCATTCTTTTAGTCGACCTATAGTAAACTTGGCTCATTATAATAATATACCCAGACAAGCCAGAAGCATTAGCATTGCTGTCTCTCTTCTTTGAATATGTGCTCTATGATCTTGAGCTGAGCATGCCCAGGAATATGTCTGACAGTTTTCTTTCTTGAACTATGACCTTAAACTGAGCATGCTCAGAAATGTGCCCACCCCTAATGTATTTTCCTATTTGAGTGTATATATATATATGTTTGCAGAATAAAACTCCATGCTTTCTTACCTCAGGGAGTACATTCCTTTAGAAATAAACCAAGATGTCTCCTTACCTGCTACAGGTAATAAATCTCTCTCATCTCCCAGTGGTGATTTTTGACTTTGTGCTCACCAATATGTGAACCAATTGTATTTGGTTACCATACCACAGAGGGCCACACAGAGAAACTCCAGGACTGGTTAAGAAGTAGAGGTAGTGAGGGAAAATATAGGCAAGGAAGGATTTTTTTGTTGTTTCCTGGTAAGGATGGGCAAAGCAAGCTATAGAGTTGGTATAATTTCAGTGGGCTCTGAGATGTAGGAACTGTCTCTTGTTGACAGGTGCTGGCCCTAAGGTGATTAGGAAAATAGGAGAGTGGCTGACAAAGTAGTTAGAGTTTGAGCTCTGTATTGGTTTGTCTGAGTATGAAAAGCACACTCTTCTATTATAGGGAGGGCCAGAGTCCCTCCAGGGTGAGCAATTCCTCAGATGTTTAAATATCAGATAAATTGGCATGGTTAATACAACAATATACAGGAGAAGTGAGAGTCCGGCTCAGAGCAGCCACAGAGATGAAATTAAAAACAAGTTCAAATGGAGTAATTCTGAATTCTACCTAGGAGACCAGTTAGGAGGTGTTTACAGGGTGCACTACTGATCCGTTCTCTATAGTGAAAATAGATGCCTCTAAAATGTGTTTTTGATTATGTTACTTCTCTGTTTCAAAACTCTAATACATGCTCTTCTCCCTATTTGGGCATTCTGCCTCCATGTTTCTCAGAATTTTTTTTTTTTTTAACTAATATTACAAGGTCTTAACAAATGACATTGCCTCTGAGAGAACTCTGTCAGCCCTGCCCATCCATTAGTATTCTGTACTCTATTTTCTCCTTAGCTCTGCATTAAGAGCCTCCTAAGCACCCACACATCACTGTTTACATCATTCATACCATGGTTTTGGGATTTCATGTTTATTTGTCTGTATACCTGTATTAGTTGGGAAGTAACCTCAAGGTAGATATGTTTTGAGAAGTTCCTTTAACATAGTCTAATTCCCTTAGTATAAGCTCTGACTGTGCTTTTTTTGTTCTCCTTTATAGCACTGACACATTTTTGGTAGTGATTTATTCAGTGTTTGTCTTGTCTTCAACTGTTGGCTCCAAGTAGATCTTTCTTATTTATTATAATCCGTACAGTATAACATACAGTATATACTCAGTGCATATGTGCAGAATGATTGACAGGTAGAACTTGTATCTGTATTGTTCTTCTATTATAGTGGTACCTTTAAAATAGTGCCTGGTCCCAAATAGATGCTCAGTAAAAATTTGTAAAAAAATTGAATAAAGTCATATATGTCCAGGTGGAGTGGTGCATGCCTATAATCCTAGCTACATAGGAGGCTGAGGCAGGAATTTTTAAGAGTGAGCAGACACTGAGGAAATGAAGATGTACTTGCCCAAGGCACTCAGTACAATGAAAGCAGAAGCTTAAGTCTAGTTCAATGCTGTTTTCTTTCTGCAAATGCCTATGCTTAATGAGCAGGATGATTTGACAACAATGGAGTAGTTTGTTGGTTGTAAAGCTTCCAGGTACAGGCAACACCTGGGCATCTTGATGAAAGACTGATCATGTCAGTAGGTCTGGGGTGGGCTTTGAGATTTTGCCTTTCTTACAGGCTCCCAGGTAATGCCCCTGCTGCTCGTACAGTTACCTTACTTTGAGTAGTAAAGATGATGAAGGCCCACAGATTAATTTTCCTATTATATACACTTGAAGCATCAACAGAGGTAAAAAGTATAAATAAAGAAGAACATTAATCAGTGTAAAAACTTCCTTTTACAGGAAGGAGTACTCAAGCCAGGTTAGTTGTCTAAATTGATAAAATTCAATAGGTAATTGTTCAACTCTGTCAGATTTTGCTTCTGGGAAAGGAGGGTCTGTAATTCTGAAACCAGGTCCTGGTTTTTCTTTTATCAGCAGTAAGAAGTTGAGAGCAACATATTTTCATTCCACCTGAATTATAAATTTTGTAATGAACTTTTTAAATGATGGTACTGTTTTATTGGTTTAGGATGGATTCATTGTGAAACAGACTGAGACAGATTTGTCTGTATGAGTTTGACTGGAAAAACAAGGGAATTGAGATGAATACTGGGAGAAGCTGACCTGAAGACCTGCAGTGCAATTGCAGCAGAGTTGCAGCTGATTATACAGAGAGCTCTGGGGACAAAAGGGCTCTCAACATTGTCCCAGATGGAGGCAAATGGAATGGGTCTTTATTCCCTTACAGGACCTGTCATTAAGTGCAGACTGCTCTCTCTGTGGGAGGGGTCTGACTTGAAGAAGGTCTCCTTGACCACAGACTAGGGACACATCCTAGAGAGGGACTCATCAGGGAATAATGGGCAGCCTTCATTCTTAGAAGCTGACTGAATGGGAACCTCGGCAGGGGAGGGGTACCTGGATGAGCTCCACATGTCTACTGCACACACTGTTCCGAGATCTCAGACAATTTTAACACATATCTTCTCTAACTCTGGGGTTTGTAAATACAGGCTCTCTAGATTTCTCAAAGAAAGAAGCCATTTGATGCAGAGAACTGAAAGGCATTAACAAAGCAGTGGGAGCAAGGAGGGTGAGTTAGGTTAGCAATATTCTGTCACCTAGATATGTTAATCATATTCAGAGGCCTCTGAGATAATTACAAATGCAAAAACTCAATTCAACTCCCAACATGTCTACTAGTTCCATCTACATATCTGCTCTTTATATTTTTCTAGTTTTATCCTTCTCAGTTCCTCCATTATAAAATGCAGGTTTTCAAACAGATGATCTATAAAATCCCAGACAGTTTTAATAAAATTCCGATTATATAACTCTTTCTCCTTCTAAATCCCTGCCTTATCAACTGGCTCAGAGAACAGAAACTTGGTCTAATCCAAATATATATATTTTTGCCCACAAACATCTATTCTAAGAATCAAGAAATGCCTTAAGGGGAAAAGGAAGAAGAAGAATTAATGTGGGTCTTTTTACATTACAAAAGATTAAATAAAATGGTATATTTTATAGAAAAATGTAGAATGCAGAAAAAAGAACAAAATAATACTTAACAAATATGTTAACATTGACTTGTATTTCTATTTTTTTCTTTTTCATATATATATTTATAATCATATACTTATATTATTTGTGCCAGTCTTTTCATTTAACATGAATGTCCAAAGTATTGAATATTCTCTGTAATATTTAAATATTTTTATACTATATCTCACAGAAAAGAAAATTGAATTTATTTCTATTTGGGGAGGTTTATCCAATTCTATTTTTTACTTTACAAATATTGTCTTGTTCTCAATTTTCTCCTCAAATTAGGACTATGATTTAGAGTGGAATTCCAGAAGTTAAAAAAAAAAAATGAATCAGGGTTCAAGGTTAAGGGAAAGAAATTGAAAAGATGAGAGTAATAAAGGAGATGAAGCATAGAAAGATACTGTTTTATCAATAGAACCCACTTTCTTACTTTTTATATTAATAAAGGTTGGAGGATGACCTTTATTAATGACAAGATCATGGCCTGATTCTTTGAGAAGATCAAAAATCAGCAATTAACATCATGAAAAAAATTAGAAGAAAAGAAAGAAGGGAAGGTGGAAAAAATTACAATAGAATGAGCAAACCTGAATGATTGTTCCACATTTATGGATCCTGTAAGTGGATCTTCTATTTTGCCCTTTGACTACATGACACTTACCTCATTTGAGGGAACATAATCAAAGAATATTTCTTTATGTTCTATTTTTGCAGAAGTCTTTGTGTGGTGAATAAGGAGGAGGATTATGGAAGTCATTCTATACCCCAGGCAGAATATTATTATTCTAATATGTGGTTTGGAAGTGGGGTGTGAAATTCTCTTCATTGGAGACAGAGGAGAATGGAATGCTATTTCTCATTTGGGAACACAATTTTAAAGAAGAATGACCAACTTTTCAAAACAAAACCTTCAGGACTAAAAATTATAAAACTAGAGGCAAAGGGGAATGCTTAGATTTTATTTTATATTTCTTTCTTCTTTTATCAAAATTCCCTTGCATTCTACCAAACGTTTTTTTTCTTTTTTCTTTTTAAATTTAATTTTATTTTCATAATGTGTGTTCCTTTTTCTCAGTTCCCCAATTTCTTTGCCTTTTTCAATTTCTATTTGGCAAGGGTGACCAGTTGAACTTTGAAAAATAAACTGGTACAATTTCCAAGGTGTCTAGCCGTAGATAATTTCAAGGATTCCCCATGCCTAACTGGTATAAATAACAGGTTAAATGCAGGGCCGCTGGGTAATGTCTAATTGTTTTTTGGCATAGTTCCACCAAGGCCTATGAACTTCTAGCTTGATTTGGACTCAGTATTCATGAATGAACTATATTTTCTTCAGGTCAATACACGTTAGCCCAGAGAAGCAAAATCAGTATTATAAAAAAGTATATATATATATATATATATATATATATATATATATATATATATAGTGGTCAATTATTGCTGCTGGTAATCATCCAGCCATTGACTCTGTCACACTGTTGATCTTAGCAGGATAGGAGGCTTAGGTGGGCTAAGAAAAGCAGGCAGGATGGTTGTGAGCTCCTTTTCCAGCAGCTGCACATAACTTCCTTTGTACAGAGCACTTAATCTCTCACAGTTTCAGTTTACGGCTCTGTAAAAGTGTAAGAATGAGTACAGTCATATTAACTGACCTCCAAAGTGATTTGGTGCAGTATTAATAAAAATTCTGCTAAACAAATATCAAGTGCTAGACAAACATTTAAGGGTAATTTTCTCTCCTATTCATTGGTTTTGAATTCTGGGCTTTTTACAATGTTCTGAATGATCTTTTCCTTTCTCGACGTCATCCTTTACAGTGCTTCAGCAAGATGAGCTGAACCTTTTGTGTGGCTAGAGCTGTTCCTCTCCCTTAATGCTCCCTGTCTGCAGACTGTAGTATGTCTGTGAGAAATCCAGTTCATGATGACAAAACTCTCAGGAGTGTGCCTTTCAGTAGAGCAAGTAGTACAGAAACAACTACGACAGACTTTGCTACCTATATGAAAAAAAAATCTAGAAAAAAAAAATGCTTGATACTGGTAACAGCACATTTTAAAACAAATTAAATTCTAGAAAAGGCTAGTTTCTGCATTTTTATTGATTTACTCATTCAACATTTATATATGAAACTTATTCTCTGTGTTCCTTGCATTTCTGTTTGTGAAATTAAGGACCTAGCAGTAAAGAAAAGAAGGAAGTCTGTGTTCTTAGTTGGGAGACACATGAGCAAGCAAATGAAGCATGAACTATAATGTCAAGGAACTACAAGTGCCATCAGAGGGTAAAATAGGTTTGCAGCAGCCTCTATAAAAGGGAGAGCTGCTTGAATTGAGTTGTCAAGGAAGGTTCCCCAAACAGTGATAGCAATACTGAGACCTGAATGATAAGACAACTTATCATTTGAGAAAGTGTCATATGCTACCACTACTACTTCTGTCCACCTTGCAAACTCTGCTCTTCTCCCTGTGCATTTGAAGAACTCTGTCTCATCTGTCTGCCTCTCTTGTCAACTGGATTCCATCCTCTCTTTCCCACTCAAGGAAACCACATGACAATTATTTCCTTGCTTTACTGTAAAGCCACATTTTTTCACTTCTTAGTAATTCAGTTCCATTGATCCATGAACATAGTGTAATTTCTTTCTATTATTAAAAATGCTCTCCATCTCTCTCCATGAACCTTCTCAATTATCCATTCACTTTTATTCAAAATTCCTTGAAATCTTTCCTCTTTGTATTTACATTCTCTTTCCGGAGTCATCCAGACCATGTTTCACCCACGCCCTTCATTGAAGCAGCTGTTATCAAGGTCACTGATAACCACAGTGGTGTTGGCTATCTAACCCTGTACTATCAATAGTAGTAAACAGAGTCGATTACCCTCTTTGAAATATCTGTTTCAATCAAAATTCATGATACTGCACTTGTCCAGATCCATGCTACTACTTCCCTGACTATTCCTGCTCATGTCCTTGGAGAACTCCCTCTTATTTCCTCCAGATTTTTGAGTTCCTGTGAGTCAACTCTCTTTTATTCTACATTCACCACTTAGGCAATTTCACAGACTTAAGTTCTCTTTCTTTATTGGTGGCTCCCTAAATTCTGTCTCTAGACTAGAGGCCGCAACTCTTATCTAAAAAGTTGCCCAATGTAAACAAATGCAAGTCTCATAATATCTAATCTAACATATCAAAAACAAATTTTAAAGAAGTCCCTGCAGCCTTAGGAAATAATTTGTCCTATTGTCGAAGAGGGAAATATGAGAGAAGAAAAAGTTTTATGAGAGAAACCAAAGGCTTCATTTTGGACCGCATCCTCATGGTTACTGGGCATTTTGGGGCAAATTTCAAGAGATTAGCACAACTGTCAGAAGTATGATTTTTGTTCTCCCCTAGTCACTTACCAGTGTTGTCTTGGGAGTCTAGAAAGCATCAAAACATTTTTGGTGTGAGTGTGCGTTTTTTTAAATTCAATTTTGAAACAGCTTCTATCATCTTGGGGAAATAATATATGTTCAATAGTTTGCCTAGCCTATTTAGTCTATAGCACATGTTTTTATCATTTAAGAAACATTAAATTATGTTGGAAGTTTTGGTTGAACTTCAAATAATCGCTAGCATGGTGATATTGAACATATCAAATACTCTGATGTTGTATCTGATATCAAAAGATTACTGTCTCTAAGAAGACTTATAAAGCAAATAGTGTTGTAAACAGAATAAATAGTACTAGATATTTTGGACACTTTACCAAGTGTTATTTGATATGAGTAAGTTTTAGCCCTAGATAATGATGATATGCCAGGAGACTACAGTCTTATATTACTTAAAGGATATGAAATTTGCTATTGTAAGTCAGTTTAGCTAAACCATCTCTTAAAACAATTCAAAAGAGTCAAAAATCTGTCTAATATACTAAATTTAGATATTCTCTTGGATCATTTTAAAAATTAAATTGCTTTTTATTGGTTAGGTTGATATTGAAGATGATATTCAATTTGATAATGTCAGGGAGAAATTCAGAAAATCAAACTTGTAAGGTATATATCCCATGTAATTCTAATTAGAGAATTGTTCTGTATTCTGTTTCTATTTAATAAAAAACCAAACCAAAACAAAACAAGGAATAGTAACAGTTTCCTGCATGAAGTGATTTAAAGTAGAGGAAGCAATGAGAAATTTCTACATAGGTGAGATTACTCTTTTTAATGATGATTTTAAAAGGAAAGAGCCAATTAGGGTGCATGGAGCTTAGAGAAAAACAAAACACTTGGTATCACACTTGTGTGTGTGTTCAAAATGCTTCAAGTTCCACAAGTTTATGAGCCCAGAATAAACACAATTAAAATCATTCCGGAAAAACACTTAAGGAGCTATTTTGAGACAAACACGACCTTTAATAAGTCAAAGTTTGATATTTTCAGGAAACATAGTGTATAGAGACAGGTGGTGTATAGGGGGATGAAAATGGAGAATGAGGAACTGTGACCGTTGACCAGCATCTGCATTACTCCATCATCCCTGACACAATTCATGGCTTGTTCCTGCAAAGGCTTGACCACTTGGCTGAACAGAATCACCTGCTAAGTCACATACACTGTCTCACTGTTTTCTGGTGGATTCCTCGTTGTGCTTGTGCTGGGGATGGTGTGGCCTTCTCTTTCCTCTTTCTGCTACTTGTACATTTGGGAATGATAATAAACTCTTTTAGAAATTGTTTCTGTAGCTTGGTGCCAGCGAAGAGGACTCTCCATGTTTTTTGCTTTCTCTTGTGACAAACGTCTGCCTTGCTCCTCCCTGGAGACTTCCCATCTCTGACACTCTCCTGTGGTCCTCTTGACATCTGCTTCAAGCCACTGCCTTCTATCTCAGGAGGGAAGCTGGGAATTTTGATTTGTAAAAGGGTCCTTTTTACTGAAGCCAGAGCTCCTTTGTGGCTTTTATATACAACCTTATCTGTCTCTGGAAATGCGATCTGCATGATGGATGTGAACAAGTGAGTCGGGCGATCTGCTATTTCTTCTCTTTGGATCATCAGTTTTTCCCCAGTTGACTGGGAAATCTGCAGATTTCTACCGAGCTGACACTTTCAGTAGAAAGGAAGAAGTGAGTCTCAGGTTATGGCTGGCTGGAGGCCTGTAGTGGGCCAAATGTTACACTAGCCGTTGGAAGTGTATAATATAAGAGAACAACATTCTCCTCCAAGGGTCGTGCTTTTATTGAATTGCCATTTGCCTCTCCCGATGTCCCCATCCCCACCTCTGGCTAAAGCTCTATTTCTGAAATAGTGTCCTTTTCTCATTTGTCCCGCAGAGCTGTCATCAAATATCACCAAAAAAAGCATTGGGAAATAAAACCGCCTTTAACTGAGAGGGCTAGTCAGCAGGGATCCTGGATTTGAAATCTTTGCCAGGAAGTACCTTCAGACACTTGGAGCCCGAAGATGGAAAATCCTAACCCAGGGTATTACTTGAGGTTCCAGCAAGTAGGCAGAGTTCCCATATAATAGAGCTGAGGTCACTGGCAGAGTGCAGAGGGTTAAATTGACATGACCAGAATTGGCTAGCATGCACTGCTGGTCCCATCTCAGAAACGAGGTAATTAACAAGTCCCGCTCCATGTCTCTCCACCATCCTTGTGACTTTCTGTGCTTAATTGTAAATTATCTTTCCTTTTCTCACTTTCCATTTTCCTTGTGTCAATGAAGCGATTCAAAGAAAAGTGCTAGGGCTGAGCTCCCACTGGAAGAAAAAAAAGCAGAGCTCCATGCCAATGAGGGCCTCCTCACACCGGGCACCGGAGCTGGTGACATTATGAAGCTTGTTAACTTCAAATCTTCTTCATTTTATATTTTTTTGTGTGATACATTTTACAGAAACCCACCCTGGGGAGAGAAGGGCCAGTTGCCTCTTTATTACACTGTAGAAGAGCCACATTAGCGTTCCAGTCTATATATTATGAAATTAAGTGGATACCCTTGGGGTTAATTCCTTGTTGTAATTGTAATGAAAAGAAACAATTTCTAACCCTCCATTTAAGATCTATAACTATTAAAATCCACTAGTCTTAGTGACTCCTGGGGCCAGTGGAGTGCTTCAGTGTATATGAAAAGGGGCACTCCTACAGTGTCCAATATCAGTAATTTAAAAAATAACCACCTCCAAGTGGGAAAACTAACAAATGAGTTTTCCATTTAGCCCCTCCCTGCTGTTTACTCATGGTGTGTTAGATTCATCAACCCTGTGAAACTCTATGCATATTGAAATTATGGACTGGGGTTCTAGGATTTGGGTTGGACTAAGAGGAGCAGAATGGTACAGCATGATGCTCTTCAGGATGAAGTTTAGAGTGAATAGTCATAAAGAATGACTGGAAAGAATTGAGAAGAAGAAAAGCATCAGAGGAGGCTAGCAGACCTTCTTCTGCTTATCTTATAGTTATTTCACCAGGCACTTGCGACTGCAAATGATATATATTTTCCTTTCTAATATTTAGTCTGCTATAATTCAGTTTATTGTTAGCAGCAAAAAATGGTACATTCTACATATGACATCTGATTTAATTTCTTTATTACAGCTATTATAGCCATTAAAATACTAAACTTACTAGTGTATTATCATCTGACACAGTGTAAATCACTGGTTAGTACATGCACAGGGGACGATGACAATAATTTAAAATAAAAGAGAGGGATGTTTCAGTTTATAATAGTGTTAGTGTACAAGAAAAAAAAGACTTTGTGAGGCTTCTGAGATTTCTGGTGGGAGTTCTTTTTAATAAATGTATTTGTTCAGTTGTGGTTGACATGATCATAGCTCCTTTCTTTCTCTCCTTTCACTCATCATAATATGAACTACTTCAGAAGAAAAGAAAAGCAGTTGCATGCTTTACAGAAAAGGAGCAAACTAAGAAATAATTGTTGTATTAAAAAAGCTTCCATTCAATTGCCTCAGGAAATGTGATGAAAGGTTCTATTTAGAGTTTTTTTTTTAAATAATATATCACATTGTATGTCACAACTTATTAAGAAAAACTTTTATTTTGGGTGAATAGTTCTATTAATTCATGTAGCATGGCTCCTGGTGACTCGTGTGTGTGTGTGTGTGTGTGTGTGTGTGTGTGTGTGTGTGGCGTGCGCGCATGTATGGTATCTCAGAATGCCCAGGAAAAGTCATTACTCCTCTGTTGTTCTTATGCCATTTGCAAATCTTGGCATTCCTGAATTTGTCTCTCATGTAGTCATTTCAGAATGCCAGCAGAGGGCTGGTAATGGCCCATCATGTTTAGGTCACTGGCTTGTATCCGAACCAGGCAGGTGGTCTGAGTGAAATTAGCAGGCCTGTCTCAATTCAATTCCCAGCTTCCCCCAGTCCACTCAATCAAAACATTTCACCAGTCTCATGCCTGAGCTTCCCTCTTGTCTGTAATTGGCCAGGAATTACTTTGGAGAAGAAAAGGTTTTGAGATACTTAAATGAATATGACAATAGAAGGGAGAATTATTAGGGAGAATAATGTAAACTTATGGAAGTTTACTTGGGGGTCTCTGACTCTGGATATGTTTTTTTTTTTAACTCTATTTGTAAACAGTTTTAGCCTTAACAGAACATTTGCAAAAACCGTGTAGACACTTCACATATACCCTAATTTTAACAACTTATGTAACCACAGTACAGTGATCAAAATCAGAAAATTAAAATTGTTTTAATACTATTAAATGAATTCTAGGATATTCAAATTTATTGAAATCTAAGATTATTCAAAATCTATTAGTTTCTTTTTCTTCTTCTTTTTCTTCCCCCAAACCCCCTTGGAATTGAACTCAGGATCTTACACAGGCTAGACAAGCGTTCTACAACTAAACATCCTCGCATTTTTTTTTTTGCAACAGGGTCACACTAAGTTGCTGTGGTTGGAACTTGCAATCCTCCTTCTACAGCCTCCTGAGTAGCTGGGATTTCAAGAGTATAACACCAAAGCCTGGCTGGGTTTTCTTTTAATGCCTTTTTTCTGTTCCAGGATTCAACCCTAGAGTCTCCAGTGCATGTCATTGTTATTTCTTCTTAGTCTTCTCCAAATCTATGACAGATCTTGGATCATTCCTAGTCTTTCATGATCTTAACACTTTTCCAGAGTACTAGTCAGTTAGTTGGAGAATGTGTTTTTAAACTTGGTTTGTCTAATACTTTTTGGTCCCTGGATTAAAGCTAAGCTTGGTTGGCAGAAATATCCCAGAGGTGATGCTTTGTCCTCTTCAGTGCACCACACATAAAGTCTATGACATAGACTTGTTATTACTAGAGATGATGAGCATGATCCCTTGGTTAAGGAAGTGTCTGCTGGGTTTCCTCTCTGTATGGCTATGTGTGTGTGTATGTATATATATATATATATATATATATATATATATATATATATATATATATATTTTTTTTTTTTTTTTTCTTGATGTGGTAGTTTCAACATTTGAAATTATAAGGAACTTGTGAGAAAGTATGTTGTTTTGTGTGTATATTTCAAGAAGAAAAAACAAGAGTCACCTTTCTAAATTCTTCATTTGAATAAGTCTAAATGCATTTATTTTTTTACAAACACCCTTATTTTGCTCTTCTTTGAGTATTGAAATAGTTTTTCTTAGTTTAAGCTGTTATAGCAAAGTATAGACTAAGTGACTTATAAATAGCAAAAATTTCTTTCTTTTTAAAAAAACGTTTTTATGCCGGGTATGGTGGTGCACATCTATAATCCCACTGGCTTGGGAGGCTGAGGCAGGAAGGATCTTCAGTTCAAAGCCAGCCTCAGTTGCTTGCTTAGCTGGTCCTAAGCAACTTAGATTCTATCTCAAAATAAAAATATAGAAAAGGGATGGGGATGTGTCTCAGTGTTTAAGTATCTATGGGTTCAATTCTCCATACCAAAAAAAATTTTTATTAGTGCACTATAATATATATATATATATATATATATATATATATATATATATATATATATATATATTTATATTTACTTCTGACAGTTGTGGAGGCTAAAGGTCAAGACAGGGTGTCAGCAAGGTCAAGTTCTGGGTGCAGAGACTTTTCTGAATGCAGACTGCAGACTTCTCTTTGTATTCTTACTTTCAGAAAGAATGGGAGAGAGTGCTCTAGTGTCCCTTTCATATGTGCACTAATACCATTCCTGAGGGATCCACCTTCATGACCTAATTCCCTTCAAAACTCTCACCTCCTACTGCCATCATTTTGACAATTAGGATTTGGAAATATAAATTTTGGAGAAATAACAGTTAGTCCATTGCAATATCCAAAAAGTCAAAGTAAAATCATCCTTGGTGTTGTGATCCTGCAACTATAACTGTGATGATGGAGCCTGGGAACATTGTGAACCCAAGGTCTGTGCTTGGTGGCAAGAAATCTATGAACCTGGGTCAGTGGCAGCTGGTGACATTGATTGCTGGGCCAGATAGATAAGTGAAATTTGGAGTGCAATTTAAGCGTAATCCTGAGATCGCTTTAATTTCACTGTTATGGACTGAATGTCTGTGTCTCCCTGTGTTTGTCAGGGTTCTCTAGAGAAACAAACAATATGATATGCCTATATCTGTGTCTTTCGGGAGAAATTATAAGAATTGGCTTGCATGATTGATTATGGAAGCCAAGAAGTTTCACCATCTGCTGCCTACAGACTGGGAAGCCCATAGTGTGACTCAGTCTGAGCTGGGAAGCATAAGAACCCAGGGAGATGAAGGGATAAGTCTCAGTCTGAGTACAAAGGCTTGAGAACTGGGGGTGAGTATTGGTGTAAGTACCAGAGAATGAAGGTCCAAGATCCAGGAGCTCCAATGTCCAAGGGCAGAAGAATATAGATGCATGAGCTCAAAAAGAGAAAATTCACCTCTCCTCCACCTTTTTTGTCCTATTTGAGCCCTAAGCAGATTGGATGATGTATGCCCACATTTCGGAGCCTGGCCTCTTCTTTATTTAGTCTGCAGATTTAACTGCTAATCTCTTCTGGAAACACCCTCACAGATTCAACCAGAAATAATGTATTAACAGCTATCTCGGCATCCCTTTTCCAGTCAAGTTGATGCATAAAATTCACCATTCCATATCCCCAAATTCTTGTCGAAATCTCTACTCTTAATGTGATGGTATTAGGAGATGGGACTTTTGGGGAATGATTAGATCATGAGAGGGTAGAGTACTCATTAAGGGGGTTGGTACCTCTATAAACCCTAAACAGCTCCTGTACCCTCTCTCTGCCATGTGAGGAGATAATAAGAAGCTGGGGGCTGGGTTCGTGGCTCAGCAGTAGAGTGCTCGCCTAGCACGTGTGAGGCACTGGGTTGGATCCTCAGCACCACATAAAAATAAATAAATAAAATAAAGGTATTGTGTCCAACTACAACTTAAAATAAAAAGAAGAAGCTGGAAGTCTGCATACAGAATAGAGACCTTGCAGGAACTTGACCTTGACCAAGTCACCCAGTCTATGATGCTTTGCTATAAAAACTAGTGCAATTAATTTGTGATATTTAAAATATATTATTTTGTCTTTCTCACAATATTGTGAGCTCTAGGAATGGACAATTGTGTGCAACCTCTCTTTAAGCCTCCTATATTTGACAAAATACCTGCTGTAATGGGTGATTAATATATGTTTATTAAACATATATTATTAATATATGTTTATTAAGTTTATTATGTATTATATGTGCTCAAAAGGGAGAAGGCAGAAATTAGGACCCCCACATACCTGAAGAAACTTATTATTAGGAAAAGACACTCATAAGTATACATAACCAAGATATATATCATTGTCGAGCATGTCTTAGAAACTTTCTAATGGACAAAAGCATGTACACCCTGTCTACTTTTCTTCAAAGTTTCTATAACAATTCTTAGAACATAATAGGCCACAATGGATATTGACTGTGTTAGTTTTCTTTTGGTGGCATATAAGTTACCACAATTTAGTGACTTAAAACTATCTGAATTTATTGCCCTAGAGTTATGTGGTCAGAAGTCCAACTTGGGTCTCACTGGGTTAAAATCAGTGTTGACAGGGCTCATTAAGATTACTTACAGAACTTATTTCCTTGTTACTTGAGGGCTGAGGTTCCTGTTCCTTGCTGGCTGTAATTTGAGAGCTGTCTGTAGCTTCTAGAGGCTTCTTTCACCCATGGCTTGGTTCATAGCTCTTTAATCCATCTTCAAAACTAGCAATGGTTTGTTGAGTAGGAATCTCTCCTACTTCTTCTGTCATTGGATCTCTTTGCCTGTTGCACTGTTTTTTTTGGTCTACATTTAGGACTCATGTGAGTATATTTGACCCACCCAGATAATCCAGGATAATATATTTTAAGATCTGTGTGGTAAGCAGAATAACAATGTCTCAAAGATGGAGCAGAATTGAAGACCTTAGAATTTGGAAAGATCTCCCATACTCTTGTATAGGAAGAATTAATATAGTCAAAGTAGTCATATTACCAAAACTGTTATACAAATTTAATGAAATTCCTATTAAAAATCTCAATGACATTCATCAAAGAACTAGAAAAAGCAATCATGAAAAACATTTGGAAAAATAAGAGATCCAGAATAGCCAAAGCAACCCTTAGCAAGAAGAGTGGAGCAGGAGGCATCACAATACAAGACCTTACACTATACTACAGAGCAATAGTAACAAAAATGGCATGGTATTGGCACTAAAATATACATGTAGACCACTGGTACAAAATGGAAGACACAGAGGCAAACCCATATAAATATGGTAATCTTATAATAGACAAAAGTACTAAAAACATACATTGGAGAAAAAGATAGCCTCGTCAAAAAATGGTGCTGAGAAAACTGGAAATACATATGTAGCAAAATGAAATTAAACCTCTATCTCCCTCCCTGCATGAAAATTAACTTAATGTGGATCAAAGACCTAGACACTAGAACAGAGACCCTGACCTAACAGAAGAAAAAGTAGGCCCAAATCTTCATCATGTTGGCTTAGGACCTGACTTCCTTAACAAGATTCCTAAAGGACAAGAAGTAAAATTAAGAATAAATAAATGGAATAGATTCAAATTAAAAAGTTTCTTCTCCGCAAAGCAATCTCCAGAATATATAAAGAGCTCACATTAACCGAAAAACTCCAAATAACCCAATCAATAAATGGGCCAAGGAAATGAACAGACATTTCACAGAAGAAGAAATTTAATCAATCAACAAATATATGAAAAAATGTTCACCATCTCTAGCAATTAGAGAAATGAAATTCAAAACTAAGATTTCATCTAACTCCAGTCAGAAGGGAATTTATTAAGAATATAAGCAATAATAAGTGTTGACAAGGATGTAGGGGAAAAGGCACACTCATATATTGCTGATGTGACTGCAAATTGGTACAGTCAATCAATGTGGAAAGCAGTATGGAAATTCCTTGGAAAACTGGGAATGGAACCACCATTTGACCTAGCTATCCCACTCCTTGGTCTATACATAACGGACTTAAAAACAGCATACTACAGGGACACAGCCATATCAATGTTTATAGTAGCACAATTCACAATAACTAAACTGTGGAACCAACCTAGATAACTGGATAAAGAAAATATGGTATATATACACAATGAAATATTACTCAGCATTAAAAGAGAATAAAATCATGGCATTTGCAGGTAAATGGATGGAGTTGGAGAATATAATGCTAAGTGAAGTTATCCAGTTGCAAAACATCAAATGCTGAATGTTTTTTTTCTGATATAAGGATGCTGAGTCACATGGGGTTGGGTGGGGGGGGAGCATGGGAAGATTAAAGGAACTCTGGATAGGGCAAAGGGGTGGGATGGTAAGGAAGGGGACATGGGGGTTGGAAAGATGGTGGAATAAGATGGACATCATTACCCTAAGTACATGTATGAAGACATGAATGGCATGACTCTACTTTGTGTACAACCAGAGATATGAAAAATTGTGCTCTAGATGTGAAATATGAATTTTAATGCATTCTGCTGTCATATATAACAATTAGAATAAATTATAAAAGAAGTAATCAAAAAAATCTTATTATTTTTTGGTGGGGTTCTCTTTTTTTTTCCTTGTCTTTTTGGAACATTGGGATCAAACCCAAGGCTTTACAAATGTAAGGCAAACGCTTTGCCCCTGAGCTACATCCCAGTCTGATGAGATTAACTTTGTTTGCAGGAGACTAATAACAAGAGTAATAGACTAGTAAGAGGTCAGGATCTCTTTCCACTGCTTGATACATTCCACACTGTTGGGCTTGTTATTTTCCATATTATATATAAGACTGGTATCATTTTTCTCTATTTTTCAGACATGGAAACTACAGTCAGAGAGTTTAAGTATTTTTGCTTAACAAATTGATTGCAGAGTTAGAATATTTTTTGTTGTTGTTGTTGTTGATTTTTAAACCTAGTTACTTTTCCCCACGCTTAAAAAGTTTGGTATAATATTTATAGCAAAGTAAACAAATAGAATGGCAAAATTTCCCTCTGGCCCAATCATCTTTCTGCTTTTCTATTTTATATTTCTATTACATTATTTTCTATGAAATGAGAGCCTTTGAAGTGATGGATTGGTAAATTATACCTAACAGGCAAAAACCGTCATGGCTAGGTCAAATCCACCCTAAACCAAGAAAGTAAAAATGAATAAAATTATCTTATTAATATTTTAAAGTGAGAAAAAATAAACTTGAGAGCAATAGAAACCCAGAATTTTGCTTGTAAGAGTTTGTCAAGTTTTCAGTCAAATTACACAGGTTCTGTTGGAACTAATTAGAATTGGAACTGAATTAGTGAAGAAGGCTAATGATGAAACTAATGTTACTATAATTGATTATCACTGCACCAAGGATAAAGAAAAATTCTGAGAAATCATAAATTCAGAGAAATTATAACCACTTAAAAATCTGCTCAAGTTATTATAGAAACTCACAGAAATTCTCTCAAATGAGGTTACAACCACAGGATCATGTAGTCCTTAGAATTAAAGTTATATTTATCAGGCTAGGCAAATATTTTCTTCCTTTTGGACTAGATCATCAGAAACTCTCAACTCTCCCTGGTCTTCACTGTTTCTGTTGGGTTGTGTATTCTTTTTGTGTGTGGCACTGCGGACATCCACAGGGCCAGCAATCAGTGAAATCTGTCCAACTTCCGAACAAAGATCCTTCTGAGAGCAGAGAAGAGATTATGTGTCAGATCATTTCTGCCTCTGATATTCTGCCAGATTCACTGTATAGGGAACTTTAGATATCTAAAGGCTGCCTTTAATTCATGATCCCTTCATTCAGGACATGATATTTCTGACATGTGTTTCAGTTATTGGAAATTGTCTCAGTTTAAAAATATGAAGGATACAAAGTTCTCCTGCAGGTTTTCTAACTATTTCTTGTTGCTTAGTGCTTTTAAAAGAAAACTTTATACTTCCTAAAGTGAAATGTTTGATAAATATTCTTTTATATAGAATCTTAATCACTATCCCATACTGTATGTTAATATCCTCCACCCCCAATTTTCGGATAAGTGTAGGTGTATCTGACATGGAAGGATATTATTATGTGTGTTTTTTTTTTTTTTTTTTTTTTTTTTTTTTTTTTTTTAAGATTGAGCCTAACTCAGGATTCCTTGATTCTGATTGAGGAGTCCCAGAGAACAAATTATAGTCAGAGTTTATGAATAGCATTGGGAATAATGCATAGTAACTCAAAGAATTACTCTTTCCCATAATTCTTGAGTTATTTGGTTTCTTTTCTTCATGGTCATGATGCTTTTCTCAGAAATGTTACTATCTAAGTAACCCTCATGGATTAATAGACAATTCTAGAGAATAAGAATCTGAGAAATGAATATTACTAAGTATAAATTGAGAAATTTCTGATTTTCCATTTTGTGCTATAATTTTTGTGAGAATTTATAAATTAGGACATATCCTTTGGACTTGTCTCTTAATATAGCTCATTTGACCTTTAAACTCACCACACCATTCAACAAAAACAAACATTTGGTGATTATGTTTTTCTAAATTGATTGGACAACTCAGCGAAACAAGATTTGTCCACTGTACGTCCAGATACTACTGAGCAAATTATAAAATTGGAAAGCCAAACTCTTTTCCTATGCAATGATGTTTGTATTAATAATGGCTAAATAGAACCAATAGGGTGTGTGTGTGTGTGTGTGTGTGTGTCTGTGTGTGTGTGTGTATACACACTATATATTTATATATAAGTATATGTAGGTATATATATTTATACATATATATTTAGATTATATAATGCATATCATTATATGGATAATAAAGAGACTTATTGTAAAGAATTGATTCACGTGATTCTGGAGATTGACAAGTTTCAAAGTCTGTAGGTAGTCATTAAGCTAGAGGCCCAGGAGAGCCGATGGGCTAGTTTTACTCTGAGTTTGAAGCCTGTAAGTCAACAGCACTGATGATGTAGTTCTAGTCTGAAGAATGGCTGGCTCATGACCCATGAAGAACTGAAGTTTCAGTTTGAGCCCAAAGGCAAGAGATAAAGCCAATTTCCTAGTTGAAGTCTGTCAGGCCAGGAACATTTTCTGCTAGTTGTGAGAAGGGTCAGCTTTTTTGTTTTATTCAAGCCTTGAATGAGGCCCACTCATGCTGTGGAGGGAAATTTGCTTTTCTCAGTCTACAGACATAAAGTTTAACCTCATCCCAAAACACCCTTACAAAAAACACCTAGAATATTGTTTTGTCAACTGTCTGGGCATTCTATGGCCAAGTCAAGTGACACATATGATTAACCATCAAGGGTCAACAAGGGTAGAATATTGAAAGTTACTTAAAAACATTATATTTTACCATTATGAACTTAATTCCAGTAGATTGTCCAGGGTATTTGTTTTTTTCTTTAAACATCGGAGGTGTGACAGGGTTCAGATCACATCAGAAGTTGAAGAGATAACAATTGGTGAGATATTCGCTTCCTCACTCTACATGAATCTCAAAGACTAACACAAACATGGTTCTGCTTTGTGAAAGCTCTAGAGGCAGAGTATGTGGAAACCTATAGCCTGTGCTACTTCCTAGTTTAATTCCTTCTTAGGATACTCTTGTTTTTTTTTTTTTTTTTTTTTTTTTTTTTGTGTGTGTGTGTGTGTGTGTGTGTGTGTGTTGCTGGGGATTGAACCCAGGACCTTGTACATGTGAGGCAGGTACTCTACCAACTGAGCTATATCACCAAAGCTATCCTTGGTTCTTGATGAGTCTCATTTGTGTCCTGCTCTTTGCTGCCTGGAAGGCTTCTAGCATCCAGCTTTGTGAAGCAGGCCTTCAGCATGCTCTCTGCAGCCATGGAGCAGCTTCTCAGCTCCTCTTGGTGTCTTTTTCAGCTCATGGCTCATTGTCATTCTGTCAGCATCTGAGGAGAGGACACCATGGATCCTGTACCTAAATGCTGCAGAAATGATGATTAGAGGGAGAAATGCCAGAGAGTCATTGTGGAAAATGATTTTCCTGTAAGAAATAAGAAGTGTGTTGTTGAAGATTATAAACCCAACCATAACATCCAGACCCTGACTATTTAAAGCATACATAGCAGTTTTCAAAAGAAGAGATGAACTCAGTGGGATGCCTGGGTGTTATGTATTCAATTTTAAAAGGATTTTTGAGGAGAAAAAAAATACCATTTGGTTATTTTTAAGGAGTTTAAGGTGCTAAAGAAAAGAGATTTTTACTTGTAAAAGTTTAAAATTTTGAATATTTTGCCTATATTTTTTACATTTTCCTTTTATTACCCTTGCCAATCAACTTATCTTCTTTCTTCAAGTATTTTGTTAGTGTTTATTTTAGTTTTAAAAGCCATATTCTTACAATCCTACCACCCCAAACCAATTATCTCCTTCTAATAATGCTACCTAAAGTTTATTGGTCCTGCGTATGTTTCTATGTAGCTGTAATAAAAACCTCCTATCTTCTTATGGCATCAATTCTTAATATTTGGTCCCATTAAAAATCTTTCTTCTGCTTCCTTTGGGAAAAATTCCCATTCCAGCTCCAATTTTGTCCAGTGTCAGCCATGATTACATGGTTAAGCTGATATGTGGGACAAGGAATGTTTTTTTTTCAGTTTCTTTCCTTATTTCAAGTGCGTATGAAGATAGGCAATAAAAACTCTTTGCCAGACTCATTCAAATGAGATTGTTGAGATGAGCCCAGGGACAATGTTTTGAAATATTATATCTAAGACTATATAAAATATAAAATATGTATATTTAAAAATATGCTTTTGTGGAAAATAAGTGATACTTTCATTCCTCTCATGTTTCACTGGCCAGGGTAAGTAAGTTTTAATAAAAAATAAGCTTTTTTAGAATAGTCTTTTAGAAAGCAATATGGTAGGCCTTGTATTCTGTCTTTAAGAAAGAGCAGTTCGCATAACAATGACTAAATTCTCTAGGCCCAGTGATATTTCCTTGTTTAGTGAAGAAAGAGAAGTCTCCATTTGTCTCTCTCTAAGTTGGCAAATATATTTTAAATAAAACAAATTTTTATTTTAGAGCTTGTTTCCAGAAAACATTATTGAAGGTAGAAAGTTATGGCCCTGACTGGGGTCTGATTGAGGGCCATGAAGTATTAAAATTCGAATGCTTCCTGCATAAGCCAAGTTCTGAGAGGAAAATGAAGGAATTATCCATTCTTGAGACCCCAGAGGACTATACTATCAAGTGCATTATGGAGGTTTTACACCTCTTCACGAGGGTCATTAGTCTATTTCTCTACAGCAATTTTTATGTTTTTTAATGTACATCAGTGTGGAAGGAATATCTAACTAACCTATTTATAAGTATCATAAAAGATTGTTTTTCCTCTTAAAATTGCATTATAAAAAATGAATCTTCCCACAGCTTTATTGCTGGATGTGTTTTCAAGATTTTTCTTTCTTTCCTTTTTGTAAAACTTTTATTTTCTCTTAAAAAAAATATTAGCCACTTTACTTGTCCTTTCTCATTAAGGAAGAAAGAGCCGATGTTAAGAGTGCTTTGAGGAGAGAGCAAACTCCCAAATTATCTCCAGGCACAGTGAATTTAACCCTAAATTTACCTGAAAAATCCAGAACCAGCTATATGAGGAAGGATTTTCCTAGGAAATAACCCTGCATAGCTTCAAGGTGAGAAATTTGCTGAAAAGGTTTAAAAATTCTAAACGGGCAGTAAGCTGAACATGTAAGAAACTTATTCCTATTCTAATTCTAATTCAAATGCTTGTTTTTACTCCCATAATATAAGCTCATAGTGATAAGCACATGTTCCCTAAAGAATTAACTCTCTGCTGTGATTTTTCGAGAGTTGCTGTGTCATCACATGATGGATGTGTGAACTTATGTGTATCTGCTACAATGGTCAAATTATACTGTAACAGCAACCTCAGGTTCTCATTGAGGGAAAAAAAATAGACACAACAGAGGCTATTTCTCTCCAATTTCAAGACAGCAGGGAGCTGTGCTCCTGGTACTGCCTTGAGAATCTGGGCCATAGAAGTGCTATCTCAACTGTCTTTCTTTTTTTTCTTTTTTTTTTTTTTTTGCCCATTTATTTATTTATTTATTTATTTATTTATTTTTATTTTTTATTTTTTTTAATATTTATTTTTTAGTTCTCGGCGGACACAACATCTTTGTTGGTATGTGGTGCTGAGGATCGAACCCGGGCCGCACGCATGCCAGGCGAGCGCGCTACCGCTTGAGCCACATCCCCAGCCCCTATTTATTTTTTTTTTCTTCTTTTTTTTTTATTGGATGTTCACAACATTACAAAGCTCTTGACAAATCATATTTCATACATTAGAATCAAGTGGGTTATGAACTCCCATTTTTACCCCAAATACAGATTGCAGAATCACATCGGTTACACATCACATTTTTACATACTGCCATATTAGTGACTGTTGTATTCTGCTACCTTTCCTATCCTCTACTATCCCCCCTCCCCTCCCCTCCCATCTTCTCTCTCTACCCCATCTACTGTAATTCATTTCCCTCCATGTTTGTTATCCCATTCCCCTCATAACCTCTTATATGTAATTTTGTATAACAATGAGGGTCTCCCTCCATTTCCATGTGATTTCCCTTTTTTTCTCCCTTTCCCTCCCGCCTCCAACTGTCTTTCTACTCTGACTGTGGCTGGGGGAAGGGAACGTGTTGAGTCTGGCACTCCTATTAAATCTTGCACCTGAAAGCAATGCATTTACTTCCTCTCTTAGTTCATTGGCCAAGGTAAGAAATAGGATTGTCCCTAACTTCAAAGGGTACAGGAGAACAGGAATTATGTTGAATAGTACTACAGATTATAGCAAAATTTCTATATAGATATATGCATGAGCATGGCTTAGCTAAGATAAAATGAGCATTAAAATGGAAGCAAACTGTAGACAAATCCCATGGATTGTAGAGGTTAAATGTTTTAAAAGTTTCAGATTTATGGAAAAAATGTAAATACACAGTTAGTTTTTCCTAATATTATACATTACATATTATTATTAGTATGGCAATTATTAACAATCATTTGAACTAAAGTCTATATCTTACTCAGAATTCCTTGGATTTTACCTGATATCCTTATTTTGTTCCCAGGTCTCATTCAGGATACCACATTACATTTAGTAGGATTCTCCTTATATTATGGGCCAGGCTATATGGGCAACAACCAAACAGACTCCATTTTACCCTAAGACTCCATGTTATGCAGGAAATGCTTTTCCCATGGGAATACCTCATCTCTGTACCCATCAATAGTTGCTTACGTAGCATATTTGACAACACAAAATGATAAGGTTTTTTTTTTTTTTTTTGTGGTGCTGGGGATTGAACCCAGGGCCTTGTGCATGCAAAGCAAGCACTCTAATAACTGAGCTATATCTTTAGCCCAGCAATTCTTAATGTAAAATTTTTATCTTTTTGGTTCCCACTTTTCTTGTACAATATACCCTGTCAGAGAATGATTGTCTAGAAGTTAGTAACTATTCTTTAACTTGTACTCAACTAGGGTCATTTTGACATACTTCCCCTCCTGCTTATGATTTTAGGTCTCATGATGTTTGCTTATGGTTTTGAATCATAACAACAGCCACTTATGATTAATGTAGTTTTGGACTATAAAGATGTACTCTAACCCTTGGAGGGGGTTGAAGGGTGTAGACTTGCAGCCTGCACCTTGGCCTACAGCTAGTGAATAAAGGTTGTTCCATCTTTCTGCTTTAAGATCCAGTCCATGACTTATTTCAATCTTGCCATAACATTTAGTCTCTTGACTCTTGACAGCTTTTCATATCTCTGGCTGTTGATGCTTAATGGGATATCCTTCCCATGAGATTTGTCTGACACTTTTCTCCTGAGTAGAATGGGGTTATGGCTTTTGGGGAAAAATACTGCAGAGGGTAAATGTCATTTCATTACATGATATCAAGTGTATGTGACATTAACACAATGTATCACTGTTGACGTTGACCTTGAGCACTTGGCTGAGGTAGGTTTTGTCATGTTTCTAAACTGTTAAGTTATAGTTTTTTCTCTTTCCATTTTGTATCCTTGGAAGGAAGTCACTACAAGCAGCTGACATGGAGTGGGGAGCTAGGTTCTACTTCCTTGAACATGGTATGTCTATGTAAATTATTTGGAGTTTTGCATGAAGGATCTGTATTTTTTTCCTACTTTATTATTGATTCAAAATTTATACTTTTGGATTTTTATTTTAAGATTTGGGTTACAAGCCAATGCTACTTAAAAAAATTTTTCCCCCTCAAATTGTTCCTCTTAAGCCACTGGGAGCTCTGGTGTCCCCCTAAGATACCCCCATCATCATTTCTTTTAAAAATATATTTTCTCAGTTGCTGACACAGTTGTAGAAATGAATCCTCTACCAAGTTGTGTTAGTAGTACAAATGTTCCATTCATTAAAATAACTTCGATTATTTAATATTTTCCTTTCAACTTTGCTGCCTTGTCTTTACTTGGTAAGAAAGATAGCAAGTTATCTGTCTGATGAGATGACCATTTAAAACTGTTACTGACTTGAAGTGCAATGAACAACAAAAATCATTTTTCTATGAGAAATTACAGTGTGCAATGCTGAAAGACCTAGGTTGGTTAAGACAGTTAGTTCTGCCCTTAGAGACACTCTTCTAGCAGTAGTGGTTGTTGGAATAACAATCAAACAGTCTCCATTGTCTAACATGTTTCTAGAAACAGGAAACTGAACTGATATTGAGATGGCATGTGCAGTGATCACCACTGGGCATTATATTCTTTTAATTTAGCTTCTGTAAAAGGTGATCAGTAATGCAATTCAATATATTGCTCATAAGGATAATAGCTTTTATCTTTGTTCTAGAAAGCTAAGGCTTTTAAAAATCATTCTACATTTTTGTCATAAGCTACTCGGAGAGTGTAATTTATCACTCTCTCTCTTGCTCTCTCTGTTACAAAGAAACTAATTGCGAAAGCTGTTCACATAAATGAAAGGCTCTTTATCAAGTATGTGCTTCAATGTGATTTGGTTTTGTTGCCATAGCATGGACTGTTGCTGTCAGCTTGGGTCATAAAGCCTTTGGATAACTGGTAGACAGTAATCACCACCAATCTGGGCTGGATATTTTAATTGTCAGTTCAGGCCTAGAGAGCTCTGACTTACTCTCCATCTGCCAACAGATATCCTTAGGCCTGGGAATATCACTGCTATTTAAATACATAATTTCCTGTGCAAAAAATATTAGAAATATACCAAAGGGGCATGAGATAAAGTGACTTTTATTTTAATGGAGATAAGGGACATTGAATAGAGGCAGTGAGGAATGGTCAAAAACAGTGGGGTTCATTGTTTGTAGGCAAAATAGTTCAGGACTACTTGACTCTGGAGAGCACTATTGGAATTGGGAGAGAAGAGTCGAAGGACAGGAAGAGACTCTCAGGCCTGTGAGCAAACATTTCTGGAGAGATTTGTCCCTCTCTGTGCTGGATGAAGGCAAAGGGATGTGGCAGAACATGCCCCTCTCAGTTGGTTTCTTCCATAGCTGAATCCCCCATCATTAAGTGCCTTGAAAATGAAACAGAATTTAAAATGGTTGCTAAGTTGTGCTTGTAGCCAGCACAAAGAACAAAGGTTTTGGGCAAATGTGTCCTTGGCAGCATATGCTGCTTTTGTAAGAGGGTTGATGTTTTTTTCCGGCACCAGATAAAAATCCTCTGTGACCACCTGTGCCTTATGTCATTACCAGTCCCCTCAGCTCTAGGGCCCTTTAGCCACTACAAAAACCCTCTTTACTACCATTGGAATTCAAAAGACTTGAAAGGCCTCCAGGAGGCACTGTGGAGAATCTGTGGTTAGAATTAAATACCTTTTAGTTGAGGAGAACCAGTTTCACACTGGTCTCTGAACTTGGAAATCTTAGCATTTTTCCCCCGGGAGATGGGGTGTTGAAATCAGATTGCTGAAGCGGTGTTACATGAATGAGAGCTTAAAAAAAGATTAAAGAAGTTTAAGGCAAAGTTCAGATATATCTTTACTATCTTCCTCAGCACATTGACACAAAGGATTAAATACAGTTTAATAGAAAAGTGGAAAAAATGATTTTAATAGAATATGGTCAGAATTTGGGAACTCAAGGATTGTTATCTGTATTCCTGAAAGTAGAATATTCGCTCATAAAATTGAGAAGTCATTGAAGTTGTAATGACATTCAGAAAAACCTCTATTTATTTTGACCTGAGAGAAGGAGTTAGAAAGAAAAAAATTCTCCCAGGAACCAATATTTTATTTCATTTTCTTCCTGACTCACTATCACACCTGATTTATTGTTAACATCTACCAGTGGCTGAGGTACTTAAAGATCCTCAGCTGTGAATGAAGTACATAATACACACAAATTTTACATAAAATAAATATGCTTAACTAGTACTGATAAGACTGAACTAAAAAGGAGGCTATTGGAAAGTGAAACCACTAATAACTTGTATGTGTATGATCAAGAATTTACATGAATCTGATTTTCTGGTACTTAGTTTTCAAAAATTAAATTAAGACCAAGATGACACTTTATGACAGTGTACTTTGACTGTACTTGGTAGAGGAAAAAAAGGTCCCTGGAGTGCCTAGCTTGAAGAGCCCCGTGAGATTCTGAAAAATATACTTTTTGAATACTTCAACTTACTAGTGTCTTTCCAGTACTCAATTAGCATAATTTGACACAATTATAGGTATAAACATTTTATAGGTACTTGGTGCAAGAGTGTCAAAAAAGTGTTGATCTCCATCCGCTTATATTGGCAACACTTACCTAGTTCTAGCATGACACTTGAATGAGCAGTGAAATATGCTCCATACTATTAATAAAATTCAAAGCATATTTCATCTTGACACCATATCACAAGTTTGACACTGCAGTTCCTCTCTGAGGAATTTTGAGTCATGGAGACATCCCCTTGCTACATCCCCATCTCAACTAGATGATAATTTGATTCAGACTATTTTAATACATGACACTATGTATATCTCCCCTGCAAAATGGAGGCATACCCACAGAGAAAAGAAGGTATAACTGACAGGTCAACATCATTTTTGTGAAGTGGTACCTTGGTGGTTTAAGAAAATTTTTCAGTATGACTTACTTTTACCAATTTTTCCCTTTTCATGCTTTATGAACAGGACTTTCAAAATTACAAAATTGAGTGAAACCCATAAAATTACCACTTTTGACTGTCATAATAAAATTTTAATGAACTTGTTTTTAAATTTCAATAATGAAAGGGTTTACAGTTTAAACAGTTTATAGTTTAAATAGCTGTAAAGCATTTTCTAATCCAACAGCCTGGAGATGTACTAATAGCAACAACTTCATGTAAGTGTTTGATTTGTTTTCTAAATAGCTAGGCTTTTGCATGTGTCCTACCTGAAATAATTGAAAAGGAAAAAAAATAAATGATAAGCACAAAAATCTGAGGGCCAAAACTCAGATATTAGGAAATAGGAGATGTCTGGTTGAGATGTGTTGATTCTTTAGTTGTATTTTTCCTTCCTTGTTAATCATTACTTTCAGTTTTCTCAGAATTGAGGCAAAGTCTGTTAGGGTTGGCTCCATTTTATCTGTGATATAACACCTATCATTAAAATTCATCTCTAGTAAAAATAATCTGATTCATCTTAATGTTGAAAACTCAGTGATTAGTGATTTGGTTGACAGAATTAACCATACTATGGTTAATAATTAGCAATACTAATTTTTAATGGAAATTACTGAGACTTGTACTCATTTTTTAGAAATTGTTTTCAAGGATATGTCTCTCTTAAACTTCCTTTGTGCAATAATTTTTCTAGGGCTAAGATATTTTTTTCTAAATTTGAAATGAATATCAGTCTGATATTTGGAATAAAAACATTGTGACAGGAATCCTTTTTAGCACTTTTAAAAATAATAAAGGTGAAATAATGTGAATAATATTTCCTTATGTTTATATAGTTATATATAGTTTTTGAAGTACTTTGACTTTATCTCAGTAGGTATTCACAATAACCTTTATGAGTAGGAAGAACAGGTCTTAGAGTCAATGGAAATACCTTTTAATGATTAAAAATTGAAATATGCTCTTGTAATTCTGACCATGTTGTTGAGTCATATAACACATATGTATATAACTACTAAGGTCAGCACAAATTTTATTCCCATTTTTCAAATAAAAACCTGAGCCTGGGAAGAGTTGGTTGGCTTGATTAAGATCATAAGGTGGCAAATGTCAGAGTTTGCGCTTGAATTCAAGTGTCTCTGATTTCAGAGTTCAAGATTATAACCTGTACTTTAACCTGACTCTTGAGAGATCACCCAACTCTCATATTTTAGATAAACTGAGTTCCACAGTTTGTGTGCCCACTTGAGGGACTGCATTTCCCAGCCATTAAGTAGCCTATGGCTTGAGTTTTGCTGTTAGATACCACACTGTACTGAATTTCTGTGACTTATGTTCTTCTCTCAATTGTACAACTCTGCACATGCTGTAGATGGATCACTGCCTAGGTAAAGTACTTCCTTAACTCAAATGTACTTGATAATTAATGGCAACTCAGGGTGATTTCTAACCTGTTCCTCATGAATGAGGTGGTTCAGAGCTGACCCTAGTACTGATTTATTCTCTAGCTCATGTGGGATTTGAGTTTGCAGCTGTCACTGAGTTGTATGGATCAATCATAACTTCTTTCTAAAATGCCGTCCCCCTCTTGATGTGCTTGTCCCTTTACCTACACTGATCAATGGGCTGCTGGTTATAAAGATAGGATTGGAAGTGGTTTCTTTGATTTCCCTTGATGATTTCAAAGGCATTAAAAAGATAGCAGCCCTTTTGCAGGGGCCCTGGGCTAAGGGTGAGGGGATGGTGCATATTGTGATCTCTGGCCAAGGCCAATCCTGACCTTTTCTTTGCTATTTCTTGAATGGGATTTTGAAAAAGAGACAAATAAGGAAGGGCACACTGAAGAACAATATAGCTTTTAACATCTAGGGCACACTTGGGGAGATCACAGGGGAGCTCAAAGCCGAGGGAGGAATGGTGACAACGATCCTGTGAGAGTGAAAGGTGACAAAAGTGGATAATGAAGGAAGAAGGGAAGAATGCCCGATGGGAAGAGATACCAGGTCCCACAGTTAAACGAGGCCCTCCCAATGGTTGCTGAACTTCCATGTTTTTGTTTTTTCTTTTGTTTCTTGAACAAAGTAAGTGAGAGCACAGAACTGGGTTGGGAGCATGAA
Organism: Spermophilus citellus; assembly: GCF_964194105.1. Taxonomy (NCBI): domain Eukaryota; kingdom Metazoa; phylum Chordata; class Mammalia; order Rodentia; family Sciuridae; genus Spermophilus; species Spermophilus citellus. Next base: position 70,204,404 of record NC_138191.1, on the reverse strand, counting down.
TTGCCTCATGAGGAGCCCATTTTCAAATGGAGTATGATGACTTTTACAACTAAAATGTTGATATCAATGACTTAAAAACAGATATGGGCAAGAATTACTTAGACTGTCAGAGGTTCTTCACTACTGATCAATTGATGGTTTGAAGTCCTTTTTTGAAATTCCTCTAAGAACATGGAATTTTCCTCTATGAAAATGAAGATATGCTCATGCCCATTAAAACATAATTTTAGATATATAGGAACTCTGAAGGTAACCCCGAAACCCCTAAAGAATGCTTGGCTTGGATAGTCACACTAGACTTCGTAAGGAGAGCAGAGAAAGCTTGAGAAGATGGGTGAGTTTTACATAGGCAAAAAGAACAGATGTGAGGCAAGTAGAAAGGACTCTTTAATATTGGTGAAATGCAAGGGATGATTGAGCTTAGAGTTTTCCTTTCAGCTCTTAGTCTTGTTATTGTTCTACTACTTAAAGATTCAGTAATCTTGGTAAATATTGTGTCCTTCACCTCCTTCCTCTCTTCTCATTTTTCCTTTCCCCTCTCAAGATGGAAACTCCACCAGGAACTAGCAAGCAGACTGGAGATACCTCAGAGCCTCAAAGTTACTTCTGTCAAATGTGGCAATAAAATGGTTACAGAACCCTGTGTTTTTGGGAAATGTGTATTGAGCTTTAACTCAACAGCTCATCTTTTAGCCAGTGTTTTTGAGCTTTAATGTGCTTGTGTCTCTCTGGAGATTTTGGTAAAATGAAGATTCTGGTTCTGTAGATCTGGGGTGAGGTAGGGTCTGCATTTCTAGTACATTCTCTGGTGATGTGCTGCTGCTTCTGTCCATGGGCCACACAGCGAACAACAAGGCTGTATTTTTCTAAGAGAGCTAGCAGAACTATTTAATAATTGTAGGTTCAATTTGTGGTGTGTGTGTGTAATAATCTAAGTTTATTTTCCCAGAAAATGCTAATTTCTAAATATGTCCCCATTAAAGAACATTTTGAAGCGGATAAGGAAGTAGAACATCATTACAGTTCTGAAAAATGCAAACATTTCAGAAGATTGAAAATCAGTTCTCTGATCTAATTAAATAGAGGCTGATAAATGTATAACAACATATCTCATGGCAGAGTCTGGGGAGTAAGAGTAGTCTAGTTCCTGTCCCCTCTCTCCATGAATGTCAGGTAGAAATAACGACAGGAAGCTTGCTCTAATTCCAAAAGAAAACATCATTTGTAGATAATGTAGTTGTATTTAGATTTTATTGCAAAATGAAAACTGTATTCTTATACTCATTTTAATTACCAAAATAAAAAGATTACTAGATTTCCTTGGTTCCAATGCACATATTTCTTTATATTTCAGCACAGATGAATTAGGATGTGACTACATACTCTGTGGAGTTTTGCAGTTGCTGGTGGCCAGATGGCAGCTGTGAGGAAGATGTCTGTGTGTGCATGCACAAGCTTAATTGTTATTCTTGGTGGCATGACTGGACAAGGGCAACCTCCTGACATTTCAGTCAGAAACCATCAGGACTATCCAAGGAAGGAATATGAGAGCAGAATGAGTGTCAGCAGCTTGAAAGAAAATTCTGGGGACCAGCTCAAGAAATGCTGCATTGCGAAGCTTTACATGACACAGAAGTTGATACCGTGTAAAGTGCTGTCTATGAAAGGGAGCTCAGGAATGTGAGATTCAACAGGCCCAGAAGTTTTCAAACAAACATATTATTCTCATATTTACCTTCTAACATATGAATAAAATAGTGATAAAAATCCATGTGTAAATGAATCTGCAAGAACCCTTTTACTAAGTATAAGATAAAAATACCAAGTAGGATGGAAAAACCACTAGGAAAATAAAACAGTGATGTTGCATCTTATAATTAATGGGAGCTGAATTTGATGAAATACTTCAATTTAAAATTCACATGATGGGCAGGTATGGTGGCTTACACCTGTAATCCCAAAGGCTCGGAGGCTGAGGCAGGAGGATTGAGAGTTCAAAGCCAGCCTCAGCAAAGCGTTAAGCAACTCAGTGAGATCCTGTCTCTAAATAAAATACAAAATAGGGCTGGGGATGTGGCTTAGTGGTTGAGTGCCCATGAGTTTAATTCCTGGCACCAAAATAAATAAATTAATAAATAAATAAATTCACATGATGGGATATAAAGTTCTCTCAAATAATAAAATTATTGATAATAGAGTTAAAAGAGAATCCAAGTAACTATCTTCAATTAGTGAGTTCTTTAATCAACGATGAGGCATGAAGTCCAAGAAAATAATGGAGATTTTATGGTGTTAATGTAAATTAGACAATTCAGGTAGCAGATTAGTTTTTGATATTGAGCACCCATGTGATCTTGGTCAAGTCATTATAACTCTCAGTTTTCTTACCTATGGAAGGAAGCTTGTCTTAGACAATATCCAACATATTTTCAAATGCTTTGATTAGTTACAAAATGTAGCGGATGAAAGCTTAAAACTTTCATCTATCTATTATTTTACCCACATTATAATAACAGAATTTTGCCTGAAAAAATGGATCTACTCATGTTTTAGCTTAAATTGAAGTAGGATTAATTTAACTGAACCTTGTACAACTTCTATTTGAGTAAGGAGAAAATGAGTCAGCCTCTTCTAAGCAATTCTATGATTACTTGCAAAACCATAATGGATAAATTCCATGGGTTTCTCTTTTCTAGAGAAAATAAACTTAAATTCTTTAATGTGTCCAAAAATAATAAAATTGCAATCCTCTAACAACTTCTGATATATCAACTAGCCCTTTGGTTTTTTGGCTGCCCAAGAACCATCCCCGTTTCTGAACAGTACCTTGAAATCTTTCTGAAGAATGACCTCTCTACACTCTATGTAGTCTTGCTGGGGCTGTAAATCAAAGTTTTTGAACTCCCTTAGTCAAAAAAATGGACAGTTTTCCCAGAAAAAAACAAAAACAAAAACAATTACTTTCTTTTGGGGAGAACTTTGATCTAGAGATAAGTGTTGCAAGAATAAAAAAGGTAGTTGAGTTCACTCACTCCTATGCAGTATCTTGAGACTGTCAGGGGGTCTTGTGGCTGTGATGTCCAAACCAGATCTGGTCTCTGATCTGATGCTGAGCTGCCTCCAGGCCTAGCCCATAGCATCTTCTCCATTTTGAACTCTGCAAGATGGCTCTAATAAGACCCTCAGCATTTTTTTTTTCAGTTAATCAGAATTGGATTTTGATGCTGACCATTAAAGGAGCCTAGCAAGTGCAAGGACAGACTCTATCGGGGAGCTCTAGAACTCCAAGACTAAACCTATCACCAAGCCTGCTCAGCATCTTGAGTTCAACAGAAGGTAGAGGGACAGTTTCAGTATTATTGCATCTCATTGCATATCACACGAAAAGGGCTCAAACTTTGCAAAACTGTTGTCAAATACACACAGTGTAAAACTGAAAAATCTCTACATATTGTTTTTACTTTTACTTCAGATTTCTCAAGTTGATGTATTGGACCTGGTTTTGACACAAATTATATCTTCAAATAGAATTTTGAAATGCAAGCTTTATTTCTATCTTTCTGTCCTAACTAAAGTTAATTGAGTCCCTTCCTTGACTGGTTACTAAATGTAGTGTAGAAAAGATACCCAAGGAGGAAAGCCATTAATAGTTGGCTCATTCTATTTGAATGTCTCTTCACAGAAAAGAAAACAAGCTGGTTTGTTTTTCTTTTATGCTATGATGGTTCCATTTATTAATTACAACTTCTGCTAAATTTTCACAAGGTAAACTGTTCCTCTGGAAGTCATTACCCTTGTGGGGTTATGCCAATTGAAACTATTGACTTTTCAAATGAAAAGAAATACAGAGGCAAAACACAGAAAACACTCTCCGAAAGCAACTCAAGGTCCTCTGAGATACCTCTCTTGGATCATGCATTCTGAAAGATTGATGGTACCTTTTTCTGTTCTTACTTCCTACCCTGTCATGACACATAAAAATACATCCTGAAGGCAGTTTTGAATGAATGGTGTGGTGTGTGTCAGATTGCAGAGGAGAGGATGTGGAACAGTCAGGCTAGTAGTGAGTTTCTTTTACAGATCTGATATAATGTTCAAAGCATCAGAGAGGTGGGTGGAAGGTAATAATGCAAAAGAAGGGACAAAGGAAATACAAAAATCAATGGAAAGGGTTTGTGGATAATTGGATGAGTATATTAAAGGGAGATGGTCATTTCTGAGTAAGAATGGGAAGTCAAGATGGAGAATAGATAGAGAAAGAAGAGGAATTTTGTTGATTGCAGGGGAGGCATTCAAAGAGAAATGTTCATCCAAGAAGTAGGATGTCATGTTGAAGCCTGAAAAGAGCTGTGTTGAAATCTATGGTCTTTTGAATAAATAAACAGAGTATGCCATTATGGGGGAGCAGTGACTTTTGAAAAACACAGAGCCTTGCCTATTAAACTGCAGTTTCTGCCTCTGTAAACCTGATGTTGCAGGATCCTCATGGGCCACATCCCAAGTGGAAACTGAGATGCAAAGTATGAATTTAAAGATTAGCTGGGTTGAAGTAGAGGTAAAGTATGAAAACCTCATACTACGCCTTGCCCAGTTTCTTCTTAAATATCTCATTTTTGTTCTGGATGTTTGGAATGACTAAAATATTATTAGAAAAAGCTGACAGTATGTTCAAGAGGCAAGAAAACCTGCTTACACCACTTTACAATGTAACTGGATCATCTGCAGTACACACAGATGTACCCAAATTGGCAAACAATAAATGCATGGGTCAATGGTTCAAGAGTTTTATATAATAACCATAATAATATAGAGAATAAGATTAATTTAAGAATATGCAAAGATATTATTTGTCTATATCATAAATAGAAACCATAGGTAAGAAAATACATAGCATGAAACATTTACAATTTATGTGTGTAAACTCTCCTCAATGAAATGCCAAAATGATGATTAAGCATGTAAATTTGGATTGCAAGCATAAACTCTAATTGTGCTCACCTAATCATCCATTATATATACAATTTACTGATTTGCATGCTCAACCAGAAAGACTCAAATATTATCTAAGTGTCACTTAAATGTCCATGGTTTATAAGTCTAAAGTTGTGGAAAATGAAAAGGTTCACTTCCCTAGTAGGCATATCACCTTACCCTGCTTATATTTTAATGCATCAGAGTGCCTAGAGCTTAATTCTTTCAAACCTCTTTATGCCTTTAATTTTATAGAGCTAAATGTGCTATGTTTTTTTTGACCTGCTGAAGAGAAAATTTATTTTATTTATTTTATCTTGCTAATAATGGGCATGCTGATTCATATTATATCATTGTTTCTGTTCTTGTTTCACAGGCTATGGAATCTGGAGTAGCCTTTGAACTCAATTATACTTTAATAGTGTGTTTTACTATTTGATATCTTAATTTATAGAATTACATTTCTTTATAATGAGGCATTTGAAACTTTGAGAAATGCTTTTACGTGAAAGACTAGATTTGAAAATTTGTACCCCTTCCCCAATTTTCATATTCAAATATTCATTTTAGTATCTGACATTTTTTCTGATTTTGAGGTCCAGGACTGGGCGCATGGTTCTTGGTAGAAAATGTTGGTTGAAGAGATGTATGCCCCAGAATGGACTTACGATTAGTTGTGTGAAAAAAAAAATCTAGCAAGAGGTGTAAATTGAAGGGTGTTCTTTATGAATTTATACAAGAAGAGCCTTCCTCCTCATTTCCTTTTGCTCTACCCACTGGAAGTATTTCTTTGGATTTACTTGTACATATAGTTATGTGGATGTTCATAACACAATGGTCAAGAGCTCAGTCTTGGACTCAAGACTTTGGGCTCAAGCATCAGATATGAGTTAATCACTAATTAGGGCATACCAAACACATTTTCTAACCTGTATAAGTTTCAAAGTTTTTATTTTTTATTTTTGCTTACAATGTGGCTCAGTGTTAGAGCATTTGCCAGGCAGGCATGAAGACCTGGGTTTGATCTCCAGCACCCAAAAAAAAAAAAAAAATTAAACATCAATTCCTAATGGAGTTTTAATATTTATGGTATAATGCGTATGAAACACTTAGATATAGTAAGCAAAATTTTGTTGCTATTATTACTTTTAGTTACCATTTCTCCCTATGTATGTAAATGTTTCATTAGAAATTTTATTGCTTCCACCAAAGGGTTTTTTGTTTTTGTTGCTGTTGTTTAAAGGTAAAACTATTATGAATTCTTTTTCATAGCTCTTATTGAGAAAGTTTTCAAAGCATTTTAAAAAATCTTAGATAAATATGTTTTGAACATACTTATGCACAAAAAGGGAGAATGACAACTAATATATACTATCAGGGAGTCTGCGTGTAAGAGTAATGATCCATCTCATAAGAATATTTACAGGTGTTGTATTAGTCAGGATTCTCCAGAGAAACAGAACAAATAAGATGTGTAGTAGAGATTTTTATGGAATTGACTTACATGACTACAAAGGCCAAGAAGTCTTCCCCATACGCCATTTGCCATTTGCAAGCCGAAGAACCAGGAAGGGTGTTGGTGTAATTCAGTTCTTGTTCTGTCTGAGTCCTGAGATCTTGGAGCTCTGTGCATATCTCATGTTTGAGAGGTGGGTGGGGAGAAAAAATTTGCTTCTGTCTCTCTCTCTCTCTCTTGTTAGTTGAGGTTCTCAAAAGATTGCATAAGGTCTGCTGTGAGTGAGGTTACATTTCCTTTACTTAGTTACTGATTCAAATAAGAATCTCTTCTGGAAACACCCTCACAGACACTCCCAGAAATAGTGTTTTACCAGTGATGTGGGCATCCTTTAAATCTAGTCAAGTTGGTACATAAAATTAATCACCACAGCTGCTTTTCATGAAATACATATTTAAATCTTGCAACAATCTTCAAAGTGAGACTATTTTTACCATTACCCCACCTTTTATTGATGAAAAAATTAAGACCCATTGAGGTCAAATATCTTTTCCAGTGTAATAGAGTTAAAACTCATGTTTCTTGGAATTTATTACTTGTATAAAGTTCAGAGTTATGTGTTATATGAAGTTGCTTTTTCAGTTGCATTTATAAAAAAGCACAACTCTGAGTGAAACACACACACACATCAGGAATGACATCTATAGACTCCTGGTTTCTGACAGCAATTCTAAGATCAGCATATTTATTGAAATCAACATATTGTGAAATGCAAGATAAAGAAGATACACGTGTACCTTGAAAAAGATTCTTCATCAGTTTTGAAAATATAATCATTCCAAAGAGGAAAAAGCCAGCTTTTCCAAAATTTAACTACTTCCTTTAAGTTACATGGATTTTTCATCCTTAGTTTTCTTTATTCACATCATTGAAATGTTATTAGATTGAATATCATTCAAATAAATAAATAAGCCTATTTCTTTCCATTAACCTGTCAACATGTAAAAAGGCTAGGAGATTGATTTACTTCAGGAATCAATTTAGAGGTAATTCTTCCCAAGCTAGTGCAACTTTTGATTTTTCTAGTCTCTCTGTCAAGCCAATAATCTCTTATTTTGTTCTCCTGGCCTTGAAATTCCTCCCCAATCAGCTTTGGTGACATGAACTAGATATATTTCTATTATGTGTTTGTTTTAGAAAAATCTTATTGATGAAAAAGTAGAAGATATAATGACAAGAAATTGCTCAGCTGTCATTAGACTCTGCTCTCTATGGCATTTGGAAAAGTGGAGAAAACACAGAAAAGTCAATAACAAAGTCTCTCAAGGTAAGTTTGAGTGCTCAAAGAGCAATGGTAAATATATATTTTACAGATATATATATGGATAAGTATAATAAAAAGGGGTGGGGAGAGAGAGAGAGAGAAAGAGAGAGAGAGAGAGAGAGAGAGGTGTGTGTGTGTGTGTGTGGGGGGGGTAGCACAATAGTGCATGCGCCAAAAAGGGAGTGGGGAGATGGGGGGAGGAGGGAGAGAAAATAGAAATTGAAGAACTGTCTCAGAAGCTGGACTTTATTTGTAGAGAACACCATACCCTTGCCTTTACTACAAATTTATGTGTTGGGGCACTAGAGTATAAAACTCTGCATGTGTTTGCAAATGGACTCCAGCAATATAATATCACATAGCTATTTCATTTGATATGTGAGTTTAAAAACATCTTACCTTTTGCAGCTGTACCACAAATGCTATAAGGCTTTATCAAAAGAGGGCTTCTTTTTATATTTGAAAACATCAACCCTGCCAATTTACTCATTACTATTAACAAGATCAAATCATAGCAATATCTAACTCAGTAGGCATTTATTTATTGTTATTAAAAACGTCTGGCACTGCAGAAGAAGTAAAAGATTTGTGAAGAGAGTAGTACAAATTAGCGACTCACTGGGAACCTACTATGTGCTGAAATTTTATGAACACTACCCTTCTTTAGTACAACTCTGCAATGAAGGAGTTATTTTATAAGCTAAGAAATTGAGGCTTGAAGAATATCAGTCATGTTTTTGTATCTGTATAATGAGTAAGCTACTGAATTAAGGGTCTTGCCTGCCTGGCTTACAAGACTTCGTTTCTTTGTTCTAACCTGAGCTATTGCACCTAAAATAAAATTGTGTGTATATGAGTGTGTGTGTACATGTAAACTTGTTTACATGGAAAATCATTTGCACATATAATCTCATATATAAAAGCAAATACATGTAAAAGTATATTGCTTTTTTTCATATATATCACATGTATATATATATATGTATATACTTACCTATAATATCCTTCTTCTTATGTTATTGCTGTTTGTGTCTACATATTGATCTTTGAATTAATAATTTAATATATAAAATAATTTAAAAAATTAGAGCATGATATGCACTAGTCAAGTATACTTGCCCTGAGTAGAATTTGATCAAGAAGGAAAATATTCAATTGCATAAACTAATCTTCAGAGGCACTTTTAAGTATATGTACACAGATAATTTAATAGTTTGGAAATGAGCAAACTGGGTGTACAAAATATACGAGACTTACAATAAGACAGTCTGACAAAGTAGAATAGAACTCAGCAAGGTCAGGTTAGGAATTTCTCACTGTGATGGGTTCCCTGAGGGGCGAAGAGGTGGAGCGCCTAGTATTTGTGGTGAGATCACCTGTACTGATTCAATGGAATTATAGTGAGGGGTCTTGAGAGTGCTCAACAATAAGATTGCTGAGCAATTTTCAGTGATTTCATTGTTATGTAATTCTGGAAAAAGGAATCAGTAAACTGGAGATAAGCAAAAATCACTCTGAGCTTTGAAAAAGGGAAGAAATATTTTGCAAAGTAGAGACTGACAAGCTCTACTTATCTCTGGCAAGCCTACAGTGAACTAGAGGAGAGTGGTTTCACACTTCCCTAAGAGAAAGTGATGGTTATTATGTCCTGGTATGGACTCACCAGGATCAAAGCATGTGAGAATAATGCAGTTCATTTTAGGATAGCATTGCTTCTCAGGTATAACGGGCCATTTTTCTGTGAATTTCATTCATCTAGCATGATTATTTTATGTCTGTCCTATCTGCAAATCTGTACTATCCCATTCTACACTATCTGTTGACAACTGTTATTTCTTTTATTCACTGAGAAAATCAAAACTGGCATTCTACCCTGTTGTCATTCCTCCTCTTCTAGGGGTGAACCATCCTGCTCCAAGCTAAGCCCAGCTCCTTCTTGTGGTCTGAAGCCCATTCCTTCTTGCTTTTTAATGCCAGTCTAGTAGCAAGTGGTCCTTCTGTCTCCTATAATATAAACTTCTTTTTCTATTGGATCATATCTGTAAACACAGATGATTATAGTATCTTTTTTATCTTTAAAAAAAAATTAAACCAGGCAAATGAAACCCCAAACTAAACAAATAAAACCTTCCCTTGCTTGTGAATCTACTTTTTTTTTTTTCCTTTCTTGCAGCAATAGGGATGGAACCTAGGATATTCTACCACTGAGCTTTTTATTCTACCAGCCCTTTTTATTTTTTTATTTGGATACAGCATCTCCATAAGTTTCTGAGGCTGGCCTCTAACTTGTGATTCTCCCACTTCAGACTCCTGAGTTTCTGCAATTATAGGCATGTGCCTCTATGCCCAGCTTGTGGATCTAGCTTCAATTTTATTTCTCTGCTATTCCTTTAGATGAAAGCCCCTGGAAAAGGTTGCTGTGTTTGATGTCTCAAATTTCCCTCTGCATGCACTCTCTTCAACTCAGTTTCCAGCTTTGGTAGTCTCACTGCAGAGGAACTGCTCTTTTAAGAGGTTTTGATTTAATTCTTCCAGGGTGGGCCCTGGATTCTGTTATTTTATAAATGCTGGCCAATTGTTTATAAAGTGTAGCCAGGTGGAGAACTGGCATAGACCTTCCAAATAAGGATGAGATCCCATAGTGTGCTTACTCCATCTTACTGCTGGATACCTCTGCAGCCGTGCCTACATATCTTTGGCAGTTCTGTAGACAAAATAGAGTGATTATTTTGAATTATTCTTTGTAGGAGTTACTGCAGAGTTTGCTTAAGTAGAAAGCTTGCAGTGCATTTTAAAATAAGATTATTGCTTCTGAAAAAATTGATTCATTCATGCATTTTCTGAAACATACCTATTGTATTAGACCAGGCATGTATTTGTCTTTTGTTGAAATAAAGGCTTGGATGCCCTCATAAACTAATAATCAGAAAGAATATGGGACATAAGCAAATCATTCTAATAACTTTATTTTGTCTTGTGTGAAACAATCTCTCAAACTATTTAAAGTATTTTACATCTCTGTAGGACAATGCTTGACATGTATTTTTGAATTGAAATATTTGCCTAGACTACTCAAAATTCATAGATGCCCTTAAGCTGAGGGTTCTTTTTGTGTGCACAAAAGCCTTTGAGAAGTTAAGTGTTATGTATTGAAAATGTAATAGTGGGTGAATTTTCTATCTATCAATCTCTGGGTCTGGTGTCTATTTCTTGCAGTGCTTATCGCCTGATCATCTATTTGCTACATATTTTCTGAAGATATATGGTTTCTCCATATTTATGGCACATAATGATTTTTGATGTTTATTTGTTCCTGTTTCTTTTTTGAGACAGATCAAGATAACATCAGTGCACAGTAATGGAAAGAATGAAAGAAATAGTTGACTTTTCAACATTCCATAAAAAACTCTGAAGATTGAATCAGCAGTTGAATAATCCGAAAACGACAGGCCATCACAGGAGTGAGAAGAGATCAGAAGTGATATGAGGCTTGGTTTCCAGTCCTAGGTTAGCCACTAATTAGCCATGTGACCTTGAGCGAGTCTCTTACGTCTCTACATCTCAAGTCTGAAAGGGTCTAACTTTTAGGTTATACCAGAGTGCCTGGGATTGTACAGAATTTTATAGCTATACTTGAGAAAACAGTGATCTATCCTTTAGTAAGGATTTTATTCTTTAGTAAAAGAATGGGAATAGTGTTATATTAGCTATGCATAAATCCCGTTTTAGTGAGTGCTAAAATAAATTAATTTGGTAATTTTTCTGTATGAAAATTGCCAGAGAAATTAGATCTGTCTTTGAGCACAAACACAAGAGTCAAAAGAACAGTAAATGTAATTTCAATTTCATTCATCTCCTTTCAAAGACTGAGACAAACTTGGACCTCTTCCAAAAGACCAAAGTAAACAGAAAGGGAATGTTGGAAGATTGAATGAGAGCCAGAATAAACTAGGATTTCTAATGTTTAGGATAGATTTTGTAAATGGATCCAAAAAATGGTTCAAGGAGATACATTTAGATCTGGAAACCAGGCCAAATTGCTTCAATTAATAATTTTCAGAATTAGGAAATTAATTTGTATCAATATTAATCTATATTGGAGACGACCAAGGATATACTAAAGGGCACTTTGACTAATGATGTATTGTTTTTCTCTGCAGTATCATTACCTTTGGTTGGTTAAGTGGAAAAAAAATCAAATTAACTCCATGCAATTGTTTAATATATTAATAAAGTTTGTATTTAAAACAACTTTATACTTATCTCAGTTTTACTTCTTTGATCATAAATGAAATGAAAAAATTATATTTTTCATAGGGTTTCACAAAATACCATATAAGTTGTAGCTAGCAAAGATTACAAATACAACAAATTAAAAGAAAGTAAAGACCTATGGGATTGACATACCACTAAACTAGGTATTGATGTCTAGTGTTTAATTGGCCTGATATAAAGAAAAGAAAAAAAAAGAAATGAAAAAAGATTGGTGATATTGGCTATGCTATGGCAGAGTTCTGAAAGAGGCAGCCCTTACTCTCGGAACGAAAAGTGACCCTAATTATTTAGGTTAGCTGCATTACTTGTTTCTAGTCAGATTTACTTAGAGACATTTCATGTTCAGCACAACATGTTTTCTACCTTGTATAGTCTGGTCAATTGACTAGTGAGCCCAATATTGCATAAAGAATTAATGAGCTACTATGAACTTTGGGGGACTATAGCTCAATAGAATGCTGTAGTTGGATGAGACCTCAGCTGATGTATAATGTTATTTAATAGGAAAGACACAATTGTATTCCTGATTTTTAGAAATATGATAGAAACTTGTGAATGAACATGATCCTCAACAGCAATAGAAAGCACCTCTGAGTTCACTGTTTTACATGCTTGGGGGATTCCATTGGTATTCTAGGATGAAAAGATAGCACAATGTGATTTGAATTCTAAAGTTCCTGAAAAGTAACAGAACTACTTTCAAATCAGTCACTAATCATCCAGTTAGAAATTAGTCATAAAACTAAAGTGTTGAAAATTATCTTAAGATATTAGAATTGCCATTTTAAGCCTCTACTTAACATTTGCATGTATAAACTATTTATTTCTAATCATTGTAGTGTTTTTCATTAAAAAGTTACCTTTCAGTGGAATGAAGCTTGTTGTGTGTTAATAAATGTACACCTCATTCATTTATTCAATAGATATTCACTGAGTGCCTTGCATGGTGAGTGTATTAGTTAGCTTTTTTGCTGGACCCAACTAGCATAATTATAGAGGAGCAACAATTTATTTGAGGGCTCATGGTTTCAGAGGACTTCTTCCATAGAAGGACAGCTCTATTTTTCAGGGCTTGAGGTGAGGTTGAACATCACAGAGGGAGAAGGTGGCAGAGGGAAGCAGCTCAGATCACAGTGATGAGGAAGCAGGGAGAGACTCCACTCTCCAAATACAAATATATACACCCAAGCCACGCCCCAATTCCCACCTCCTCCACACCCTACCACTTCAGTTACACTCAGGAGATTAATTCATTGAATGGGTGAAGACTCTCACAACCCAAACATTTCTCCTCTGAACCGTCTTGCATTATCCTACAAGTGAGCTTTTGGGGGACACCTCACATCCAAACCACAACCATGAGGTACTTGCCTAAATGATGAATCTTTTCTTATTCTTTCTGTTTTTATCTTTACTAAGTATAAAACTTTTATTTAACTTCATTACTAACCATTAGATGTATTTCTGATTTTAGACTCACCTAGTCATGAACACTTAGGAGATCTTTTCAAGATATGTTTTTATTTATTTATTTTTAATTTGAAATTTGAGGAGTAAATCAAATCATCAGTTCTGTTTGGGTTCCCTGCTATTCTGCCTGACTTCCCTGCTCCATCGACTTTATAGGCAGTGCTGCTGTCCACACGGCACAGAAGTCCGGGGACTCTGTCAATGTCTCAAGGCAGCCACTCCCTTCTGACACAACAATGTTACATACAGCTCTCTTTTATAGGGATTTTCACTAGTAACTGAAAGATAAATTAAAACCGGGAGTAAAACCAAGCATTTGCAACAAAGCAATATTCCTGAATTTGTTTGCTTCATATGAACATCCCTGTATAATTGGCAATGTTGACATTTTAGAATCATAAAACTAGGAACTTGGGATTAATAAACAACATAATATTCCCACACTGACAGGACATGACAAATACACATCAGTGTGATTTGCTCTTTCTTTCTTTCTTTTTTAATATTTATTTTTTTTAGTTGTAGTTGGACACAATATCTTTATTTTGTTTATTTATTTTTATGTGGTGCTGAGGATCGAGCCCAGGGCCTTGTAAATACTAGGCAAGTGCTCTACCATTGCGCCACAATCCCAGCTCCTGGATATACTCTTTCTTAGTAGTAAGAGTATCCAGTTAAAAGTGCTCAATTAATAGCATCGTAACAAAGAGATTTGTATAAATGACACAAAGTTGCAATGCAAATATTCCTTCTTAAGAGCCTTGCGAATGTGCAATAACATGGACCTGTGTTTGAGTTCCAACTATGCGAGTTTGGGGAATAAATTTCTTTATCTCTCTCAACCACAGAAAATACCTGTAAAAAGCATATGTTAATTTCAATCTCATCGAATTGAGGATTAAGTGGAATATTGAAAACAAAGTATTTATCATAGTGCTTCATTGTGGTCTAAAAACTTTGATGATCAAATTTCATTTTGTAGATATGTACTCATGAATGTCCCATATCTTCATTTGTCACCTCTTATATACCAGGATCTCTCCCATATGTTGCAGATATAAAGCTGAGCATTCTGGTGCAAGGGAGAAGCAATGAATCAACAGTCATCATGAAATGCACATACACCTGAATCAAACTGAGTTGTGTATGTGTAGTTCTGTTTGTGAAAAGGACTACAGTTTGTATTTTTTAAGCTCTTTTCATGGCAAATGCAAATCTTTGTTTTATATTTTAATACGTACAGAGACAGTATAGCAAAGAGATTAAGAACAGAACCCTGGAATTAACTGCCTGAATCTCAGTTCTGACTCTACCACTCATCAGCTATCGTAACTTTGGGCTATTTATCTTTCTCTGTCTCTGTTTCCTCAATGGATAAAAACAGGATAATAATACCACCTGCTTCTTAGATTGTCATAAGCTCTAACTATTAAAATGAACATAAAATTCTTGGAGCAATTTCTGGCATGTGGTGAATGCTCAGTAAATTTTGGCTATTGTAAAACATTTTACATCACAAATTATTTAAATATAGTTAAGGAGTGTGTGTGTGTGTGTGTGTGTTATGGCTTAGAACTACAACATGCTAAACCAGGCAAAATAATATTAGCATTCTGTATTCCATACATTTGTCTTACCAGTTTTAATAATATAACCAATAACTATCTATGCTTAGTAAAATTATGTTTAGTCATAGGGATAATAGTGTCAGGTATAAATGACACAATTAAAAACACTACAGGAGCTAAGTTGCTCAGAAAGTTGCAATGCAAATATTCCTTCTTAAGAGCCTTGCGAATGTGCAGTGAGAAAGAATGAGGGTATCTTATTTTATTGCCTGGTGGAAATCTATCCATATCAAATATACTACATAATTCTGCTCATGGGCAACCTCTGCTGAGACTCTCTTCCTCATCATAGAGGCCTTTTAGAGAAGGAAGTAGATGGGCATTGATTTCATTTTCTTTAAGGAGTTGGTACATTATAAGTGTAAGTTAAAAGTAGAAACATATCATGTGATTTTCGGAGATATTTTGGAACATGCCTAGTTTAAGAAAGCTATTATTAACATATTCTTGAAGCTAAGTTTACAAATCATTGTCAAATGATATTTCTATTACATCCAAAAATGTTGCAAAATGACATTTATTCAGTTGACTTCAGGACTGTGAAATTAATTTGTTCATTCACTTGCAAAATCATATCAGATACTCATGTTATATTAAACACTGTACTAGACACTGGGATACAAAGATTGGTTGTATTTCCTGGACCCTAGAGGCTGATCATCAGCTGGGGGAGAAGGGCAAATCAACCTTTAAACAAAGACATTACGCTAGATTTACAGAGGCATTTAGAAGATAGATGAGAGTTTTCTAATTAAGATCAGGGTGGGTGTCACCAAAGGCTTCCCAGAGTTGAACCTTGTAGTGCTGGCTTGACGTGAACTATTGAGTGCCTATGTTGGCCAGCATGGTATTCATTAGTTGGAGGAGAGCAGGTGTAACCTGCTAAAGGGGACAGCTTGAAGGAAGGGATAAAGGTATAAAAACACACAAATTTTTTCAGAAGCAGCAAATATCCCACAAGGAATTTAATAGAGGGCTCAGTGAGTTTATAGAACCAGTTCAGTGCTTGTTCCAAGCAGGCTGAAAACCACTGTGCTGAGCTTGTCTGGAGGGCAGGAGAGCCTGAGGCAGGAGTGGTAGCATTAAGGTCCCTTGCTTAGAGTCCTCTGTGTGCAGGGCATGAGCCATGATTAGGCGACCATACCTTGGAGAGTACAAGAATTTGAAAGCCGTTAGATCTGACATCTAAAAAGGAGCCAGACAGCATTCATATGAGAGCCAGGGACTGAGAGGGAACCAGGGACTTCATGAGAGCAGAGGCTCAAAGCTGTGACCACCGGCTGGGGTGTGATGTGGGGCTTGCAGGAATTTCCTGAGCAGCCGGAACATAGCTGCAGCAGATTTTTATAGGGCACTTGCAGCCTCCTGAATGGGTGAGAAGGGAGCTGTTAAGGGCACTGATCTGGCTCAGGCAGAGGGCCTTGAACTAAACTGACGAGTTTGAACTGTATCCCCAAAGCTTTGGGGAGTCATTCTGAGCCTTTAAGCAGGGCAATGGCATGATCAGATTTGTGTTTTAAAAAGATCTTGTTGGCTGCTGTTTACAGATGGATTGGAAGTTTGTGAGTCTGAAGGCACGGATATCAGCTAGGAACGCTTCTACAGACGAGATGACTAGAACCTGCTCCAAGGCACTGCAGTGGCCACTGGCTGGGAGCAGATGGTCTAGGGAGACCTGGGAGGTGGAGAGTGGGTTTCTCACCAAGAGGAAGAGGAGAAAAAGAGCTGAGAACACAGGAGTCATATGATATGTCTGAACTGGGGAATGCAGATAGATATCCTGCTAGTTCCTGCAGCAAGGAGCCTCAGAGAAGGTGCAGAAAAGCTGGTTTCTCCTGGGGGTTTTGACTTTGAGGGTTCTGCTATGTGGGAGCAATTTGAAATTGGTCACATAGAGGTCAAAAACTTAAAAAAAAGATCTGAGCTAGGTATAAAGATCTGGGGTTCTTTATTATTTAGATCATAATTGAAACTGATGGATGTGAATGAAATTTATAGAATGGAAAGAGGAAAGTGCTGGTAAGCACTGACTGTTAAGAGAGAGTGGAGGGAAAGGATTCCTGACATTGAGGTGTAATGGCCAGAAAGAGAAAAGGGAGATGGAGAGAAATTGGTGTTGGGGAAACAATTTGAGGAGATAATTTTCAGACAGAGGGAAGGGTGCAGAAGAATCAATATGATAAAGAATCCTACAATAAATGTTGAGGGTAAAACCATTGCACTAACTTTGCTAGACACCTCACATACACTAGCTCTTTTAATGGTCATAGCAACTCACAAGAACTCGGGGAATGTGGGTGCTGCTAACCTTGTTACAGAGAAGTCTTCCCAGGTGAAGGGAGGATATGTGATATGTGCACATTGTAAAACACACAGTAGTCTGCCCTTGCTCATAGTTATTCTTTCCATGGATTCTATTACCTGAGGTCAACAGCAGTCTAAAAATATTAACTGGAAAATTCAAGAAATTAACAATTCAAAAGATTTAAACAACTTATAATTTATTGTTATATGTATTCTACTTTACTATTAGTTTTTGTTGGTGATCTCTTACTGTGCTTTATTTATAAATTAAACTTTATCCTAGGTATGACGTATAGGGAAAACCATGGTGTATAAAGGCTTCAGTGCTGCCTGTGGCTTTGGACATCCACTGAAGTTCTTGGAAGGAATTCCTTGTGGATCCCTCTTATCCACAAGGAATGACTAGAGTGAACAATACTGGTTGACTCTTGAATTCAGAAACAAAGTCAGCTCTATCAATGCTGAAGGGATTAAATTAAAAAAAAAAAGAAAAAGAAAAAAAGTAAAGCTAAATTCTAGTGAGCCGAAGAAAGATGATGGGTGGAATTAGTAAGCAGAAACAATGAGTGAAGTATGATAATTGTCCTGAGAGAGCTGAGAGCTGAGTTCAAGGCAGACATGGAGAGCATCATATTGTATGCTGTTAAGAAATGATCTGTTGATAGCTGACTTTGAGGGGGTACGAGGAAGAAGTTTGGGAGTGAAAGCTCATCTCCTAGCACCTTAGTCCTTGATTTTATACCTACTGGTCTCCTTTTAATTTCTGAATAGGACCAGCTCCTCCTAGGCAGGGGTCTACAGACCTGGGTCATTTTCATCCTTAGCCTCAGGTGTCTCCTCTGCCAAACCCTTCCCTGATCACCTTGTCTGAAGTTTTGCTTCATTCCTATGCTTTTTCTCTCTCTCTTATTACTATATACTTCAATTTTCCCCACAACTTATATTTACTTCATTACTGGTGTATTTTTTTACTGTGATTCTCCTCTAGGGCCAATCTACTCACCATTGTCTCTAGCGCAGCACAACACAACACACAGGTGATCATCATTGTGCTTTTCAGTAAACTAATTAAAAGAAGAAATAATGTTTTGGTAGTCTTTAACCATATAGACAAGGTGGGGAAAATTATTTCTGGTGAGTGGGAAAGGTCTTGTGATGTTACTAAAGCATGAGACAGGATGGGATTTTTAAAATTTTTTTTATTGGTGCATTATAGTCATGCATATGATGGATTGATATTCACATATTCCATACAAGCACACAATATACCCATATATTTTGGCAGGATGGGATATTTAAATAGCAGTCAATAGCTTGGTATGTTTGTACCATATTATGGAATGGCTGAGGGGTAGTTTTGGTGAAGTTGGCAAGAACAGGCAGAGGAGTTGACCACAAATTTGTACATTTGGGTTGTCTGAGGGACAGCCTTATGTCCAAATTCAAGACTATAACAGTGGACAGTTCATTGAAATTCTGATACTATGGAAATTAGATATTAAAAGCTCTTCAGTTTGAATTTAGTCTGAATTTGAATAATTAGATAATTTTCTATTTATTGAATTTTTGTTCTCATGATATAATACAAACCAGTGACCTCGGTCTTACATTAGAAATTTTATTTCTGTGAAAAAAATCAAGAATTCCTGTTTGGTGTGTATCATATGTTTTTTTTTTTTTTGTGATCATTGCCTACTAATTCAGTAGCTAGAGAATAAAGGGCTTTTTCATTATTTGGAGACATCCATATTCATTAAAATAGTTGGGCTGGTCTTTGTAGGTAGGGTAATGGAAATCTGCAAACTTGCTTAACGAAGGATCAAACAGCCTAATTAAATGTTGGCTGGTCATAATAATAGCCTCTTTTAAATTTTATTTTATTTTTGGTAGAAAAAAATGCAAATGACAGAAAGCAAGCGACATTCACTGAACAAACTGGTCTTTGTTTCTTATTAATTACTTGGGTAGGCAAATGACATTTGCTGTGGAAAATAACAGGTCATTTAATGGAGTTCCATAGGTCTTTTGAATCTCTAGAGAATTGAGGAAATGAGCTAAATGATCAAAACTGATGTTGGGAGTCAGAATTGTAATACTTGCTAATATTTTTGCTAATTTGATAAGTTATTTGATAAGCTTCTAAAAAACATAATGAGAGCAAAAAAAGGACTGTAATGGGGAAAATGCTGTTTTGCTACCTGAGGTCATTACCCTGAGATGGTAAAATGATCCTCCTGGGAACTTTGGTAGAAGAGATGTTACTAGATATAAGTAGGGAAATAACTTTATCCATTAAATTCAGTCAGCTGCCTAGATTAATATACCACTTTCTGAAAACAAAACTTTGCAATTTTCACCATTATTAATTAAAATCTAGAGCACAAATACTGTCTTTTTGACTTTCTAGCACATTTACTAAATATGTTTACCCTATTTCTGTTTTGAAATGTATATCAAACTTTATGCTTTGCAATTGCTTGGGAACATATAGCTTGTTTAAAATCTGCATTCTTCTCCTAGGTCGTCAACTAAATGTAGGTACCTACTTGTTTTGAGCTCCATGCTGCAGATGTCTCAGCACCCAGAGTCTTTTCTTTGTGTGGCATGTTGATAAAACTAGACGATCACTCTCTACATATTCTTTTACTGTCACAGTAAAGCTCAGAGCAAATTCTCCTTGCAGAAAACCTGAAGACAAATCTCACTAGGGGAAAAAAATGCCGATTTTTACTTTCTACTCCTGGGAGAATTATCACGCCTCCATTTCAGGGGTCAGCAAACTATGGCTATTCAATTATGGCTATTTGCTTGCTGCCAGAGTAGAGTTGAGTAGTTGCTCCAGAGACCATGTGAATTGCAAAGCCTAAAGTGTTTCCTATTTAATCTTTACAGAAAAAAAAATTGGTGACCCTGCTCTAGTGCAAGGTTTCCCTAACTATTTCCATATGACAATTGTTAAAGGGGATTTTAAGAGGTGAGATTAGTTAAAGGTCAAATAGTTAGGGAAACATTTGGTTAAACAAATTTAATTTTTTTCCTTATTGCAAGATAGCTCAGGATGATTAGTATAGTAATGCACATGTTGACCCTTTTAGAAGAAAAATTATTAAGATTTCCCCAAATTCCTTGTCCATGGTCTCATTTCTTTGTGAACTATGTAGGAGATTAGTGCTCTATGAAGCACATTTTAAGAAGTGGCTCAAATATACATTTCTTTCATGATTATTTTTTGTTTCTAAATTCTGCTTTATGTTGGAGAGGACTGTCAATTCTCTCTTTTCTCCATAGTTTAGATATTAGAAGATATTTAACTCAATATATAAGTGCACTTTGCTCCAACTATTTCAACATGATCTCAGTATAGATTATTTTGATGTCTGACCTTATTTTTAAAGGAATCTTTCATTTCTCATTCGTTTGAACAATTTTAAACTTAAGTTGAACATAATACATATTGGACAGTTATATAACTATAATCTTTTTTCTTCATATTATTACAGTTAGAAAATATTTGAAAGCCAGCTATAAAAATTAAATGCTCTGGAAAAATTAAGTGTGCATCTAGCATCTTCTTCACAGTGGACAGACCCAGCTACCAAATTATTATCTTTTCTTCTTTTTAATTTATTTACTAGTTATTTTTAGTTTTATATGACAGTAGAATCCATTTTGATATATGGAATATATCTTATTCTAGTTAGGACCCCATTCTTGTGGACGTCTGTGATTGTGGAATTCACTGTGATGTTTTCATAACCAAATTATCTTCTCTAAGTAATCATCTACAAAAGAAACATAGATGTGGACAATAAATTCTTATATAACAATGTGATTTTCCCCCCCCTTATGTGTTCAAGAAAAAATAGTGTTTGAACATTGTATTTTTCTGTTTAATTTAATCTGATAAAAATCTGTTGATTGTTTTATTTCCAGTTTTCTTCAGTTATAAAATACTTGGTTTCTCAAAGCAGAAGATATAGTCTAAATTGAGGGCTCACATTTGGTCTCTCCAAGTAGAGACCATGGGATGATTATGAACCAATAAATTAGAGTAATAGGCATAGATTATGTAGATAATGGAGTTAAATAAAATTTTGTTTCATGTGTTGGCAAACTCTAGTTAGTGAGCATTAATTCAATGATTGAATTTGGACAGATTGGGCAAAGGATATAGATAGTAAGATGTTTCAGAAAACATTATAGCAGCATTGAGCTAAAAGGCAGAAACTATCATGTCATTACAACCAAATTTAGTATTCTGATTCAGAATGTTACATGTAAACTCTCTCACCTGTAAACTTTGTCATCTTGGCAAGTATTATTTCCTGTGTGTAGAGTTCTTTCTTTCTACTTCCCATGATGCATTAGTTTCTTTCTGCTGCTATAACAAATTACCACAAATTTAGTGGCTTAAAACAATGTATTACTTTAGAGTTCTGAAGGTCAAAAGTCTAGAACTTATTTCCTTGTGCTAAGATCAAGGTGTTATCAGCTCTGTTTTCCTTTTCTAGGCTCTAGGGGGAAATGCTTTTCCCATTTTCTAGAGGTTACTTGCATTCCTGAGTTTGTGGATCCTTCCTTCATCTTCAAGCCACCAGTGTAGCATCTTGAAATCTCACTCTGACTCTGTTAGTACCATCACATCTTCTTTGACTTTGACTCTTTGGTCTCTCTTTTAAAGAACTCTGGTATTATATAGAACCCACTCTGATAATCTAGAAAAATCTCCCATTGCAAGATCCTGTCTTAATCATCTCTGCAAAATTCCTTCTCCCATGAAAGATAACATAAGTTCTGGTGTACAGGATGTAGGCATCCTTGGGGGAACATTAATCGTCCTATGGGCAAATTGGATTGCATTCTTAAGCCTAGGAATACAAACTCCTTCCACCCAGGATGCATTCCCTTATACATTGTCTACCACATCAGATGAAAAGGGGTATTTTGAAATGGGTTCCACGAATAAAACTCTCATGGTACCATGTATATTGTGTTATTCATACATGTTCACTTCCATTTCTTGTAGTAGACTGTATTTCTCTACTGTGACACCTGAATAGTGCTGAGAAGATCATAGATGTTCAAAAAGTATTTGTTGTTGTCTTTGAGAATCTTAAGTGTATCATAATTGAGGAATGCCTTGATATTTTGATTTGGGCTGTAGTTATTGAAATTGCTTCATTCTTGGAGTCTTGAGTTGTCCTCTTGTTGACTAATTCTTTGGTGTCTCCTGTCTGAATACTGTACTTTCATGCAGTGACAAACTTCTGTCTCATCATTTGCTCTTAGTTTTCTTTATATCTCTCCAGGTATTCCCATCAGTCCTTTTCAGGAATAACTCTTCCACCTCTTCCTCCTTACCTCTAACTGTTCTGTATAGTTCTATCCCAAATCTTGTCTTTCCCCCCATATTTGACATTTCTAAATTGTTTACCAAAAAATGGATATCTTGCTATGGATAACCAAATAAATCTGTTCAGCTTAAATTCTCACCACAAGGTAGGTGCTCAGCTATGTCCCCTGACCACCTCTTCCTGAAATGTCACAGAACCTCAAACTTCTAACAAGTGGAACTCCTAGATTTTTATATCTTTATTCAAATCTGTGCAACCTCTTCCATTTGCCTGAGTTACAAAGTCAAGATCATTTTCTGCCCATTTTTGTAGCCACAGTTTATGTTTCTAACATTTCTTTCCTTCTTCTTTTTGGATTCTACTACAATGACCACTCAAGCTAGAATAACATTCCGAAACGCAAATTTATCTTACCCAAATGCAGTCTGTTAATGGCTCTCCACTAGCTGTAAATAACATCTGACATCTTTGCCACCATATGCAATGTCTTTTGTGATCAGTGAATGGTGCTTCTAAGAGTAGAACAACATGTTGGTGTTCGCACATTTAAGCCCAGGAAAGGGACTGCTAAGGTTTAAACTGTGGCTCTGTCACCTATTAGGTGTTGGACTTACCTAGTTACTTCATCCTTGTCTTAATTTCCTTGTCTGTAAAATGGGGATAATAATAACACCTACCTCACAGAGTTTTAGTAAAAACAAAATCTTATAATTTGTAGTAAGGTCTTAAAAAGTGCTCAGTATAGCATAATTGCTCAGCAAATATTACATACTATTAATATTGTGTTCTCATTAAATTTTATATGTCCTATATTTTTACACATGGTGATCACCTGAGATCTGTATAAGTTAATGATACAAAGCACATGTTTGAGCATTACAAAGATTTGGATTCACATATTTACTTCTGACACTTAATTCTTTATGTTTGAAATAGGCAGAATAATAACTCCCTCATAGAGCTCTGTGAGGTTTAAACATTGTAATATATGGTAAGCAAATATTTCAGTATTTAATGAACATAGTAAATTTTCTACCTATTAATATTATTCTTATTTCTGTATCAACAATGCTTTGGGCACATAAAGTGTTTAATGATTGCTAAATAATTTGCCAAATTTTAATTTGGAGTAAACTAGCCTAACTTGGAAAAATTGAAAGGGGCTATGTCTCCATGCCTTGGTAGTAATCTGCAGGATCCCATAGGATCCAATATGAAACTGTTATGAAATTCAATCAATTAAAAGAAGATCAAGATCTTAAAATATAAAGTAATCATATTCATTTGTCTAATACCTAACTCTAGTTTAATCTTCACTTTTAAATTATTAGTCTAAAAATTTATAATTCAATTTACTCAACCTTACTAAATCATTAGAAATACTTTGCCTGAAAATCAAAGATTTAAATTTATAATTAAACAAAATAAAACCACATTGGGAATTTTTAAAACTTTTTGAATTAAACTAGATGTTGTAGTTAATGGGCATTATCTATTTATATGCTTGAGGTTTCTTTTTTCCTGTTGTTGTTGTTGTTGTTAGTATCTCTTTCGAAAACTGGACTATAACTTCCATGAGGGCAGAGACTTTATTTGTATTGAATACTTGGAACTAGCAGGATTTCACTAATTTTGTTGAATGAATTTCAAGGACATTTTATAACCCTTTTATTTGATCCAAATATGTATGTATGTAAGATGCACTTTATATAAGAAGAATCTAGGTAAATTGCTTTTGTTTTACAATAATTCTAAATTAGGTGTTGGCAAACTATGGCCTGAAAGCAAGATCTGGCCCATTGTGTGTTTTTATGAAGGACTGAGAGTTAAAAATGGGCTTGATATATATATCAAGCTTGATATATATATCAATATCAATATATATATATATATATATATATATATATATATATATATATATTTTTTTTTTTTCCTTTCAGTACCAGGGATCGAAACCAATGGTGTCTACCATTGAACTAACTATATCCCAATCCCTTTTTCTTTTTTGTTTTGAGACAAGGTCTATTACATTGCTTAGGCTGGCCTTGAACTTAGGATCCTCCTGCCTTATCCTTCAGAGTTACTGGGATCACAGGCGTGCATCACTGCCTTTGTTGTTTTTAATGTTCAAAATTATAATCAGAAGAAGAATAATAGTTCATTATATGTGAAAATTGTAGGGAACTCACATTTCAACTTCCACAGTTTTATTGGAAGACAGCCATGTTCCTTCATTTCTGTATTATCTATGGGTGATTTTGCTTAAGTGGCAGAGTTGCAATCAAGACTGTATATACCCCAAAGCCTCAAATATTGATCTATTTAGCTCTTGACTTACAGCTTAAAATATTCCTCCCTTTACAGGAACTTTGCTAACATGTGTTCTAAATAAAACAAATAATACAGAGGCACCATGATGTCATTCAACTTGATTTACTTTTGAAAGAATCAAAATAAATGACTGCATGCATATTTTAGTTCACAATTTAACTATCATTTGTGTTTAGATTTTTATTTACTATCAATTATGATTCTAAGGTTAGAAACTCTACAATTTTAAGAACTGAATCTCCCTATAAGAAAATGAACTAGTATTAGATAAAATATCTATGATCCTTAAAGTCAAATCCAGTAGTTCTCATTTCAAAGCTTGGTGTTCCCACTTGCTCTCATTTATGCACCCTTAAAAATGAAATAAATGTGTTTAGCTAGGATTGTAGAGTGCTTAAAATCTAAATTCTAAATTGAGAATTTTTGGATGTATAATTATTCTGTTAATAGATGATTCTACTAATCTATTACTATTTTCAGAAATACATATTTTTTCTTCTTTTATATATCTCTTCTCTCTTCCTTATCTCTGTTTTCAAGCCTTAGTTCAGTGGCTGTCACAATTTGAAAAAAAAAAAACAAAGCTATGAATATTTATAAAGATAGTAATGAAGATAACAATAATCCTTTATATTTTTATAGCCTGTTGTATTTTTATAGTACATTGTATTCTTTCAATTGTTTTTTCTCAGAGTTTCACATATATAATGGTAACCTACTGGACTGACTGACTTTGTTTTTGGTGCTGGGGACTGAACCCAGGGCTTCTCACATGCTAAACGCATGCTCTAAGACTGAGCTCCATCCTGAATCCCTTTAAACTTCCTTTAAAATGTTATATTGTTTCACTTTTCAAATTGGTATATGAGGGTCCTTATAATAGAGAGAAAGATTTTTATAACCCTACTTCTTTTCTTTTAATTTTTGTACTAGTATCAAGAAGTGTTGATAATTATGCATTGATAATTAGAAAATAAAATATACTTCCCTTTTTTTAATAGTTGAAAACAACATGTAATTGGAATTAGTTTTTTTTTCACATTTTTTTATTGGTACATGATAGTTGTATACAATGGTGGGATTTGTTGTTACATATTTGTTCAGGCACACAATATTAACAATATTATTTGGGCAATATCTCTCTCAATATTTCCCCTTTTCTCCACCTCCTTCCCCTGGTTCCTTGTCTCTACTGATTTCCCACTGATTTTCATGAGACCCCCAATCTTCCTTTTTCTTTTTTTCTCTCTAGTTTCCACATTGAGAGAAAACATACAACCCTTAACTTTCTGAGTTTCACTTATGCCTCTTAATAGAGTGTTCACATGTTCCTTCTATTTTCCTGCAAATATTTTTCTTTATAGCTGAATAAAACTCCACTGTGTATATATACACCACATTTTCTTTATCCATTCATCCATTGATGAACACCCAGGCTGGTTGGAATTAGATTTGTTAAAACTTTTATAAATGAATTCATTGACTAGCATATGATCATTTTTCCCCATTTTTGTTTTGAATAAATAGACACAACTTAAACTATAGCTAAAATTTTCATGACATTTCTTAGTCTTTTTGGCCACATGCGATTTCTCATTTACTAAATATCTTTGATATTTACTTCTTCCTCTGGAATTTTCCTCCATAATAAGATCTGTGTTAAATTCACTACATGCTAAAATGCTGTAAAAAGAACTTAAATTACTGGTTTAGGATGAATTATCTGTTTCTTACAGTATCTCAGGTTTAAGGGATCCACAGATAAGATGATCATTATCATCCTCAACAAATAGCTTTTTTCTCTAGACCCACATAGGCTGGTTCAATTTTTCAACCAGTGAAGGGAACACATGCATATTCCCTCAATGAGAAAGCCTTAAATTGGCGTAGTTATCACTTTTGTTCTCATCTTGTTACTTAGAACCAACACATATGGCCATACAAATATTAGGGTATTGCCAACTAATGCTGAGAGGACATTGGCTAAGCTTAACTCAGCCCTCTTGTCACAAAAGGAGAGGTAGATATGGCGTGACATATAATAATGTTTGTTACAGAAATGGCACTGCTTATTTTATCTATCATAATCAATCAGTATAATCAGATATATAGGCATGCCATTCTTTTACTAAGAAAAAGCTATATAATTATAAATTTGCTCAGATTGACTTGATTTTCTGATATTAATGCCTCTACAATATTGTACACAAACTAGTGAATATTCTTAAGCACTCTTTTTTTTATAATTTATTTTGTGACCATTTCTTAATTTTAAGTCAATTCTCATGAAAATGATTTGAATAGAGAGCACCCCAAACCAGAAAATATCCATGACTTTAAACCAGATACCAAGGACCATAGTTATGGAAGAGAACACTTGTATATTCTAGTTTATTTATTAAAAAAATAAATAAAATAGAGAAATCCTCAAAGCCAAAAATAACCTTAAAATTATAAATGTTAAAAAAATCCCTAATAATATATTGCTAAATTTAATGTGACCAATTTTGACACACTTTCATTTTGTAAAGAGCTGATCTTGAAGTTTATTTGGTAAAGGGATGAAGTGTCTTGTGAGCGTTAGTGACTGTTAATTCTATCTTCAAATATTATTTAAAAACTGGCTTACCCTATTTAGGAAAGCTAAGTTATTGTATGTCTAATTAACGCACATTTTAGGTGGCATTTAAATAATTTTAAGAATAAACTCAGTTAGTAGAACTCATTAATTTCTAAATTTTAAGTGATTTGCACTGGCTATGTCTCTTCCTTGGATGAGCAGTTCCTCTAGTAAGTATCCTAATATTAGACTGTCTGTTGAATTTTTAAACTGACTTATTAAAAGAAAAGTCTTGAGTGAGAAAAATCATACAATTACAAAGCCATCCTTTCCACTTACTATTAAGCTAACAATGTAAGACTAATATTTAATGTTATTAACAATGCCCCAAGTCAAAGGTTTGTGATTAAACGAAGGATACAAAAGACTGCCATATTTAAAACATCATTTAATTTTTTAGAAGAATGCAAATCAAAGACCAGAATTAAAGCCCAAGAGAAAATTTTATTTAAGCATGTTTGAATTTCTATTGAGTTCCATTTAACCCCTGAAGTTTTTTTCCTCCCCTCCTGATAAACTTTTGCCCTCTAGCCTGCTGTGAAAAGAACAATGAAGCAGCTACCAATGCTCCCCAAACTTTGTAAGTGACTCTTTCTGAGTCAATATCCCTTAGCTTCCGTAAGTAGCATGAAAAATCTCCTTTCTACCTCTCCCACCAGGAATCTGGTGCAAAACGTTATGCTCAATGTCTTGTAGAGCGGAAATCAAGAAACACAGGACCCATCTGTCTGCATGTTGCATGTTGAATGGAAAACATTACCACTATTATAAATTAAGGAAAATCTTTTATCTGGCAAGGCTATTTTCCCACACAATGTGAGTGGCGAAGATCTGAGACTTCCATGAAATGACTGCCCTTAGTCTGGCCCTTTCTAGTGTTAAAGAAGAATGGGAACCTAGAAAAATGTCAGGGACTTACTTAGGCCATGAATCTGCTGCTATGCCGGTGAAACCTTTGTGCTACAAGTTTTGGCTTCTCATCAAAAGAAGAAGAAAGGAAGAAAAGAAAAATGGATCCAAAGCAACAGTTTAAATGCAGGATTGAAGATTTGATACTGGTGTTCTATCTCTTTTCTCTCCATTCTATCAAGAACCCAAATTCATTTTTATCAGTAGTTTCTCTGCTTCTTTGTCGTGGAATTAGCTTGTGAATTCAGAGTAAATTTTCATCTAGGAATCAGGCTTCAAATCCCAGGAACGTCAGTAATTCTCCAAGGTGATAACTCCATTATCCAAGCCCAGCACATTGCCTTCTAATAAGCCTGCCCTCTCCTTAGGAAATCCAGGGCTTTACTAGACACTATTGGTCTCAGATTCCTAATACAGTATTTATTAGCATATGGAGTCTTTCATTACTTGATCAGATTGGAAAGTTATGAATTCAAAACAAAACTGGGGGAAGACTGTATGTTTAGCCTACTTCCTAGCAAAAGCACTTACTTGATGACTGAAATAGTTGCACAACTTCTATGAAAGACACTTCTTTACTTTATCTTATATTTCCACTCATCTCCCTGACTTTTATCAAACAGCCAAATACCTATTCCTGACTTTCTCTTTTTACTCTTTTTACCTACTCAGGGCTGGAATAATTTTTTGTGAATACTTCCTAACAAACACATGGATGAGTCTCCTCTATAAAACAAATATATAGCTGGGCGTGGTGGCACACCTGTAATCCCAGTAGTTTAGGAGGCTGAGACAGGAGGATTGTGAGTTCAGAGTCAGCCTCAGCACTAAACAAATCAGTGAGACCCTATCTCTAAATAAAATACAAAATAGGGCTGGGAATGTAGGTGGCTCAGTGATTGAGTGCCCCCGAGTTTAATCCCTGGTAATATATACATATATATCTCCTCAATTATATATCAATTATATACAGATGTTTTGACTTATAATTTCTGATATGGTGAATGGTCTTTATAACTTGTCACTTGCGTGAAAGCAAATTTAATTACAGTTGTTACATTATCTGTGCATTACTCTATCATGATCAGTAATTATTACCATTCATTTATTTACATTCATGCTATCTATTTCTATAGATAAGCTCATGTTTTTCTTTCTATAAGGGAAGACGCCAATGATCTCTGGTATTTCTCTTCCCATTTCCTGTATTTACTGCCTTCCATTTCCATCTTTCTGTGCCTTCTAATGGAGACAGACATGGAAAGCTATAAAATCTCTTTAAATAAATCTATTAATTTGCAGGCGTTTCTGCTAGCATTTTTCTCCCTTCTGCAGCTGGTCATGCTAAACATTGATTTACAGAAAAACTACTATAACTGTAACAGTTTAACACCATAATTTTGTCTCAGAAATTACAGCATCTATAAATGTCAATTATTAAATAGCAGGACTTGAAACGATGTTGCATAATTAGCAAACGTACACACTGGCCTGGTTTCAGATAGCAATACTTCTACAAGACAGAGATGTACCAACCCCAATAGATATCCTTACCTACTCTTTATACAAGATCACTGTAGCAGTACCATAAGCAAATATAGCATAATTGGCATTTGGCATAATATATCTCTGATCTACAACTCTTGCAGTGAAAGTTTTGTCTTAGTGTCATTCCTTTGAATTATTTTCTCTAACTTTCAAGGGGTGAATAATTCCAAATTGGATGACAATGTCCAAAGTTGGGCAACTGAAATAAAAGAGGAAGGAAATTTTCATATAATAAACACTGTATAATTATAAAAATATACCAAATATGTAGCTATATATTTCTGGTGTTTATATTATCATCATGGAAACGAAGCTCCTCACTCAAAGACAGAGTTTTTGGCACAAATATTAACTTCCCCTGGAAAGTCCAGTTAAGGGTGTTAGGGCTTAAAATGAGTATCTTGTGAAACCCTAAGCATGTCTATTTTGGTTGAAAAACAAACTTGTAGTGATTTTATCTCACTCTTTCACTGCTAATATAAAACTTTGCATTCAAGTTTTAAATTTGGTTACAGAAGTACATGTCTATATGTACTTAGTACCCAGACAGGATCTATCTATCTATCTATCTATCTATCTATCTATCTATCTATCTATCTATTTATCTATCTATCTAGTTATGGTTTGGTTGTGAGGTGTCTCCCAAAAGCTCATGTGTGAGACAATGCAAGAAGGTTTGGAAAAGAAATGATCAGGTTCTGATAGCCTTAACCTAGTCAGTGAATCGATCTCTGATGGAATTAACTGAGTGGTAACTGGAGGCTGGTGGGGTATGGCTGGAGGAGGTGGGACATGGGGGGCTTGGCTTTGGGTACATATTTTGTATTTGGAGAGTGGAGTTTCTCTCTCTCTGATTCCATATCATCATGTGAGCCACTTTCCTCTGCTACACTCTCCTGCCATTATGCTCAGCCTCACCTTGAGCCCTGAGGAATGGAGCCTGCTGTCTATGGATTGAGACCTCTAAAACTGTGACCCCTTAAATAAACTTTTCCTCCTCTAGAATTGTTCAGGTCAGATCTTTTATTCACAGTGGTGAAAAATCTGAGTAAAACATATATACGTATGTATGTTTACATGTATATATATAAAACATATATGCATATATATTTTATATAAATTATATGTTTTAGTCAGCTTATATATATATATGCATATATATGTGCACGCACATATATGTATGTGTGTTTTATATATACAAACATTGTTTAATATTTATAAACATTGTTTTATAGATATATAAATAATGACATTGGCATTTGAAAGACAATACCCTACTTAACTTTTTAAAACTATTGTTAAAATTGCAGTATTTTAATTAAATAAAGCATGGCAGATGAGGCACTAATGTGACAACAGCCTATTGGCATAAGTATAGCTTGTAAGTTTCTTCTTTGTGTGAAATATAAAAAAATCTAAATTTATAATTTATTCTATGGACTTCCTTCCAACTTATTTACTTATTTCTAATTAAGACAAATCTAAACATATGAAACAATTCAGAATGAGAATGTAGAATTTTGCTGCAAGATTAAATGTCTCTCTTGTACACTAATAAGTTTTCTATATGATTAGATGAAAAATGAATGATGCACATATAATATCCACTTATGGACTGACTTCCAAACAAGAATCCCAAGATAAATCATATAAAATAATTAAAAGATGCATTGATTTTTGAGAAAATGAAAATCTATTAAAGTTGTTAAAGATTTAAAGTCCCTTATATCCCTGGAGTGGAAACTCTCTGGTTATAAATCTCTTCAGACAGCACTGAAAAGGAAATATGCATCGATAATATTCACCTGACATTAAAAACTTTCCGAAAAGAATTTTATTTAATAAAATAGGTAATAAGAAAGAAAGTCTTTGAAAATCATTTGTGTCTCTTGACTGGGAAAACAATCAATAAAACATATATGAACAGGGGATAGATGGGATTTGTTCTATTTTTGTTACCATTACATTCACTTGATAAGAGGTTAATGTACAATAAAGTTATTATTGGGAAATATTGAAGGGCTGAGAAAAAATACCTGGCAAGTTCTCAATTTTAACTTTTATTTTCTATTAAAAGTAAGGCAGATATAGGAATGGAATGAATGGTTGCCTGGAAATTTAAGTTTAAAAATACTAAACTTCAAAAAATGCATTTTAAGTTCTTCAATTTTTTTTCTGCAAATATACCAAAAATTGTGAATACCTTAATTGTTTAAAAAAGAGATTCATATAGTGGAAATATTTGTTGTATATATCAAGAATGATAGAAATTTGCAGAAGTGGTGTTTTCTCCTCATGGTCAAGTGAGTGGTGTGGCTGAGTTTTGGAGAGCTCTGCTTACACTCTGTGAACAATAAACATAGATGAAATGAATGATGATGCACACTTACTTATTTATTTACTATGCACCAAGAACATTGTCCCCCTTGTGTAGAATACACAGTCTCATTGACACATGGTCATGGCCAGTATTTTATGAAATCATTGAATAAAAATCACTCTTTAGACATTGAAGTTTTATTTCATCATCCTCTTTAAAAATACAAGAGAAAGTCTTAAAATAAGATTTTTATTTTCATATAACTTGCATGACAACCTTTTTTTTTTAAAGAATATTTATTTATGTTAGGAATCTTAGGCAGTAAGTCTGAAAAGAGAAAGAAATTGTTCCCTTTCATGGTCTTTAAATTCGGAACCAAGTAATTGGAGTTAATGACCCACAACTACCATGACTCTTGTATGATGTTAGGCAAACTACTTTAACCTCTAGATGTTCCTTTTCTTTCAAATGAGAATGTTAATTTACCTCAGAGGGCTGTTGTGAAGAACAGTGAGAACATGCATGTTAGAGCATTTTGTAAACTGTAAGAAACTATTTAAAAAATAAGCATTTTATTAACTGTAAGAAACTATTTGAATGTGAAATATTTCAAATATTTGATGGTGAATATGTGAAAGATTGCTGATGTTTATGAGCGGAAGTATTGATTTTTTTTTTTCTGGGAGAAGAGTGTCTATGACTGTGCCATTTCTGTAAATGGAAAGTTGGATTGTGAGCCAAGACTTCTGCCCAAGCAGATGACAAATGCGAAAGTAGTAACAGGAGAAAAAAGACAAAATATGATAGTTTCTTTTATGTTGATAGAATGTCATTTTCTTGGGAATTTTCTGTACCTAGGCTATACTCTCATAGAGAAGTACTTATAAAAAAGTGCTTAATTACAAGCATCTCATCTTTGAACATGGCAACTTAAGAGGAACATAAAAAATTTGCAGAGATTTCAAAGGAGGGCTACAAATACAATGATTTGGATAAAGGACCTGTGGGGAAAATGTTCTGTGATTATTCTGTTTACTAAGGACAAAGCTAAATGTAGAAATGTGGGAATGTGTAATATATGAAGGATAAAAGAACATCTGTTTTTTGTGTCTAAGAAAAATCCAAAGGAACTGGGCTTAAGCTATAGGATAACACATTTAAATTAGCAACAAGAAAGAATTTCCTGACTTTGAGGGTTGTTGGGCATACAAAGACTTGCTGGAATCTCCACTGCACATCTTTGAAAAAGTGTTTTCATTAAAATGGAATGGTGTAGGTGTTGACCTTCCTGTGTGTAAGACAGTGGATCAAATAACTTTTAAATAACATTTCTAATTCCCTTGATTCTTAAGTATTGTTATTCTGGTAAAATAAAAGAGAAGTCTGGCAAAAATTTCCCCCCAAAATTCTTAACCACGTGCATGGAAGAAAAAGAAAAATACATTTTGATTCTAGTTAAGCTGCTATTGTTCTATTGTGGGATAAATAAATTATTGCTTAGAATGTTTTAGAATATGAACTGTTATTTGTAAAAAAAGAAAAAGAAAGAAATCTAATGGAAGACTTCTCAGAAAATTCTCTACTTTCTTAGAGTTTCTCTACCCCTACATTCTTTCATCAATGGAAGGAGTGGAATAGGACAGTGCGGGACAGACTGCTAACTATTCATCAAAGAATCATTTGTATTTTTCCTGTGCTAAGCTCTATTTCTCAAACTCTTTTATACTTGTTTGGAGAAATATGCCTGAGTTCCAGCCAATGGAATGCGAAAGTGGTAGATGTGATGTGTGCCACTTCAGGGCCAACACTTTTAAGAAGAGTGTGTGTTCACCTCCGCACTCTTTCTGCCTGCTGTTCCTACAAGCAAACCATGCAGAGTGCCAGGAGATGGCTGAGTCACAAGTGGGAAGGGAACCAAATTACTGACTGAGTCACTTTGCAGAGGATCACCTGCCAATCAGGAACATCTTCCTCAACCTCTTGTGTGAATGAGAAAAAAACTTTTATTTTAATTGAATTATTCTGTATTTTTTACTTTAGTTTCTTTCGTACCTTTGACTGAGACCTCCAATAACCAGGCCCATCTTACTCTGATCATTTCTTCTCAGATCTTGGTCAGACCTTCTCATACCTTGTTTAGGTTTCTCTTTCATAAAATTGTAAGAACTATAGAATCATGTTTTAATATTTTGGACTTATTGAAATTATGCCTGTGTCTTGGTTGAACTGAATGACTTTTGAGGCCAATACAGAACTGGAGCTAGAATTTTTTTCTTCATTACAAGTAATTCCTTTAGTATACAAGAACCGCAGTAGGTAAATTTATTGAGTATATAATGTATGTCTTACATACGTAAATGTATGTATTATAGGTTATGGGGTATAAATTATACCACATAGCCTTAAACTCATAAGACTGGCCTCATTTGACTATGAAGTAAATTGAGGCTTAGATAGTTTAAGTCATTTTCTTAATGTCACATATTTGTTAGTGGGCTTTTTGTTGTTGTGACCAAGATAACTGACAAAAACAACTTAGAGGAGAAAAAACTTATTTGGGGCTATAGTTTCAGAGTTCATCCATAGATGGCCAATTTTATTGCTCTGGGCTCAAGGTGATGCAGAACATTATGACTAAAGGAGACAGCAGAGGAAAGCTGTTCACCTCACGGCGTCCTTGAAGTAGAGAGATGGGAGAAAGAAGGAGCCAAAGGGAAGATGAACCCCCCAAGATCATGCCCCCTATGACCTACCACATTCATGCCCGACCTCCTTACAGATACTACCCAGTTAGTCCGGTCAAACTAGGTTCAACTGATTAGGTTACAGCTCCCACAGTCCAACCATTTCATCTCTGAACATTCCTGCATCAGCCAGGAGCTTTTAGGAAACACATATCCAAACCATAACAATGTTCATACTATTCACCAGAACCAGGATTCCAAGGTGGGTCTTTTCAAGAAGTTGAAGTGTCTGAGATTTTAACCTTCTTGAAAGATAACAATTTACCCTACTTATAGTTTCATGGGTGCTGGCAGAAGATTTGAGTCTCCTGGATCAGAGATATAGGACTTATTACTCCTCTAAATAATAGATGGCATAATGTATATTTTCCTGAGCCACTTTTTCTATGGAATGGTGGGGAAAACAGCAGGAATCATATGTAACACACAGTGAGCAGCATTCTACAAGAGGAATCCTGAACTCCGGAAAGATCTCTTATACTGAAAAATGAGTACAGCTACTTTTTTGCTCTGGAGAGAGACTCTGCATCAAGGCTGTTTGCTATTTAAAAATCCTTGAAAAGATAGTTGAGAACAAATTCAGTCAGTGCTACAGCTTGCAAGACATGCAGAATGTGAGAGACCTAAGGAGAATTGTCTCCCAACATACTTTAAGTGTAAAATTCATATTATCAGCCACGACACCACATTGACTCAGTAGCTGTGCAGCTGGCAGGAAAATGTGATGTTGAAATGGAGACATTTCAATAACATAAATTTTTACCATTGAAATGCCATTGGTAGTCAGCCCAATGCATCTTAAGTGAGGTGCATATGGGGCCACAGATGTATAATTGGAGCTGATTTTCTAAAACTTCTCCTGTCTTTAGGCATTTTTCTCTGACTTAGAAGCTTAGTTGAAGGAAGGAAGAAACAGAAGAGAGAAGAGACTCTAAGCACAGTTTAAAAAGAATAGGATCTCTAGACTTTTCAGTCATTGAATGTCAATCTTCACAGGTTATTGCTGATGTCACTTGGGTCTGTCTGCTCACAATATAAAATGAGATGGTAGCTACCAAAGCAAAAAGAGTAGGGCCTTTAATCTTTGGTCTCCTGAGTTTTAATAAATTCTGTTTCCTTGATGATGTCCTTGGATAAATTTTACTCCATCTCTGGGAGTTTCATTAGCTTTTAGGTGAGGGTGACCCTAGTCAACCTCATAACATAGTACCTGGTAAATAATAAGCAATCAGTTAACATTTGTTGCTATTATTATTAAAAGTAGCAGGAAATCTGCCACAGGTAAAAGTAATACTGAGAGACACTTTAATGCCTGGAAGCCCCATAAGAAATATCACTTTGAGCCAAAAGTTAGTACAAGGAGGAATTTTACACTGACAAGGTGAGTTTTTATTATTTAAAAATGTAGAAATAATACTTGTGATGGTAATGTTAATGCTGCTGCCTTTAAATCCCAGAATGAAACTCAACTGCTTTCATTTATGTATTCCAAAAAAAAAAAAAAAAAAAGGAACCCTTTTGTTAAAACACACTTAGTCCATCTTAAAACACCTTTCAGTCAAAGAACATCTTCTCATTAAGGGAAAAATGATTATTAACATCCTCATTTTGCTTCCTCTCGTGAATTATTTGCATTCAGAAATGTGCATGGCATTAGTTTCAGGGTAAATGCAAATACGACAGCGGGATTTCTCACCAAGCTCTTTTTTATTATTAGCTCTTTTTATGTACTCCGTTTATTATTCCCTCATCATTTTTCACATTGTATTAAAATGTTAGGTTTCTTAAAATAATAATATTTCTTTCATTGGGTAATTGTCTCAGCCCTGTCTACAACAGTCTACATCACAGAGTGCCCATCTATAATTTGGAATGGCTTATAATGAAGGTTCATCTTTGCTTAGGAGAGGTCCAGGAATTAGCTCTCCTGGTAACTGAATCCCCTCTCTCCCATGGAGAATGTGATTACTCCAGGTAAGGTTCTTGGGCTTGCAAAAGAGGGCAGTGGTGTGAGGAAGGCTTCTGCTGAGAGTGCCGGCAGGATATTTACAGTCTGGGGCTTGAAGATAAATTAAGATTTTTTTTCCTCTCAGCTTTGAGCAGTGTCCATCTTCAATGCTTTTTAAATACAAGAGCTTCACACTATATTTTCTCTTGATGTTGGGAAGCTGTTTTATGAGAGACGTTTGTTTGCTGCCTTCAATGTCATCCTTAGGAGGAGCAGATGAGTTGAGGGCTAAGAATTCAAGGGTAGTGGGCACAGCTTGGTTGGAAGACAAGCTGGGAATTGGGGGTATACTTTCCATGAGGGTCTGCCTTGATAAACTGATTATAATTACTTGGTTTCTCCCTGGTCATAAAAAAAGGTAATAGATCTGACTAATAAAACCAAACTAATAAAATCTTTTGATCATTTTGATTTACTGCACTTCACTGTACTGAGCCTCCCTGTTGGCTCACAAATTGTTGCTGTCACATCTTTTTTTCATTTGCTTTTTTGAATATGACTTAATGTCTCCTTTTCTCTTCCCTTGTTACTGTCCATCATTTCACTTCTTCCTTCCAGGGAGCAGGGGAATGATCAATGATCATGGCTCTGAACAAGCACTTTCTAGTAGATCAGAGAAGTGTGTGTGTTTTTAAAATGGTATGGTAAACAACATGCAGATACTTCAATAGAGCATTTGCATTGGAGTCTCTTTTTGGTGCACTATTAATTACAGGATATAATAATTAGATTTTGGATTTTTGCAATGCACTATGTAAATTTTTCTTTTGTAGAGTATGAGATGGGAGAGCACTTTACTATGACCTAGAAGATAGTAACAGAAGCAATTGTCCAACTCAGAGTCAGGTTGATACAGGCCTTGTATAGGAGTTAGGCTACTTTCCCCCCTATTTTATAATGCCTTCCTCACATCAAATTTATTAAAAGTCCTCTAGTGAATAGTGGGTTAGCAAAGACCAGCTGTAATTAGTGCTTGGTAAAGGGGATAAAATTCTTCTTACAAGTTCTAATAGGCTGCTGGGTAATAAATGCCATTTAGCCTAAGGCAGATAATGTTATTTTGCAGGTTACTACATTCCTGGAACTTTGCTAAGTGTATACTGCATTATTTCGTGTCCTTTTCACAATAATGCTGTGCAAAAGTTCCTATATTACCTCTGTTTATAGAAGAAATTCAGAAAAAAGACATTAATCAGAATGTCCAAACATGGACTGCCTAAAATATTTTTGTGACACTATTGAGGAAAGTGGATGAGGATGCAGGGCACTAGAAGCAATTGACCAAAGCCGTCAGGCCAGTCTCCTGCAATCTATTCACAGCATAGTGATCTATTCACAGCATAGTGATGCGCATGTCATAGAAATTTCCTCTGTTTTTTTTTTTTTTGAAGGGGTGGTGGTGGTGCTATTTGCATTCCTTCTCTCTGGGATCATCAGTTTATATACTTGGCCT
Source organism: Spermophilus citellus (assembly GCF_964194105.1). Taxonomy (NCBI): domain Eukaryota; kingdom Metazoa; phylum Chordata; class Mammalia; order Rodentia; family Sciuridae; genus Spermophilus; species Spermophilus citellus. The sequence continues at coordinate 70,165,689 of NC_138191.1, read as the reverse complement.
TTTTTGCTCCCTACCGACTTTCCCCCTATCGACTGATAAGGCCAACTAAGTGATGGACAGGTGGCCAAACCCTCAGGCACAGGATTCAGTCTTTCTGGTTTCATGTTACTAGTACTGTTCCTGCACCATTCACGTTCATGTTCTGTCCCTGGATAACTGTGACTACTGTCAAGTTACTTAATCACCTTTCCTTTAATGAAGTGGAAATTGTGATAGAATTACCCCATGGGGTTGTTATGAAAATGTACCCACAAGCCTTAGAGAATAATGCCTGTTACATAAGAAGCACTCATAAATGTCAATTTTTTTATCATAGATGTTAGTATTTTGTTATATATTGCAATTTTTTTCTATTGTATTCTTTTCAACCTTATTTGTGAGGTTTTTTGATCATTCATCTTTCAGTTATGACTTTAAAACAAACTTACAAAAGTTAAAGGTGAGTATTAAAAATGCTGGGTTAAGGGTGCAGCTTATCTAGTATGCATGAGGCCCTGGGTTTGAACCATAGCATCTCAAACAAACAAACAAACAACAACAACAAAATGACTTCCTACAGTAGAAGAAGAAGAAGAAAAAATCTATACTACTTTCTACATTTACCAGTTGATTTCTTCAGGTTTTCCCCCATTCACATTCCTCTGAAGTGAAGGAAGCATTTTTATCTCCTCAGAAGCACAGAGCACAGGAATGTTTGATGCCCTTACTGTCCGGCACCACCATCACGATAATGTACTAATTGTCATTGTGCAAAACCTCATCCAATTGTATTAGGAACCCTGGAGCACAGGGGACACAGCAACTATTTAAATGCCACCCATGCAAACACTGGGGGGACTGGACCACTAGATTGAGAGATGGAACTGTGATTGAAGGATGGTCCCCATAGCAGTGTTGTGTGTACTGTGTGAATGACAGGCTAATACCATTCCTCATCCACAGAGGGTTGGTAAGGAAAAGGCACTCCAAATGAAACCAGTAAGAGTAATAACTCAGTCAGAAGCTAAGCTGCCATCACTTTTTAAGCTCAAAGTAATGGTATTTGTGATATATATATATATATTTTTTCTTGAAAGGATAACTGCCTAATTAGAAACAGAGTTGACAGAGTTTTTCTATTGTTTCATAAACCATATCAGATAATTTTCCTATTTGGATTACCTGGTGTATGAACAACTGCATCTTTTCGAAGGAAATTTGAGAGGTCTAGATCCAAAAACCAAACAGTTCCTCCACCAAAAGAAAGAAATCAGCCATGAAAAGTGGATAATACAGATCTCTGAGAGTGGGAATTATGTTGATTTGAACCTTGGTAAAATAATTTAATCTTGAGGGAGCCCTGGGAACTAAAGAAGGTTCCTATCACCATGGTGTCCAATAAGGCAAGCACAATTTGTATTTTTAACACTCTACAGACCAAAGAAGAAAGAAAATTATACAAGCCAAAATTTTACATGCCAATGAAGAAAATTATGACATTGTGACAATTTCTAAACATGTTCAGAATAATTAAATGTATTCTGTCAACAAATATAGTCAATCAATATTGGAAAGCCCAGGAGGTAGCCTATATGTTTTAAATTCTTTAGGTGATTCTGGCACCCCTGATTACGCTCCAGGCCAAAACTCCTTCGAGTCACATGGATCTGCCAGACAGAAACTGGCAAAGATTTCCTGATTTTATTACAGCCTGGCTGTGGACCAGTGTGAAAAACTATATAGATGAACATGAGAAAAAATCAGCTGTCCCAATAAAAAAGTGGGTAGCTATCATCAGCATAATTGTGGTCCTTAGGTGATGGCTGTCTTAAGCTTGATGTGGTAATATGGCTGGTGTTAAGAAGAATGTTGGTCTGACAGTGCATTCAAATACACTCACTCATGTAATAAGACGTTAGGAGAATATTACAATTGCTGAAGTAACTCAATAAACATCCATCTGGATTGCTATTAGTGCATGCTGGTTTGTGCACATCTGAATTAAATATAAACAGATCCCTCAACCTCTAAAAGCTTAATATGAATAGCATATGCATGAACAGACTGGCAGATACACAGACAAATGCCAACACCAACCAAAAAAGCAAATTGAACCAAATATTTTCGTGATGTACAATTGTTTGTACAGCGCTTGGAAAGCAAAACTTCAGACATGAAATGTGCCTATCAGAGTATCTGGTCTTGAGGGAGACATAATCTCATTAATTCCAGTTACTCATAGAGAACATTCTAAGGATAATGCTAGTTACCAGTGTTCCCTAAAGACTAAATTATTTTACTAAGATTCAAATCAGCATAATCACCACTCTCAGAAAGTTCCCCAATTCCAAATAAATCTTCATAATTTTAAAGGGCTACTCTGTCATCAGGACCATATGGGGTGCTCAGTAATCTTTTGCAGAAGAAAAGAAAGGTGAATTTCAGGTATGTATAGTGAGAAGATGTGGAACCTACAAAAAAAAATGATTGTGGAGGGTCCTGAGAAAGTATGTTTTTAAAACAAAACAAACAAATTAAAATTATACAAATGAGGACAATCTTAGAGAGATGAGAGTTGGAAAGCTAAAAAAAGATTCAATTATAGTTAAATGCTTCTCAGATTTTGATACTATTTTCTAGCTTGTATTTGGTAAACATATTAATGATTAATTATATCTAATGAAAAATGACAGTAGAGCTGCTTGTGCTTTTTTTTAATATATATTTTTTATTTGTAGGTGAACACAATACCTTTATTTTAGTTTTATGTGGTGCTGCGGATCGAACCCAGTGCCTCTCGTGTGCTAGGTGAGCGCTCTACCACTGAGCCACAACCTCAGCCCTGCTTGTGCTTTTTAAAGTTAAAATTCCCCCTACTTTTATTCTCACTTGTTGGAGAGGAGGAGCCTTTTGCTCAGGATGAAGTGAGTGATCCCAAGGCCTTCTGGTCTCCTGTCTGACATCATGTAGAAAAACTTATGAGAAGTCGCCATAGAGAGGGAGAACCATTAATTTTCTCTCATCAGCTTTTACCTTTGTTTAAGATCTTTGTGTAAGATCTTTGTGTAAGATCTTTGTGCAAAACCAGTGGGATCTTGCACAGCCAGGTTGAGGGAGCAAGTGATTCAGTCCAGGGGTGCTCAGGAGGAAGTGTGGCCAGTTGCAATGTCAGGTTGTCTTGATTGTGGTGCTGAGACATTCAGTCCATCCAGACAAGGAGGATCGTGACAGTACCACGCCGTTTAGGATGGGAGCCTTTTAAAGCCCCGGAAGGGGCATAGCCAGAAAAGCAGTGGAGAAAATCACCATAACCATTTCGAAGAAGAAAAAGGAAATCACAGAAACAAGCCAAAAAATGACCAGGCACTCTGATTACAAAGAAAGGAACCAATAACAAAATCCCATTCCTCAATGGGGGTGTTTTGAAAATCGTATATTTTATGGTCTGATCCCCCCCCCCTTTTCTGCTTCTTTGTTTTTTTTTTTTTTAGGGTTCCGAGAAGAATAGAAGGACAGTGAGTGATAAACCATTCCCCACCCACGAAAGCATGCCACCTACTCTAATTAAGAGAGCAGTAGCCTTGAAATCAGCCCCAATTTTAAATTCTAGCTTTGTTCTTTTACCAGCCGTGTGATCTTGGGCAAGTTACTTAACCTTTTGGAATCTCATCCTTTTCTGTAAAGTGGAGATAATGGAATCTATTCAACAGGATTTTGGTGAAGATTTGATGTTATAAAATCACCAAGCACTATAACCTGTGAAATGTGTTTCTCTTCTAATGAAGAAAGCCGGGTGTAAGAACCCACTTTTGAGAAAGAGAATTGATTGAAGTTTCTACGCATTTTCAGTTTCAGCAACGTAGTGATGCTCACTAATAAACCAAATCCGGAAACACAGCCGAAGGATATAATCATGATATTGTACAAATATTTATCTAAAAGAATGTTACATATCGTTTTGTTCTTAATGGAGGAAATTAGAAAATATGTAAATATTCAACATGGGATTGCTTAAACAGATGATAGAAAATCTATTTAATGGGATACTAAATAGCCATTTAAAAATATCTCAGAGCTGGATATTTAAAGTCATGGGAAGTGTTCACAGTGTTTCATGGAGGAAAATTTGTTTAATTGTATTACTAGAGGATTCTAGTTTTAAAATTGAAAATTACATATACATTAAAATGATAGAAATAATACATTTACTGATAAAGCTGTTGTCCCTTTGGGGTGATATTGTGGGTGATCTTATTGAGTTTGGGGTTATTTTTTATGTTCCCTGATTTTAAACAATAGAATTTAATTTTGTAATAATAAAAATTATTTTAAAAATTGAATTTTAAGTAATAGCATAGCTGATTGGTAGCATAGTTTCCTAAATTGCAAGGAGGAAAGGAACAAATAGATAGTAGAATAATTATTAAGTTTAATTTTTTTCTGCATGTATCAAAAGAAATAGGCAAATAAGTATAGTTGTCGATGAATAAGAATGTCTGGATTTTTTGTTTTATACAGATTTTTGTATTATACCTTTCAATAAGTTTTTGTTTTTTTAAGAATTTAGAATTAGCACCTGTAAATGGATCAAGATAAAAAGTTTATGTAGAATAGTTGGTTTCTAGTTTGTCATTTGTAAAGAGAGGTGCTTTTTGACTGAAAATGTCAAGAAAATAGATTTATATTTAGAAAACTAAATGTGAAATTGAATACTAAATGATTAAATTTGAATTCACTGGAAAACTATGGTGGTTTAAAGATGTTTCAATTCATTCACTTATTCATTCATTCTGTCATTAATTATACCTATCTTCTATTAAAGTGAAGTTGGAATTTAAAATAAATACATATTATCAAGAACTTAGAATGTCGTTCTAAAATAAATAAAATAATCTAAGAACAACAATATTCTTACTATTCTTCCACCTCATTTTAGATTAATTAAATCACAAAACTATGAGAAAAAGAACTTGCTATATATTTGTTTCAAATTGATTCTGTTAATAGCTTATAATAGGACTTTATTGTAAGAAAAATAACTCAGTAATCCTTTCAAGATGCTGAATAACTTGGAGAACTTAAGGTATCAGATTCCATTATGCGTTAGTTGTACAGTCTGTCTGGGTGTGGAGTTAGCATTATTTGTTGGTATCACAGTGTTAACATGATAAAAACTTGCCAAAACATATTTTGTTTCATTTTTTCTAAGTGATCTCATAATTTATTTTTTAATCACTTTCATTAGTGATTCATCCACTTCAAAGAGGAAGAACTCATGAACATTTTGAAACCGAGTACTTTGATAAATGCGTTAAGATTAAGGATGGTGACTAAGAATACATGACATTGGATATGGGCATGGCGCCTGCCTTAACGATGTCATCCTTTGGTAGTGGATAAAAATGCAGAAAATGTGAGTGACATCATTATAGACTGCTGCTCACTCCAATTGTTGTAGATGTACTGATATCATTTGATTAGAATCTGATACACCTGCTTAAACCCGTCATCACAGAATACCCTCTTTGTATCTGAGGCTCCTCTCTCACTCTCTGAGTTCTGTTTTCATTCCATTGACTCTTCTTTTCTTTGCTTATTTTCATTTTCCTGCCCTATAGAAATGACCTAGGCTCAACTCTTAATTTATCATCTCTGTGATGCTCAAAACCCAGGTGGTCTCATCTAACCCCACCTATAAATTTCATCTATTCCCTGAACAAGTGCCATATTGATTTCTCCCTTTCTTTTTCCCTAAACTCTAGACTTACAAGCCAAACTGTCTGCTTGGCCTCGACACTTGAATGTCTTACAGAATTTTCCCAGTTAACATGTCCAGAGTCGAACTGCTGATTTCATGCTCTTCAACTGGCCAAACAAAACAAACAGCCCTGCCTTTCAAGTTGTTCCTCTCCCACAATAAAGGGCAATTCCCTTTACCCTATTACTCTGTTCAAAACCTTAAAGCTACCATATCATTTATTCAATAAATAATGATTGAGTGAACATTATACTCCAGGCTCTATGTAGTGCCAGGGATTTGTCAGTTGGACACACACATAGTGGCACACAGAGTCACAATGGAGTTTACATTCTACTAAAGCTGGTTTCTGTCTCTGGTATTCCCCATCATTCCCTTAGAAAATTCTGTTGATTCTATTTGGATAAAATCTCTGAATGTGGTCACTTTCCATAATTTCTGTCATTTTTATCTAATGAAGTCATTGACTTCTTTTTCTTGATTGTGACGTTAGTCTTCTAACTGTTTTTCTTTGTTTCTGTCTTTGTTCATGTAAGTTCTCTTATCAATATTGTCCCCAGAGTGACCCTTTTACAATTAAGGTCAGGTCATATCACTGTTCAATTTAAAATTCCAGTTTTTCCTTCAAAACAAAATCCAAGTTCATTACCATGAACTTCTAGATCAATTGTAGGAACTCACCTAGGATGAAGGGGCTAAATGAATGGGCAGATACAACTTAGAGGCCTCTAAATATGATCCCTGGCCCTCCGCCATAACTATTTCAAAGCCAGGATTCAGATATGTTATTGCAGTTATGGTGGAAGAGGTGGAATATGCTGACCCAACACTCATCATATTTGGTTGACACATAGTCCATCTACTTTTTGATATTAAGACCAATTTGGTTAGACATGACCATGACTGTTCTAGGAAATGGAAAAAAAAAAATCCCAAACTGAATCTTTTCAGTAGGAAGGAGATTGATTTGACATAAAGACTTTCCTCTTAGCCTTTTACCATCCTCTTTTATGTGGCAATGAAGAGCTATGAATTCAGATGCTCCAGTTATGATTCAATCTATCCATATAAAATTCTTGATTTATTTGAATCATATGTATCTATTGCCCAATAGTTATGCGTATCAGTCACTCTGCACCCACCTCATCTGTTATCGTTAACAGAAATCGGTTGACCAAGCTTGGCAAGCTACCCAGACTTTAATCCATAAGTGGAAACAAGGAAAAAAAATCAATTCTTTTTGGTTTATATGTGTGAAATTAAAACACTTCTAGTTTAAAAACTGCCTGGGCTAAAATAACTAAATTTTCTTTACTATCATTTTTAAAACAGAAATATTTGTTACAACTTTCCTGTTAATGTGTTGATCAGTAGCAAATTTCACTTAGTGGTATTCAATATTAATTTTAGTATCTAGCTCAGTGGCTTGCCTTACTAAGGGACTATTTGCTGCTTTCTTCCTTTTAAAAAATGGGAGCAATTATTTGTGCTTATGAGAGAGAGGGGAGCAACCACACACTAAAAATAGAAATTATGAAATTAGCCACAGGCAAATTGCAGAGCAGGGACAAGTCCATGAATATTTCCTTTGACTGGCCTGCTCCTGACCTCCTCTTGAAGTGGACAGACTATTTACTTGAAAGGATGACATATTGGAGAATCCCCTTCGGCTACCCAGTTCCATGTCTCTCCAGCTCAAAATGCCAATTGAGGGCTAAGTTTGATGCTGCATTTTGGTTTTGGAGACAAACCTATTAGATCCACAGCTGAGAGTAGAAAAATGCGTGATGTCAGGGGCACTTGTTAAATTTGAGCCATAACCTTTGGACTGGGTGACAATTTTGTGGTTTTTAATTCCACTTCCATGTCTTTGAACTTTAAGCTGCTTCAGTGCAAAGTTACTCTCAAATGATATATTTAACGTGGGAAAATCTTCTAAATTGGAGAAGTGCTATTTGTAAGTACTACCCAAAATACACATATTCATTCCTCCAAAAATATCCAACAAAAAATAATTCTGATTCATCTTTGGAGACGAGAAAGAGAAAAAAAAATATATCAGGGGAAACAGCTCTAAGCAAAATCACATTTAATGATCAGATTCTCTGTATTCTTGGCTGCTGTTGCCAAGGCATCTGCGATTATTATCCTTTTTGTATCAGGATGAATACATGGAAGCAAACAGAGCTTGCACTTAGCAAAATGAAATATAAGAATCGTATGCGTGTAGGTGGAAAGGAAGTGATAGAATTCAGAGGAACAGATGTTCTAAGAGTTATTAAAACTTTTCAAAATGAAATTTCATACCCCATCTCTAATTACTGCATTGCTCTTCTTATATCCTGACGAGTCAAACCTGTTAAAATTCTTGAATAGACTGAAGAGAAATGGCATGAAGAGCCAAAGCAACTTTTATTACCCCAGTGACTTTCAGTCCAAGACAGGTTGACCCTTTCTTGAACTGACCATCTACAATTCCTCAGAGATGCCCACCAAAAATGCCAGAAAAGAACATTTCTGGCTGCACATTTTTTTTGCATTCTTTAAGTATGTTATTAGAATTCCTCCTCTGAAAACCCCATTCTATATCATTGTGCTTAAAATAAGTGCTTTTTGATTTGTTCAACTTTGTGTTTGCAATACCTTAAAATTCAGATTCCATTTTTTTCCGTTAGTGCCAAGTTATCTGAGCATGCATTTTCTTTCCATGCAAAATTAGGCTTTCTGTACCCATAGATTGGAAGCTAAATGCTTCATATTTATTATCTTTAAGGTGCTGTGTTAATGAAAGAATTTTAATCATTGACATTGCTCTGTGAATTATGTATTACAAAAACCCCTGCTGGTGAGTTAGACAAAATTAACCTACTGTAAGGGGCATTAAAAAAATCACAGCTAATTAGTAAGCCAACAGGAACAAAGAGGATGTAAAACAAAGATGTTGAGAACAAGACATTTTAGGTAGAAACTGCTGCCTCGTTTTCCTCCATGGTTCTTTCTTTGATTTGGGCTCTCTCTGTAATGACAGCCTGCCATTGCTCGAATCGTCTTCCAATCTGACATGTTCCATTAGACTTGAGCATTTTTATGTTTTGTAATTAGTTTTCTAAGCTACAGTCTCTTCACTCTTTCAAACTGTGGAAATCCGAAGTCTCATAATAGAAAATGGAAGATATTTTTAAATGCTTTTAAATTATTTCCCAGGCGATCTATATTAGAGATGTAAAGCAATTCGCAGGGATTATAATGGGAAATGATTTTCATCGCTTTTTTCCCCTTGAATCACTCTGTGTGCTCATCATGTATCCCGTATCAGTTCCTGTATTTTAAAGTACTAAAGCTTTGTCCAGGCACCCTTCTGGATGTGATTCCATGTGGAGCGGACAAAAACAGGCATGGGTTTAAATCACAGGCTGCTAGCCTCCTCAGCGCCTCCTCATGCTGACATCCAAGGGCCATGCATCACTCTGCTGGTGCAGAAGCTGGGAGGAGACAATTGACCCTGAGAGGCTGCTGCCAAGGGGCTCATGCTGGGCCCCATTTGTTTATAATTGCTCTTTCTAAGTTATAGGTGGAGATAAAGCAACTGAAATGGGCCACGCAGAGGTAAGAGACAACCATAACGTCTATTTCAAATTTTCCCCACTTGACAGAGACCCTGAACATTAAAAAGGATAAGACAGTTCCTTGACCTTGCATTTCCTTCTGGATTATTTCTTTTTATTTTCTTTACATTAAATTTTCTCTCCTTCCCCAACAACATCCAAGGCCAGTGTCTTCCTAATGAGAATCTGATTTGTTGTTCTTTACAGAAAGTGTCATTAATCTTTTTTTCTTCCATCCTCCCGGTTTAATGTCAGAGTAGCCTCCAACACTTGGATGATTTAAAACAAAAGCAAACTGAATATATGTGCAAAAATCTTGCCTTTTTAGGCAAAAGGAAATGGTCAAAGAATCCACAGCAAGGAGAGATCCCTGTTTTGAAAGGGTGACAAGGTTCAGGAGGCTGCAGGAGATCAGCAGTGGTGTGGGGGCTGTGGCTCCAGATCCTTCATGTTCTTTAATGCTTTTGCTGGGTTTAGAGAATGGTTGTTCTGCATTTCAATTTGGATGAGTTTCTCCTTCATTATAAGCGCAGTGAAAACAAGTTGGAGCACTGCAACAAATCCGCATGTTCTTGAATCTAAGCATTCTCTTCCCTTACTTTCTATTTCCATCTTCATAGTTAGAAAAGGAGGCCCCAGGAGCCTAGTTCTTCTCCCTCCTACAGTCTCTCTGCTTGAATCCCTTCCAATCCTGTTTCTGTTTATGTCAGTTGCCAGACGAACCCCCGGGGTCCAAGTATCTCCTTTTGACCACACTCTAGTTCTTACGGGGGTTACCTGTGTGCCTCAACTCTTTTTCTGTTGCTACAAGTCAATACCAAAGACTGAGTAATTTATAAAACACGAAAGTCCTTCAGCTCACCCTTCTGAAGGTGGGAAAGTTTAAGAGGGTGTGACTATATCTGGTGAGGTCCTGCTTGCTGTTGGGAACTCTCTGCAGAATCTCAAGCTGGGGTGGGGCATCACATGCAGAGATGGAATGTACTAGCTCAAGTCTCTCTTTTTTCTTTCAATAAAGCTACAGTCCCACTAGAGAAGGGCTTCACCCTTATGGCCTCATTTAACTTTAATTATTTCTAAATATTATAGTTCTATTCCCCAAACTACAGTTGGATTAAGTGTCCACCTTAATACCTCACAATGGAGATTAAATTTCAACCAGAGTTTTGGTGGTGACATTTGAACCAAAAGCACCAAAACCTACCCTTCCCCCAGACTCCTGGCATCCTTCCAATGAGACTTCTGTTCCATTATTAGCAAAACGTTCTGTACTCTTGACTTCTCCTCTGTGTTTTAATCACGAGTTTCATTCTAATAGAAATCTGATTCTCTTCCAGGGGCCCTCACATCCTTCTCAAGTGGTGTTTCTTGTAGTCTCCTACTACCTCCCTCAAGCCTCTTCCTATAGCATCTCCCAAAGTCTCTCCTGCAGACTTTCCTCAGTCTCTCTCATGGACTGGGAGGTGGAGTAGGTGCACTCATTCGTCTTTGCCTTTCCATATCAGTTTCCTTCCTCACGGCTCTGAAAACCCCAAGTTTCCCTTCAGCGTGTCTGCCCCTCTTTATTGCTGGCACCTGCTGACCTCTGAATGGTTCTCCCTCTTTGCCCAATGACTTGCTCCTGGCTCCCAGCCATTCTCTCTAGCAGTGCCTCTAACTTCATGACTTCATTCATGGTGATTTGATTATACGTAAAATGGATATTCTAATGCCTGACTCCTCAGTTCCTTGGCCACCTTCTCCCTTAAGACTCTTCACATTCCCTCTGTTTTCGCCTCTTCCTGCAGAGGTCTTACTCTCAGAGGTTAGATCTGATCACTGTCCATCACAGTAGCTCCCTAGAATCTGATTACCATACCTCATGCTGGATAAACAACACCTTCACCTTTTCCAGGTGCCACCTCCTCTCTCTTTCCCCATCCCCAGTGATCTTGGGACACCACAGTGACCTCTAATTCATTGGGATGACTACTTTGTACTCTCCTTACCAACCCAGGGTCCTCCTTGGCTTCCCTGGACAATTTGAATTCATTTGTCAATCAACAGTTGTAATCACAATTGGAAGGAAACCTCTTGACCCCTGCCCCACTCTTGTTTTGTTCTATTTAATTGAGAAAGGCACAAACTTGATTCTGTCCAACTCTTTGTTTCCTTCAAATCTGTACCCATGCAGCTATAAAATTAAATACAAAATCACATACGATGGTTTTGTCTCAAATTCATAACCAGGAATCTCAAGTAGGCATTTCATTTACTGCCGCCTAGTAGTGGCGTTAGGGTTTTAGTGCATTCACTCCCCACTTTCCTGGGCCATGCATGTTTTTTCCTGTTCTGTTTAACTTTACACTTATATACTAAGCCATAGCAGACTATTGCTCTGTGTATAAACATGTTCTGGTCTCGAAGGCTTTCCTGAGAACTCCAACACTATCTAGCCTTATGATCTTGGACAAGTTGCTAAACATCTCTATATTTTAACTCTCTCATCTATTAAAGGAATATACTCTACCTTTGTCATTGGATTATTTATGACTAATTGAAATAATAGCTGTAAAGTCCTGAGAGCACTACTCAACACATAACTGGGGTTCAAAAATATTGGATCACTGTGTTGTCAGCTTTACATTTCTGTGACAAATACATGAGATAAGCAACTTAAAAAGAGGAAAGGTTCCTTAGGCTTGTGATTTCAGAAGTTTCAGTCCATGAGTCATTTGGCCCTGTCACTCTGGGTTTGGAGTGGCACAGTATGTCATGGTGGGAGCACAAAGCCAAGGAGGTCTAGTCACCTCAGGGTGCCAAGGAAGCAAAAAGAGAGGGGAAGGGACTGGCAGCTCAACATCCTCTCCAGTGGTGTGCCACCAATGACCTCACTTCCTTCCATTAGGCTCCACCTTCTGAAAGTTCTTCCTCCTCCCAGTAGCAGCACAGGCTTGTGCCCAAACCTTTAATACACAGTTCTTTGGGGGACACTCTTAACCATAGCAATCATGTTATTATTACGTTTAATTAGGGGGGCCAGGAGTTTTCTTTTCTTGCTTCTATAAATTCCTCTTTAAAAGCAAGACATAAATGTTCCTTTCTGTTGAATTTGTCATGCCTTCCCCGTTACCTTATCATCCTACACAGATTTTATGCAGTGGTTATTATGTTGAAATATAATTGTTTCTTATCTATCTGGCTCCTCAGCTAAAGCATTTCTTTCCCGATTACATTTCATATGTCTTACTTAAATTTGCCTCTGAATGTTCTACCTTAGTGGCTGACAAAAAAATATATGCTAGTTATGAGAAAAAAGGAGTTAATAAAATATGATCTCCTTCCTTGTGTTTAGATATGTTGCCAAAAATTGTTCTAGAATAACAAATTACTTTTTGTGAAGAATCATTTGAACACAAAAACCAGAGTGGAATTTGAATTTTGTTCAACATCCATATGTAAAAGTTAGATCTGATTAGTCCAGATAATTGAATGGATATTGCCAATAGGATTATGTAGCTGATTCTCAGAGCGGAAGCTACACCTTCCCTGTTAAACCTCATGTTCTTTTATTATGAGGGGCACAGTCATGCCAACTGGGTTTGAGGCTGTGTGAGCTGATGCCTTTCAGAGTTCAGCTGTTCCCCTGTTTATTCTGGCACAGGTTTGACGTGCAAAGGCACCGATTGTTTCCCTGTAGAAGCTCAACTTCAGACTTCACTGAGAGACGTATTTCTCTTTTCCTTTTCGGGCTTCTGTGTTCTGTCCTTAAAAAATTCTCCTTTAATTTTTTTTTTCAGGATCATAAGATACGAGAAAATTAGAAATTTGCTTTGAGGCTGGCTGGAAAAAGACTATGTGCCTGCTATTTTATTTTTTGATGCATTTGTTTTGTAAATTTACATCTTTATCTTTTTGAGAAGATTACTTAAGAGAGGCATTTAAACAGATGTCACTGTGTGCATTTTATTGATTAAATGTGCAAAAAGAGGAGTGGGTTGATTGCTTTCATATCAAAGTAAGCCATCCTTAGGTCTGGGGGCAGTTTTGCTAGGGTTTTAACATACTTTTATTCCTGTTTAGAATTTCCATTAGCTCATGCAAGAAGGACCTACTATTTCAAGTTTATGTTTGGACACATCACTTTTTTAAGGGAAGATGGGAGAACAATGAACAAACTGTCTATAGATGTTGTCACCACTTATAAACAGTTTTGCTGAAGGCATTACAAGGTGTGAATAGCTGTCAGCTGAAAGAAGATCTATTGGTCTCTGGCTTTCCAGCATCTGGAAAAGAACCAAATGGCCAGCTGAAATCTCATACCATGCAAAATTGCATTAGATTTTTCATAGTGCACTGCCCATCCCCTTCAGAATGGAGACTCCTGTAGGGCCTTCCCCAGCTCCCTCCACACCCAGACTGATGAATCACCTAAAACTCTCTTAGGGAACTTCCTAAAGGATGACACAAAGAAATATTATACATGTCAAAATGCCAGTAGGGAATTGTACAAATATCTGCATTCATTTTGGAATTTAAATATCTGGGGGAAGTTGTTGCATGGACTTGAGTCTGCAAGTAAGTTTTAAGACTTGTCTTTGTGACTGATAATCAATTCATCTGTCGTATAACAGTAAAAACAGGCGAAGTGCAAATAGCTCTTTAACAAGGCCATCCTCTGTCACTTGTAAACCACTATCTTCTGTGAAACTGAAGTTTTTCTACAATGACCTGCAAGATAACAGACAGACTGCTAACATTGGACAGCAGAAATCCAGGGCTACATAGTACAAATGTCAGGGCCATCTCTCCCCTAATAATGAGCATAACATTATCAGTAACCAATGTTGTTCACCAACTGAATCCAAAGTCCAGCTTCTGGGCTCAACACTTAAATATGTATGTTCATCTCATGTAATCCTTCTAAGAACTCTTTGAGGTTGCTCTATTTTTACCCTTTTACAGAAGTGGAAACTGAAACTCACGAAGGTTAAGTCCACTTGCCAAAGTCATTTAGAGAGTAAGAAAGTGTGATGTTTATCCAGAGATTGTTATTCACAACCTCTGTTTCTCTTCCTGCTTCCCAAATCTGCAGATTACAAATCTTTAGTCTCAAAGCTACCGATTAGATATGTTATATGTCTGGAAAACATATTTGGAAAGTCCAAACAGCAGTTGCATTCATGAGTATGGAAAATTTTCAATCAGCAAACATGGGAAGTGAACAAGTATAGATTCCATGCTGACCCCAAGTCAAGTCATGCACTAAGCACTGGAAGAGAAAAAGTGTTCTGGAGTTGGAGAAGTTGGGAACCTTCTCTTCCTAGTCTCAATCCTCTGCTAGAAAGCAAAGAATTCAGCTACCTTCCCACCTTCAGCCACCCACAAGTATGTTTTCTGTCCTTGAAGACCTAAGCATTCACTTGGGTAGGAGGACTACAGATTCCTTTGGCCTAGAAGTATGAGGTTACAGCCACCATTCTCGTTGTGTTCTTTGTAGTACACATCAGCCTTTTCACAACTGCCCTGGTGTGGTCAGTAAGTCATATCATTATCTTAAATTTAGGCCTTTTATAAATCAGTATAAGGAAATGGGAAACTTAAATTGGCTGAATAATGGTTTGGAATTGGCCCATCCATTATCTTTTTCCTGGAATACCATTTGGGAAACAAACTTAAGAAGAAGGAAAACCGAAAAACAAACAAACAAAACTAAAATACAAAATCAAAACTGTAGGCATTAGTAGGATATGTGGAGTCACTGGACAGTCCACCTTGCCAGGTCCTCCTCTGCCCCCTTGGCATGTCTTCACTGGGGACTTGTTCTTGGCTGGAGTGCATGGGGGCCACAGGACCTTGCATACCTTTGGCTGTCAAAGCACTGCAGGGGAGTTATTTTTTAACTAGGGTGGCATCTTTTGATTAAATGAAGCTCAAATCACAGTTTCTGATAAACCTCTTAGGCCTCAAAATTGAAGACAAACCCTTTCTTGAATTTGAAACTTGGGCAGCATCTATGCTCTTAGAAAAAAGCAAGCAACTAGACATTCCTCCTCTTCTGCACAGCAGCTGACGCTGCAGCTGAGAACACGCATCCTGCCTCAGCCTCCTGCACTGGGCCTCGGTGTCAGATGGAAACAGTTGTGGGGCTTCCTGGAACCCCACTCCTGCCCTTCCCTTCCTGCCCTTCGCTTCTCTGCTCCATTCTCAGCCCTCTGTTTTTCACAAATCTCTGAGAGCACTTGAAAGGGGTTAAACAACTTATTACTCAATTCAAAACGAACATGGGGCTTTCATATTTAAAAATGACTAAATGAATTAAAACCGAATTCATTCTGTGAAATTCCAAAATAAGTGATGATGCAGCCCAAATGCTACCTCTCTTGGAGGCTTAGTTGAAATGTCAGAATTATGTTTGCTGTTTGGGTATTTTGAACCGTGACTCTGTCACCTTCCTGACTGTTTTAATGTGTTTTTGTAAAGCCTGGCAAAATTATATAAATAAAACGTCTTCAGATTTTTCATCTTTGCTCAGCTGTGCTGCAAAGGGGTAATCGGACCCCACTGTAAGCACTATGGAAAAACACAGCTTAGCTGACAAATTAGTGGTATTTGGTGCTAATATTACTAATTCAACATTTGGAAGGGTTGCTCACTGGGGAAAAATAACATGTTCTATAAGTCACAGGAGAAACTAGGGAGATAGTTAATGGGTGTTGGCTCTGCTGCACGTATTGCTCACAATACTCTTCAAACGGCTCCTGACTTCCTGCCAATAGACGTGGAAGTAATTGTCAACAAGATTTATTGTTACTTTCACATTTACACAGCAAGAGAGGGAAGGGTGAAAGAGTTCTGTGAAGTTCAGTGCTGACTTCTACTGAACCATAGCAACGCACCCTGATTATCGCTAATGTCTGCTGCAGAAAGAATTTTGCATCATTTGAGGCCTTGAAGTCATTCTTCTTGTCAGGAGCAAGTTCCCCCACCGTTCTCAGTAATTTCTCCTCAGATCAATGAGCTGAGCATTGTTGGGTTTATTTTTTTTTTTTCCCCCATGGCAAACAGTTGTTTTGCACATGGGGAATCAGTGTTCTTCAGTGACAGAATTAGGAGTCAGATTTAGAGTGTGACCAACATGCCCCAGCTTGGGGAACAAACCAAAAAAACCTCACTGGAAAAGAAGGGAGATCTGAGTTTTGAAAATGGTGGGATTTTGCTTGCCAACTTAGAAGACACCAGTGAAAGAAAGCACATGCTTAAAGTATATTCAGGAGTCTGTACAGTAACTTATTATCATTATTATTATTTTCCATTTCAGCTCTGTGGTCAAGATGCCGAGTTTGTACAGACTGAGAAAGTAGTTTCTCTCGATAGCTGTCAGGAATAAAAATGAAGATGACCAACGAGATTGCGATTCCCTATGATTTGGATACATATTTCTAAGGGCATGGAGCAAATGTGAATGTCAGGAAATTGGTGAGCAGAGCAAAGGATTCTTAAGCTGTGTGTGCAGCTAAACGCACACACCCCACAAACACACAGAAGATGATCTCCTCCTTGAGTTTCAGGATGGCATTTCCAGGCACAAGAAGCACCTGTTGGGAGAATGTCTCTCTGTAATGAAGGCCATCTGGAGAGAGACAAAAGTAGGGTGTGAGGACTCTGTTAAGTGCAGAGGGAGCCCGTCATACCAGTGGAGGCAGCAACTGCTCTGAGGATTCCTAACAACTGTGGGGGAATAAATACGTTGGACAAGGAGTCATTTATCTAAGCCGTATTTACACAAGCAGTGGCCATTTGAAAAGGAATGGATTTGGATTATGAAACTTCTTTTCCCTCTATGCAAAAAAAAAAAAAAAAAAAAAAAATAGGCGTGATCCAGGGAATCTGAGACCTCCTAGCTTTCCCCCTTGTCATTTGAACATTTACCATGGGACTTGTTTTCATACCATCCAAGCGCTTATCCTTTGATTATTTTTTTTAGAGAGGGAGAAGAAATTATAAAGGCACCTATCATTTTAAATACCACCCTTCAAAAGTTAGATAAAAGTGGGCCAGGATTGGTATTGATGAGTCACACTAGTAACAGGAGATGTCAGAGTAGAACAGAGGACTCTCTGTCCTGAATTGATGAGGTGCACTGGTCGGCTTTGTATCTTGTATCTTCGAGTGGCACAAAGCAGTATTTCCTGGGAGGCCACGGTGCCTTTACACGACAGGAGCTTGACATGATGTGGATGTGAACCTCTTTGAGAATTAATCACCAGGAATTCATAAACAATTATGTCCTTTGTATGTATTTTTTTTTCTTTCAGAGAGCTCCATATTTTTACTTGAATATATTCATTAATTTATTTAACAGATATTCCTTTTTTTGTGTGTTTTCAAAAAAATTTTAGCTTATTTTTATTGGTGCTTTTGTAAATATACATAATAGAGAGACTCATGATGCCATGGCCATACATGCATATAACATAATTTGATTACTCTCAGTCCCCAGTACCTTCCTTTTCTCTTCCCTTCTCCAGACCCCTGATCTGCCTGTCTACTCTACTGCTTTTCCTTCTATTATTATTGTTATTTTAATTAGTGTACTATCATTGTGTGTGTGTGTGTGTGTGTGTGTGTGTGTTTGTGGATTTCTTCCCTAATACTTCCACTGCACTCCCTACCTCCCTCAGCACCAGGGAACAATTTTTTATTTAGTGCCTACTCTATGCCAAGTACAGTGCTCTGGGCACTAAGGATCAAAGTTAGAGGAACAAATAAAAATTCCTTCCCTCCGAGGGCTTGTATCCCAAAGGAAAGGTCATCCTTAAAAAGAAAACAAAACAAAACAGGGAGAAGTAACAGATGCTGCAGGAAATGTGAAGCAGGAGAGAAAGCATTTTGGCCTTGGGGAGCAGGTTCCCATCCTACATTGGGTGGTGAGACCAGGCCTCATTGAAAATGTGGCAATCAAAGAAAACCCTAAAAATAGTAGGGAGTAAGCCATGTAGAATCTGGGAGAATGTTCCAGATTGAGGGAAGAGGAAGTGCAAAGACCCTGGCGAAGGAGCTGACCTGGTACTTTCGAGGAACAACAAAAAAGAGAAAGTGGTAGACAGCAGCAGATTATGGCAGAGGTACCTGGGGCCTTATTGTGCATCATCCTGATGGACATTTTTAGGATGTTGGCTTTTGCTCTCTGAGTAAGATGGGAGGTCACCAAAAATTTTTAAGAAAAGAGATGATTTGTTTTAAACAATTCACTTGCTGTGTTAAGGCACCTTTATATGGAGGAAAGATTGGAAGTAGAACCACCAGTTAGGAGGCTGTTGAAATATTGCAGGCTGGCGATATGGCAACTTAGACGTGGACATGAGTAATGAAGGTGGTGAGAAGTGGCTGGGTTCTGAGAGTGTTTGAAAGGTAACGGTCCAACAAGCTTTGCTGGTTTTCTGGGGTGCAGAGTGTGCATGTTATGTATTGACCTTACATAATCTTCTCAGGCTTCTAGCACTTGATGTGCATGCTTCTGGATTTGCTGGAGAAGCCCCAATGTTTTCTTGGGTTTTAAAAGTTTTGGTGTATTTTTTACCATGGCCTTTCTAGACGGAGGGCTTTGACACTTTCTCATACAGAAACCTCTGTCCTCACAGTCATTCTGCCTGCCCTGTTCTTGACCTCCTCCAAATTCATGAGGGTGGTATGGAGTGAGTGCAGAGTTCCAGGTACCATGAATCATTATTCCATTTATCAAGAAAAGCTCATTACTGCTCTGTCCTGTTTGCTTTATATTCCCTCCTCCCTGAAATGTCATAAACAATGTGTCTAATACTAATCAATGAATCTAAGTATGTATTCAGATTTATATACTTACTGGATAATGTGACCATTTCTTATAAAAGGGATTCCCTCAATAATGCTAATAGCAGTAACTTAAAATAATATTTATTAACCTTGTTTGTGGTAAGCAACTGTTTTGAGCATATTACTCTTATATTTTCATTTAATTTTCACAGCCATTTTCGGAAGTAGGCACTAATGAGGGACTTGAATTTTAGAGCTATTTGGTGCCTTACTTAAAGTCATATAGTTAAGAAGTCTGAACTGTGCAACTAATTCTATACTACTACATGCCTGTATTCCTATTTTGTATTCTTGATATAATATTTAGCAATATTCACCCCCATGTAATGTTGGTGGTCCTCAGCAAATCAGTTGAAGACCTGAATAGACCAAAAAGACAGGCCTCCCCAAGTGAGAGTGAATTCTGCAGCAGTGTGCCTTAAGCTTCCTCAGCACCACTGGCTCTCAATGAAGACTTTAGACTTACCGGTCTCCACATTTACAGGAGTCAATTCCTGATACTAAATCTTATGTTCCTGTGTATATGTAAACACACACACACACACACACACACACACACACACATGCATACACACACACACATAACCCTATTGGTTCTGTTTTCTGGAAAAACTTGACTAATATATTTGCTTTGTGGGTGTAGTGTTTGATGTGTGTGCATGTGTGTGTGTGTGTTTGCTGGACATGAAATCCAGGCCCTGTGCATGCTGAGCATGTGCTCTCCTGAGCCACACTGCTTGTTCCAAGACATATCTCCTGAAGTACAATCATCACCAGAAGTTGAGTTCACGACTATTTTAGGCTAAGCACTTTATCTGGGAAGTGCTGGGATGTGGGATTTCTGCCCATGTAAGAGTGGTATCTGTCTCTTCTCTGGGACTCTTGCCCCTGCTGCAGATCCAGATCCAAGTGAACAAGCTCTCACACTGAGAGTTTCACCATCTGCATCTTTTCCAGTGACACCCGCTTCCCTACATCACTGCTATACTAATGACAGCAACCCGTTAATTCTGTCATTCTGCTTGATAAGTGCTGTACAGTTTGGATCTTCAGTGTCCCCCAAAGGCTCTGGTGTTAAAGGCTTGACCTCAGACCATTGGTGCAACAGGGAGGTGGTGGGAATGTTAGAGAAGAAAGATCCTCCAGGCACTGGAGGTGTGCTCTCTATTCATTGCAAATGTACCCTCTGGTTACTGGGGTGTGCCCATTGTGGATGTGGGACCCTGCCCCTTTCTCTCTCTTTTGTTTGGTCATGAGGTGAAAGTCTAATTCTGCTATGCACTCCCTCTGTGATGTACTTGTCACAGGTCCAAAAGAAACAGGGCTAGCTGATCATGGACTAAAACTTGCAAAACTGTGAGCCAAAATAAACATTTTCCTCTTTTAAGTTGATTACCTCAGGCATTTTCTTACAGTAACAGAAGCTGACTAACATAATAATCTACTATATGCTTCTTCTTTTTTTCCCTATCAGGTCGATAAATGCAATACTATTGTTGAAGAATAATGAAAATATGATTAATTCATTACTCTGAGTATTTTATAATGTTCCAACTGGAAAACTCAAGTAATGGTTTCTACTTACTATCGGATATAATACTGAAATAATTCTTTGCAAAGTTATTAGATTTTAAAAAACATCAATACCAAACCAAATCCCAGCCCCTAGAGAGGAATTATCCTTTCCACAAACAGGCATTTTAGGTCAAGTTTGCTGGGTATTGTTACATCTCACTGGCCATTTAAAAATAAAAACAGGTACAGTCTAGATTTTAAAGGTAGATATCCTCCAGAGGTGACCAGCACTGGATATTCTCCATAAAGATCATCAGCAAGTAATGGAATGAGAAACACCAGAGACGGGTAGAATAAAATGGTGAGATTTTGCTTTGTTTTAAAAAGATTCCGTTATAATTCCCACTTTCACTTGTACAACTATACAAGTACAAAAAATATTTCTATTAATTCCAGGTTAGGTCATTTAAAAAATGACAGTTGAATCAGTTGAGTGAATGGGCAAATTTAATATTATCGACCAAATATATAATGAATAAATATCATTTACTACAAAACTAGTGAAACAAATACCTTAATCTTGAGGTTAATGACATAGAAGACTGTAGCTTATGAAGTCAGAATGTCACGAGAGGGTTGTCATATAAACATACTATTTAGAACTCAATTTCATAACGACAAAGACTGGTTAAGTATACAACTGATGAAAAAGGGCTTTGAGCCCACTCTAGCCATTAAGGACATTGTTACTGTCTTACACATTCTTCAGACTTCCTTTTCATTCCTATAATAAGATGTCAAAAGCCATCTTGGTCTTCTGTATTTTCAAAGTGTTTTTGGTCATTGAAGTCTTTTATTCTCTCTAAGTTACTGTGTTTTGAAGTAATTATGTTTAGATTAACTCAATGAAATAAAAATATTTGGATTTTATTTTTAGTTACCACAAGAGCCCAGCCTGGGTATCAGGCAGAGGGAGATACAGAAGAGAGAGGAAGCAGTCTGTAAACAGCGACTGGGGGTGTTCCTTTGTTTCCTAACTTCTCCGTACTGTGCTCTCTGTTTCATCTTGGCCCACTTTACCTTCCTTTTTTTTCCCTACATGTAAGGGTCACTGGGGTAATCACATAGGATCGTTTATTTTTATTTATTGTTTTTTCGATCTTTATTTTGTTTTTATTTATTTATATTGTTTTTTATTCTAATTATATATGATAGCAGAATGCATTACAATTCATATTATACATATAGAGAACAATTTTTTCATATCTCTGGTTGTACACAAATTAGAGTCAAACCATTCCTGTTTTCATACATGTACTTAGGGTAATGATGTCCATCTCATTCCACTGTCTTTCTACCCTCATGCCCCCTCCCCTCCTCTCCTTTCCCTTTGCTGTATTTAGAGTTTGTCTATTCCTCCCATGCTCCCCCTCCCTACCCCACTATAAATCAGCCTCCTTATATCAGAGAAAATATTTGGCATTTGGTTTTTTGGGATTGGCTAACTTCACTTCACATTATATTCTCCAGCTCCATCCATTTACCTGCAAATGCCACATAGGATCATCTATGTTGGGATAAAGCGGCAGGAAATTGTCAGTGATTCAAGAATCATTTGGTTATAGTATTGTGAGCCGTACTATAAACCAAGGTCAGCAAACTTTAGTTTTAGGGGCCAAATCTGGCCTACCACAAAAGACAGTGAATAAAGTTTTATTGGAACATGGCCACACCCTAAATCTATGTATTGTCTGTGGCTGCCTTTGTTCTACAAAGGCCCAGCTGAGTAGTTGTTACAGAGACTGTTTTGCCTGCAAAGCTTGAGACATTTACTACCTGACCTTGTATAGAAAAGGTTTGCTGACCTCTGCTAAAGTCAGCGTCAAGATCAGTGTATGTATCATTGAATAAATGACATTCCCTTTCAAAATGGTTAGTAGATTTTACAAAGTTGGAAATAGAGATTGTTATTTGAGAGAATTTCTAGTTGTTTTATCATAATTGCAGGAAATAATGATGAAACAATAACATTCAATAACAAACTAAGACTCCATCTTCAAACTCTATGGCAGATTAGATGGCATGTTGCTGGAGGCAAGGGAAATCAAAGCCCAGGAAATTTGGAGCTTGCTGTTAAATTTGGCATCACTGATTTTGGAGAGGTTCAAAATACAACAAAGTGCTTTCTTCCATAATGATATATGTTTCTCTTTGCCTGAACTTCATGGTGAGTCATTAAGGTACTTTTCTGCACAAACTTGTTCTTCAGGGAGAAAGTGAACACTTCCACAATCTTTCACCATCCTGAATTAAACAACAAAAACAGCAAAAAGCATAAGGGTCAATAATCCATTTCGTTATATTTAAATTTTTTCTTCTTTTGTACCTTAAATTATTATTTTTTTCCTTTTTTACCCTCTGGTTTGTTGAAAGGATTACGTGAATTAGTACATGCAAAATTCTTTTAACAGCATTTTTGGCAAAACATAGCACTGAGATGCAATTTGATGATAATATTATTATTACTATCATTATAACTTTCTTTAGGAGACTTTTCTATTTTTCTTAGGTAAAATATTGCTTTCACTTCTAGTAAGAAAAAAATTACATTCCTGTCAACTGATATGGTTATTTCCAATTCAATTAGATTCATATCCATACAGGACATATTATTTAGCTAATATTGTGCTAGATGACTGGCAATTAAGGCAAAAAACCTGACATCACTCCTATTCTTAAATAACCTACAGTCTAACAGAAAATATAAAATTCACACATATGAAACAGGACCAGTTCAGCAGTAACATCATCATCATTACCTCATCATCCAACTTCTGTTTATTGATCACTGATTCTTGCCAGAGTCTATATTTGCTGTTTTACATATATTACTTTAGTGAATTCGTACAATTAATTCTGTAGTATGAAATTATTACTGTATTTATAGCACATGGAGAATTCATAGCTCAGCAAAGTTATACGACTTGCTCAAGGTCATGGACACAATAATACTCTGTTCACTATTTAGCCATTAAAAATTAAAAATTAAAAAAAAATTACTCTTTAATGTCTCTACAATGTTTTAAAAAATAATGTTACTTTTGTTTCAAAGATGACTCCTATTCATTTGAATTCAAGAGAGGAATTTTGGAGAATGTCAATAGCTTCCAATTTGTCTCTTTATACAACCATATTAAACTGCATTATACTCAAGTTCAAAACAGATGATACAAGCTAATGGTCTGTTCTACATGTTCTGGAAATTAAAAAGAATATGGAAGGTTGGGAAAAATTGATGGGCCAGCTTTGTGAAATTTTCAGT
Source organism: Spermophilus citellus (assembly GCF_964194105.1). Lineage (NCBI taxonomy): Eukaryota > Metazoa > Chordata > Mammalia > Rodentia > Sciuridae > Spermophilus > Spermophilus citellus. The sequence goes on along the minus strand of NC_138191.1, from coordinate 70,141,676 downwards.
GATGATTTTTGGTGCTTTTAATCTGGTAGCGTTGCTTTTTTTGTGTGTTCAAAGACTTGCTTTTGAAGATCAGATATGTTTTGATATACCCAAAGAGCCTGTAAAAGTCACTCTGTTATCCCATGTGGTATATTGTACTTTGTACTGTGGATCAATTTTTATAAAGATAAATTGAATCATATTTTCTGATATAAAGAATGAGTGAATATATTTACACTGCTTTTCAGAGGTGCTTTATTTCTGATAGATATTTAATTGGTTGTGGTATTGCCACTCTACTTTAATTACGTCTGTTCTGACTCTATAGCAAGTAGTTTGAAGTCAATACACAATTAAATGTCTGAGATTCACTAGTCAAAGAATTCGTAAGTACATCCGTTGAAAAAATAAATATTCTTGTAATGTAAAAAAATGAACAAAAATAAAACAAAAAACCTTGACTTATTAGTCTTTAGCTTCAGTGTTTTTACATGTTTTATTTTATTGAAATTTTTTTCTAGAATACCAGAGATAAGATCCAGGGAAACTGTTTCTAAAATAGGGAAAACAGAAAGGCATATTTGTGTGTATGCCTGGGGCCACAATTTTCTGAACTGCAAAAGATGTGTGTGGGGAGAGGTGAGGACCTAAGAGATCTACAATCATTTTTGTAATTTTGTGGAGGATTTGATGTACAACGGGAGCAAATGTTATCAAATGTTCCTTTAGTTCAATGTCTCTCCAGGTGAACTGTGAGATCTACCTGCCTGGAAATCCCCTGGGACAGCTATTAAAATGCAGCTTCCTGGACCTCACCCCAGATATGTTGAAAAGAATTCCAAAAGAACCTGTGGTTGGACCTCAAATATATATATATATATATATATATATATATATATATATATATATATATACACACACACACACACACACACACACACACACATATATATGTGTGTGTGTGAGAGAGTATGTATGTGTGTGTGCATGTTTAATAAATATATTAGAATATTCCATAATTAAGAATAAGATCCACTTATTCAACCCAGCAAAGACTGTCATAAATATTAGCCAGACTCATTAAAATTTTTCTGAAACTGACATTTCAGCACTAAATTATATATTTGTTAATAGGAAATCTATAAATATAATATATGTATAAAATCAGAAATTCTTCCCAATTAAGAGATTGACACTTTTAAACAGAGTATAAGATATTCAGTGAAGAGTGAATAACCAAATTAGAATGCTAAGATAATGGTTAATATTTATCTCAGAAAATAAAATATTCTCAAGTTTCAATTTGTGCATTTTTAACCAATGTGAAGGCTGGGGAGAGTGTAAGAAATGAGAAGTTTAATTTAATTTTGGCAAGTGATGAAAATATAGTGTTAGCTTCTATAAAAGCTATTCTTTAAAAAATTTCCCATTCTTTAAAGTTAAACACATTTTCCTTCTGCTCAAGAGCTTCATGATTGTTATGGAACTTTTTAAAGAATAAAATTGTAGTGCTACAAACAAGATCTTAGATTAGAGTCAAAATGCAAACCTCTTTCTTATAATTCCTGACTTGGCGATCCATTTTTTTTTTCACTGATACTTTGGATAATTTCTGGCAATCTTCAAATACTAAAAGAGGAAATGATTTATTCTGTAGTGATGTGTTTTTGATGTTTATAAGCATTGAGCGCTTAGCATTGCATTAGGCTTTCTGCTCTTATATTGTTTTTTTATACATTTTTTCACAGTGAACCCTCAGAATCAGCATCAAAAGGGCATTAATTCTAGGATTTTGCAGATGAAGAACTGGTTGTTCATAGAGATTAAAACATTCATCAGTGTCACCCAGGTAGTCAAGGGCATGAGTGGAGTGAACTCAGGAACACTTGAGTCCAAAGTTAGGGAGACTCAAAAACATCTTGTCATATCTGATAACCTAGTTACAATTTGGTAACCTGGGTAATGGTGTGAGACTTTAATGAGCCAAAAGAAAATCTCTTTCCTTAATCTTTATCCCCTTTTTACTGTTTTCACCTCCTTGGCCTAGGGAATTAATTATTAGTTTCACTGGTCAACTTGGGATCTTGGTATGTTGAACTTGTGTGTTTGGTTTCTAACATGCCTGGGGTTTGCAGACAAGCAATGGTGCATTTCTGTCATCTAGAGCTATTTTAAGGACGGATCCAAGTTTAAGGTGCTGACACCCATCAGGGCAAGCTAAGTAGACTATAAATGATTTTTAGGTCTGGTGTAGATTCTGTATATGCCAAAACAGTTCCTGAATTTTGGAAGGCTGAGCTTTGTCAGAAATCACAGTGGTGGCAGTACCTAGCCTTCCTCCTGTCCTTCCTGCTTAACACAAGATCAGTGTTTTATTTACTGTCACAGAGTTGAGAGGAAAAAAAAAAAACACCTTAAGAGTGGTGTTTTTGACGAAATGTCTGAATAACAATCCTGATGTTTTCCCAGCTGGAATGAAAAACTGACTGTAGGGGAGGGAGAAGCCAATCTGAGATGGAAAGTTTAGAAGAGAGGAGCTAGTGAGGATTTCTCAAATGGAAGGTGTCTGGATAGAAAAGAACAGTTCTGTACCCTCATGGGAAACAGTTGAGTATGCAACCATCAAGGGGTTCAAGCTAAGTATAAGTTAACACAACCAAATAATCAAGAGAAGGGTGGTAAAGCAATCACGTCTACCTAGTGAGCAAATGGAGCTGTGTGGAAAATACTGTTTGAAAGGGGATTGAAAAAAATGAAAAATAAAAAAAAAAGACAAAGGAAAGAAAAAAAGATGCAAGTAGATTTTTTAAAAAAAAACTAATGGCCATGGGATATGGATATGGATATGGATATGGATATATATATATATATATATATATATATATATATATATATATATAGTAGAAGATTTTATTAGCTTGGGATAAAATGTATGTAGGAGTTGAGCTCCAGCAGAACATGATGAAGGTCTATGGACTTCCAACTCCATGCAACCACTCAACCCTAGGTCTCATTTTCTAGGATGAATTTTTGTTCACCATAGAACACAATGTTGTGGTACTAAAGAGCAACAGATTTTGTCTCTTGGAAGATCATGCAAGACTTTACATCAAAAGAAAGAGAGGCAGACACATTGCTACCAACTCTTTGGCTTGAGTAGCAACTTCTTCAAGTTCTGGAGCATAGTTAACTGAAAGAACTGGCTCCTCTTGTCCTGGAAGCTCCAGTGGATTTATATCCTAGAATTCTTTTCAAACAGTATCTATCAGTGACTTTCCTCCACCACTGAAGAGGCTTGACCTGGAGTGGCAGAGGTAATTTACCAGGAAGTTTTCTTAGAAAATTTATAGTTCTGGATTTTGGTGTTATTTTTTTGGCCAACATTATTGGCACTTATAAGAGAATTTGTAAACAGCCATGCATGTAAAATTGGTTATTCATGGAGAAAAAAAATTAAAACACATAACTGGGGCTTGGGTTGTGGCTCAGTGGTAGAGTGCTTACCTAGCATGTCTGAGGCACCAGATTCGATCCTCAGCACCACATAAAAATAACTAAATAAAATAAAGGTCTATCAATAATTAAAAATATTTTTTAAAAAACCACATATCTGAAGTTTATACTATAAATTGAATTTGTAATGTTTGTTAACATTAAAAACTCTGAATCATCTATTTAATTTTGCTTTAATTCTGTATTGATTATAGGTATAAGGACTGTATTTGATGCCAGGAAGGAATTATAAAAATAAATTGGGGAATTTGTCATTTGAAAGAAACTGGGATAACATAGGTGTAATATATTTGGCAGAAAGATAACTTAAAGTTCAAAAAGCCATCTGGATGGGTACACTCACATTTCTCTAAATTCCCTCTCACAAGCCCAGCAAAAGGAAGAGAGTTGTTCAGAAAACATAAACACAAGAAAGAAATAAGAGAGAAGGCAATAGCAGAAAGCAAAGTTTGGGAATAAAGAAGAGAGGACTGAATTTGACTTAGGCAAGCTCAGGTAGATATGAGCAAGGCATCTGGAGAAGAAAGGGATTAATGTGCTCTGTAGAAACTTAAAAAAGAGGCATCAGTCACTTTACAAGCCATGAAAGAAGCTTGAGAATGAATATAAAAGATCTGCCTATGGAAAAGTTACTTGTATCAGCTTTCCTATAGCTGAGCTGGATGACTGATTTTTATCTATAGCCCCACTGTGTCACACCCTTATAACCTTTCCTCATGGCTGGAATTTCAATTTTTTTTTGTACTGGGGATTGAACCCCAGGGTTCAATCTTAACCACTGAGCCACATCCCAGCCCTTTTTTATTTTTTATTTTTGGACAGAATCTTTTACATTGCTCAGGTCTTCTAAGTTACTGAGCCTGGCTTTGAACTTGTGATCCTCCTGCCTCAGCCTTGCAAGCTGCTGGGATTAAAGGTGTGAGCTACCCTTCCTGGCAAGGGAGTTCAACTTCTTTAAAAATTGAGCTAGAAAATTTCTTCTTTCAGTTATTATAGATTGAACTGAGGATAGGGTCAGGTTCAGTGCTAAAAAGAAGGTGGGTGATGGTTTAAATTGACATCTGCATACTGGAAAGTGGGATGCAGAGAATCAAGAGCATGACCTCTTATAACCTTTAACCCCAGGTGGGAAACTGGAAATCCTTAAAGAAAAGAAACAAAACAAAACAAACAACTTTTACATCTTGAGATTGGTGGAATCTTTCACAAAAAAATTTTGCTTGTCACTTATTCACCCACAATAAAGTTCTACATCTATGAGCTGTACCCTCACAGCCAGAACTTCCCATGAGTATTTTAAAGACCTTACTCTGAAACATAAAAATGAACAGCAAGGGTCAATAGATAAAACTGAGAAAAACCTCTGAAACGAAAGAGAAAGACAAAAATAATCTGGAAAAATGGAACTTCTTAAGAAACAAAAATAATAAAGAAAGTAGAAGAAAACTTTGAAAACAACTTCACTCTACAATAATATTCTCAGGGTAATAACCAAAGAATTGAGACTGAATCACAAAGAAACAGAAAATCTTAATAAACCAATAAGAAGTAACAAGATTGACTCAGAATAAAAAGTATCCCAGCAAAGAAAAGCCTCACATCTGATGGCTTTACTGCTGAATTCAAACAAACGTTTAAAGAATTAATAACAATCCTCCTCAAGCTCTTTCAGAAAGTTGAAGAGAAGGGAATAGTTCCAAACCCATTTGATAAGACCAGCATTATCCTGATGCCAAAGTCAGACATGGACACTACAGAAAAGAAAATTAAAGGCTGATATCCCTCATGAACATAGTCGCACAAGTCTTCAACATAATGCTAGAAAACTGAATTTGACAGCAGAAAGACTTTTTCACCATAATCAGGTGGGATTTATCCCAGCAGTACAAGGATAGTTTATCATACAGAAACTAATCAATATGATGCACCTCATCAACAGGATGAAGGACAAAAATTATTTTCAATACATTCAGAGAAAACATTTGACAAAACTCAACATCCTTTCATAAGAAAAACTCTCAACAGATTAGATATGCAAGGAATATAAGAATTGCATTGAAGAGTACCTTAATAAAAAAAGGGTCATATATGACAAACCCACAGATTTCATTATTCTCAACAGATATACTTTGTATACAACCCGAGGTATGAACAATTGTACTATATATGTGTAATATGAATTGTCATGCGTTCTGCTGTCATATGTAAAGTAAAAAAAAAGAAAAAAAAAGAAAAAGTTTAAAGATTTTCTCAAAGATCAAGAACAAGACAAGGATACTCAGTCTTGCCACTTTCATTCAGCATGATATGGAAAGTTCTAGCCAGAGCAATTAGGAAAGAGAAAGAAACAAAAGACATCCTAATGGGAAAGAAGGAAGCCAAAATGTCTCTGTTTGCTGATAACATGATCATATATTTAGAAACCCTCAAAAATGCCACCAAAAAAAAAAAAAAACTTAAAAGAAACAAGCTTTATAAAATCACAAGATATAAAATCAACATACAAGAGTCAGGAGTATTTTTCTATACTAATAGTGAACCATTTAAAAATAAAGAAACAAGAAATCAGATCCACTTAAAATAACCACAAAAACACAGAAACAAATTAAATGAAGGAACGGAATGATATGTACTTTGAAAACTACAAAGTATTGGGGAAAGAAATAGAAAAAGACACACAGAAAAAGATATCTTGAGTTTATAGATTTGAGGAAATAATACTGTTAAAATGTCCATGTCACCCAAAGTAATCTATGGCTTTATTATAATCTCTATCAAAATTCCAATGACATTTTCATACAAAAAATCAACCTTAAAGTTCATGTGGAACCAAAGAAAACTCCAAAATAGTTAAAGTCATCTGGAGCAAAAAGAACAAAGCTGGAGGCATATACCACTTGACTTTAAAACAATTCTACTAAGCTATAGTAATCAAAACAGCATGGCCCTAGCAAAAAAACATACACAGACTATTGCCATGAAAGAGAGAGAGAGAGAGAGAGAGAGAGAGAGAGAGAGAGAGAGAGAGAGCGAGCGCATGCGCACACTGGCTTAGAAATAAATGATGCTTTAAATTTTGACAAAGTTGTCAAGGACACAGGAAGGGGAAAGGACAATGTCTTCCTAAGTGGTATTGGGACAACTAAATATCCACATGGAGAAAAGTGAAATTAGACCCTTAACGAATACCATATGAAAATCAACTCAAAATGGATTAAAGAATTAAATGAAAGACCTGAAACTGTAAAACAACATAGAGGAGAAACTTTTGGATATTGATTTGGGCAATTATTCTTTTGAATATGAAACCCAAAAGCAGGCAATGAAAATAAAAATATGCAAATAGGATTATATAAACTAAATAGCTTCTTCACAGCCAAGAAATAATCAACAGAAGAGAACAATTAGGGAATGTTCAAAAATATTTGAAAATCATGTATCTTATAGGAAGTTAGTATACGTTGTGGTGTGGATCTGGAATATTCCACAAAGTTACGTGTGTGGGACTTTTGGGAAGTTTTTGGCTCATGAGGACTATAACATCATAACTGGATTAATCCATTTGTGGATTAGCTATTTTAAACTGGGAGAAAGTGGAAACTATAGGCAGGTGGGGCAAGGCTGGAGGTAGTAAGTCACTTAGGGATGTGTTCTTAGGGACTACAAACTTGTCCCTGGCCCTGTCCATCCCCCCGTTCTGCTTCCTGGCTGCCATGAGCTGAGCAGCTTTTCTCTGCCATGCCCGTCCTCCATAATGTCATGCCTTATCTCAGGTCAAAAGTAATGCAACTGGCTTTTATGATTTGGATGTGAAGTGTGCCTCAAAAGCTCACATGTGAGACAATTCAAGAGGGTTCAGAAGGGAAATGATTGGGTTGTGAAAGCCTTAACCCAATCAGCAAATTTATCACCTGATGGAATTGAGTGGTAATTGAAGGAAGGTAGGGTGTGGCTAGAGGAGGTGGGGCTTTGACGGTGTGGCTTTTTGGTGTATATTTGTATCTATATCTGGCAAGTGGAGACTTTCTCTCTCTGCTATCTGATCACCATGTGAGCTGCTTCCCTCTGCTACACTCTTCCACCATGTTGTTCTGCCTCACCTTGATCCCTGAGGAATGGAGCTGGCTGTCTATGGATTGAGACCTATAAAATTGTGAGCCCTAAAAAAACCTTTTTCTCCTCTACCATTTTTCTGGTCAGGTCTTTCAGTAACAACGTGAAAAAGTGGACTAAAATACTGTCCATAGACTAAAACCTCTGAAACTGTGAGCCCAAATAAACCTTTCTTTCTTTCATTTGTTTAGATCAGGTATTTTGGTCACAGTGACCAAAAGCTGACTAACACAATATCCTAAACTTATAAGGAACTCAAATGACTCAGTAGTTAAAAAATATGTGTATATGTATACATGTATATAAATATATAAATGTAAATAACCCAATTTAAAATGTGCAAAGGAACTGAATAAGTGTTTCTCCAAAAGATCATACAAATGTCAATGGGAAAGAGTATAGGAAATCATTCATCATCAGAGAAATGGAAATTAAAACTACAATAAGCTATCCCTTCGTAACTGTTAGAATGACCATTAACAAAAACATAAAATTTAAAAAGTATTGGGGAGGATGAGGAGAAAAGGGAATCTGCATGCATTATTGGTGGGAATATAAATTAGGATATCCATTTTGGGAAACAGTATGGATGTTTTTCAAAAGATTAAACATGGAATTATTATATGATTCAGAAATCCTACTTCTGGGCATATATCCAAAGGATATGAAAACACTATATCAAAGAGATATCTGCTTTCCCATGTTTATTGCAGCATTGGTTATAATATTGATAACCAAGTGATGGAATCAACCTGGGTCCATCAACAAGGTTGAAGAAAATCACACACACACACACACACGTACTATTCAGCCTTAAAAAAGAAGAAATGCCATTATTTATGCTGCATGGAGGAACAATATATTATGTTAAACAAATTAAACCAGACACTGAGAATTAAGCACTGCATGATTTCACCTATACATGGAATCCAAAAAAGTTAACAGAATGGTTGAAAATAAAACAAAATTAATTAATTAAAAAGTTGAACTCATGATGTAGGGAGTAGAGTGGTCGTTACCAGGGGCAGGAGTGATATAAGGAAATATGATGGGTCCAATAAGTTTAAGAGATGCATTGTACAACATGGTTACTATATTTAATAATGGTATATTATATTTTTAAAAATTTCACAGAATAGATTTTAAATGTTCTCACTATAAAAAGGAGATAAGATAAGTGTGTAACATAATGCACATGTTAATTAGCTCAGTTCACCCATTCCACAATATATATGTGTTTCCATGCAATTGTGGTACACAATAAATATTTACATTTTTTAATTATCAACTTGATTAATTAAAAATAGACAAATATTTTGTATCTATGAAGCAAAACAATTTTCCAAATGTAGAAACAATAAAATGAAATAAGTTTTAGACATAGCAGAATTAAAATAAAAATTCAGTAAGTTACATAGAAAAAGTTGAAGACAATGCTTTGGGATAATAATGATATAATGGACAATAGAAGAGAAGGGATTGACAAAAAAGAAAACTAAAAAAATCAAATGATCAATTATGGAGTTCCTAAAATTAGTGTCAGAAAATTGAAAATGGTAAAGAGGAGAGAAGATTATTAGAGAATTTATAGGGAAAAAATTTACAAATTTTTGAAGGTGAGCTTCCATGTTTAAAGGGACTACCAAGTGCCTACAACAATGAGCATAAATAAAACTATGAAGTAAGAATATTACTTAAAATACAGTTTTGCCTGTTGTTACAAAGGCCAGAGAATAGTGGCTGAAACAGGATGTAAGTTTATTTTTCTCTTATATATATCATCACTCTCCTTTATTGCATTGCCTGTGTTCAAACACAAGGAATATTATCACTTCACAGTAGTGCAAACTTGAAGTCCACGTATCTTGTCGCTCTGTTGGTATATGTGGCTTCCTGTCTTGGCTTAAGTTGACTGCTTTAATTCCTCCCCTGTACCCACAAGGCAGCCAGCAGAAAAAGAAAGGGAAAGTGGGGCTGTATATAATTCCAACTCATATTTGGTTGGATCCAAATACACTAAAGTGTGAATGTTGAAATAAAGACTTTTTTTTCCCCTCTGAAAAGTCTCCAAAACAATTTGTCCTTCTATATAGTCTTTCACATGTACTAAAGGCTGTGCTAAGATCTAACACACATAGACTAAAATTTAAAAACAGGAAGTCATTGGATTTCAAAGCAAGGTGTTATGGTTTGGATCTCAAATGTCCCCCAAAGGCTCATGTGTTGAAGGTTTGGTGGAAACTAGTCTGGTGAGACATGGTTTGAGGAAGTAGGTCACTGGGGGTGTCCCATGGTGACTATATCGTGTCTCTAGTCTCTTCCTCTCTTTCTCTCTCTTTGTACTTGTAGGATCCCATGAGCTGAGCAGCTTTTCTTTGCCATCCTTTCACCATGTGTTTGCCTCACTTCAAACCCAGAGCACAGTAGCCAGCCAATCATAAATTGACACCTCTGAAACAGTGAGCCAAAATAAATCTTTCCTCCTCTAAGTTGATGTTTTCAGGTATTTATCCTGGGGATGAAAAACTAATATACAGGGCAATCCAACACAAGATATTCACCAGGTGAATTCCTCGATAACCAGGAGGCCTAGAGAGAAATGAGTATAGATTGGAGTAGGTTCGGTTATAAGTTTTTGCTAAGCCTCTGTAGATAAAACTCAGACTATGATGTAAAAGAGCTTCCAGGACTTGTGAAATGGATATCTCTTCAGGCTGAGAGTTGGATCCCTGTGCAAGGAGAGGCTTGGCAAGAATAAGACTGGAATTAGATGTGCCTAGATTTTTTTTTTCAATCTTTGTTGAGGGGAGATGGCAAGATAGCAAGAAGATGGAAAACTCAGCAAGTTTGGGTGTAAAACTCAAAGCAGAGAAGACTTATTTGAAACTGTAGAAAGAGGTACAGACATCATATAGAGCAATAGAGGATGAGAATTTTGTTTGTTTAGACGAAGATAGGACTTGCCTTAGGTGGGGGGTAGAGAGGACCAGTCCATATTTTTCCACGCTCCCAGTTAGGGCATGTAGAATGTAGTGCTGGATGGTTGTGTGAAGGTAAGAATGAAGAGCTGTGCTTCACAAAGACTTCTCAGGTAGAATGCCATCGCCTTCCCACGCCAAGAGCTGGATACTTGAGCCAGGGTCTTAAACGATAATTGCAGTTAAGCCTCAAAGTTCTCTCAAGATTTAATCAACAGGTGAAATGTTTGAGTCCCCAAGGAGAATGGCTGAGCTCTCTGGGAGCAATAAGTTACTCATATTTGCAGACAGAACAGACCCCAAATTGAGTCTGAAGACAATTGTGTGTGCATAGTTTCTGGGTCATAAATATTTGCTAATGAATGAATGGGAAGGAGCACAGAAAAGTTGTTACAGAGAAGGATCTAGAAAGATACATGAAGAATAAGATGAAATAGAAGACTTTGGTGGTGCAACATGTCCAGTTTATGATATTTTATGATATTACTATGAAGTACATATTATGATGTTGTCTTTTCACCACTTGAAGCCTGAAAAACAGTATTATTTAATATTTGATCCAAAAACAGGATGAAATTAAAACCTGACCTGCCTGGATCCAACTCTTTAAAAGATAATTTGCCATTCTTGTTCCATATACACTAATTAGTTTAGAAAATGTTTCTACTTGAATGAACATTAGTGGTTTGTGAAAAATAGCATAAATTATCCTTCACAGGATTTAAGAAAGACCATATTAAAAGATGGAAGGAAAAATTTGGTTTCAGATATGAGACATAGCCCATAAAAAGCTGGGATATATGCCAGAAAAGTATTGGCCTGAGTATTGAAAAAATAAGATTCTTCTGAAAGATTAAAGACCAGAGGCTGTGTTAGGATTGTTGACTGAAGCACAAGTTTTAACTATGAGAGGTTGGAGAGAAATGAATTTAGCTAATAACTCATAGCCTGGGCTATGGTCCTAACCATATATGCCAGAATATAGAAGGAAAGAATGTTAGTATGGAATTTTTCTCTCAGTGGAGACTTAAGGAACCCTGAGGATTTTATGAGAAGTCTACTTCAGTGAGGTTCATTTATTTATTTATTTTTGACTAAAGAGTTTGTAACTCAGACCCTATTGAGATTTGCTCATCAGTAGTTGTTAAGCCTTCAATATATTTTGACAATAGAACATAATAATCATTATATTGTATGTACTTGTAGCAGCCTCAACGAGGGTATGCAGAGTGTGAGGAGGAGAAGAAATCGTTTTGTGCATTTTATTAACTCATTCATTATAGGAAGTGACATTAGTTATATCAAGATTGCATAATAGTCTATTCTAAAGTATGGATTTTTTTTTTCATAAAACAGCATGAGTGTATCATGCCAAAGCAATATGAGTGTGAAAGAGTATCCATCATAGATTAATAAAGGAAAGATAAAATCATTTTTACAAAATGAGACAGAATGCATTTGCTCAAGTAGCTGCCAGTTGGTCGTCTGATAAAAGAGCTAATACATGAGTCAGATTATGGACATTTGTATTAACGATAAGGATGTCATGTCAGCCTTGTGGGTGGTGTGCTGCAGGCACTGCGATGTGTATGAAGTGCTGGACTTTTGAATACATTAGCTCTGCCTGTAGCACGGAAATCTAATCTAGGTTCTTCATTGGGCAATTTTGATCACCTCTAGTACTTTACTTCTCTGGGATGTAATGTAGCCATAGGTTTTTTCTTCTGTGAAATGAGGGGTTTGGACAAAATCTTCTCAGTTTTAAGATATCATCATATGAATATTTGAACTAAAGCAGAGGCACAGTTACTAACTGGAGCTCTAAGGATTGACTACTTCTGATCAGTTTCAAGAGGTCAATCTCTACCTAACAAGAAGCACTGTGGAAAATGCTTACAAATGATTGTGTAAAGGATGTCTGAGAAGGAACAAAGTGACTCACAGCGTCTCTGACTGCTGGCTTTGTGGAGATAATGGGGAGTATTTGAATCAATTCACTAACCTTGGCAATGTTCTACTGTGAGGAGGTCATTTAGAAAACTCTTCCCGGATTAAAGAAGCAGAAAGGAGGAGATCTGGTGGTCAAGAAAGCTGAGTGAAGCTGAGATAAGCAGAGTCCCACCTGTGTGTGTATGTGTGTGTGTGTGTGTGTGTGTACACATGTTCACATGCAGAAAGCCCTGTCTGTCTCTGTGTACACATGTGCCTTTCTAGGTTCCCATTGAGTGATTTATCTAATTGATTGACATTTAAGTAATCTGTGGTTCCTTTGTTTTTTCAATACTGGCTAGCAGATTTCTCTTAACGATAAAAATCAAAGTGTTCAGGACTTCTCTCTGTGAAGCATACATGTAGATTAAAATTTCCTGTTGATTTAAGACTATTATAATTGTAGGATTTAAAAATCCTGAATTTTAGGAATAATTTGAAATCTGTCAACCTCTTTAAAGAGTTGTGTTTCTGTGTTGTTTTTGAGTCCTTACTACTATATTATGCAGATAAAATATGAAATTAAGATTACACAGGAAAAAATCTTTAAAAACTGAAAACTGTAATAATGAGCCAAAATAGATGAAGAATTTAACTCTTGGACAATGAATTGATAAAGAGATATACTGAACTTGACGGTTTTAAGGAAGAGATGCAGAATTTAAGAATTAATATCATAGAGTTTGGAATAATACAAATAGAGTTTGAAATCTCTCCCTAAATCTTACCAACTATTTGACCTTGAGCCATTAAAGTTTGTAAGCGAAATTCACTGATTTAGAAACATATTGTATTTTCTATCTCCTGTTGTTATGAAAATTGAAAAAGGTGATGTACAGAATTAATTACCACATTATTTGGAACATGGTGGCTGATAAACTGTCTTAACAATCAACTTACTCTCACAAAGTAGTTACTCAGGAAGGTTTTGTCTTATTAATTTTTTTATAGGCATAGGTTCAGAAAACCAAAAGTGTCAGGTTTGTAATTGGCATGATTAATCAACTTCATAAAAAGGAATTTTCTTAGGAGCCCACCAATGAGCACAGCATCATACTTCTTCTGTTGTGTCATCTGAGAATAAAGACACATTGACAGTAGAATGAATTGGAGACAATTTTCATATGTTCACTTATGAATACACAACCAGTGTAACTCCACATCATGTTCAACCACAGAAATGATAAGTTTACTCCATGTATGTGTGCTATGTCAAAATAAATTCTACTGTCCTGTATAAATAAAAAAGAACAGATAAAAAATGTTTAAAAGACTGAACCTCCTGAAGCTGCTGAGAATTGCAGAGGGGATTTGCAAGGAGAGGTCACCATGTGGAGCCTTGGACAAGGAGCAGGTTTGGGTGGGTGACAGACAACATAAGAACTGGTCCAAGTAGAGATTCAGGACTCTGTAAACATGAAATCACACTGTACCAACTCGTTCTTTCCCTCTCTCACTTCCTTCTGTTCATTCTTTCTCCTTCCTTCTTGATCTCATTTCTCTTTTCCTTTTTTTCCCATTCTCACCTCCTGTATACCCTTTTTTCCTCCCTCCTCTCCTTTCTACCTTCTTTCCTTCCCTCTCTCTCCTTCCTCTTGTATTTCATGCTACCCCCCCCCTTCCTCTTTCCTTTCCTTTCTCTTCCATTCCTTCAGGAGGTGATTTCACTTGGGAAGCCACAAGTCGAACAGATTGAAAATGTACTATATTGGAGTGGACTTTTTCACAATCTGTGTACTTCCAAGTTGCTTTCTGTGAAAGCTCCGGTCTCTGTGGGATACTTCTAGAACTTCACATTTAATTCAATTAAAAAAATATATAGTTCATTTATTTCAAAAGCCACTATCAAAATGAAACAAACACTCCAAAAACCTGTCTGAAACAAACACTAAAATACAGTATTTGCCAATTTTTTTGCTCTTTAGAGACTATCGAGAACTGGATTTAACTTGCTTTCATGCAAATTTCAAGTTGTGGCTTCTTTTTCTTATTTATGCACATATATCACCTTCCTACAAATGTGAAGTTGATTAGAAAAGAGCAGGTTTTGCTCTGGTCTTTCTCTGAATTCAAGCCTGCACATGTCTGCTGCTGTAAAATTATATAAGTGAATTCACTAATTCAGCACATGTGTACTGTGCTCAATTAAATACCAGGCAAGGCTGAAGCACATCTGCTCAGCTCATGGTCTTATCATGGCTTATTAGACAATTGTACAATAATAAGTGAACTCTATACCTTGTGTCAAGACATGTTGTGCTAAAGATAGTGTCAGATATTACTGCCTAAAATAAATATACACATAAGTGTAATTGTTAAAAATTGAGGTGAAATAATTGCTGTTCAGACTGGAAACTATCATTAATTAAAAACAGGAAGTTTCAAAAGAAAATAAAATGTCACGGTAGATACCATAAGTATTATCAGGATCAGATGACACAAGTTACAACTGACCCAAATATAGTGCTCTACACACAAAGTCCTTATTGTGTCTTCAAAATTATAATTTGCAAAGTTTGTTGCTCTGTGAATTCTGACAAACTCTGATGTCCTGATATAAAATCTTAACCATAGGACTGAGTCTCCTAGCAACTGTTAATGCAATTTAAACCACTTAAGGTTCTTGAAAAAATATATTTAAAAATGTAAATTTCTCAATAAAAAAATCTTAGCACCATTTGAAGCTATCTTCTTGTAAGTAAGAAAGAAACTCAAGATAGGAAAATACTCATTCAGCCCTATGCTATTGATTTTGCAACAGTCAAGGTAGATGAGCAAGAAATGAACACAAACTTATGTCCATTGCTTGAAAATATTGTGTGAAAAGAACATTAGGAAGCTGCTCATGAAGAATTGCTTGTTTGAAAAAGTGAAATTATGTAAAACCATTGTAATTCAATTGTTTCCAAGTCTGAATATTTGCATTATATCCATTGGTTTTTGTTGAGATATGGCTAGACAACTAAAAACCAAGTGTGTATATGTGTGTGTTGTAATAATATGTAATAATATATGTGCATTATAAATAGGAAAAACCATTTAAGTACCTACATCAAGAAAATTATTTAAGTCATATGTTAGTTTTTAAAGTATACCATCAAATAAGTTGTCAAAAATGTATGGGATTGAATTTGGCATTGAGTATGTGATGGCTGGAAAAACTATTGGCATTTTGATTCAAATAAGAGGAGTAGCCAAAATTAGCTTAAATAATTGTGGGATATTATGTAGACAAGCAATCACAATTAAGCAGATTAATAAACATCTTTCAAAACATATTTGTTTTTTTTTTGAGAGAGACAGAGAGAGAGAATTTAAATATATATATATATATATATATATATATATATATATATATATATATATATATATATATTAGTTTTCAGCGGACACAACATCTTTATTTGTATGTGGTGCTGAGGATCAAACCCAGACCTCACGTATGCCAGGCAAGTGCGCTACCGCTTGAGCCACATCCCCAGCCCAAAACATGTTTGGTTTTGAGGTAGATATTGCCAAATATTTAAGGTGTACTCTTTAGAATGTAGAATTTTTAGCTTTATTTGTGGACGAATAGATAAATTCTAAAATTCACTTTGCAGTTGACATTAGTTGGTTCTGCCAAGGCCAAGTCCTGATACAAATCATTCAACTGAGACAAGATTTTTTTTTTTTTTTTTGGTAATAGCACTATTTATAAAAACCTTACTCAAAACATGGTTGTGCTGATATTTTTTAATAAGTGGAGGATCTCAATATGGCAATACTAGGCTGCCATGTTAATCTTATTTGCAACTGCTTATGTGGTGATAGCAATAAAATTGAAACTTTGGGTTCAATATGCAACATAAAGTAAATTTAATTCTTATGAGTCTATGTGATATAAACAGGTATTGAGATACATGAGATTCTTTAGTGATACCATTGAAACCTCATAATATTTCAAGTTTTGTGTATCTTATGTATGCAGACATTTATTGATAAAAACATACATTTATTGAGAAATCTTCATCAAATGCAATCCTGAGGAATTAGTAGTTATTCAAATTGCAAAAAAAATTTATACTACTCCTCTTTCAAGTTTATGGATGTGTTTAATTGAAGACTTTTGGGATTGCAAAGTGAAAGTTTAAAAATTAAATAGTCATTTTTGTAATTCAGGATTTTCTCTATTCCAACAACGAAAATGAACTCAGAAATAAATTGGATATTTACATTGAAATCTGATTACAACTATGTAATCAGAGAACCTGATTTCATAGTTTAATGTGCAGTCTAATAATCTTATTTCCTTCTTGTTGATAGTGTTTTAAATTCAGACTTATAAAGTAATAACACACTGAGGCATACATTTGTATTTTTTATATTGTAGTGTCTGCCTATTTTTTTCCATTTCATTGTATTTTACTTTTGTCTTTCTTTCCAATTTTATAGTTATACTTTCTTTCATTTGATATTCCTTGAAAGTCTATTATGTGCCATTAATGTTTTATGTTCTGGGGATTTAATGATGAACAAACTGGATATGTTTGTTGATTATGTGAAGTCTACATTCTTTTAGGAAAAAAACCCAAACTGCTATCATATTTTAAAAAGTGATGATTCTAGAGTTTTCTCTTTGCAGCAAGGAGAGCCCAACCTGAATATGAACATTCTCCTTTTTCTGGGAAATTATGGCAATGGGGCAGACCTCCTGAAGAAATCTGAACTGAGCAGTGAACAGACCTTAGGATTAAGGCAGAGGAAGAACTGGGTACATTTGGTCCAGAATGGTTGTGTAGAACCTAAGCTTAAAAGTTTGTAGTTTTCTATGTGTTTGAGGTAGGTTGAGGGGCAGGGGACAAAAAGAACCCCCAAACAATAAAACTGATAATATTTGTAAGCTTCTCAGTTGGTTGTAGAGTCCGAAACACAGAGAGTAACTGCATGTCATAGTACTCTAAGAGTTCAAAACATGACGTCAAAGATCAATAAACACATATCCATTAACAACCAGCATGTTCGTAGGTACTGTATGAAAAATAAATAAGAAGTGTACGGTATTTTCTTAATCCTTAAGGAGTTTGACAACTAACTCCAAACTAGCCATTCATCATACTGGACACAAACAGACACCATGCCACTTAGAATCTAAAATTGGATCAGATGTTTCCTATCCTAACCATGGCTGTAGTGAGAGATAACTATAATACAAAGTAGAATATGATAGAACCATAAAATAGTGTAAGATTTTAAAGCACCAGGCTGGTATTTAGAAAAAGAAAGAACCAATATGGGCTAAAGTGATTGTAGGAAAATTCTGTTGAGGTGGAAGGGCACTGTGTGGGGCAGTGATGTGCTGAAGCTGGACCACACCATTCCCCAAGGGCCAGCCCTGTGTGTTTCTTTCCAATTCTACAAGAGACATTGAGTTGATGGCTGGGTTTTGGTCATGATGGAAGTATTCATAACATGGAAAATGGAAAATGTGGTAAGTCAGGGTGTTTGTTTGTTTTCTTTTTTTCGAGAGCTGGCTGATAGACAATCAGTGCACCACTGGTCTACTTGGATGCACAGTATGAGAACAGAGATTGCCATCTCTTGAATATGACCATGAATCTGTGTTAGTCATCATTGCCCAATAAACTTAGCAATAATTACACATGAAATACATGTTAACTTGACAAAGTGGTAGGAAAATAAAATCTTGAGACCAACCAAGTCTGGGGCAAATTTATGAAGCAGGGAAAAATTGTCATCCCTTTCTCATGAAAACATTCCCTTGTCCTTGGAAGTCTGGTACCCTTTTATTTCTTTTCAAATGTCAAGAACATTCTCCAATTCAAGCTCCACTCAATGGTATCTTCCCTCCCCTCTCCCTCATCAGTAGATTCTTCTTGGATACCTTTCCTTATAGCAGAAAGATCACAGTGTGTTATCACAGTGTCAGTTGTGAAGGTCAATGTGATAAGCATTCCCTTGATTTATACTTTAGGCCTTAACTTAAGGAAGAAGTTTAGCAATTTTAGTGTGTAACAAGTCTCTCTGGATAAGACACTTCAGGGGCAGGGACCATTTCTATCTGAAAATGCCACAAAGAGTTTACTGATTTGACTCAAACAGAATATTTGGCCTGGTTAAAATAGTTCTAAAATAACAATCCAGAAAACTGAAGACAAATAAACAAAATATTTCTGTGGTACCAGATTTTCTGATGGGAGCTGAGAAATGAAGTAAAATTCCATTGGTGGATTTTAACTTTGTTCTTTGCCAAACCAAAGCAGATTTTAGTGCAACCAGCCAAGGAACATATCTACTTGCATTTGCCTCTCCCCACTCCTGCTTCTTCATCACAATATCTTTTGCACTCTTCTAACTAACAGATTTCAATTGTAACTAATGAAGATTAAGGCTAATAATTTTGGAAGTAGGATTTTCAGTTAGTTCTTACTATTCTCACTTTTAACACTATCATCATTGTAGTTTGTTCCCACAAAGATTGATCAGGAGACAAGCAGTATAAACTAAAAAGGAAAGTATGAATTAGGACCAAATGGATTTGGACTCAAATCTTGACTCTGTTTCTTATTTGCTGTATGATTGGGCCTCAGTTTCCTTATTTGTTAAGCATAATTAATGATATCCAATTTACTAGATAGGGAGGCATAAATGAAATAATATATGGATGAAGGGAGTCTCATGACATTCTTGCAGCCAAAAGGCAAAAGCTCTCAAATTATATGTGTGTGTTTGTGTGTGTGTGTATACACACATACAAACAAATAATTCTAATTATTCTGGTTGCCCAAAATTTAAGGAAGAGTTTATGTAATTTATTATATAGCCCCAAATTCTTTTATGTCATAAATACAAGATGATACTCTAATTTTCTATGTAGAGGTTTAGAGCAGCAAGATCATTTCTCACTGGTGTTGAAATAGACACAGAAGGAGGCTACTACATTTGCTTGACAAAAAATACAAAGATGTTTATAGGATAATTTTAGAGAGAGTTTCTCCATCGGACTGGAGTTGGGATAAACTGGGATAATACCCAGAGTGAAGGCTGAACTGAGCAGGACAGTGCTGTAGCTTCTATTTTCCTATTTAGTCAGATTTATGTACTTGCTTCTATTTTGATGCCAGAATTTAAAAGTGGTATGCACACTGCAATCTGGGCTCACACTTAAAGGATCAACGAAGCAGGAAAGCATCATCATGCACATCAGTGTAATAGTGATACTGCTTTTGTGATATTAAACCAATGTATTTGTCAGTCTCAAATCATTTTTCCTTTTAGCATTCCACTTACAAGGCTGAGCAGAGAAGCTTATTGCCATAGGGAAAAAGAAAGCAGTTCCTTCCTGGAACCCAGAGGTCCTCGATGTGCTTTGAATCTCAAAGTGGGCTGTTTTTTAACGCAAGATAATAATAGTGAAACCCAGACAAGAGAAAATGCTGGTCTAAATTTCTCTATTCTAGACCTGGAATTCTAGAGAGTGGAATTATTATTTTTAAAGTGTGTCTGGATGGATAAAAGAACAAGATATACAAAGAGGAAGTAGAAAGTCTACATCTTCATGTGCTGGTGAAATATGGGAAAAGGGAAACTAAGGTAAAGCACAGGGTTATACTGTGAGTTCTGCTTTTCATTTTTTTTTAATTGAATAAAAACTCAAGGAAGCAGCGTCATATAAAACTGACAAATTTTGAAGTTTAGGAACATATGTGTGAGTGTATGTGTGTGCACGTGTGAGTGTGTGCATGCACGTGTGTGTACTAGCATAACTTCCCGAGGCATACAAGTAAAGACTGCACACCTCTAGGACAAAGATTAGCAAACTTTTCTTGATAAGAGTCTGATAGTTAACATTTTATGCTGAGGGCCATTGCCAAGTAGGAATGACGCATCGAAATTTCCTTGCCAGCGTACCCCATGTTAAATGGACTTGCCTTGGAATTTCGCTGTTCTCCCTGTGGAAAAACAAAAACAGAACCCTGACTCCAGACAATCACTGGGTCGGGACCTTTCCATTGTCCTGTTAGAATATCTTTCCAAAGTATCTTAGGCTTATGTACATTTTTTGGAATCATATGTCTTTCTGCAGCACTAAGTCGTGATGAATCCAAATTTAAAAAGTTTAGAGTAAAAAGGGTTATTTTACCTTTGGGAGATATATACCACTTAAAGATCCTTTTAAATTTAAGTCTTTCAAAAGCATTCTGCCTTAGTTTTTTAGAATTACTTTAGTCCTTTTAATTTTTTGATGTGGTTTTAAACTAATTTCCTTCTAGTTTAATGTTTTCTAAATTGGCTCTTTTCTATAAATTTTAACACCCTCATCTAAGACTTCTAATTTCTGCACCACCAAAAATTAAAATTGATGGGATTTTTGAAAAAATTACTAATAATCTCCTTGTTCTTCTATTTCATCCAATATTTGACTTTAAACTTCTCTCTTCTACCTTTTTCTATCTTGAATGTCTGTATCTAATAGTTATCTTAGCCTTTTGCATTTTCTATCTGAAATACCTTTATTTGACATTTTCAACCATTTTTTTTTTATCTTGTTTCTATCTTCTAGTTTTCTTCTAAGGTTTGTACATTTACCCTTAGTTGCTTTTTTTTTAATCCTCCTAGGTTTCTTGTTTCCTATTTTGTGGGTTTAAAATTCTTGTCTTCCTATATCTTTTCTATCTTTCTACATCTTTTTTATCTTTCTACATCTTCTCTCTCTTTTTTTTTTACCTTTCTGAACTTCTGTCTTTAAAGTTTTTCACTTCAAATTTTTAATCTTCTTTATCTAAATATCTTTTATCTTATTTTTTTTTAAGAGAGAGTGAGAGAGGAGAGAGAGAGAGAGAGAGAGAGAGAGAGAGAGAGAGAGAGAGAATTTTTAATATTTCTTAGTTCTCGGCGGACACAACATCTTTGTTTGTATGAGGTGCTGAGGATCGAACCCGGGCCGCAAGCATGCCAGACGAGCGCGCTACCGCTTGAGCCACATTCCCAGCCCCTCTTTTATCTTATTATCTTCCCATTTTCATGTTTTTTTTTTCTCCATCATGAAGGCATCTTAACCAACTTCAATTTAACCTTTTAAAGCCTTTTGCAACTTATTTAGACATTTTACAACTTTTTACTTTACCACACAAAGATTATCTCATCTCCCTCTTTTTGGTTTAATAAGTACATTTTAATAGTTTAATGAGTAAAGCAATCTTTTTTCCGCCATGAAGGTATCTCGACCACCTTCAATTTAACCTTTTAAAGCCTTCAAATTATCATCTATACTGTACTTTTAAATGTATTTTTTCACCACCTACAGCTTTACTCTTTTAAACGAGGCTTAGATTCTGTTTAAATTGCTTTAATGTTAGTTTATATGGCTGCCCTTCAACCAAAGGCTTTTTTTTTCCCATTAAGAAGCTTTGTCTCAATCTGCCATGTACAAATATCTTTCTCTTCTTTCTTCCTTTCTCAAGCTTTTAAATTAAGTCTAGTTTCCTCAAAATCTTTTTAAATGGCATTTTACAACTTTTTACTTTACCACACAGAGATTATCTCATCTAGAAACATTTCTTTTTCCTTTAACCTTTTATATTAAAATATATTTCCACATCTTGAATCTTTTTATATCTCTTTTTTAACCATTAACCCTTTTTATAAATTCACATTCTGAAACAACTCTTATAAAATTTTTGAATTTAGACAAATTATCCACTTTAATAAGATGAAATAATTTCATGTTTTTTATGGTACTATAATATTGTAATTGAAACCCAACTGAAACTTCTTATACTCTTTGTGTATAAATTACACATGATAGAATCTTAACTCTTAGTAACCTTGTTTCAGCAAAGACACAGACCAAAGCAATATTAAACCTTTTTTTCCATTTACCAATTTATGAAAACACACATAATGTTTAAATATATTACCTTATGGAACTTAATAAGTAAAAAGTACTTGATTTTATATTTAGTGGTTGATATTTTAACACTTTAGCTTTGTAAATTAATCAGATGTCTGTAAAAACCAAGATCTTAGACAAATGTAGTAAACAGAACTAACCATCTCTTTCTTGTTGAAGGAAAATCCTTCTACAGGATACCATGATGGTCCCATTGATATACTTAATAACTCGTCTCTAAAAAGCCATGGGCTACATTTTTGTATTGTATCAACATATGTCCTAGCTGTTCTTGGTCTTACTGGGGTGCCTCCTTCCTCTAACAATTTCTCTTCCTCGGAGGCGAACAACTTCAAACCTTGAGTCAACCATTTTCCCCAGTTTGCCTGAGAAAGTTCTAGGAACAGGCAACTTGAAATAAAAACAAAATAAATCAAAACAAGAACACATTGTTTTTTGAAATGGTCACCCATTCTCTCGCCTTCCTCAAGGGCGAGCAATTTCACTTACCTCCAAGTTTCAGACGCTCCCCGTACGGGCCAACAAATGCCGCAGTCTTGGCTGGGCACAAGATCATGAGCCACCACACAGCTTTGTAGATTCAAACAGCAATTCTTTATTCCCTAACTCACACCGGCCTTCAACAAACATGTTCTTGGGAAATCCCAGTTCTGCCACCACCCAATTCACCTACTCCATGAGGCTTTTTTCCAAATACTTTCTGAATCTCACGAGAACTCAACGGGAACTCAGGCAACAGGAACGCCCTATTCCCAGCAGCAATAATCTTCAACCTGGAACTTCCCTAAAACCCATATTGTCTTAAACCGGGAACACCTTAAACCCAAGGAGCGGGATACTTCCTCAAACCTGTAGGATACACCTTAAACCTGGATCCACCCTCGTCCTTGAGCAGGGCCACCTTACATGCAATGTCAACAGCGAAATTCCAAGGCAAGTCCATTTAACATGGGGTACGCTGGCAAGGAAATTTCGATTCGTCATTCCTACTTGGCAATGGCCCTCAGAAATTTTAGTCATTGTGGAACATGTGGTTTTTGTCACAAGTACTTACCTCTGCCAATGTAGGGGAAAAGCAGTCATAGATAATAACAGTCATGTATATTGATGGGAATAGCTGTATTTCAATAAAACTTTATTTATAAAATCAAGTAGCAGACTGGATTGGGCTCAGAGGCCATAGGTTGCCAAACCCCAATTGAAGGAGACAGCTCAGATGTGGATATTTCCAACATGTTGCAGGACATCTGTTGATGTGTGCAGAGGTGCCATGAAAACTGGTAGATCATTAGAGAACTGGAATCAAGACAGGGAGGACATTGTTTTTAGGGAATGGTGACTGAAAATTATCAGCTGAGTCTTGCACAGAATCTCAGAATGCCAGCATATGTCTCAGTCATTAGTAGCTAAAAATCCAGAGCTTGCAGTAAATCATAGCAAAATGATCTGGAGAATGCCAGGTGTCTGAGGTCTCCTTGATCTACAGGTAAGCTTGGGAGCCTCTGTCTTTGTCCATTCTTGATACTACAACAAAATTCCCAAGACTGAGTAACATACAAAGAACACATTTATTGCTCACAATTTTGGAGGCTGGGAAGTCCAAGATCAAGGAACCAACCCGTTTGTTGTTCAGTGAGGGCCCAATTTTTGCTCAAGGTGGCATCTTGAACACTGTGTCCTTACATAGCAGAAGGCAGAAGGGCAAAGGGGGTGAATGCTGTGAGAACCTGTTTTGCAAGGCATTAATCCCACACAGGAGGGCAGACCCCTTGTGATTTAATCACCTCCTAAAGGTGTTGACACTTAATACTATTACATTGACAATTAAGTTTCAACGTATGAAAGTTCTATGTGGTCACAGAATCATCCTTGGTTGCTGTAAATTCAGACATCATCCCACAGAGAAATGGGGAGAAAAGGCAATCTGAAAATCCCAACATTTACTGAACAGACTAAGCTGCCCAAATGGGATCAGACTGAGTTTACTGAAGTGCATCATATTTAGTTCCCAAACTCTCATGCTTCCCATCACAGAGGGGGTAATGATGCATGTGTACTTTTAGTAAATTGTTATAATATTGGTAGTGTTTAAGTGTTGAAAAGTCCCTTTTCTTTCATGGAAATGGCTGTGTGGATTCTAGTCTCACTTTCTCCCCCAACCCACATTGGAAAAGTTTTCCATGTGTTTGCAATGTCTTCCTTCTCAACCTGTATGTCCAAATGTCCCTCTGTTATGAGTATCTTTTACTTCTTCCTAACAGGCAACAATACTTGAATGAGCATTTACTTTTTAATACCACAGGTAATTTATTTCCTTTCGACTACAAAATTCTAATGTTTAACATAATTATTAAAAACACACATGCCTTCCTTGATTGAGGTTTTGATGCTCACCTTTAGGAGGTACTTAATGCTTCCTCCACTGCCAACTCTCCTTAACTTGTTTAACCACTGTCCCAACTGTCAGTTAATTAAAAATCACCCATCTCAACACATATGACTCAATCAAGAACTGATGATGTTTTGTAGTGAAAAAAAGACCATTTCTAGGAAACATAATTCTGTTTGAAGAAATCATTGATGTTTTTGAAACTTTAAATTCCTGTTTTAGGTGAAATTGTGCAGTCCCCACCCCCAACAGATATTAAAGCCTTAAACTAAAATCTCTAAATGTGACCTTATTTGGAAAGAGTCTTTGTACATGGTCAAGTTAAGAGGAGATCATTAGAGTGAGTCTGAATTCAACATGACTGGTATTCACAGAAAAAGGAGAAATTTACACACATGGATAGTTTGAGAGCACAGAGAAAGTAATGACATGGGAGGCACCTTGACAAACCAAGGAATTCCTGAGGTCATCAGAAGCGATGAAAGGGGCATGCAGCAGAATCATCCCTTTGACACCTGTCAGAAGAAACCAGTTCTGCTGACAACTAGATTTTAGAATTGTAGACTTCACAACTGTGAGATTATACATTTCTGCTTTATAAGGATCCAGTTTGTGGTACATTGTTATGGCAGTGACAGATTGTTGTCAATGATTTTTTATTGAAGAATATCCAAAAGTTTAAGAATCAAGGCTTCCACTGAGCATGCATGACTAAGGTTTTACTCCAACACACCCCTGGAATTCCTAGATAACCTATGTCAAACACATTATTGAACACACTAGACTAATTATACATATTTCCACTTATGTAAAACTTGATTTCTAATGATACTTGCACACAAGTGTACATAAATCACAATGGAAAAGTGATATTAAAAGGCTTCTGATTTTCTGTGGGGGTGAAGATCCCAGGTCATATGTCTGGTTTCTCAATTCTGGGGCCCAAATTCTTGGAAACATGCCTCAAGGTAATGAAGGGAGATCCCAACCCTGATAAATGCTTTTTTTCTATTAAATTCTCAGTAATTTTTTCCTGAAGCCATAAGACAATGGTTGTATCTTCAGAGAAAAAGAGGAATACAGAGTGGGTAATTATCCTGTTAATTTTAAGGGTATAATTTTAGGCCCCAAGGTGGATACTTTTTTATTGGAACTATCCAATTTGGCTGGGTAGAGAAAGCCAAAGAAAACATGAGTGAAACTGACTTTTGTTTGGTTCCAAATCTGTGGCTTCTGCCCTTTCAGAAAGTGGTTTGATCTTTGAAGATGAATTCCTCACATTGCCATTGGTGTACAAGAGTATTTTTATGCTATTCTTTAGCATGCAGGCAATGGTATTGTGTAAGCTGTACCACAGGGAACAAAGCATGATTAAAAACATTTGTGGCTCATCGTTAAATATAGAAATCATTATAATTGGATTAATTTAGGAAATACACGGTGATGCCTGAGTTTCCCCTTGAGAGCCAAATGTACATTAAGAGCTAAATTTTCAAAAAGGTACAGAGTTGACTTTCTCTCATAAAAAAAAAAAATGTAGATTTAATTCAGACTCCCTTAATCCCAGGCTACACTAAAGAAAGTATAATTTCTACATGCCACGCTGGTGATAATTTTACTGGAGTCAAATTCATCTTCTTGCAAAAATATGAAGGCGGATTTCTGCAGGCAAGTTCAGCATTGCTCCACGAAAATTTGGTCCTAAAGGTACAACTGGACCTTTGAAAATGCCACTGGAAGCAAGTTACATCAATCCTGGTAGGAGAAAGGAGAGTGGCTGAGACAGGAAATATAAATGATGGAATAGTCATATAACAAAATACTTTCAACCTGTCTTTTGTTATGTAATGTTACCCATGGCATGTCTATCAGTAATATTGTCAGAGGCTGTAATTGAAAAGATACATTAATTATTATCAGTCACCTCCAGTAGCACTCTTACAGCTGATAGAGTGATGCCTTCATAACATAATGACAGAGATGTTGTGGTGTGCAGGAAGGTGCAGAGATGAAATTTTTTCTTTTCTTTTTTTCTTTTCTTTTCTTTTTTTTTTTTTTGCAGCAGGTGAAGATACATTGGATCAGATTTCCTTTTAACACCATTCTTAAATTTCTAGACTGAAAAATTCCCAGAGATAAAATATCCAGGTTTCTTCACGCTTCTCCACTCCTCCAGTTCAGTGGTGCTCTGGGAAAAAGAAAAATGAAGAACACATTGTGGTTATCCAGCCCAGTGGCAGGGGAGGGAGGACTGCTGGTGGCTTGGGCTCTTCAGGGCGTCAGAGGCACTAGGCTGCCTCCTGCCTGGCCTCCTGCCCATGCTTCCTTCCTGCATGTCTGTACAGAACAAGTTCTGATAAATTAAGGCAGCTCCGAGCCTGCCCTCCGCTTTCACCGTCTCCTCCCTTTACAAGCTGCAATTTTGTAGAGAGATGTAGTGGGTTGTTAAAGGAGAGTAATAGATTTGCCACAAGTTGGAAAAGGCTTTTTAATATTCAGCTGTTGTTTTTAATTGAAATTGGGAAACTATCTGCAGCATAAAAACGGGTGATTTTCAACTTCATTCTTTTTCCAGTGATTTGAGATGGTACGTGGATTTATAATAGACTCTCTTGGGTCCTCTTGGGTCAGAGTCTCTTGACAAAAGTGGGAGTCAAAATAATTCTGGCAAACTGGCAGCAACACAGTGACATCATTGATGCTAGGAATAACACCTCAGCTTACCAGAAATGATTCCGGCAACATGTTGTGGAGAGTAGAGAAGGGCGTTGGGGAGGATTGATCCTTGTAGCTATCATCACAGGGCAAAATGATGGAAAAAGTCTGCAGATCCTTTCTCTTTATATCTCTCGATGTGTGTGTGTGTGTGTGTGTGTGTGTGTGTATTTCTGGAACACATTTGTGTCATTATCATTTGATTACTCCTGACAATTTGCAATTATTGAAAATGCAGATAAATAGATTGGGAGATAAGTGTTCACTTTAATCGTATGAAATATGACTAGAGGGGGGAAAATAAGCAACAACGAAAAGATTTCTAACAGTTGGCTCATGATGACGAGGATCTGGTCTCAGACAGACATTATCTGATTTCTTAGTACAGGCATTTTTTTTTTTTTTGGATTGTCAAAATTACTAGTTTAAGTCATTAATCTAATTTGATCTTTGTTATTTCTGGTTCTTTTGAATGATCTATCAAAATTAGACTTAATAATCGCATTTATTTTGAAAACATTATTTTTTTAAAGAGAGAGAGAGAGAATTTTTTTTTTAATATTTATTTTTCAGTTTTCAGCGGACACAACATCTTTGTTTGCATGTGGTGCTGAGGATCAAACCCAGACCGCACGTATGCCAGGCAAGTGCACTACCGCTTGAGCCATATCCCCAACCCTGAAGATGTTATTTTAATATTGAATTATATGTGCCAATGATGAAAATTCACAAATATTTCAGAAACCACGTGTGTGTCCCTAGGTGACCTGTGCATAGAGGTGCCACTCTCCTCACCCATCTTTCTCTTTTATTTTTGCTCCTACTCAAGTATATACTGTCCACTCAGGATTGTAATGTTTTTCTAATTTTGGCCAATAGGTTTAAAACTATTTTTCTCTTTGCTTACATAGAAGCAAAATATTTTGGTGCTAAGTCATAACTACCATCAAAGAAAGGAGAGTTCAAAATTTGCCCAACTATTTGGTACTGGGAAATTTCTTTTTTAGAGTTGTTAAATTCCTAGTGAGATCTGTTCAGTATCATTAAAAATATTAATCCACTACAATCTTTCATGTCTTCCAAGGAATTTAAAAAGTAATTTTGTTCTTCAAAATCTCAGAATGTTGAATGTTATAACTTATTTAAATCTTCACTATAAAGCTCAAGGAATTGAAAAATTAAGTTGCTTAAGCTATATTTTTAAAAACTCATTTCCCCAGATAAATACCTCTTCTTTTCCATAATACCCTTACCTTTTTAGGGACTCATTTCTGGCAACACAATTTGCCTTTAGTATATGAAACATGCCATCTGAAAAATTTGGTCCAGGCAGAAATAGTTGATCATAGTTATTGCTACACCCTTCACCTCAGTTCCTAGTTTTACAATGTCATTGCCTTTTGTCTTTGCCACCCCCACCCCAGTACTGGGATTGAATTTGGAGCACTGTAGCATGGAGCTACATCCCTAGTCTTTTTTAATTTTCATTTTTGAAACAGGATCTTACTAAATTGCTTACTCTGACCTTGAACTTTCAATCCTCCTACCTCAGCCTCCCAAGCAGCTGAGCCACAGCTCCAGGTTATGGTTTTTCTGTCTTGAAATTACAAGGTGACAATTCAGAGGGCCCCAAAAGGAGTAGAGTGCAATCATTAAGAAAATAGATTTTAAGGTTTGAAAGACCAGTTTTTAGAAATGATGGTCAGTTCATTTTTGACAAATTACCTAATGTCTCTCTCCTTCATTTTGTCACCTACAAAAAGGAAGATAATTATGGGCTCAATCTCATTGCCATGAGGATTAAGCAACAAAATTATTAAGAGGAAAACGTGTCATATATATTGGGCACTCCCTAAATGAAAGATATTATGAGGATGTTGGTTTATTACTGAAAAAGGTGTCAGAGAGCCTGTACCAAAACAGAAATTTCTTTGTTGGATATATTATTTTGCTTTCTCAGTATAATTTAGTATTTTAGAACAACTGTTCTAAATTATTCCATAGATGAGGTAGTCTTTTTTTTTTTTCTGGTACTGGTGTTCTCCATTTGTAACATGGCAATCACAACCCACTACAGTCTATGCACAGAGGGAGTTGTATTAAAAGAGGCATGAGAACTGTCTAAGGGAGTACATAAAGTATGCTATATTTGTGTTTGTTTTTATTTTTTATTTTTAGATTTTAATTTCAAATTCTGCAATTGGTATTTCACCAGAAAGATAGCTTATTTCATGCTTATGGGGTAAGCCATCTTGCTGGTGATGGGCAAGAGTTCTAGGGCAGCAAAGGCATCCTGGGCATAGATTCAAATTGTAACTATTTATTTTCTATAAGGGTTTTAGGGACAAGTGATTGAACCTCTTGGAGCTTCTGTTTCTATGTATGTAGATTAAATAATAATACTTCACAGTGTTGCTAGAATTAAATGAGATACAATAGACAAAATTAATCAGAGCCATATTTGGCAACAATAATTACTTAAACTTTATTAATTAGATCTTTTAAAATAGTAAGATTCCATTGGGTCTGTTGGGTGAATTGCCATTCTAGGATTTCACCAGAGAGAAGTGAACCTTGTGGTTGCTCACTGGTTTGTAAAAACTTTGCAAGTCTTCTTATTTGGTGCTCACTTGGACTTGACACGTGTCATTTCTTTACATGTGGATTTGCTTTGCATAAAGGATATTCCTATTTGGAGCAGATACGCAGAGACTTTTGTGTTAGAATTTTCTGCTGCCCTCACTTACATTGTCATTCTACAGATCTGTCTGGAAGAGGTGGAGGAGGCATTTTATCCTGTATGAATTGCTTTGCCATGCCAGATAGATTAAAATACATTTAATGTAATTTAGCAAGTTGTATTGAATCTATGGACTCCTTTGATTATAAAAAGACATCCAGATTTTAGAAAGTGTATATCGTGGGGTCCATGATATATGGCAAATATCAGTCTTCAAGTGTTCATTCTCTTTGGGGACCGAGTATGCTTTGTGATTCAAGTTCCCTTTTTCCTTCTCATTGCCAGCCTAATGGGCTGATTGGCACTTACAAGGATGAGAAGGCCTAGGAAACAAGCTTTGACAAATATTTTTGGATGCTTTTGTTGGCCAAGCCAAAAAATTCACATCATTTCTAAGGCAGCTATTTTAATGCTACATTAAAAATAATTTTTATTTTTTTTTAAAAAGGACAGTGAAGTAATCTCATTAAATATAACTTAATGTAATCTTATTGTGTTGGACAAGAGAGCATGGCTATAATACATAAGTTATACATTAGATAA
Source organism: Spermophilus citellus (assembly GCF_964194105.1). Classification (NCBI taxonomy): domain Eukaryota; kingdom Metazoa; phylum Chordata; class Mammalia; order Rodentia; family Sciuridae; genus Spermophilus; species Spermophilus citellus. The sequence goes on along the minus strand of NC_138191.1, from coordinate 70,110,804 downwards.
AATGGACATATAGTTTATATCTGAAATCTTTATGATTATAATGAAATATTTGGCTTACAGTTTTTGGACTATTAACTGGTATATTACTATTCAAATATATTGTTTATTATAATTTTAATAAAACATCTAGTGAGTTTAACATAAATGTTATTCCTTAGCCAACCCACAATTCATGGGAGTACATATATTTTTAACAGAAAGTTTGACATGGATGAGAAATGTTTAGCTTATATGGAATCTGGGCCTTTGGACTTACCATTGTTTATTGATTCCAGATCTGCTGCTTTTATTATGTGGAGTTTCTTTTTAATTCATGATGGGAATCTGGGTGGTGATTTGGCCCTCAATTCCCTATTCAATCCCATCAAAACTGCTGCCTTAGTCTATAAATTTAAAGTGATCAATGACATATTGGCTACATTCTGGGGGGAAAAGTACATAGGGAATTAGAAAAAAAAACCTTTTGTAGACTTGAGCTAAGTGATCAAAATGATTATATGGGATAATATGTAATCATATGTAACATGTTTGTACATGCATGTAACAACCACAATGTGATATCATACTTTGAAAAGTTGACAACTATTTTCAAAAGAGTAAAATATCGAATGCAGACTGGTATGGATGCCTTCTGTAAGATGAGTGTTAAAGGTGTCATTGTGGCCCTAGTCCAGGCTTCAAGTCAGAGAAGCCTGATGTAAAATCCTAGTTTTTCTATGAGTTAGCTATGATTTTTAGATAAGTCACTTGACCTTTCTGAATTTCAGTTTTATCATACATGTAAAATATCCTCTTTACAGCTCTTTTGAGCAGTTGAGATAAATTATGTGAAAAAGGTATCTATGTCATATAGAAAAGTACTCAAAAAAAAAAATACAGATGCTCATAGTATGACTCTCCAGTCAAACACAAAACAGCTATCCTCTATGTTCAGAATATAGGCTTCAGTGCCCCAGATACAAACACATTTCCCAGCTCTTCATCATTTTGTCCTCATCACTGTCATTTACTCTGAGATCCACAGATCAAATCCTGCTTTTTGTTTCTCATTCTGTTTATGCTCATAAAAGCCTCAGAATCCCAGGTCATACCCCATGTCCTGCCTTCTCATACCCTTACATCATTTCAGGAAATTGTGATAAAGGGATTTCTGGAAATTATAAGGAATTGACCATGATATCCACTGGACATTCAGCAAACAAAAACACAAATGCACATGGAATGGTTCTTCAGTCAAGAACACCAGATCTTTCTTGGAACGCAGCCTCACCTTCTTGCTCTAAATGGAAACTTGCTCTCAGCAATGCAGACCTCCCCAATGGGTGTTAATTTCTTCCCATTCTACTTACACGCTGTGCTAGAGCTATAATAGATGTTTTAACTTCTTCCATATTTCTGTCTCTACGCCATTTTCTCACCTCTCCAAATCCTCCCAACTCTGAATTTCATGTCATCTATTTTTCTACCACCACCCTCCTTGTTGCAATAACCTGCCAATTCCTAGGTCGCCCCCTTTTATTACTTGAAGATTTTGCTCCCAGCGCATTGCTTCTAATCCAATTCTGTCATAACTCCTGGTGGTTTTTAATATTTTCATAGGTGATCCTTCTACACAGCAGCCGCTCAGTTTCTTGACCTCCTCCTGCAGTGAAAATGGCTCCCCCGACCACAGCCAGTCATTCACTCCAGGGTCACATCTTCAACCTTCTCCTGGTTACCAAATGCCTTTCCATAATCCTAGTTTCATGCATTCCCCCTCAATGACCTACACTTCTTGTTTTTCTTTTAAGCTCAACCTGTCTAGTATCTTGACTCCAACAATCTTTTAAGTCCTGCAGGAACCTATATCCAATGATTCTCCTCTTTTCCCTGTGCTTTACACACCTTATGATTTTTCTTTCCTCCTTAGGCAGAAAGTAATGTTTAATTAAGAAAATCATCTCCTAAATTCATCCTCAACTTTCTCAGTTGTGGAAGGGCTGAGATCATAGACTCAGGGAGATGTATTGCTCAGATACTCCTTTGATGGAGTGTTGGGCAATGGTTAGCTGACAAGCTGATAAGCCTCCAGCTTTCAACATCTTTGGGTCTGCTGATAACTTGTTGGAATAGTCACAGCCAATGACTGAGCAAAATGCTGGTACCAAGGTGTAGCCATGTTCATCCAGCACAGGATATATCTAGTGAGCTTCTTATTCCACTCCGGCATTTGTAACTTGGCATCATGGTCTGTTGGATCTCCTTTCATTTCAGAAAAATTAATCCCCAATAAATCTTTCACTTTCCAAATTGCATCTCAACAGCTGGCACAGCTGGCAAAGTACAACCCTGGTTAAATCTCCCCCTCTGCCTATATTGTACCCACATTTGGGCATTGCTTTCTGGTTTCACTTTAAATTTATGATCAAATAGATGAAGTGTGTTCTTTTTGCTGCCAAGCAATAAAGGCTAAATTTTCAGAGTCCATTTATTATCTGACTCTCCTAGACCATCATTTCATATCTTCTGTTTTACTTTTGTCATTTATAGATTGATAACTGTCAAATTTATATCTCTAAGTCAAACCTTATTCTTAAACTTCAGACTGTATTATCGAAAGAGCCACCTACCTCCCCTTTTGAGAGTTTAACAGGCACCTCAACTAGGCCCAGAATAGAACTGCTTTCCACCACCTTAGAGATTCAAACCTGCTGCTCATGTTATCTTCTCCAACTTAGTGACAACTTTATTATTCCAATTTATTATGCCAAAAACATTGTCATCCTTATAGAAGCATCACTTCTGCCTATAATTCACATTTGAGCTATTAGAAAATGATGTGGCTTTAACTTGAAAATATATTCTGAATCTGACCACTTTTTGCCATGTCCTCTGATACCACCCTGCTGTAAGACACGACCTTCTTTTATCTGGGTATTTACAAGTGTCTTCTCATTTTTCTCCCTGTTTTAGTCCTTGTGCTCCGATGGTATACTCTTAGTACAGAAGCCATTGTGGAATCTGCAAACACACAAAAAACAAGTTCGATCCTGACATTCTTCTGCTCAAATCCTTCCGGTGGCTTCCACTGAGAATAAAATCTCACAGCAGCCAAAGTCCTTGGCAAGGTCTAAGCGTTTAACATGATAGGAGCACTTGTTACCTCCTCTTTGCTTTCTTTACTCTGACACAAAATCTTTCCTCTGTTCCTGTACACCTTAGGATTTTTTTTCCCACTTCCTAGTCTTTACCTTTGCCTGAAATTTTCTTTCTCAGGTATTCACAGCACTTACTCTTGAACTTCATTCAAATTGTTAAAGTTTGGAACCTTGCTGTCTACCCTATTTCAAGTTAATTGCCCTCTCACCCAGCATTCCATATTCTTTCACGCTTCATTTTACCTCACAGTACTTATCACCTTCCAGAATATCCTATTTTATTTATTTTAATACTTGCCATCCTTACTGAAGACAGGAAGACACGAATTCATGTGTGTTTTCTTCACTTCTCTAGTTCCAGTGCACATAGCAATAATGACTTGCAGTAGGTTCTTAGAAACATTTACAGAATATTGCAAAATAAATGAATTATGTACCCGTTATAAGTTCCCAGCATCCTGTTCATAGTTCTTGTAACTAGAAAAGAAATGCTTATCTAGTTAATGCTCTGAATCTTTTTATTACCTAGCTGGACAATTTTACAATGCCTTTGCATATATGAGTGAATTAATATTTTATTATAACCCCTAGGAACATGGGCTTGGAAGTCACAAGTACATTAGAATTACAGACATATTGTTCGCCTTTAACACCATGAAGCAGCACTGGTTCTTTTGTGTCATGCCTTTTAGAGCTCAGTAATGTTTAATTCAACCTTTGGTTTATATGTTTTGCTGTGATTGTTAATAGCTTCATGTGGGTAATTCTCGTTTTCAACAGAATAATATAGCAGTCTAGTTGAAATCAAAACTGTGTTACTTAATGTAGAGCAAGGGATGTTTCAGGCATCCAGATTCTTGAATATTTGAGTTAATTAAAATGATTTTCTGTAGAAGCAACTCTGATTAAAGCAGAAGGTCTAAATAATTAGCTTTCAGCATGGAAGTTTAAACGGAAAACAATTCAGATTTCCTTATTGCCCTATTACCATTTATATAATTATGACTTATCAACTTTTATCTCTAGCCCAGATCTTTACTGAGTGCTGACTCAGACCCATATACTCCTCTCCTTCCTAGACTTTCCCAGCTAGTTCTCCCTTGGCATCTTGAAAGCAATAATCTGGCTCCACATACCTATAGCTTCCCTTATTTAATTAATTAATTATTTTTTGATCAGTTGCCCAAGACAGAAATTGGTATCATTACGGAGTCATTTCCACGTGTATATTAAAGATGTTGAGAGTACAAAGTTGATTAAGGGAAAGATTCTGTCCTTGAGTTATTTGCATCCAGTAAGGGAAATTGAAACAAAATTATGATTTATTATTGTCAGTGATAGGGGAGGGGGGAAAAGTCCTTTTAAGATAAATTGGAAATTTATTGACAGATTCTTCATTCTGAATTTTGAAGGATAAATCTTGAAGTTGTAAAGTAGGAAGAATACATTAAGCAGAGAAGATAACAAAGCTTAAAGACTGAAGGTTGGTAGGAAATTTTTGAAATAAAAGCCCACATGGTCATTTTTTTTTGTTGTTGTTTTCTTTTCTTTTCTTTTTTCCTTTTGTTGATATTTATTGTTGTTGTACTGGGGATTGAACCCAGGCGCTCTTAACTAATGAGATACATCTGCAGCCCTTTTTATTTTATTTATTTTTTTATTTTGTGGAAAGTTCTCTCCAAGATGTTTAGGGTCTCACTAAGTTGCTGAGACTCTCCTTGAACTTGTGATCCTCCTGCCTCAGCCACCCTAGTCATAGGGATTATAGGCGTGGACCACCCTGCCCAACAGGCTTGAGTTTAGATCTACCACTTTAGTCAGGAGAAAACTCACATTATACCTACAACAGTCAGGAGAAGAGGTGAATTTGAAACTTTGAGGAAAAGTGAAGGATGTTGTAATGGGAATCACCAGCATACCTAAGTCTTTAGAATCACTGGAATGGATTGTCCAAAGAGAAGGTAGAAAGAGAAAACTAATTGTCAAGAAAAGAAACTTGGGGGAAAAAAATCAGGATTCAAATAAAAGAAGCCCATGAAGAATATAAAGAGGGAATTTTCAAGTTGATATGGAGAACCAGAAGAGAGAATAGTACATTTCTTTACTCATTGAGAAACCAGTAAAGCTAAATTCCATGAGTACGATTCTCTAAAATGTGGCTGAAATATGTCTATTGAAACCAGGATTAAATTAGTGTGTGGCATGGTCAAGAGTAATATTGGATGTGAGGGTCAAGAGCAAAGATAGGTCATAAGGATTGTTTTCATGAAACAGTGCAGGAAGATAAGTGCAGACTGTCCATGTAAGAGCTTGCTTAACAAGAAATTACAAGAAATTGAGTTTTTTTTTTCAATTGAGTTTTTGGTTAAAGGATTTCAATTTATGAACATTCTACAGAGAAGGAGTCTAATGCTTAGAAAGATCAAATAATTTGTTCAAGGACTCCTGATTATGTTACATCCAAAGTCATAATTTTTCGACTCAGAAACCTATTTTAGTTTTAAGCTATATAGACAATGCAACATTAATGACAAGTAAAAAAGTGATCAGTGATATCATCACGCTAACATTCCATCTTCCTCACTATACCACCTTTCGTTGCAACCATAGTTGGAGCTTATTTTAGCAAGATGATAATGGAGGGGAAGGGTTGAAGGGAAAAGACACAGGGAGCAGCCCAAGGAGACAAGGGAGGAAGTTGTCAAGGATGACATTGGTATTGGTGGCTTTGTTGCCTGAATTCATGGTGTTGTCAAAAAATGAGCCACAGAAAAGCCAACTACATATTGAGAAAGGAAGAAGAAAAGAGTGGGACATAGATTGTGGTAATGAAACCTTACAATTCCTTGGCATCTAAAAAATCTTGATATTCTTAATATATCTCAAAAAGCATCTAAGAATTCTGTAATATTTGACCAATTTTATTAGTGAAAAGAATTTTGTGTATTTAGTAGTTGTTTCCTTTGTGCTGCTGTAACTAAATGACCTGGTGAGAACAATTTTAGAGGAGAAAAGTTTATTTGGGGCTCTCTGTTTCAGAGGTCTCAGTCCAAAGACAGCTCCATTTTTCGGGGCTCCAGGTGAATCTGCATATCATGACGAAACAGTGTGGCAGAGGCAAGTGGCTCACATGATAATCAGAAAGCAGACAGAGAAACTCTACTTGCCAGATTCAAAACATTGGCTCCAAAGGCAGGGCCCCAATGACTCACCTCCTCCAACCACAGCCTACCAGACTTCAGTTACCACTCAATTAATTCCTGTAAGGGGATTAATTCACTGATTGGGTTAAGGCTCTCATAACCCCCTTATTTCACCTCTAACCCTTCTTGCATTCTCACACATGAACTTTTGGCAGACATCTCATATCCAAACCATAACATTGGTGCATCAACTAAAATATCAATGAAAACCTCATTTAAAACAAATATGTCCAGTTTGGAGATCACTTGGCTGTTTATTGGAATCACTTGTTAGCTGAGATTTTAAGTCCAAAGAGACTGTAAATCAAGTGTGTTTTCTGTGTATATTTGTTGAAAGAAAAATTTGTGCAAAGTGTTGAGTGACTTGATTGAAACCACTCAGGTAAGTTTTGTGTTGCTTTGTTTTTCTGGCGAAAAAATTCTGTCTTTTTTCTAGAGAGAGAACCTTCATATTTTAATCATTTTGTTTGTCAGAGTCCAGCTATGACAGGAAACGTTTTACCTGGAGTTACTCAAGATGAAAGTTGGACATTTGCAGAAAATAATTAAAGAGAAATGAAAGATAAATGAAACTATACAGTTTGAATCACATTCCATTGGTACCTTTGAGAGTTTACATTAGCATTTTTCTTTGAACGTTGACCTTGAAAAACAGTTCTTCATTTACCCCCTTTAGCCTAAAAGTTTGAGTAGGGGGAAACAAAAGAATATGTACATCCATTTATATTTATGAACTATTTAGAAATTAATGACTCTCACTTTATGTCAACAAGTCCATTGATAGATGCTTCAGAAATCACAGAACAACTAATAACCCAAAATATGACATTAAAATTAAAAATATTTGATACATCTATTTTTTTATAGTTAGCTTTAGCCAGGGAAATGACCTTTGAGTACAGGGTTTAAACATGTTAGAAATGAGTTGGAATAAATCCTAATGTTTTCCTTATGCTTCTACAGTGTTTATACATCCTGATGGCAACATCTGTATTCATGGTCTTTATTGCCACTACCCTGAAGGATTAAGGTCAGAACAGTGGCAAATATCATCTGTAAGGCAAAAGCCTAGGTTTTAAAAAAATTCAGCTAGACATTTGTTCTCCTGATATTCTCCCTAAAAATTGCCATGAGAGCTACCAGTAAAGAAAGGGTCAGTATTAATTACAGCAGGTTTAGCTTTCCTACATATTGCATGAGACATGAGGATAATAATAGTCTCCTACCTTCGTACTTCTGCATTATGTTAATGATTGTCAGGAAGGCAACGTGCCAGGAGGGCTACACAGCCTTCTACTTTTGCTGGAGGTATCCACGTTTTAATCCAAAATATCTGTTCAGATTTCATGTCCCAGAAGAGACCTCAATGAGTCTACTCTGTCTTGTGAAACCCTTCATTGTGCCACTGAGTGGATTTCCATGCTGCAGTACAGTCAGATGCACTCCAGTTCTACAGCAAGTGTTCCCTAAAAAGACACCTCTGAGCTTTGCTTCCTCACTGGATAGAGCTTTGGCAATGGTCCAGTGAGACTGAGAAAATACTCTCAAATTAGGCATGGACTGGTGATAATTGCTAATCACTGAATGTCAATGGGTGGGAAAAGAAAATCCATGGACTGGCAGATAGACGGAATGTAAGAGTGCCAACCACACCGTTACAGTATTCCATGCATCAATCTTGATAAATAAAGGGCAAATTCAGTTAGGCTAAGTAGATGGTTATTTAACAATAGTCAATAAAATATTTCTTCACTGTACAGTAAATAAGGCTTATATTTAACCACAGCTTAGTATATTCCAATGTTAATACCAGGGCAGTTTGTTTTCATAGCTTGATCTAAACAACACTTTATGTTGACACTTCTATTGCGTATTTAATGAACTCATATCAAATATGCATGGCAAATAAATACTATGTTCCTGGTAAACCTTTATTCCTTCCCCGCTCTCTTGATCTTCTCGAGTGAAGTAATACACTTTTCACAATATATTTCTTCTCTCATAAAAATGCATATCACAACATTGAAACTAAATCTTATTTCAATATTTTTGCAAGACAGAAAAGAGAAATCTAGATTATTGTAAGTGCAGACGTGCTGCTATTTAAAATGCAGCTATGAACTCTACCTCAGTTGCCTCTGAGCATGCAGTCTATTGAGAAGTACCCTTTGACAGGAAGGATCAAGCCTTCTGAACGTCCTTAATCTGCTGCCCATTCTGAAAAACACTATGGCAGTGCACATGAGGCCGCTGAGAAGCATCAGAGCTGATGGTGATGGGTGGTCTTGACTTTCTATGTATTCTACATATAGAAGCAAAGACACAGAGTTGCACAGTGTCTCTGAATCTGAGCATAGGTAAGGTGCTGCTGAGTACTTTAAGACTAAGGAGTATTAGGGGCCATAAATTGGAGTGGCTGGATGTGCCTTTGTTGTCCATGAGATTGATACAAACCTGTATCATGAGCAACTTGGATTTCAGAGACTGGAAAAAGTCATATAATTGGCAGGTCCCAGAGTCTCTTACTTAACCCATTACTTAAGGCACAAGTAAAAGCTGAACAGAAGCGAGAAAGATGAACACATGCGCAGCCAATGCACTGCGTCCTGATTTCTGCCAAAGTCACATCTAGGTTGTGACACTGCCACAAGTGTCACTTCCCAGGAGGGAGTCGAAGATGGCAATTTGCTCTCAGATTCTTAGAACTGGCATGTGGTTCAGCTAAACAGACCAAAATAGTAATTTTTTTCCCTTTTCTGCAGATAAATATGAAGATAGAAACTGCTATGCAGTGTTTGTCTTTCCCAGAAACAGGCTGTGTGATCTGTAAGAGTTTTCCTGGTAATTAAATTTTGTAAAGGATCTGAATCCCTTTATTTATACTGGGTAACTTTGAGACCAGAAATAACAAATGTTTGATTCTTGAGCTCAACAGACTTTGAAATAAATGCTTATTTTTGTTCATCTCCAGCTTTGGGTATTTTCTGAAATGCAGCTTTAAAGCTAGCCTTCCTTGTAACTCACTATGGGATGTCTTTATACACCGCTGACAGTAATACAACTCATTTTGGGTGATTAACTTAACCCCCAGTATTGCAAGTGTCGTGCTGCATTAGCATATCTTTCAAGGAATAGTTGCAGTGTGAGAAAATTGCCTGTAGGATTATTTGCAGCTAGGAACCTGTGAAATGTAAAATAAAATTGAAGACTATAAAGTAAAACATCAAAGCTACCTAAAATATTAATAGCCAGCACTCTAAAAAGTAATTTAGAAGATTGCATGAGGTAGCGAAAATTACTAATTTAAAAACAGAGTTTAAAAAAAAACAGGCAGGAGTTTAGAACAAAACAACAGACAATAGAAATTCATTTTATTCATACCATAATAGGAGTTCAAGGGATATTGAAGCCCTATCAGTTAGTGAGAGGGTCCAAAGTTTAATATTTGACCATCTTGAACTTAAAAAAAATTATGAAAGCAAAACTGACATTTTCCCCATTTCAAGATTGAAGGGAAAATATAAGATATCTTTGGTAAACTACTGTGGTGGTTACAAAGGGCATTTTCAATTCCCATGGGAAATTTTGTTTTAACAAAACATCTATTTTTTTAATTTGCTCTGTAGGAGCTGTCTGTGGTCACTTGATTGGTTATTTCTGGGCACTTTCTGGTTTGAAGTCAATCTGTGAGTACTCTGTCCATTCTTACTAGGTTTTTGTTTTGAGAGTAAAGTCATCAAGTGACAGGGTGAATGTATTTCCTTTCCTTAGAGTGTAGCTTTAGTTTTATAGGTGGAATACCTGGATTTTGGAGTCATGAACACCTGGTTCAGCTCTTATGCCTGTCACTTACCAGCTGTGTGACCCCAGGGCCATTTGCTTAACATACCTAAGCCTGGTTTCCTCATGTGTAAATTGGTAGTGTCTGCCTCAATGTGTTGTCAAAGTCCATCAGAGGCTGTTTATAAGACTCTCAGCATATTGTGTGGTGAGTAGCAAACACTCAATAAAATGTATCTTTTTTTTTTTGTTAATGACTTGTCATTCAAGACAATAGCATCAGAGGTGGCAGACAAGACCCTGCAGGAATGAGGGTCTCCCTTCATTTCCATGCAATTTCCCTTTTCTCTGCCTCTCCCTCCCATCTCATGTCTCTGTTTAATGTTAATCTTTTCTTCCTGTTCTTCCTCCCTGCTCTGTTCATAGTTGCTCTCATTATATCAAATAAGACATTTGGTATTTGTTTTTTAGGGATTGGCTAGCTTCACTAAGCATAATCTGCTCTAGTGCCATCCATTTCCCTGCAAATTCCATGATTTTGTCATTTTTTAGTGCTGCATATACAAAATTACATATAAGGAGGTTGTGAGGGGAATGGGAAAATAAACAAGGAGAGAAATGAATTACAGCAGATGGGGTAGAGAGAGAAGATGTGAGGGAAGGGGAGGGTGGATAGTAGTGGATAGGAAAGGTAGCAGAATACGACAATTACTAATAGGGCATTATGTAAAATTGTGGATGTGTAACCGACATGATTCTGCAATCTGCATTTGGGGTAAAATTGGGAGTTCATAACCCACTTCAATCTAATGTATGAAATATGATATGTCAAGAGCTTTGTAATGTTGTGAACAACCAATTAAAAAAAAAAAAAAAGACCCGGCAGGATGGCATGGAGCACCTTGTGAAGTGCACCTTTCATGATGCACTTTCATGATGTCTTTCCCTGGTGACAAAAGTTCCCTGAATAGAGCAGTCAGTAATATCAAGATAGAAGGGGGATTGTAGAAGGGAAGACATGGAGAGTGAGGAAACGACAGGAAGGTTACTCTTGTGTCTAAGGAGTGAGGACTCAGTGGGTATGCTGGGTGGTCTAGGTAATCCCTACCTAATTAGAGAACAAAATGCTAAAATTGGACATCTAAGTATAACATATTATGTTTCTAAATAGTTAATTCTTATTTATTTTTATTTTTTTGGTACCAGGGATTGAACCCAGGAGTGCTTAACCACTGAGCCACATCCCCAGTCCTTTTTATTTTTTTATTTTGAGACTGGGCCTCACCAAGTTGATTGGGACCTGACTAACTTACTGAGGCGCTTTGATCTTGTGATCTTCCTGACGCAGCCTCTCAAGTAGCTGGGATTACAGGCATGGGCCACCACTCCTTGGCCAAATATTTTATGGTGTTTATGTAGGGCACACTGTGCTTAGGGTAGAAGGCTAGAGCAGTTGCCCTGTTTATTTAAAAAAAATACAATAAAACGACTTTAAAAAGGAAGAAATGAAGGAAGGTGGGAGGAAGAGAGAGAGAGAGAGAGAGAGAGAGAGAGAGAGAGAGAGAGAGAGAGAGAAGAGAGAGAATTAGAGATGGGCGAGAGAGAGAAAGGAAAGAAGGAAAGAATGAAGAAAGGAAGGATGAAAGGGAAGAAGAGAAAAAAATAAAGAATGCCCCTATATAAAAATGGTTAAAAATGAAAAACAAAACAAAACTACTCAAAACAAGGATGATGGGGAAAATGATGATGATATCATTTATCACCACTGACCATATTTCATGCTTTTTACTGGGGATTTTAGTAGTCACTTCTGTGTGTGTGTGTGTGTGTTGTCTGTTATGTGTGTAATATTTATTTATTTACTTATGGAACTGGGGAATTGACCCTGAAGGCATTCTACCACTGAATTACATGCCAGTCCTTTTTTATTTTACTTGAAGATGGGGTCTTTCTAAGTTGTCCAGGTTGGCCTCACATTTTGGATCCTCCTTCCCTAGCCTCTTGAGTAGCTGGGATTACAGATGTACTCTTCTACACCTGGCTTTCTCTCTATTTTTATGTATGGATTTTGAAAAAAAAATAGGCCTATTCTCTATTTTATGTCTGGACTTATTTTCATTTTATAAGTGAGAAGATATGTTTAGGAAAGTTATGTTACTTGTCTAAGATACACAGTATTTAGAAAATCAGGAATTTAGGAAACATGAAGCAAATATGCTTTAAAACATTGGCATCAAATCAGGTCATGTTATATGACATGAAGACACTAGACTAAAATATTGGAGAAATTATTATAAAAGTCATTGTGAATGTTGAACTTAAGCCATTCTAAGTGTAGCAAAATATGCAGTGATACTATATAATAAAATATCGTGTACTTATCAACTTATGCATATTCTGCATATCATGTATATATATGGTTAGATTTTTCAAGTAATTATTAAGGTACAAGAAACATGTACCTTTCATCATGGTGCAGATGGTAATTACTTTTTAATACTAACTGAACTATCATTAGAAGCATACCGCTTTATAACACATATTGAGGAATTAATGAGTCAGAGAACACAATACATTCTGTTGTACTTTAGCATCAACATCTAGTGCTTAGCATGTTGTATTTTTTGTTTGGCATTGTACCAGGACTTTGTGGTAACAAAGGAAGAGAACATGTGATCTGTATTCTCACTGAGCTCAGTTTAGCTAGGGATTATGAGATATATGAAACAATATACTATAAAAATGTTAAGAAAGCAAATAATTATAATAAATGATGTGGCTTAATCAGTGCTAGGAGAACTCATAACATATGAAGAAGTCATATGGCTAGAATATTTGGGGGAAATTATCAACAAATGCAAGGAATTAATTTATAAGAAGACACATGAATAAAACAATATTAAAACAGACCATTAGAAAGACTCTTCCTGTTCTTGGCATTAGTAAAAGTCTAACCATGATTAAAAATATAGAAGTCTATAAAGAAAAGATTTTGCTACACAGAAATAAAAATCACATGTTGAGTAAACAATGTTTTACCAAAGAGTAAAACTAAAGAATAAAACTCAGTGGGTTCAATTTAACCAATCAATTCAACTCATTATGAGACAAATAAGTCACTCTCTTAAGTACATAGGAAGCTCAAAGAAATTGAGAAAGGGACATACTGCCCCCAAAGAATGATGAACCTAGGATATGAACTGACATTTTATTGGAAAACATGCACAGGTGTGCACGTACACGCACACACACACACTCACTCACAAATGGTTTTTAAGCACATTAAGATTTGCCTAATCTCACTCATGATAGGAAAAATGCAAATTCAAACTACTTTGAAATGCCATCTTTCAATGATCTAAGATGGAGTGGAGCCCAAAATAAACCACACTGGCTAACTAGGGAGGCAAATTACTCAAAGGAATTCTGGGTTAATGTCACAGAAAAGGAGGAATGATATTGGGTTGCAGGCAATATGAATAATTTAAAAATCAGCTATTGGGTATAAGTGTTAAAACTATACCATGTGATTACTTCATTTTGACAGAAATATTTCTGGTGAAGAGGTTAAATGTTCAGGAAATGTTCAAAATATTTTGTGTACTTGAATATGATTTAAGATTTTTGCTTTCAATCAAAATAGAGTTACCCAGCATGAAATTTATCCTTCTATTTGAAACAACTAAAAAAATGGGCAAAATATATTAAACCAGAGTTTTTAAGACATTGATCATACAGAATGCAGGACAATGACCTTTAAGTCAGGAAACAAATGGGGGAAACCCTAACATTGCTTGAGTTTACTGCCTTCGAGGATTTTAAGGCTGTAGTACATGAAGGAAGTTGAGCAATGCCTGAAAGATGTCTGAAGGTGGGAAGCAACTGAGAATCCAGGAAAGACCAACCTGACCGAGAACTTGAAAAAGGTGCACCAACAAAAACAAAACAAACAAACAAACAAAAAAACCTGCAGATATTTGCAGAGGTGTTCCCCTGGAGCCATCAGCAACTCTGTAACAATATGAGTAGCGTACTACTCAGCTACTGGGTCTGAGGAAACTACTGGAGGCCAGGAAAAGAAAACAGAAGAATTTATCTGATAGCATTAAAAAGCAACAGCACTGCTCAGAGATATCACATGGTGCAAAGAATATTACTTATTCCCCAGCCAGACTCAAAAGCATGTAATTTGTAGAGATTTGGAAATACTCAGAAGGGTCTTTTCTCAGTAGAGGAGAAAAATTTAAGACTACTGTTTTACTTCAGCCTAACAAATCTTAAAAGTAAGACCGTAAAGGATCAAACTGTTTCCAAGTTACTTAACAGAGTCCCAGAACAAAGCTTAGGAATTTCAGAGGAATATAAAAATATTCAACATTCAACAAGGTATGATTCATGATTTCTGGCATACAATTAACATATGACGAGGCATAAAAAGAAGCAGCAAAATGAAATCCATAGTGAGGGGGAAAATTAATCAATTGAAACCAATACAGTTCAGAAACGGATGTTGAAATTAATAGACAAGGACATTAAAACAGTTTTTATAACTGTACTCCATATATTTGAAAAGCTTGAGAAGATATTGAAAATGTTACATGGAGAAATGGAAGATACAAAAAGAAAATTTAAACTTCTTCCAAAGATAAAAACTATAATGTCTGAGATGAAAAATGCACTAGATGGGATTAATGACAGATTAGACATTTCTGCCTAAAAGATTAGTGAACTTCAAGATGTATTAGTAGCAACTATTCACAATGAAAAACAGAAAGGAAAAGACTTAAAGACAATAACAAAAAGGAAAAAAGAAAGAAAGAAGACAGATAATCAGGGAGCTATAGGTTTACTTTAGAAATTCTAATATATACAGTTGGAATTCTCAGAGAAAAGGAGTGAGGAAAATATTTGAGGAGATATTTAGGGGAAATAATGGCCAACATTTTCAAATGTGATGAAAACTACAAACCTACAGATCCAAGAGAGAAAAACCATACAGAGGAAAAAAATAACCTGTTTAAAAGGAGTGATAAAATGAAAATCTTAAAAGTAGATTAAAAAATATCTACAGAGGACTAACAATAAGAATGGAACATATTTCTTGTTGGAAAAAAATGCAAGTCAGAGAGTGGAGCAATATTTTTTAAAAAATTGAAAAAAGAATTGTCCATGTGTAATTCTATAACCAGATCACTTTCTGTTTCAGCTTAGGAAAGGAGAGACTGGAAAGGACATCAAGGAAAGGAAAATACAGGACAAACTGCAAATTAATGACTTTCTTGAACTTACCAGATAATTGCAATGGGAAATCTTGGGATAATGAGTCAGCTGAGAAAGAAACAGGATCCAAGCGTTTGCTTACTTGGGCAGATACCACTGGCTGCTGTAAAAGTCAGTAAGAAGATACAGCTAAAAATTGTTAACAAATTGTTAGAGGTGGAATGTGGGCTGGCATGAGAGTGCAAAGTCTCTCGGGGACTTTACATATTTTAACATTCTCACATTCTTGTGGGAAGAACCTTGACCCCACCAGGTTCTAGCAGGTATGGTGATGGGGAAAATCCTCATATAAATTCGTATGGTGCTCAGTGGAGGAAGGGAAGAGCAGCCACAACTTCAACTCTAGCCCAAACCATTTTCCCATCTTGCTTTCAGATCAAATGCCTCATTCTTTGAGTGTGGGTAGTGATATGATGAAGAGTAATAAAAAGAAGAAAGAATTGCTTTGGGGCACAGGAAGAAGCTCATTGCAACTCTGGAACTATTTCAGAACTATTTTTCTGAAGATGCAACCTGTGGGGAGTGGCAAGTGTAAATTCCAGGTTCCACATTATAGCAGGAAGAGTGGCAAAAGTATTTGTGAAGAGCATGCACCATTTGGACTCACAGACACTACACCTAAGATTGAGGTTTAAATAAAATCTTAGCAAATGCCCCTTCTTTCTCCTCATACTACCATGCTAACAGCTGTGGAGTAAAAATAATGGTGGAGTACAGTTGGAAGATCAGATTCTCTCTAGGGAGCTGAATAGTGAAAAAATACAACACCAAGGGGGAAACAAACACTAACAAGTCACCTCAGACCAAAATGCCATGCTCCTAACCGTAGATTGCACTAGAGGAATTTGAAGCCGTTGGGGAACTGAGGCCAGACATGAAGATAAATTTCAAACAGGCTCAGTTTCTTACTAGATTAATTAACACAAAAGCGTCACTAGTGGGCTTTCAAAAAAAGTTGTGCTCACCTCCATACATAAAAATATTTATGTCAGTATCTACTGTTCCACATAAAATATCTGACTTTCAAGTGAAGCCACAAAAAAGAAGATAAGAAAACAAAACATTCTCAAAAGACAAAGCAATCTTCAAAACTGGACACAGTTATGACATAAAATAATTATAACTAAAACTTTAAAAACTAATGGAAAAGTTCGACTGCATGCACGATCACATGGATCATTTCAACAGAGAGAAACTGGAAAGAATTAAGCGGAAATAGAAGAAATCAAAAACATAGTAACATCAATGAAGAATATCTTTTATGGGCTCATCGGTAGACTTGACACAACTAAGTAAACAATCAGTGAAGTTCAAGAGCGGTCAATAGATCACATAATCTGAAACACTAAGAAAGGCAGAGAGCGGGTGAAAACATCCAAGAACTATGGGACAATATCAACAATTTGAGCAAAGTGGTACTGGATTTGCAGAAAGAGAAGAGACTGAGAGAACAGAATTATTCAAAGAAAGTTGAAAGTTGAAAGTTTTTCAAAATTGTGACAAACATTAAGTAAACTGTCCAAGAAGATTAGAGAATACCAAACAGGGTAAACACCATTAAATCAACAGCTGCATGTCAAATACCAAGACATCATTTTGAAGGCAGCCAGAGGGAGAAAAAGATATATTACCTACAAAGAAATAGGACAATAATTTTAGTGAACTTCTCATTAGAAACCTTGTGAGTTCAAGAAGACAAGCGAGGGTCAGGTTTAGAATGTTGAAAGGAAAAAGAAAAAAAAAGAAGAGAGAGGAGGAGAAGAAGGAAAAGAAAATAAAAAAAAGAAAAGTCTGTCAACCCAGCATTCTGTATTCAGATAAAATAGCCTCTAAAAGAGGAGAAGAAATAAGTACTTTTTCAGACACAAAAGTGGAGATAACTCATCCATAGCAGTTCCACTCTTTAGAGAATTTTTCAGGCGGAAGTAATATGATCTTAATGAGAAGAAATGACAAGTATTAAAAGATGAACAAACTAAGATAAAATGAAATTTATTTTCTCTTAGAATTTAATAGCTCTAGAAGATATTGTTAAATAAAAATAGCAATAAAGTAATACATATTTGGTGAACAGGTTAAAAATTATGATAATGGTGCAAAGCTGTGAGGGAGAAATTGGGAGAGCCCACATAAGATCCTAACACTGTAACTGAAGTGGTACATTATTAAAAGGAAGGCTCACAGAGTTTAAAATGGTTACAATTTTTTAAAAGGTATGACAATCATTAATAAGAGAGATGAAACAAAATCATAAAAGTTGATTAGTTTACTCAAAAGAAGACAGAACAACTGAAAAAAGAGATATAAACATATAATCTAGACATTGCATTCCTAGATTTTTATCTAAGCAACATGAAAATATATTTCCTTTGTAAGAATTGCACATAAATGTTCATAGTGGGTTTATTTGTAAATATAAAAATCTGGGCACAACTTGAATCTGTTCACCAACAGATGAACCTATAAGAAAATTGTGTATATTCAGACAATGTAATATTTCTTATGGAGCAAAAGGTATACAGTATCAATATATACAATACGGATGAAACCCCAAATAATGACAGTGAGTGAAAGAAACCAGTCAAAGATGCATATTTTTATTTGTATAAAATTGTGGAAAAGGCAAACTAATCTATAGTGAAAAAAGTAGATTGGTGGTTTCCTAGAAATGGGAGTATGTACAGGTAGTGTATGTGAGGTCATTATGTGTCAGGAGAAAATATTAGATGTTGAACATCTTTATCTGGATGTGATGCTTTCATAAGTATTCATTAATGATGTGCATAAAACACATTTATGTTTATATATTACACACATAAAACATAAATTTTAGCATTACAGATGTACTTCCTGTTTTATGTGAATTATACCTCAATGAAACTTTTGTTATGTTCAGATCGACACATTACAGCAATTTCTGATTTGAGGCAACTCTATTTTTTATTTCCTTATATCTTTATTGTACTTCTATAAATTTGTCCTTCTAATTTTCTGATGCAGGACCAGAATAATATGCTAAATTTCACTTGTACAAGAATTGTAGACCCCAAATATTAAAATATTTGCATCATTAATATGTTACTTAGTAGTATTACAAAGTTCAAAACTTCTACTTTTAATTTACATTTAGTATCCTTTGCATCAAGTCACTGTGTGTTAGCTTCCCATCAAATCCTTTTCCTCTTTTTCTTGGACACATAACCAGACTATATTTCCTATTGTCTCTTGCACTTACTTGTAGCCTTGTGAATGAATTCTGCTCAGTGGCATGTAAGCTGACTGACAGATACAACATTCCATCTTAGTCCTTAAATACCTTTTGTATATGACACTCAATGGCTGAATGAGGACCCCTCCAACACCCATAGAAAGGTAGAGAGCCACAATATAGAAAATGCTTTTGTCTATAAATTAAAAAGTGGAAACCTGCCCATTAAGAAATAGTAGAGTTAGATCAGTATGTGGTCATGAATTTAAATTTTATTGGGATAAGCCATAAAATTTGGTGGTTGGTTTTCTACATCATCCATATTACCACACATTGTTAATTTTTATAACATTAATGGAAGTAATAAAAGTGACCCTCATGTCAGAGTCTCCTACTGAGCAATTCCTTTTTTGAGACATTTTTATACACATTACTCTGCTTCCTGACTCAGAATAGATGTTTATAGGATACTTTTTAACTTTATAGATTTACTTTTCCCCTTTTCTTTTTGGAATACAGCAACAAAAACCAAAATACTTCTATTTGCTTTAATTAGCAAATAATTTATGAAACATTTATTTATGATAAAATGAAAAAGTTAGTTTTAGGATTTTTGTCAATATTGTTGTCTTACAGTAGCTTTCTCTATTATCTGTAAGAATAAGAATCAAATAGCATTGCTGTTTAGGGAAGTAATTACTATTGAAATAGAGTGTGTATAAGGATTTGTAGTTACTTGCAGAAAACGTATTCACACTTTTGATCAAAATTCCATTATACTATTCCAAATTATGTTTTCAAAAACAAATTACAAAACAAAGTATTCTTTAGTGCAAAATCATCTTGTAAAAGGATTATTTTCATGGAAGCGATATTTCATTTCAATTTGTGGGTGTGATTTCTACAGAAACTATTAAGTGGTTCTATTCTCTACAGGATTTACTAAAACAAGTTTGACTTCAAGAATGCAAAAGGAGTATAGTCAGTTGGTTCTATAGTCCAACTAGCTGGTAATTGTTAAAAAGGCAACCCATGGTGTTCCTTCCCTGGTAGCTGCCACACCACCAATAGTAGGCACTCACTCCACGCTGCATGTGACCCAGACATAGGCCCTAAATGCAGCACACACCCAGAGGGGGCAAACACTCTCAAATCACAAAACTTAGCCTTTCTAGAGAAATTACTACAATCATAGAAGAATTGCTATTTCTTTAAGGAATAAAAAAGGATTATTTGTGGGTAGTTGGGAATGTTTGGGGTGGGAGATGTAAAATTGCCACTCCCAGATGTAGAAAAGCCTTCCCTCGAAGCACATTGTTGAATGGGGCCCTTATTTGACAAGTACAGACAGGCTTTGAAAAAAAATGTGAATGAACTCAGTTCAGAGGGTGGTGTTACCTGGGGCTATGTGTGTTACACGCTGAGATCACAGATGTTCAATGAACATTGAGATAGTCTCGATCAAGCTCTGTTGTTACTTCTTTGCTTATTTATTAGAAATACCTGTTCACTAGAGAAGTAGAAAGTACAAGTTTGGCAATATATAGACTCACTCTATACCTACTACAAGTGAAATCTTCATCCAAATAGTAGAGGACCTAAAAGCTTGGGAAGGTTGGGAATACCCCAAAGATAGGTTGAAGAGAAAGCCTTCAGGCAGTTCATAGATCACTGACCTTCAGATGAGTAAGGAGTCACTCAAACCCTCCTCTACACCTTATTCAAAAATATATCAATGACTTAATGTGAATAAATCAACTCCATTCCTCTTCCCTGGAAGATCATAAATAGAAAATAAAAGAGCTTAAGTCAGAGAGCTGAAAAATAACTTAGAGAAGTCAGAGTTCACCAGTTTGCCTCTCAGCGTAGGATGGCATCTAAGTCTAACAAGGCAGGCAATGAATATTCTTAAAGGTGGCTGGTGGTTCATCCTGCTCAAATGGATGTCCAACTATGCTTATTAAAAGAAATGAGCTTTTTCTTTGCTCTGAAACCAGTGGCAAAATCCTTTTCAAACTGGGATGTGTTAAATATCAGAATCCACCTGTGCTCTTATTGAGGTTTATATTGAACTTCCCGCCAATACTAGGTAATGTGATTTAGAAGTGCTACTTTTATCTAACTTATCCAAAGATCAGTGGGATAATTTAAAAGAAAACAAACTTTTTTTCCATTTTTCTTTTATTGTCTGTCCACTTTTCTTCCTGTCCACAATAGTTGTGGCTGGAATTTAAAATGTTTCCCCCTGCTTCCTCTTCCCCCTTTATGTTACTTCCGGGGTCCTGATTTGATTGGTATTAGAAAAAAAATTAGTATAATGAAGAGGGCTCTGGATAGAAGTTAAGAGACTCAGATTCCAGTGCCTGTTGTATGTTTTAAAGTCGTTGGGCAATCATTTGCCCTCTGTGAGGAGGTGATAATGAGCACAAAGAAACTTTAGCTTTATCAAAAGCTCTTTGTTGAATTCCCAATATGTACTTATCACTTTACAAGTATACTGTCATTTAATGCCCCAACAATCCCTTGAGATATTAGATCAGTAAGTTGTCCAGTGTAACCACACAGGCAAGTGATGATGTATAAATCAGTACATCCTTCACTTCTCAGGTACCTCCCAGCTCTCTGGTTACTCTGGGAATTGAAGGTGCTATGTTAGAAGCATCCAGAAAGACAAAACTTTCATCTTTGACTCATACCATTTCTATCATGAATAAAATAATCCAAAAACAAGTAAACTACTTTTCCTTGACACTAAGAAAGTGTCTTGCCCCTCAGCGGTAGAAGTCTATGATCTACTAAAATTCAGATTTCACTAGCTCTGAAACCACTTAACTATTGTTAGTAACATGAAGGGAGATTCAGAAAAATATTAACTTCTTTCTAGCTTTAATATGCTCAAATTTGTATTCTTTAGCAGTCTTATCGAGAACAAATGTACTGCAGAATCATTGTCAGCGTTGAACAATAGCTTAGGTTAGCAGTTCTCAACTGGTGGAATTTTACAACCCTTTTCCCCACTTGGACATCTAGCAATATCTGGGGACCATGTTTTAATTTTTTTTTTACATATTAATTATACTGGAAGGAGGATTTCATTGTGGCATATTTGTGCATACACAAAGTCATGATTTGATCAATTTCTCGACCCCATTCTGCCTCCATCTATTCCTTTTCCCACCCCTGATCACCTTCCTCTATCCTATTGGTTTTATAATATTTAAAGACATTTTTATTGTGGCATCTGTGGGGGTGTGTACTATTAACATCTAGTACATACAAGCCTGGGATGCTGCAAAATATTTCACAATGCACAAAAATGTCCCACAACAAAGAATTATCTGACTCAAAATATCAATGGTGCTGAGAGAAATTTTGGCTTCCTTCAGAAACATTGCTTTGGTGTCATCTTTTGCTAGATACTCTGCGAGTTGCTAGGAATGTGAAATGAATTGGATATAATCTTTGTCTGAAGGATTATATCCAGTTCATACACACACACACACACACACACACACACACACACACACACACACACATATATATCCTGCCATTCTCCAGGTTTTTTCTCAAGGAAGGTGAGTGGCCAGCTTCAGGTGGTATGGTAAAGGCTTTGATGAACCTGGTGCAGTGTAGCAAACCACCTCTGGGCCAGTTCATCCTTATTGGAGAGTGAAGGAAATATCTTGAAAGTGATTTGACCAAAAAAAGGAGATATGCATGGGTGAAGTGATAGTGGAATTCCAGAAAGAGGAAACAGTGTAAGCAGAGTTGCAAAACTGTTAAGTAGAATAGTCAATTCAGTGTATAGTCATTATTGAAGTTTAAAAGTGGGGAGTATGAAGAATCAGAAGATAAGCCTGGAGGTGTAAGTTCAAGCCCAGTCATGGAGGGACTTAATCATTAAAGTGAAGATTTTGGATACTACCATTGGCATGTGTTAGAGTTTCTTTTTTTCCAGAGGCTCTTTATTTATTTATTTATTTCCCATGAGAATAATCCAGGAACTAGCTAGCAAGGGCTGTCATGAATAGAACTGGAGCCAGAGTGGATATCCACCATGAATGGAACCCAAGAGGGAATGAGAACACTCTGAAAACACAGTCCCAATGTCTTCTCTCAGCAGTAGATTATGATATGCCATCCTGTTGTGTTTCTAGTTTAGATTTTGATGGCAAGATCCACTTCAATTCAGGTCAACGGTTGAACCAAATTTAGGAGAAGGAGACAAGGTTACTACACAAGCAGTAGACTAGTTAGCAGAGTTCTATTATAGTGTAAGGCAATAGATCCCAAACCATGGTCTCCTTCACTCCATCCCAATCCAGTGCAGTTTAGAATTATGTCACTTCCTCAATAGGCTGACAAGTGTTGCATAGCACTGAAATATTGTTGGAACTGCCTTTTCTTCAATGTTATCTGAGGCTACAAAGAAAGTTCCAATATTACTGGAAACTTGTCTCAAATTGCAAAAGTCAGTCTCCCTTAATCATGGTGTATTAGGACAGCTTTTATTCTATAAAGGAAAATAAGAATAAGCAGTTGAAAGGTAGTTTCTGAAAGTTCCAAAAGCAGTGCAGTGGAAGCCCAGGTGGACTTACTCACTATTATCACAACAGCAGAAATGTGATACATGTCGCTACATCAGTAGGTTCCCATTTAGTGTTCATGTTCTACTCAGGGTAGTTTAAGGAAGTTCTTCCCAGACTAAGCAAGGGAAGAGAAGGAGAAGCTCCATGTTGTGACTTTTCTAGATCTTTACAAAAGAAAACTACAGCCATTAGCATTTTTCCAAATGTAAAGATGCTGCACTAGTCTGGCTTCAAGGCTGACAATGCAAATAAGATCAGTTCTTTGTTTGAAAACATAAATAAGTAAACATTTTTTTAAAAAAAAAGAGGATATAAGGAAGGAACAAATTCTCTAATCTGAACCCCAGCTTCTCAGAATTGTGACTAGCCTTGGTTTTAGATGTGGACTTCTGCTTTTCCATGTGTCCTGAGCTGCTGTTTTCAATGCCATTTTGGGGAGAATACTTTCTTTTTGTTCTGAACTGACTATAGGTGGCTAAATCACAAATGGATAGGAATGAACTTTCAGGGCAATGGCCCTAGACTGCATTACTCAGCATTTGTTGCCAATTAGGCCTATTTCCTAGTACTGTTCTCCCTTAAGTAGGGAGCTATAGCGTCTTTCTCCACTTTGATAATCACTTTTTGTGATTATATTTTTTTAGTTTTTTCTGGATTCTCAGAAGTAATGAGCACATATAAAGATGGGTGTGAGAAGGAGAAAGGACTGGCTGGTAAGGAAAGATGCTTGTAAAGAAGTTTCCATTTCACTTTTTACCATATCTACACAGGGTCAATTGAATTTAATCTTGAAATTAAAATTTATTATCTACAATCTATTTCATACAAAATAATTTCATTCAAGACCACACTTTGTAGTTCCTATGAGCAATTTAAACAAATTATTCAGAGACAGTTTTCCTAGCAGTATAGTTGAAGAAACAAATCTTCTTGGCTATTTTTTATGAATATGCCATGTTCTATATTTAATTTGTAAGGAGCAAACTGTTTCCCAGATTATTGTAGTGTTCTTCTTCAGACATGGGATGAAAGGAAAATTCCTTACTCTTTGATATCATACCATTAGTTAGTACCATTAAGATTTATTCAATTAGCTTCTAGGATGCTGTATTTATTTATGTGAATTTTGCAAACTTTGTGGTATAAACTTAAGTGAAATAAAGGAGGCTTTTTCATTTCACACCCCAAAACATTATGCCCAAACCACAGTTTTCCTTTTATTTTTCATAATGTAAAGATTAAAGGCAGATTTTAGGACAAATAATTATCTAATTTCATGTAGATTTCTTCTCTGTTCTGGGTTCTCATTGCATATAATAGCTGATAAGTATTCAATAGGACAGTGCTCTTGGTTAACTGGATATCCTGCTATTCTAATATTTTCATCATGGTATCTTGGCATTCCAGATCTCTTTAGACTATTTTCTGGGAGTAAGAGACGAGAAACAAAAAAAAAAAAAACCCTTGAAACTGTCCCTCTGCTTAACTCCTGCTTTCTTATCACATTTGCGTGCATACATCATAGCAAATTAGATGTTGCAAAGGCATGGAACTGGCATTACGTGAGTTTGTGGCAAGAGTTGTAATGGATGTAATAGAAAAGGAAGAGATTGGGGGAGGGCAAGGGAAAGAAGAAACTAATGAATGAAGACCACCATAGAATATGGCAACTGATATCCATCTTCTTGTTTTTTTAAAGCCAAAGATCAATAACGGGAGGAGAAATGAAAAGGGAAAATGCAAAACCAATTTTGTTGCCTATGCCAGTGTGCTAAGAGATTAAAAATTAAGCAACGTGTTTGGTTGTAGAGGGGAAGATATTCATTGTTTTTTTAGGTAGTGAAAGTAACTATGACTGGAGGGGGGACCCTTTATTTCTCATGTTAACCTGAAAATAAATGAAAGAAAGCTATTGGGGGTGTAATTCAAGCTTATTGGAAGCATTTTCTAGTAGACGGCAAACAATCTTCTTGACTGAATGAACCCTGGTCGAAATTGCAGCTCTACCCATAAACACCATGGCTACTCTGTTCAGTTCCTACCTTATAATGACTGGATTAAAGTGTTTTTCTTATGTGATTGTATGTCTTCTGCCCTCCTGACACATGAAATTGGCCAATTTAGAAGCACCGGTACCTGGTGGTCATTGAAAGACCATTGTCCCTGAAGTGCTATTAGTACATGTCATATCTTGGCCAGTAACTGATGCAAGGACCAGGTCTGTCTCTAAAAGGTCTGAATAGCCACTTTCAAAATGGCACAGCCAGCTGATATCTGCAGATGATTTTCAATGTTTTTACTTGGTCTGATAAAAGCAAGAGAAACTGGAATTGGACTCAGAGTCCTCTTCATTTTTTGTCTCTTTCCCCTCCCCCCTTTTTTTTCCTTCTTTTTTTTTTCCCTGTCTCTTTTCATTTTTCTTACTCATTTGCTGTCTGTTTTCTACAAATCCATAAGGGAAATAATAAAATCTCAGCAACATGGAAGTTGGATTACGTTCAAGAGAAGACCCAAATATTAGAATGGTTACGATACAGGCTATAAATCTTTTTTTCCCCCTGTCCTGCTCTCCTCAGGTTCTATTTCCTTCACTTCCTCTCAGTCCTATCACTCCTCTTCTCATCTCAGGCCAGCCAGCCCTCTCTGAAAGGAGGAATGTAACAGATTGCTTTGTGAAGCATTTGCCATTCTCCAGGTTTTTTCTCATCATTCTCTTGCAGCATTTTTTTTTTTTTTCCAATGCTCCTGACAATGTGGAAGAGTTCCCTAGCCAATCATTTCCTGGCATTCTATTGGTTCCATGGCGGGATCTGAGGAAGCCCATCAGCCTCTGCTAGGCTGATAACCATCATTGCTTCTAATGTGTGCTTCGGTGTTTCTCATCACAGCATGCATCTGTTGGGGAGATAAAAGGAGAGATTTACAAATATATAATCAGCAGATGTATGAAGGCTGTGGAGGCAAAGTAGACTAAGAGGAAAGCATACCCACTTTTTTCTTGGGCTAAGAGTAGATAAATATGCTGGCTTTGGTATGATTAGGTCATTACTAACACCTGGAGGCTGTCTCAGTCCTTGGAGAAAAACCATGGAGAATATTTGGTAACGAACACATTTGGTTCACAGAGGGGGTTATTCTGAGCCAGATTGGAAAACATTTTAAAATGGAATATTGCCTGCATAAAAGAGGCAGATATTTCAGCTCTGCTACATAACAGGAGTTCTCTAGTGGATCCTTCTACATAATGGAGCCTTATGGTAGGTCTATGGAATATCACACTCTAATGTCAGAAAAGCATACATATTCTTAGCCAAATGTTTGCATGCACATTAGAGCACACACAGTATCACTCCATCACTTTCTCCGGGGCTCTGGTGTATTAGTGCCACAGTCTCAATTGCATAAGGAGCTTCACTTAAACCAGTGGGGTTTCTGAATACTAATGGAGAGTTTTCATAACTGTAATCTTTTAAATATTGTTGAAGTCTGTCTGCTATTGCTGTTGAGCATTCTCTTTTTTTTTTTCCTCCTCTAAATTTCCTACATGAAAAACATGGGAAATTTTAGAAGTATCGGAATGACTTTATATTTGAAGCTCTATTTTCCTTAAAAAAAAAACTGATAGATGCTGTCTCTCCTGATAAAAATCTATTTTGTTGATGAATTTGTCCATCATGAGTGTTGGAAATCATGCTTTTTAAGGAAGGGAAAGAGGACAGATCAAAAGCTCAAAGGAGGGCTGGAATTGTGGCTCAGTGATAGAGTGCTCGCCTCACATGTGTGAGGCACTGGGTTTGATTATCAGCACTGCAAATAAATAAATAAAATAAAGTTCCATTGACAACGAAAAAATATTTTAAAAACTCAAAGGAAAGGAAATAAATTTGCTGACATTAATTACCTAGCCTTTTCTTGATAACAAGAAAAACACAGTGCAGTGAACCCCAATTTCTAGAAAAGTATACATAACCAAGAGAAACTCTATGGGTCACACTAAGTCATAAGGATATTGGGAGGTTGCATTAGGATGATACTGTCCGACAGAGAGGAATTGCCTGCCCTGGTAAGAGATTAAAAATTTAATACTGTCAGATATTATATCATTCTAGGTCTCCTGTTATTCCTTCTCATTTTTTCACATTTCTACTTTCTGTCCTATCGAAGGTGAAAATCTTGTGCTTTTTGAATTTTTAAGGAATTTCTCAACCTTTTCCTTTTGTAAATTGATTACCTCTATGGGCTAAATTTCTTACTAAAACTGGAAACTTTTCTTTGTATATGCTGGAGTTAGAGAAAAGAATTAACCTGGGTGCTGAATTTGTCTCCAAAAAAAAAAAAAAAAAAAAGAAAAATAGTATTGATTTTGTAGATTTAAATGAATAAAGACACCAAAATAAGACTGGCACAAAATAACGTAAATACCCGCATCAGACTTGGGGCTTCCTTGGTCTAAGTTTACCTAAACTATTTTAAGACATAGCTACCTGTCTTTCACAATTAGAAATCTTTTATCTCCAGAGTGAGTTAAAAAAGAAATTATATCTGTTTTTCTTCATTGTCTAAAAGGTATAAGCATAGTCTATATGATAAACATGTGGCAAGCAACTGGCACATAAATAATTCAGGAATGTTAAACAAGGGATACATTTCAGAATGTCATTCCCAACATCCCGCCTGGCCTTTCCCCCTTCCCATCTGCAGGACTCCATACCAGCCCCACAGACATGTTCAGTTTGGAACTGAAGGGACTTCTCAAATTCCAAGTTCAGAGAAAACCAAAATGAAACAAAGCTTGCTATTTGATTTTTGAAGTACTGTATGTCCTTTTTAGGAGACAAGTTTACCCATTCTTTCTGTTGAACTATTCTGAAATTCAGATAAAACTAAATTTGGAGAGGGTTTCTCTCTTCCTACTTACATCCTACTTCATAAAATTTCCGAGTCATGGTGTTTTACGGTTTCATAAAAAATGCACTGGGTATTTAATTTAACGTTCTCAAGGAAATACTTGCCTTTAAGATTCTTCTAATAATGCTTTATTTGAATTCAACGAGTTTATGTTCATAATGTTTCCTATCTTGTGGAATTTTCTTTGTGGTCCATCTTATGGCAATTGGGGGATAAAAAAAAAACAACTAAAAATCAATATTGTATTACCAATTTCTGTTAAACACCATCAGTTTCTCTTCCTCCTCCCAATGTATTCTCATCTACACAATCTTTTTTTAAGGCATTAGAATAAAATAATACTTTGCTTCATAGCCCAAACATAACATTGTGGAGGAAAAGAAAAGAATACCATTACATAACAACTATTGGTTTTTTACTTAACTTTTCTTCAGGTGTTGATGCAAAAAACATAATTGCAACAATTCTACTATCCCCCTATATACAATAGCTAGTCAGGCTATTATTTTATGGGATAGATATGATGGCTTTATCTGATAGAAATGGTTTTTCCGATTTTTTTAGGTTTAATATATATTTTGAACACTGAAAAAAATTTAAAATATTCAAAAGTTTACAATATTGTAATACCTTTATGCATGTAGCTTTCCCTCTGCATTGGTATTGGTGAGCAGATACTAACAATAACACTTGGAGAACTTTATTATCCAATTTTGTGTGCATTCAATAGGATTATGAGTTTTTGATCATACAAATGCAAAAGAGATTTGGCAGTAACAGGAAGTAACAGAGTTCTAGAAGCACAATTTTCATTTTATTAATCTGAGATAGAACTAGTGTTTCCAAATTGCTATACAGCTTGAATTGTCTGTTCAGCTTTCTCTGTTTATTCCTTGCACCACTAACCTCAGAATGTTGATGGTTTACATAAATTCACTATCCTATGAAAACGGGGGAAGAGGGTGTAGAAGCTGGAAATCTTTGGATGCTATCCACACGACTAAGTTTGAGCCAATATAATTTTTAACTTTCTTTGTGGGTGGTCTCTGTTAGTGTTGCTTAGTGACCTGTGCGAGTTAGAAGTGATGAAGATGACTCTGAAGATATATTTAAGTTAGATAATTATAACAGCTCACAAATTTACTATGACTATTTCTAATGTGTCTTTGAAATCTGTGTTAAATTTTTCCTTCTGTGTGAGAAACTTAAAATGAGGTGACTCTTTTACTTTAGCAACTAAGTCCCTTTAAAGGATCATTTATCTATTTTTTTATCTTTTTTTTTTTAATTGTATGCCACTTGAGTGCAGTGGATAGTGAGGTTCCAGAGTCTTAGTCTGTACAAAATGTGAAACCCAGAATTTTCGAACAGAGAGCACTTTTCCCAGAGCTCTCATTACCTCTTTAATACTATGCTGTCTTTATAGACTACCTCAAGTCATGCCATCTGAATGAGTACTGTGATTGACATCTGTGTTCCAGCCACTACATCTCTTCAATGAAAAACTTGCCATTGTCTCAGGTCCTCAACACCAGTACTCCCACTCCATCTTCCACCTCCATGTGAATAATGCACCTGACAACCAGACTTTCATTTTTTGAAAAATTTTACATTGTAACCACTCAGCCTTATGGCCACAACAAGCCGATCAGTGAGAGAACTCTTCTACTTTATTATCCTGCTCATCAACAACCACCTATTAGTTTCCCACTTCCTTCACTGCCTCAATCCCACAAAATTCCCCTTCCACCTCTCCCACTTCTTGGATTTCTCCATTTTCTTCAAGTCTATCGTCAACTCTGACAGCAACCTAATATTGTAAAGACCTCATTTGCTAAGCTCTCAGATTTCTCTTGTCTTGTTCTTAGATCTACTGTTTGCTTCCCCAGACTGAAGGCAGGAGTTCTGCTTCAATTTTGAATTGGAAGAAAATATTACTAATCTCAATGGTATTTCTCAGTTCCTGTTTCACTGAGTTAATTCAAAAGGAGACTCTGATGAATTAAAATTAACCTCAGGTTTTGATTACTGGGTTAGTAATGGTACCATCGACAGAAATAGAAACTTTTGTGGGATGGAAGGGTATGGTAAAGTGGAGGTGAGGAATTCTGAGTTCAGTTATTTGATGTACAATAAATATGAGTATTTCATTTAAAATGTTCTTTAGGAATAACAAAGTGATCATCAACAAATAAGTGAATAAAGGAAATATGGTGCATATACAAAATGTAATATGATTTAGCCATCAAAGATTAAATCTTGTCCTATGTGACAACATGGGTAGAACTGGAGATCATTATGCTAAATGAAATAAGCCAGGAATAAAAAATGACAAGTGCTGCATGATCTTACTTATAGGTGAAATCTTGAAAAGTTGATCTCACAGATGTTAAGAATTGAATGGTTGTTACCAGAGGCTGGAAAGAGTAGGAGAAGGAGGAATGTGGAATAGGTATATCCATGGGTGCTAAGCTGTAATTAGAAGAAAGGAGTTCTGGTGTGTTATGGTACAACAGTGTGACCATGGATAATAGTAATGCTGAACTGTACATTTTGAAAAGCTAAAAGAAAGGATTTTTTAAATTATTTTCACAAAAAGAAATGATAATCATTTGAGGAGATACATGTTTAATCTGATTTAAATATTATTCATGTATACACATCTCAATACGTCACGTAGTACCCCATTAATCTGTATAATTTTTATGTATCTGTTAAAAAATCAATTTCATTTAAAAAATGAAAAATGCAAGATTGTAAGTTTCTGGAGAAGTGAGGTCTGCAGATGGCTATCTGGAAGTTGTTTGCATAATTGTCACCATAAAATAGCAGGAAGGGAGTGAGTCTTCAACACCTGCATATTTTGGGTTCTATCATAGGTTGTTTTCATAAATGTTATCACATTTAATCTTCCCCAAAAGTGAAAGGGTAGATATCATTATTTCCATTTTACAAGGTAGGAAACGGAATCTTAAGAACTCTATGGATATAAGACACCAAAATGGAAAAATACAAAGTAAATAGAGCCTAAGGGACACAAGTTTTAGTGTAACTAGTCACTCAACAAATACTTGTTGGCTAATTAATTTAACATTATCACCAAGTTGCAAGGAAAGCAGAATTTAAAGAAAAATGAAGTTTAATATATATATTATATATATATATACATATATATATATATAATTTATTATATATATATATATATATTTAATTCTTTTTTAGTTGTAGTTGAACACAATAAGTTTATTTTATTTATTTATTTATTTTTATGTGGTGCTAAGGATCGAACCTAGTATCTTGCACATGCTAGGTGAGTATTCTACCACTGAGCCACAACCCCAGCCCCAAATGAAGTGTTTTTTGATGCTGAATGCCAAATATTCTAGGAAGCAAAAGAAAGGCAGAAAGGAGTAATTTGGTGTTCCATGTTCACTTATTGGTGATCTGTAAGAATGCAGGTTCAGAGTGAAGAGGGCTGAAGTTAATCATGCAACACAGAAAAATTTTTAAAAAATGACAGTTTAGAGAAATGCAGCTGTGACAGAATGGAGAGCTTCAGAGTTCAGGAGATTTGGATGAAGATTTTCCTTCAAGTACTTTTGTGGCTTTTATTAGTCAATAGATGCTACGTCATTGACCATGGGAAATCCCAGTAAGTTTGCATAGGAAACTTAATTTCCATAGGAAAAATGACCTTTCAAGTTGTCATTGTAGGAGGTGACAAAGGGTAGCCTGCATCAATGCAGCCTCTTGGCATGTCAGCTTGCTTTCTGGTGGCCCAGGCAGCAGAGGGGAATTTAGAGAATTCACACCCATTCCCAACCATGTCCCACCAGAGATCTCTTCAGCTCACAGCCCATTGGCCAGAACAGTCAGTGGCCCAACCTACCTTCAAAGAAAGCTGGAAAATATAGGGCCCCTGTGTGGTACTTGCTAAGTGCAACTCTCTCTCTCTCTCTTTTCTCTCTCTCTCTCTCTCTCTCTCTCTCTTCCCTTTTAATTTACTTTTTAGTTGTAGTTGGACACAGTACCTCTATTTATTTATTTATTTTTCATTGATTTATATGTGTTGTTGAGGATCAAACTCAGAGCTCTGCCTGTGCTAGGCATGTGCTGTACACCTGAGTCACAACCCTAGCCCCAAGTGCAAGTCTCTTTGCCACATAAATGAAGTAGGTCATATTGCTTATCAAAATCTTACAACTACATTATACACCTTGGACATTCCCAAAGGTCTTGAACTGCCTTCCATTTGAACCAGGCTATCCTGGAATGGCTGGTAGATTCCATGTTAAAATTATTGCAATCCTAGTTGGCTGTGATGTCTTTCCCCTCTAAACAAGATTAGGAACTGTAATTTTGAAAAATGCATAACATAAAATGTACAGTGACATTTGGCAGCTTTGTGGATTTTACAATCTTGAGTGAATCTGGGCAGAGAGAGGCTGAAAGGTAGCATTCCACCAGGCATGAGAAAAATAGAAAATAATAAATGGATCAGCAATACCAGCTGTTTCTAGAAACTGCGGGATTGAAACTTTATATTTTATCTTCCCTTACTACCTTTTACAGATTTCAAAAGCCCAAATTCATTGTGTATTGATGTTAGCCTTCATGCTCTGAGGAACAGAGCACGAGGTGGGGAGGGAGAAGCTGGGTCCCTTTAACTTCTTCTGAGACAGTTGGCAATCACTTGCACTGTCATTTCAGCCTGAAGATTCAGTACTCACATTTTTCTAGTATTCCATATATAGAATGGTTGCTATTCTTCTCTCACCAAGTCTCAGAACACCATCAACCATCCTGAACAAAACCCCAAAAGCTGCAATAAAAAAGGTTTTAAAATCTCAGAAAGTAGAGCCTGAGGAAGAAGCTCCACCATAGAGGCGAATTTGCATCACTCAGTGGAAAAGGAAGTCTCTTCCTTCCATAAAAGGGACACTCAGGCATCCTCTGGAGGCACTGAAGATTTCCTGAGGCCTTGTGGACTAGTGAGTTAGGCCCCATATTAAGACAAATGATCTGAGATAATATGATGGTCTATGAGCAAGCTTTCAGCAGAGAAAACAAGGATAAGCTCTTAGAAAACAAAACACAAACTCCTCTAGGCAAAAAAAAAAAAAAAAAAAGAAG
This sequence comes from Spermophilus citellus, assembly GCF_964194105.1. Classification (NCBI taxonomy): domain Eukaryota; kingdom Metazoa; phylum Chordata; class Mammalia; order Rodentia; family Sciuridae; genus Spermophilus; species Spermophilus citellus. Next base: position 70,077,566 of record NC_138191.1, on the reverse strand, counting down.
AAGAAGAAGAAGAAAATGTGGAAGAAGGCCACCCATCAGTAACCTCATTACTCATGGAACATGATAACTCTCTCTCTTTCTCTCCTTGACTTCTTGATTTTATAATCCTTTCTTCTAATGATCCTTAGTAGAAGCCAATGCATAAAATGAGAATGTCCCTGCTGGCTTGCTTGTGTGCTAGGGAAGTGAAACAATGCTGCTGCCCAGGACTCTTCCTGCCCTCCTCCCTATATTTACCTCACTTCAGGTGAGATAGCTCTGTAGAAGTCTAGGACCCGTAGTAATTGGTGTAAAAATCACTGCTCCAGGACAAAAGAGGCCAGCATTTAAGCACTACTACAATGCATTTACAGTTTTGTACTCTGATGCAAAGAAATCCCAAGTTTACATTTATGACTCTGGATTCTTTTTGCCCAAGTTAAATATTTTTTTAACCACATAATCAAAACCCATCATCTAGGTTCTTGTGCAATTTTAATTTAAAAACTTTAAAAATTTTCTTTTCCTTTTTCTTTTTTTTCCCCTTTTTCATTTTTGCAGTGCTAGGGATTTAATTCAGGACCTAGTGTATACCAGGCAGGCACTGAGCTACATCCCCAGCACACTATGTGATCTCACCTGTCCCAGAGTATCTGATGTCATCCAGCTCCCTCTGCTCTGTATTATCCCCATGTCAAGATCTCATCTGCCTCGTTTTGTCTGTCTGGAGTCTTTTCTTTGTGTTTTGCAGGGTAGCTCCCACTCATCCTGTAAGTTTCACCTTAATGCCATTCTAGAGAACTTCACTAAAATCTGAAATATATTTTAGGCCTTGTTTTATACTCTCAGAACATATTATTCCTTCATAACACTTTATCATGATTTGAATTATATAATTATTAGTGTGATTATCTTCTAATACCCAGTTCCCCTTATTAGACTCTAAATTTCAATCATGAAAGTTTATATGTCTTCATCATTTCCTTGTAAACAGCTACTAAAAAATGTGCAAGGATGAGAGTTCAGCAAAGATTTGCTAAATAAACAAATTTCATAACCAGATAAGGCTTACCCTTAGCTTCTTTTTAAGGTCAAATAAAAAGGTTTCATTTCTATATGCTAGTGTGTCTCCAGTTTAAATCTCAGGAACTTTAAATTGATAGTCCAACCATCAGATTATTCTCCATAAGTAATGATCCTATGTATTCTGATGGTGCTTTTATTTAAATTCTTTCCATTGTATGGTAGCATTTTAATCTTCACATCAACCCTGTAAGGAATTTAAGTCAGTTATCATTATTATCTTGTGTGTGAGGAAGCTAATAAATCACCTAGGAAATTGTATCTTGCCTTAGCTTCTAAAACTAATTAGTCACTGAAATAGAATGAGACCCACTATTCCAAGCCAAGCCCAGTGATATATATATATATATATATATATATATATATATATATATATATATTTAGAATTCCAGATATAGGAGTATCTAAACTTACAGCCTAATTTATGAGCAGTTCAGGAAACTAAATCCAAAATACATCTTTGTTATGGTTTAGATATAAGGTGTTCCCCAAAAGTTCATGTATTAGACAATGCAAGAACTTTCATAGTGAAATGATTATGTTATGAGAGGTTTAACCTTATTGGCTTAACGTAAACTGGGTGGTAACTGTAGGCAGGTAGGGTATGGCTGGAGGAGGTAAGTCACTGGAGGCAAGCTTTTGGGGTATAGATTTTGTCCCTGCTGAGGGGAGCGCTCCCTCTACTTCCTTGTTGCCTTGACCTGAGCTATTTTCCTCTGCCACACCCCTCTGCATTGATTTTTCTGCTTTACCTTGGGCCCAGAGATGGAGATGGCCATCTGTGGATTGAGACCTCTGAACCTTCTCTACGTTGTTCTTGTCAGGTCTTTGGTCACAGTGGTGAACAAGCTGATGAAAACAATCTTCATTAAAGTCAGCATGTTGGTCCCCTTTGACTTGTGGTTGTGCTTTCCATGTTTTCATTTAGCCATGGTCATCCTTGGTCTAGACATATTAAGTAGAAAATTATAGAAGTAAGCAATTCATAGATTTAAAGTTTTGTGCCATATTGAATGTGAGATGAAATTTGTGCTATACTGATCTCCTGCTGTATAGGAGGCCCACCATTCCTTGGTAGCCATCTCAGTTACCAGACTAATTTTTATGGCATTGCAGGGTTGCATTTAAGTAACCCTTATTTTACTTAATGATAGAGGAGTGATGATGGCAATTCAGATATACCAAAAAGACTACATAAAATGTTTCTATTCAGCAGTGTCATCTAACATCAGGGTGGGTGCAGTACAATAAGATATTTTAAGACAGAAATACCCAAATCAAATAACTTTCATTACAGTACATTGTTATAATTGTTATTTTTTCTTAGTTATTATTGTTAATCTCCTATTCAGCCTAATTTATAAGAAATACCTTATCAAATATATTCATGTTCACTTTAGGATGTGGCTTTTCAAATAAGTCAAACCAAAAATTAGGCTCCGGTTTATCTGACTGTATGAATAGAAATTCCTCAAGAGGGTTCTAGAGATAAATTCAGTTGGTCATTTTCTATATATCTTGATGCATACAGACATGTATTATTCTCTCATCATGAATCCAAATGTGACCACTCAAAGCTGACATTTGGTTAAACAAGTGGCAGTCACCACCCGGGCATCCTATTAAACAGCTGCATCCCAAGTACTTGGACAGAAATAAGATTGAAATGCCTTCTATGAAACTACTATGGCAAATGTAACTTCAGTAAGCAAAAGGTTAAAAAGTGAAAAATGCTCAGAGGAAGCCTTGTTAAAGGAATTAGTAATGGGATATGGGAGCATGTTATCTTTAATTTGTGGGCATGAATCCAGGCTCAATTATTGGTAACCAAAAATCTATTGCACTTGGGAATTTCAGGAGCTCTGGTGAAATAATTTAGGATGGAATGCCTCTGTTTAATGGATCTTTGTGCACTGACATTTTTGGTTTTTAAATCAACAGTTTCCATCTGCATGTGTTTCCTTTCCTGACTCCTGTTACTTATTGCTAAACAGGTATTTCTTATGACTTATTCCTCTTACCTTATTTCATATTAAAGATTATCTGGTTGAAATAGATGGAAACTCCACTTCAGGATTATTTGCCTCTGAAAATATTTTCAAAATTAAAGCAAATCCTTTTGAGATCCCACCCAAGATAATTTAATTACTGAGATAACAATTACTTCTTGTTCCACCACTGTCGTATCTCAGAAGTTTCCAAAGTCTTAGACCTTCAATGACAGCTTTCTAAGAAAGCGCTGCTGAGCTCTTATAATGCTCCAGAAAAACTCTGTGACACATCAAGATGGAACTCATTCTGGGTTCCATCAATCACTAAATCATCCTCTGCAATATTTACTATGTGGAAAAAAGGTGCATTCTGCTAAAGGAAAGGTCCCGAAGGAAGTTGGTAGAAAATTAAGGAAAGACAAGAAAAGCATTGCTACCATGGGCCTTGCTTGCCCACACCATCCTTATGTACAAAAATTTCTGTTTTAGTTGGAGGGCACTGAGGAGTCCCTATGATACTAATGGCTCTGGGCCAAGTAAAGAAGGAACTGAGTCAACATTACATGAGGTAATACATTAGAGAAAAATGTATTTATTTCTAGGCTCTCCTGATTCTGAAAAATAACCATTGAAATTGGTGGTTTTACAGATAATGTTAAAACAGAAAACAAAAAAACAGACTAAGAGATGGGCCACAGAGGCTCAACTTTATCCCTGGAAATGGAGCACCGAGATTAAGCTTAACGCAAAGTGGTGGAATTCGGGAAAGTTTTATAATGCATTAAATGCCACTCCCTCTGTTGCACCTGTTCATTGGTGAAATAGAGGACTTTGCTTAGAAAAACAAGCACCTTCCAGGAGCACTCAATTTACTTCTTTAAAAAAAGTAATTGGAGAAAAACAAAGAGATTCTTGTTCAGTCTGAAATTCAGAAGAAACTCCTGCCAACTTTATGAATGATGAGAATTCCACTTTCCATGTTGAAATTGCTGGCTCTGTTGCTGATATCCATAAATTAAGCAGCCGTTTTTTTTTTTTCCAATTAAGCATGCAGAGCTCACAATACACAATAGGTCTCTTAAAAGTATGTCTAATCTGCCTACTTCTATTTAAAAAAAAAAACTGGATACAGGATCATAAACAAAGAGTCAGCTACAGTACATCTGTACAAAGCTGGAGAGTTCAGTTCCAAGAGGATTTCAATTGGGAAAATCCCCAAAGCAATAGAAGAGACAAGCATAAACGTGTCCACACTCCACATAGTGAGGCGAAGTCAGCTCCCAAGCCAACAAGCTGTTTCAAAGATTGGAAAGCTGTGTTTAACAAAACATAATTCAAATATCGGTGCTCACAATATCACAGGGTGCTTGTAATGATCCTTTCGGTGAAGGGGGATAACACAGAATCATTTTCTAATGTAACATGCTAATTTAAAATATTCACATTCTTGCTATAATAGTGTTAAGATTTGAAGACCTTACGAACCACATGGAAAGGTGATTTACTCAATTCCAGGGAAGTCTCAAAAGTGACCTTTAACAAAAACTGTGAGACTCATATCTCTTTTTCATAATGATATATCTTAATTACCTCAATACATACATATATATTTATATTTAAATATATATATATATATATGTTTAATTAAAAAAAATATATATATATATTTTAGTTTTAGGGTAGCAGGCTGATCAAAGACATTTAAAAAAGAAGTATGGCAGCCAGAATCCTCCAGCCAAGGAGTTATGACACTCTCTGGTTCATCTTCACCTCAACATGACAGAACAGGCAGTGACTTGGAGCAGTCACCGGGATGGAGCTTGGCTCTGTTTATAAGTAACACCTGTGTTTGTCTGTGCTTAGAGGCGCCAGATACCCCTTTGTCAAAAATAGCAAAGCTTCCCCAACGTGCTAGTCATTTCTGAGGAGGGCTTATGGTATTGTTTTCTTTTCCAAAGAATTCTCTCCGGCTTTCTACATTTAGCTAGATATGAATAGTATTAGGAATGCTCAGAATCAGTCATTCTGGGGCTGAATTTCTAAACCTAAGTGATAGAAATAACAGTTTAGAAATGATAATCCTCTTACTCTATTACAGAAAGTGATTCCTCTCTTTCTGCTCATCTTCTTTCTTCTTTTTCTAAGCAATCCTGCACATGTGTTTGGGGGAGTAACAGCTCCAACTCTCCTCTAGCAGCAGACACATCAAAATGCCTCGCTATCTGACTTCAGTTCAGGGTATACTTTGGACCTTGAGCTCATTAGGGAAATATTTGACATCTCAACTCTAATTATTTAGTAGTCACCAAGCTGCAAAAGCCACACTGAACTGCTGGCAACTGGTTATAATTGGAGGGGATCAGAAGAATGATAGCAGAGAACTGTTATTTCTCTTAATCTCCAAAGACAACAATACCTCAGGTCATGGTTCCTTTCCAGAGTATACTGAAAGCCTGGAAAACAATAGATGTTCTTTCAGATTAGAAGCAACCAAAATATTCCTGCAGATTGGAAATATTATAAAGTCATCTCAGGAAAATCTTATAGAACGACATGTGTCTATTCGGCCTTTTCTCTTTAGCTTTGTGTATAAAGTATTCTTGTTTCTTTATCCTGAAAGATTAATTTATTGCATGGCTACCTGGTTCTTTCTCCCCTTTGTTGTTTTCTCTCTCTCTTCCTTGCCCACAATCCAGTTTTGATTCCAAGTCAGCCTATGAAGACATTTGATCACCAAGAGCAAATATTTGTTTCTGAAGGTTTCTGTTTGTAAAAAGAAACAATCTCCTCACTTATAGAATTTCTTTAATAATAATTTTTTCTTCCAACATCCCATAGTTGTACTACTGTTATTCATGCCTCAAGCTTTACTTTCCTGATACCGACCTTACTTTCATGGAAGAATCTTCATGGTTTCCACAGGTTCTATGAGAGCATAGTATTCATTTGCAGATGATTAGCTTTTCATTTTAAATGTAGATTCTTAAAAAAAAATTGAAAAGCATGTTCACTGCTGACATATTTTTTTTTTACGTTTTCTGTGTTTTTTTTTCCCCCAACATTGATGCATTTCTTTTTCCTTTAACATTGGAACTAAGCCTTGTACTGATGTATACTCTTAACACCATTTCATTTTACATAATTACAAAGTTATAGGTTAAAGAACATTTTTTTTTGCTTTATTTACTTGGTATTTCTTTTATTAATGGAAACTTCCCCTAAAAATCTTCCTCAGTTTTTCTTCAAGTTGTACTTCCTCAATTGTGATCTACTTTCATCCTTTGCTCATCTACTTATTGAGTTCTCAGTATTTTCAAAATCCTTTATATGAACTCTCCTAGTTAATAAGCATTGTAACCGTTTGAGAATAGTAGCTTTGAAAGGCAGAACTATACACGATGCTTAGTTTTAAAATTAAGAGCTAATATCAGGGCATTGAAAATCTTATTTCAAAGATGTGGTTTGGGGCTGGGGTTGTGGCTCAGTGGTAGAGTGTTTGCCTAGCATGCAGGAGGCACTGAGTTCGATCCTCAGTACCACATAAATGTAAAATAAAGATATTGATTCCACCTAAAACTAAAAAATAAATATTAAAAAAAAAAGATGTGGTTTGTCCTGATGTGATCAGACCTGGGTGAACATGTGAGATGATTCCATGGCCTCCATGGTGTTCTTTTTTTTTTTTAATTTTTTTTATTGGTTGTTCACAACATTACAAAGCTCTTGACATATCATATTTCATACATTAGATTGAAGTAGGTTATGAACTCCCAATTTTACCCCAAACGCAGATTGTAGAATCACGTCGGTTACACATCCACATTTTTACATACTGCCATATTAGTGACTGTTGTATTCTGCTACCTTTCCTATCCCCTACTATCCCCCCTCCCCTTCCCTCACATCTTCTCTCTCTACCCCATCTACTGTAATTCATTTCTCTCCTTGTTTATTTTCCCATTCCCCTCACAACCTCTTATATGTAATTTTGTATAGCAATGAGGGTCTCCCTTCATTTCCATGCAATTTCCCTTTTCTCTCTCTTTCCCTCCCATCTCATGTCTCTGTTTAAAGTTAATCTTTTCTTCCTGCTCTTCCTCCCTACTCTGTTCATAGTTGCTCTCATTATATCAAAGAAGACATTTGGTATTTGTTTTTTAGGGATTGGCTAGCTTCACTAAGCATAATATGCTCTAGTGCCATCCATTTCCCTGCAAATTCCATGATTTTGTCATTTTTTAGTGCTGCATAGTACTCCATTGTGTATAGATGCCACATTTTTTTTTATCCATTCATCTATTGAAGGGCATTTAAGGTTGTGGGCATTACATTTCTCAATATAGGTTACCTCTAAGTCTGTCCATGGTATCCATGGTGTTCTTAAAGTGAATATCCCCTAGGATCTCTGACAAATCCTTTACTTCTTGACACTGGAATTCAGATATATGAGAAAATATGGACAGACTTAGAGGTAACCTATATTGAGAAATGTAATGCCCACAACCTTAAATTGTTAATAAAATGCATTTTAAATAATACGTTTCTCAAATAACTACCCTCTGTTTTTTCATACTCTATTTAAGTATAGGGTGGACCAGGAGGACTTTTCAGAGAGGAGTCTATGATAGGTGGTTTGTGATTCCAGCAGCTGCCCCATTATGAGCTATGCTATTATGCTTGGCACTCATCCTGGATCTGCCTTTAATATTTAGGTGACTGTTTACCCACAAATATGCAATTATTGTTTAAATGAAAAATGTATTGTTCACTGCCACTTCCACTTCATTTCACCCCTGACTGTTAGAAAGAGAAGTTAACAGAGAATAGATCTTGAAGGAAATGAAGGTGACAGAAATATGCTATGAAGAACCTTGTGTGGCTGGCACTATGAGAAATAACTCCGTATGTCTGAAAAGTCTGACATTCTTGTGAGGACGTGTGGCTCTCTGGAGGACAAGCTGTTGCCTAAGCCATGGAACGTGAAGATAGTACCTGACTGCAACACCATGCACATCAGTGCCTTCAATGGCCGTTTTCATCAGCCTTGAGAAAACCTGGCAGAGCAAACTCAGATGTCGTTTCTAAGGGTTCAAAGCCCATGGACGCTCTTAACCTTTCTCTTCTCCATCTAACAATGTCAGACTTGTCTGTTCTGGTTCTGGGTGATCTGGCTCTTCAAAGACGTGCTAGATTGTTTTAGTTAATTGGTTAAACAGGATTGCAGAATGAAGCGATGTCTTATAATGATTTAATATGATACCTTACCTTTTCCACCTAATGACATCTCCATTCTAACAAGAGTGTTGGTGCCCCCAACTCAAGAATATGGCTTCTCATGGAAACATAAGGAACTGTAGATATTGGTGATGGGTATAGGGATGGTGGTTTGAGGGCAGATTGGTGGCAGAATTTATTCCAGACTTTAAATTTTCTACAGAGGGTTCACCTACTTTATCTATGGAACAATGATTTGTTTACATACTTGTGTATGTACACACACACACATATACATACACACACATACACATATACATATGGGGGGACACTTTATGTAGCACTTAGGTTAGAATGACTGCAGGAACATTGAATTTTAACTGTTTTTTTTTTTAGTACATATACTTTGAAAAAGGATACTGCTATTAATTTACATTAAAGTGGAAAAATATTCTTCTCTCTTACATATTAAATCTTTATCTCTGTGGAAAAGTATATTTTTATTGAAGGGGGTGAAATTTCATTCTTCTGACAATACCTAGCAATGTAATCTTGGCATGACCTTTCACTCCTCAGAGGCTTGGTTTACCTATCTGCAAAAAGGGATTAATTGTACCACCCCTGGATTATTTTGAACATTGATCAAGGTATTATATATATTGTGTGTTATTCCTCTTATGTACATTTTAATAGACTGCTAATGGCATATTGATGATAAAGATGAATGTGAGGACTGAAGCTTTAAAAAGAGTAAAAATTGGGAAATTCTGACACATTGTATTATTTCACTATTTTTTTTTTTTTTAGAAAGAGTTGTATTAAAGGTGACAGGAACCATAAGACTAGATTTGTTAAATCTACTTCTAGAAGGTACTTAGTTCAAAAAATTAGAAGAACCTATTTTTAGGGGATTACATTTCTTGTATTGTGTTCATTGGAATAGTTCAAGTGACTTCTAGTATCTGTCTGTCAGGGGAACTGACTTGTTAACAAATTCCAGGGGCAGCTGTGAAGATGAAAGCTGTCAGTAACTTCTCATTAAGTTCTAAGCTTCAGCCTAGGATGAAAAATGTGCTAGTGTCTATAATGGATGTTCCTTCCCAAATGCTACATTGAAAAGGATTTCTATTGTGAATGGTTAATCATACCAAGTTCAAATCAAGAATTTCAGAATTCACATATCATTTCATTTTTGAGAAATGGGATATTTAGGACACAATTTTTAAAAATCACACCTTTGATTGTGTTTTGGAATAAAGCCTTTTTATAAGATATTTTCTCATTTTGCAAAAAAAAAAAAGAAACTGAAGAAATTATCTAATGTCTTTTAACATGAGAGTTCTCTACCAGATCATTGAATCCACTTTGAAAGCAGAATTATATTGTTAGCACTTGGAATAACGTACTCAATGAGTGAACATTAAACATTTCATTTTGCTAGATCATCGGAGATGCAGGTCTCTTTAGTTGTTTTAGTTAGCTTGTTTTGGTATTAAACAATCTTTGAAAACTTTGACCTTTCAGGGAAGTGGTCCTTATTTGAAATTGCATAGGTGAGATAGTCCTCACATAGGAATGTGAAGCAGTTTCTGCGATGATTATGGTGTCATGGGTGTGAAACCTTTCAGATGCTGGATGAATTACTGTGGTTTGATTCTTTTCACCATGTAGATGGAGTTGGGATCTTTGCCAACTGAATGAAATATGTTTCCTCTCCGAGGTCCTTTGAAATCTAGTTTGGTAGAAGTGCTGAGTGCAGTTTTGAGAGTGAGTACCTCCATGAATGGATTCTTAGTAAAAACCTAAAGGGCATCTATTTCTCTCCAGGGTACAGTGGAACTCAGGGTATCCTGAATAATATCTGCCTAAAATTGATAGATGAAATGATAGGACTTATTACGGATGATCCCCCAACTCTTAAAATTTTATGGTGGGTAGAAAAGCCTGGTAGTTAAGTCTCCAAGCCTGGAGAGTTTGGTCCCAACAGATTTCAGGGAATACCTTACCTTTACCACTCAGTCACTGATGTCTATGGGCAAACAGCTTATAGCTGTCCATCTTTGTTTTCATAGCTACAAAATAGAAGTGCAATTCCAATCTCTCAGTGTTTTTTTTTTTTTTGTACTAAATGAGTTAACACAGATAAAATAGAATCCTAGACTACACTGACATGAAATACACTGAAGTTTCTTTATATAAATATTTCCCTAGGTAAACTTTTCCCCTCATTTAACAATCCTCTTCCCTTTCCCCACTATTATAAACTGACAGAAAGAACACTATTTGGGGTATAATAGAAAATCTTTCTCAGATTTTCCTCCCACAGAGAACAAAGAATGTAGCAAAAGGACCTCTATTCTTGGGCCATCATTATTCTCAGTGTCTGACTGACGTGGAGCAAATGCATGGCCATATTTGAATGCCCCACTATTTCCTACAGCTGCAGTCAAGGTCAGAATGATACTATTGGCCATCAAAAAGTGTAATCTGTTGGATCTTGAAAGGCTTTAACTAGAAATCCTTCTCCTTCTCATATTCACCCTCCTAAAGGCCAGTCTCAAAGCTTTTTCGTTTCTCTTTCGACTTTTATTTTTGGTCCTACATACTGTTAGTGTGCATTGCCTTGAACTATTTGAGGCTCATTGTTTACTTTCTTCTTCTTTGGAGTGCATTTCAAGCATGTTATTCCTAGTGGTCTTTTGTTAAACCTCTTAACACTCTCAGGATCTAAGACAACAATGAATTAAAAGTTAATGTGTTATTATTTTTTTCCTTGCTTTAATTCCATCTTAGTATTGGAGATGGCTTCACCCAGCAGTACCACAGCTTTCAAATACCTGACTCTAAGCCTGTTATAACACTTCACAATTTTCTCAGAATTTACAAAGACTGCTAAATTTCTCCCTCAGTTCACAAAGACCAGATAAATGATTTTCCCCAATGTTGCAGAGCCTAAAACACAAAGCTTTTAACCCCTGTAAGTTTGTGCAGTGGAATCACAGGCAGAAAGATAAATATGGAATTTTGCCCATACAATATGCTATTTCATAAGCATAAAATATGCCAATATCATAAGGTATATGATGGCTTTCCTAGATTTCTTGTACATTCCTTTCAGTCTTTTTTTTTCTGTAAACTTTTTAACTTCCTTATTTTTCCTTCTCCAACAATAGTGACTATTCCTTTAAATATTATCTCCAGCTATATGTGACACTAACAAGTTACCAATAACATTTTAAAGGAGAGATTATTTTCCATCTAGGTTGTGTATAGCTAGGAGCCAAACCACCTGTTTGGAAAAGACACCCTCAAATCTGCACAGTTGAGTGCATAAGGAACAGTGAGAAGAGACATTGTACAGTTCAACCCTAAATTATTCACTCATTTTAAAAATTGTATTTATAATTTAAATAGATGTTCTTAATATGCTACTTCTTGAATCTGTTTCTTGGATGGTATATCCTGATTACTGATGAATTACATGTTTGATTCAAGTGTTAAAACTTGTGTCTGAAATTTTATTGATGGATTTATCCTCAATAAAATGTTACACATTGATAAAAGGGACAATAGCCCAGAGAGTTCAGTTATCACAATGGTCCTGGCAAGGCAAGAGGTACCCACTAGCTAAAAGCACACTTTTCATATCAATTACTCTGATGAATATTTTGATTTTATACTCCAGATTATCAGACTGGAAATTTAAATCTTGAGTACCAGAGGAATTTCAAAACTACATTGGTAAAATCCTTACAAACTATTAGCTAGAGTAAGTCATTGGGTTCAATGAAATACTTTCTATGAAAGAATCTGTATATAAAGCACTGACTATTTCTCAACAAAACAGTGCAGATTATGAATAAATCAGTTTCGTATCATAACATTTTACCTCACAAAAATTTGTTCTGACCTGGAGTAATATAACAGGTTGTATCTTAGAGATTTTATTTCTATTGGAAGATGGTTTAGATATTGCAAATAGCAAATGTTATACACAACAAAATAACTGAAGATTGAAAAAAAATTCTCATAGAAAAAACTAGGAAGAAGAGGCTAGGCGTGGTGGAGCACGCCTGTAATCCCAGGGGTTAAGGAGTCTAAGGTAGGAGGAATGCAAGTTCAAAGACAGCCTCCACAATTTAGCAAGGATCCTAAGCAACTTAATGAGACCCTGTCTCAAGATAAAAAATGAGAAAAAGGTTGGGGATGTGATTCAGTGGCTAACACCCTTGGGTTCAATCTCTGAAACAAAAAAAAAAAAAAAAAAAAAAAAAAGGAGGAAGAGAATTTGCAACTGTGGCAGAAGTTGGAAGATTGGAATTAAAACAAAACTGGCCTAATTTTAACTGCTCTATTTGTGATAGGTCCACGGCAACAGTGATTACTTATCTGTTCTTTTCTAAGAGGCTGCTTGCTTCTCTACTTGATTTTCAGGTACAGACCAAATGTACTAATGATATTTCTTCTGTATATTATATACCTTTTGGTTTATAATCTATCTTTCAGAGGAATTTCTAAAGGCTTATAAGTCATAATAGCCATTTATGACTATCAGCATTAGAATATTAATTATTCATTTACCCAAGGAATAGCCTTAAATGCCCCTTGCCTTGTTTGCTTTAACTTTAGGTTTAGGTATTTTTTGAGTTAAAAAAAAAATCCAAGTGGTGTTTTTGCTTAAATCTTATATAATTTAAAACTGTTCAAAGCAGAGTTAGTGTCCCAGTAACTGAGATTATTGACATAGAAATTTGCAAATAATACTTAATTTCATGTAGGTTCTTTTAAAGGGCACAGAAAGGAAACAGTGACACTTGAAAACTGATCACTAAATAAGAGTCTTGTGTTATCTCATGAAAAGTTTGAGAAACATTGGTATGCTCTAATTATTTACAAAATATTATTGACCTTTCATTTTTTACTCAATGATTATATATCATACTCTATAACATACTCCACCTTATAAATAAAACACTTAGACACACATAGGATAAAAAGCATTGCTCTTAGCTTTTACGCCACTCTCTATTTGAGACTTTGTCTATTACCCTCACATCTGGGCATTTGAGATCTGCCCAGTAAGTAAATGAATCGACTGAGTATTAATGTGTAAAAGCTTTTGCACAATCTTCTGAAAACAATGAGACTAGAAGACAACAGAACTTGCAGCAGCAACAGTGAAATGGCTTACTAAAGTGAATTAGTGGGTTGCAACAGATTTCATTTAGCTCTTAACATATGTTTATCTATCCAGCTATCTATTTATCTATCTAATGTGTGTGTTTACACACAATACATAAATGTTATGCAAAAAGTATATAAAAGCAGATGCCTTACAAAGATTAAATGTTATTTTTTATATGTCTCTAAAGTCTGTGTCTCATATTAATACAATGGATTGTCAGATTTTTCCATTGTTCCACTTCAAAGCATGCAATTATATTGCCTTAATTGGAAGCACTGATGTGTTTTCACCAAGGATGTTTATTTGTATTCTGACTACTGAGATATAAATATGGGACCATTTGCTATTTTTAGTTTTCTACTAACATGTTTTTTTAAACTTTTATCTTTGTAAACAGACACATAGGATTTATTGTCAGTTCAAAATTCTGAATTTGTACTAGAATGGTATTTAAAAAAGGCCTAACTAGTTCTTGTATTGAAATGAATTTTTATTCAAGGGCCTTAATAATATATAAAAGAAACCATAACAGGGGCCTGGAGCTGCCTCTCAGGGGCACAGTGCATGCTTAGCATGCACAAGGCCCTGGGTTTAATCTCTAGGATGGATTGATAAATAAATAAATAAATAAATGAAAAAATAAAAATAAAAAAAGAAGTTATAAGGGACAAATCTGGGTTCTTGCTGACTTATTTACTGCTATAAACCCATATAGCATAACTTTTATCCAATAAACTTTGATGTTCCTTTGGCCTAAGATCCTTAAATATCTTAAACATTTGTTTTCTCTGATCAGTTTGGTCAGCCTGATTTAAAATAACTTTTTTTGAAAGCCACATGTGGTTAGTGAAAATAGTTTGCTTCAAAACTTTTTGAGTATAAAATGTCTCCACAGGTTTTAATGGAACAATGTTTTTTTTTTTTTTGTTTTGTTTTTTTGGCTTCTCTGGTGATTTCTGCATGGAAATGTAATAATTCTTACCTTTTTAGAATTATAGGCTTTTCTTTAAACTTATGTGTGGTGGAAGGCTCTGTTGACCAAAGTTGCCTAGAGTTGGCCTCTTCCCATTACCTGCAGCCTGCAGTTGATTTAAATTGTCTTTGCCACAGACTGTAATGAGTGTCAATTCTGGAAAGGCCCTTTTTAGTATTGATTGTGTTTTAGTTACCATTGTGAGTTTGTCAGCTTTCCATTGATGTGACAAAAATACCTCAGAAAGTCAACTTTAAAGAGGAAAGATTTATTTTGACTCATGGTTTCAGAGATATCAGTGCATGGTCACTTAGTTCCATTGTTTCTGGTGGTGAAGTAAGTCATGGTGGGGAGGATGTGATGGAGCAGATGTGATTATCTCATGGTGGCCAGGAAGCAGAGAGACATTAGGGATCTAAAGACAAAATATGCCTTCAAAGGCTTATCTCCAGTGACCCACCTTTCCCAACTATACCCCATTTCCTAAAGTTTCCACCATGTCCCAATAGCACCAATAGCTGGAGACCATGCCTTCAACACTCAAGTCTTTGGGAGCATTCCACATGCAAACTATATTTCAAGCACTTTATGTTAACTCTTTTAATCTTCAAATACAGGTCATGTATGTATGAATATCTTCTTCATTTTCCAATGGAAGAAAGTAAGACACATGGAGGTGAGTATAATGCAGGTTTTTATGTAATTGAAGCTGATATTTTTTAATTAACAAAAATGTCACACAAATAATTAGTACATATTGAGCACTCATTAAGAGACTATCCATCGCGGTATCAACATTTCATTCATTTACTTTTCCACTATGTCTTACTTCAAGGACCAAGTGCTTTATACAAATGGGAATGCAGCCCCAAGAGCTTTAAAATTGATGCAGAAGTGAATAAAAATAATTTGATTATTTATTCATTTATGCATGAAACAAATATTTTGTTTATTGCTCATCTGCCCTGAGCTGGTCTCTTTCCTAGGTGCAAGGGATACAAAATATGATAAGATACTTAGAGAGGGTGCATCATATAAAAACCAGATAAGCTCAACATAGATTATAGTGTGTTTTCAGGAAAATAGTGGATGCTGGAATAAGAAATAGAAAGAAGGGAGTTCTTTTAAAGACAGATGGTCATAAAAAGCCTCTCCAAAGAGATGATTTTTTCAATATATCTAGGAAGAAAGAAGTCTTATAAAAAGCCAGGAGAATGATATCAGGAAAAACCTGATAAAACCAGAACTTAGAATGTTCCAATTTAGGGAAGTGCAACATGACAGAGCATGGCAATGAGCAGGGGTGAACTAGCAAGATCTTTATCTGGTAGCAAAGGCAGCTTGACTCAGTACTCTGTACATGGTCGTGATGGACCATCAGCACAACACAAACAACAGAACATTGACTTTGTTCTTGGTGAAGTGCACATCAGGCTGGTGTGAAGAACTAAGATTTACTAATGCATTTTACATTAGTCCCAGTAGTGATTATTTTATATTTATTTTTCTCAGCCAATGCTCACAATCCTGTAAATAAAATGCAGCTGTAATTACCTAACAAACAACAGCAACAAAAATGGGTCCAGAGTAATTAAGTAACTTACTAAGGCTACCAGGTGGAGAATGAGTAATGGAGTCTAGGATTCACCCCAAAATTTGAGTTCTTTCTGCTATACAATGCTGCTTCCTCTTGAAGAGAGAGAGAGAGAGAGAGAGAGAGAGAGAGAGAGAGAGAGAGAGAGAGAGAGAGAGAGAAGGGTTGGAATGGGTGAAGTTGAGCAATTCCACTCCAAAGTATTCAGTACAAAGAAGCCAGTCATTCCAGGAGGATTATGGCTCCCCAAAAGAGATTTGTTGGATACTGGGTAAGCTTGACCTGTATTAGGGAAGAAGATGCTGAGACATTGAACACCAGAGTTAGAGATTCTTTGAATCAGAGTGGAAACTGGGAGAAGACAGTCATTTTTATTATTTATCAGGGATAGATGTCTCTGGGCAGAGTTTAATAGCAACCATGGGGAAAAGTGGCAGGTAGAAATGAGGATTATCAGTGGAGTTTCAATCATTCTAATCCGGTCTCATCCTTAATTTAGTATGTTCACTTCTGACTATGCAAAGCGGTGATGGACATAAAAATCATCAGAGACAATTCTAAGAATAGGACATTGGTCTGTGTGCATTGATGTCCCTAACAGACCTAATGTGCTAAGTGAGGATTTCTGCTTGGTCAGAACTAAAAAGATGTGAGCTTTGTACTTCCCTTGTGGTATTAACATAATTTCCCCCTTTTGTATTCAAGTTACATATACATAATTCTTTTTTTTTTTCAAATATAGGGCCACTACTTTCTCTCTTCAGAAATTTGAGCACTGATATCATATTGTACTTAGTTGTTCCATGGGACAAGATGGATTACAAGTCTGTGAATTCAAATGGTGGCCTATTGCTGCTTTTTAAATCAGCAGGATCCTGAATATTAATTTCACATGTGCACTTCTTAAACCATAATTAAGTTGAACAGCAATCTGATGGAAGGTTCCATCTAATAGTACTTAGACTTTACTCTCAGACTCCTTGGGGACATTAGAGTTTTCTTTTTCTGTTCAACATCTTTCATTGGATACACCTGTTTTGCGTTATATTTTTCCATGAAGTTATTTTAATTTAGGGGCATTTTTATGGAAATAGGTTCCCCACTTTTGAGCCAGTCCAATAGGATAAAAAATAGTTGTGTAGAAGAGTGGAATAGAATGTACAGTGAACCTGTTCTTTTCTTTAAAAAAAAAAAAAAACAGATTCTTGACCCCTGAGATCCTGCATAAATTAACTGATACTTGTTAACTGACTGACTGATCATTGTGGAAGAAAGGGAGGAAGCAAAAAGGAGGAAGAGTGTGCATCACATAGATATATACCCATTTTTTTCTTTTTAAACAAGTTTTTGTGGGGTTGAGTCAAAACACTCCTTTAAGTAACTAGAGATTCCTAGGATCTCAGCAAATGAACATTCTCCTCTTCAGCCCCATCAGTGAAAAGGGTTAAGACTTGAGCCAAACATGTCACTAGATAATTTTTTCTTTCTCTCACTCAGCTCCTCCAGGAAGAAGAGACAGATCCTGGGCAACCCTAGAGACCAGAGCTTCTCCAGGTACTGGTAACTCATTTCCTACACGATTTCTTTGTTGATTTCTCTTCTTCTTCTACTTATTCATTTCCCTCCTTTTTCTCTCCCTGGATTAATCCTATTTTTTAAGATAGTGAAAAGAATTGTGTTCTATAAGAGATTATAGAAATA
Organism: Spermophilus citellus; assembly: GCF_964194105.1. Lineage (NCBI taxonomy): Eukaryota > Metazoa > Chordata > Mammalia > Rodentia > Sciuridae > Spermophilus > Spermophilus citellus. The sequence goes on along the minus strand of NC_138191.1, from coordinate 70,059,846 downwards.
CAGTGAAATACATGTCAAAAATGTAATATGTGGACCATAATAATACTTTTTTTTAAAGAATCAAAATTTATTAGGTTAGACAAGTCTTCTAATTCCTTAATTTATCCCACAAGTATATCCTGTTTATATCCTTCTTGGGGTAGAATAGGTTTCTGGGTGACAGATTCTGTACCATGGTAGTTCTTGTCATTCTACATCCCTTCATTTGAAGCCCAGAGTCTCTGGAACTTCTGAACCCTAAATGTTGATGTCTACTTCTTTCTTTTTAAACTTGCTTTCATTCATTACTTAAGTACCTGCCTCATGTATTTCTTCTCTATATCATCTCCTACTGTGAATCTTAGTAATTTTACCTCATGGTCCATCAGATGTTATCCTCATGAGTCAGCTGTTTTAGATAGTCTCTCCCTTCTGGTTAGTCCCCGCCACCTGACTACTTTCTGAACTTGATTATTACACCTATCTTGAATCATCTGCTATCTCTGGATTTAGTCTCTTTACAGTGGATTGAATGTCTCCCCCACCCCTTCTTGATACCCTTGTTTTTTGTAGATCTTCCAATAAATAACCTCAGATTAGACATCTAATATATTTGAGAATCTATTTAATTTGGATAATATAGCTGAATTTATTTAGTTTAGCAAGTGTTTATGGAAGGCTAATTGTGCAATGTACTATCTAGTGCCATGGATCAAAAATAAATAGCACCCAATCTTTGTATTTGAGATATTTAATTTCCAGTTGGAGAAATATTTAAGTGGTGTTACTATAATGTGGACTATGGAATAACATTAAGAGATGTTAATATAATGTGGATTATGCAATGACATTATGTATAGGGTTCTAAGGAAACAGAAAAAGATAGGTGCCAGGAAGAGATTCTTGGAGGAGGATCACACCTGACATAAGTCTTTGAGATATGAAAAATTTAGATGAAAATGGAGGTGGAGAGAGACCCCTGGGAAGAAAAACTCATTAATAGTGGCACGGAGATGTGAAGAGGTAGGTTGTGGATGGGGATCTATTGTGTGACTGTGGTAAGTGAGATGGAGAGGCAGGTGGGGATGTCACAAAGAATGCCATGAGTACCTTGGCTTAGTTGGGGCCTATTGAGGAGTCCACATAAAGGAGTGGTTTGGTTAGATTTGTGTTGTAGATCAGTGTGGTTACAGTGAGTGGATATCAGAACAGCACTGTTGGAAACAGGGATAGCAATTAGAACACAATAGTGACATTCTGGGTCTTTGAATCATGGTAGAAAAAAGGAAAGATTTAGGAGAAATTTAAGAAATAAAGTTTTGTGTTAAACTCCTTAGATCTTAGAGCTTTAAGATTTTATTAGCTCTTACGAAGCAAAGTACAATTCTAAGAGAATAGGGCTATTTTGAGTAAGTGTTATGGGTTGGATGAGATGTGTCCCCAAAAGCTCATGTGTGAGATAATGCAGGAAGGTTTGGAGGAAAAACATTGGGTCATAGACACAATCTAATCAGTGAATTAATCCCTGAGATGGTTAACTAAGTGGCAACTGGATGCAGGTGGGTTGTGGCTGAAAGAAGTGGTTCAATTGGGCGCATAGCTTTGGGGTATATATTCTGTATCTAGAGAGTGAAGTTTCCCTCTCTCTGCTTCTTGTTCACCCTGTGAGTTGCTTCCTTCTACCACACTCTTCCACCATGATGTCCTGCCTCACCTTGAGTCCTGAGGAATGGAGCCTGCTGTCTATGGATTGAGACCTCTGAAACTGTGAGTCCCTAAATAAACCTTTCCTCCTCTACAATTGTGCTGATCAAGTCTTTTAGTCACAGCAGTGAAAAAGCTGACTAAAACAGTAAGCATTGGAGAGAATTGAATTGTCCATGTAGACTAGCTTCAGACTGCAAAACTTTCAAACTGCTTCTCCTTCGTGTTCTTAGTGTTCAATATGCTAGTACCTGTTTATATTGCAATAATTTTGCCCTGTACTTCAGGTCATACCATTGGGTGAGCAGTAGCAACAATTTAACTCAAATAGGTGGCTAACAACAGGGTAAGAGTACATGAAAATGCAAACTACATAAGGTTCTCTTCTAAGTTTTGTTTAGCCCCAAACTAAACTTAACATTAATATCAACTTCCCTTACAAATATCATTATGGCTAGCCAATTGTTTTAGTCAATTTTTGTTGCTCTAACAAAATACCTGAGACTGGATAATTTATAAGGAAAATAAATTTAATTCTCACAATTCAGTTCTTAGGTTCAGATTCTGGTGAGGGCTGCTGTTTCCCAGAAGGTACCTTTGCTACTCCATCCTCCCAAGAGGTTGAATGATATGAGCTCACATGGAGGAAGATATAGAAGGGGGTGAACTTGACCTTCAAGTCCTCTTATAAGGCACTGATCATCCTGAAGGCCCCCACCTCTTAGTATTCTTTTTTTTTTTATGTTACTAAAGAGAAGTAGTTCTCTTTATTCAAAGTCTTAAACTTGCATTCATTTCTCTTTTTTTATTATTTTTTTATTGATTATTTAAAGCATTACATAGCTCATGATATATCATCTTTCATACATTTGACTCAAATTGTGTTTTGAACTCCCATTTTCACCCCAAATACAGATTGCAGAATCACGTCTGTTACATATTCACATTTTTACATAATGCCATATTAGTGACTGTTGTATTCTGCTACCTTTCCTATCCCCTACTATCCCCCCTCCCCTCCCCTCCCCTCCCATCTTCCCTCTCTACCTCCCCTGTTGTTGTTCAATTCTCTCCCTTTTTTTTCCTCCCCCTTGCCCCTCATAACCTCTTATAATTTTATGTATCATTGAAGGTCTCCTACTATTTCCATGTGCTTTCCCTTCTCTCTCCGTTTCTCTCCCCCCATTCGTCTTTGTTTACTGTAGTCTTTTCCTCATGCTCTTCCTTCCTGTTCTGTTCTTAGTTGTTCTCTTTATATCAAAGCAGACATTTGGCATTTGTTTTTTAGGGCTTGGCTAGCTTCGCTTAGCATAATCTGCTCTAATGCCATCCATTTCCCTGCAAATTCTATGATTTTGTCATTTCTTAGTGCTGCATAATACTCCATTGGGTATAGATGCCACATTTTTTTTATCCATTCATCTATTGAGGGGCATCTAGATTGGTTCCACAGTCTAGCTATTGTGAATTGTGCCGCTATAATCATTGATGCAGCCGTATCCCTATAGAGCGCTTTTTTAAGGTCCTCAGGGAATAGTCCGAGAAGTGCGATAGCTGGGTCAAATGGTGGATCCATTCCCAGCTTTCCCAGGAATCTCCATACTGCTTTCCAAATTGGCCTCACCATTTTGCAGCCCCACCAGCAGTGTACAAGCGTACCCTTTTCCCCACATCCCCGCCAACACTTATTGTTGTTTGACTTCATAATGGCTGCCAATCTTACTGGAGTGAGATGGTATCTTAGGGTGGTTTTGATTTGCATTTCTCTGATTGCTAGAGATGGTGAGCATTTTTTCATGTACTTGTTGATTGATTGTATGTCCTCCTCTGAGAAATGTCTGTTCAGGTCCTTGGCCCATTTGTTAATTGGGTTATTTGTTATCTTATTGTTTAATTTTTTGAGTTCTTTGTACATTCTGGATATTAGGGCTCTATCTGAGGTGTGGGGGGTAAAAATTTGTTCCCAGGATGTAGGCTCTCTATTTACCTCTTTTATTGTTTCCCTTGCTGAGAAAAAACTTTTTAGTTTAAGTAAGTCCCATTTGTTTATTCTTGTTGTTAACTCTTGGGCTATGGGTGTCCTATTAAGGAATTTGGAGCCCGACCCCACAATATGTAGATCGTAGCCAACTTTGTCTTCTATCAGATGCAGTGTCTCTGATTTGATATCTAGCTCCCTGATCCATTTGGAGTTAATTTTTGTGGATGGCGAGAGAAAGGGATTCAATTTCATTTTGTTGCATATGGATTTCCAATTTTCCCAGCACCATTTGTTGAAGATGCTATCCTTCCTCCATTGCATGCTTTTAGCCCCTTTATCAAATATAAGATAGTTGTAACTTTGTGGATTAGTCTCTGTGTCTTCTATTCTGTACCATTGGTCCACCTGCCTGTTTTGGTACCAGTACCATGCTGTTTTTGTTACTATTGCTTTGTAGTACAGTTTGACCTCTGGTATCGCTATACCTCCAGATTCACACTTCCTGCTTAGAATTGCTTTTGCTATTCTGGGTCTTTTGTTTTTCCATATGAATTTCATGATTGCTTTATCTATTTCTACAAGAAATGCCTTTGGGATTTTGATTGGCATCGCATTAAACCTGTAGAGAACTTTGGGTAATATCGCCATTTTGATGATGTTAGTTCTGCCTATCCATGAACAGGGTACATTTTTCCATCTTCTGAGATCTTCTTCTATCTCTCTCTTTAGGGTTCTGTAGTTTTCGTTGTATAAATCTTTCACCTCTTTTGTTAGGTTGATTCCCAAGTATCTTATTTTGTTTGAGGATATTGTGAATGGAGTGGTTTTCCTTATTTCCATTTCAGAGGTTTTGTTGCTGATATACAGGAATGCCTTTGATTTATGCGTGTTGATTTTGTAACCTGCCACTTTGCTGAATTCATTTATTAACTCTAGCAGCTTCTTTGTAGACTCTTTTGGGTCTGTGAAATATATTATCATGTCATCCGCAAATAGCGATAGTTTAATTTCTTCTTTTCCTATTTTTATGCCTTTAATTTCGTTTGTCTGTCTAATTGCTCTGGCTAGTACTTCGAGAACTAAATTGAATAGAAGTGGTGATAGAGGGCATCCCTGTCTTGTTCCAGATTTTAGAGGAAATGCCTTCAGTTTTTCTCCATTTAGGATGATGCTAGCCTGAGGTTTAGCATATATAGCTTTTACAATGTTGAGGTAAGTTCCTGTTATCCCTAGTTTTTCTAGTGTTTTGAACATAAAGGGATGCTGTACTTTGTCAAATGCTTTTTCTGCATCCATTGAGATGATCATGTGGTTCTTGTCTTTAAGTCTATTGATGTGGTGAATAGCATTTATTGATTTCCGTATATTGAACCATCCTTGCATCCCAGGAATGAATCCTACTTGATCATGGTGCACAAGTTTTCTGATATGCTTTTGTATTCGATTCGCCAGAATTTTATTGAGAATTTTTGCATCCAAGTTCATTAGAGATATTGGTCTGTAGTTTTCTTTCTTTGAAGTATCTTTGTCTGGTTTTGGGATCAAAGTGATGTTGGCCTCATAGAATGAATTTGGAAGAGCTCCTTCTTTTTCTATTTCTTGAAATAGCTTGAAAAGTATTGGTATTAATTCTTCTTTGAAGGTTTTGTAGAACTCCGCTGTATACCCATCCGGTCCAGGGCTTTTCTTGGTTGTAGTCTTTTGATGGCTTCTTCTATTTCTTCTTTTGTTGTTGGTCTGTTTAAATTGTGTGTGTCTTCCTGTCTCAATCTGGGCAAATCATATGCCTTAAGAAATTTATCGATATCTTCATTATCTTCTATTTTATTGGAATATAGGGTTTCAAAATACTTTCTAATTATCTTCTGTATTTCTGTAGTGTCTGTTGTGATATTGCCTTTTTCATCCCGTATGTTAGTAATTTGAGTTCTCTCTCTTCTTCTTTTCGTTAGCATGGCTAAGGGCTTGTCTATCTTATTTATTTTTTCAAAGAACCAACTTTTAGTTTTATCAATTTTTTCAATGGTTTCTTTTGTTTCAATTTCGTTGATTTCTGCTCTAATTTTAATTATTTCTTGTCTTCTACTACATTTGCTGTTGTTTTGCTCTTCCTTTTCTAGGTTTTTGAGGTGTTGCGTGAGTTCATTTATTTGTTGTTTTTTTTCTTTTTTTGAGGTAAGAACTCCAAGAAATGAATTTCCCTCTTAAAACTGCTTTCATTGTGTCCCATAGATTCCGGTATGTTGTGTCTGTGTTATCATTTGATTCTAAGAATTTTTTCATCTCCTCCTTTATGTCTTCTACAACCCATTGATCATTCAATAACATATTGTTCATTTTCCATGTGATGTAGGATTTTTCCTTCCTTCTTTTATCATTGATTTCCAATTTCATTCCATTATGGTCAGATATGGTGCATGGTATTATCTCCACACCTTTATATTTACTAAGAGTTGTCTTATGGCATAATATATGGTCTGTCTTTGAGTAGGATCCATGTGCTGCTGAGAAGAACTTGATGATGGTTGATATATTCTATATATGTCGGTTAAGTCTAGGTTATTGATTGTGCTGTTGAGTTCTATAGTTTCTTTATTCAGCTTTTGTCTAGAGGATCTGTCTAATGGCGAGAGCGGTGTGTTGAAGTCACCCATAATTATTGTGTTGTGGTCTATTTGACTCTTGAACTTGAGGAGAGTTTGTTTTATGAACGTTGCAGCTCCATTGTTTGGTGCATACAAATTGATGATTGTTATGTCTTGTTGGTGGATGGTTCCTTTTAACAGTATATAGTGACCTTCTTTATCCTTCTTGATTAACTTAGGTTTGAAGTTGATTTTATTCGATATGAGTATGGCCACTCCTGCTTGCTTCCGAGGGCCATGTGAGTGGTATGATTTTTCCCAACCTTTTACCTTCAGCCTGTGTATGTCTTTTCCTATCATATGAGTCTCCTGAAGGCAGCATATTGTTGGATTTGTTTTTTTGATCCAGGTTACTAGCCTATGTCTCTTGATTGGTGAGTTTAGGCCATTAACATTTAAGGTTACAATTGAGATATGATTTGTACTTCCAGTCATGCTTCTTTATTTATTTATTTTAGTTTGGCTAGTTTTGCTTTTTGGTTATTTTCCTCCCCCTTTACTGAGATACCTCCTGCTGTTAGTTTTGGGCGCTATTTTTCAATTCCTCTTCTTGTAGTGTTTTGTTCAAAATGCTTTGCAGAGCTGGTTTTCTTGCTGCAAATTCTTTTAGCTTTTTTTATCGTGAAAGATTTTCATTTCATTGTCAAATTTGAAGCTCAGTTTTGCTGGATATAGTATTCTTGGTTGGAATCCATTATTTTTCAGCGTTTGAAATACATTATTCCAGGATCTTCTCGCTTTCAAAGTTTGTGATGAGAAATTGGTCGTTAACCTAATTGGTTTACCCCTGAATGTGATCTGCCTCTTTTCTCTCGTAGCTTTTAATATTCTCTCCTTGTTCTGTACGTTGGCTATCTTCATAATTATATGTCTTGGAGTTGGTCTATTATGGTTTTGAATGTTTGGGGTCCTGTAGGCTTCCAGGATTTGGCAATCCATTCCATCTTTCATCTCTGGGAAGTGTTCTAGAATTATTTCATTTAATATGCTGTCCATTCCTTTGGTTTGAATCTCTGTGCCTTCTTCTATCCCTATGACTCTCAGATTTGGTTTTTTTATGACATCCCATATCTCTTGAATAGATTGCTCGTGGGATTTAAGCATCTTTTCTGTGTTGACTATATTCTTTTCAAGTTGATAAACCTTGTCTTCATTATCTGATGTTCTGACTTCTACTTGATCAAGTCTATTTGTAATATTCTCGTTTGAGTTTTTAATTTGGTTTATAGTTTCCTGCAATTCTAGGATTATTGTTTGATTTTTTTTTAAGATCTCTATCTCCTGGTAGAGCTCGTTCTTTGCCATTTGAATTTGTTTGTTTAATTCATTTTAAAAATATACTTTTATTTCTTGGACTTGCTGTCTCATGTCTTCTCTAATATTCCTTTCCATTTGAGTTAGGTATGCCTTGAGTTCTTTCCCTATCCCTGTTTCTGATGTTTCTATGTCCTCCTGTAGAATTGAGTTGTCTTGCATTGTTTGTATTCCTTTTTTCCCCCTGTTTTCTCATGTTGTCCACGTTATTTTCCAGCTCTTTTTGATTGCCGTGTTTCTGCTCTCTTCTATAGATTTGTTTTGTTTCTGTATTACTCTGATGTCTCTCCTTTGTGTTGTTAAACTATGCCTGCTAACGTGGATTCCGCTGGGAAGGAATTCCGACGTCCGAGCTTCAGTGACGACACTACTCTGCTATGACGGGCCCCAGTCTCCTTGCCGGGGTGCCCTAATGGGGAGGTGTGACTGGACTGTCTCTGTTTGGTTTCAGCTCCTGGTCGCGGCAGGCGGGCAGTCTCCAGCCACCCAGTATCAAAGGCCGCGGGCAGGTGATCAGTCGCCAGCGGGTGGGCGTTCTCCTACCGCCCAGTTACACGGGCAGTGGGTGAACTGTCGCTGGCGGGCCTGCAGTTTACAGCTGCCCAGTCGTGAGGGCCTTGCCTCTAGTCTCCTGGTTTCTCCTGCTAGTCTTGGTTTCTCCTGTTTTGTTGTTGCAATCTGTCTGAGAGTGGCGGTGGATACTTTAGCTCTCCAAGATGGTGGCCGCTGGTTGCCTTAGTGGAGTGTCCCTTGTGGGGGATGGGGCTGTACCGCTTCCTTCCCCGTCTGCAATCCCGAACTCAGCCCGGGGGTCAGTGCGGGCTTGGCTGGTGGGATACCACCGTGTCGCAGCCACTTATCTCTTGCTTACCAGTTAATCCCTTCTCTGTGGCGCCATGCCTTCTGTAGCCGCGGGGCAGGCCACGCGAATCAGACGGCCTGGATCTCCAGGGTCACACTGTTGGCTTTTGGGATCCCCGGCACTCTATGGTTTTGATTTTTTCTGCTTGCCCCTCCCCCAGCGCTGGCTAGACAGGTTTTGTTAGGGCTGCTGATGGGAGGGGGGGTTGAGGGTCAGGTGCCTCTAGCTCTCCTTTAGTCTTTATGCAAGCTCACTGTGATACTCCCTTCCCCTGAAAGTCTAGGAGAGTTTTTATGCGAAATCCCCCTATGTATGGGGGCTGAACTGAGTGACACACACCTGTTTTGTTGTTGCAATCTGTTGGAGAGTGGCGGTGGATACTTCAGTTCCCCAAGATGGTGGCCGCTGGTTGCCTTAGTGGAGTGTCCCTTGTGGGGTATGGGGCTGTACCGCTTCCTTCCCTGTCTGCAATCCCGAACTCAGCCCCTCTTAGTATTCTTTCATTGGGATTGTTTCAACATGAATTTTGGAGGAGACGCATTCAGACCATAGTACCAATCATGAGGGATAATATGACAAATGATAAACGTTAATTTTGAATGCAACTGGGTAATGAATATAATGGGTTGTTATTAAAATATCTTTTGCAATTTTTAAAATTTTTATGTGACATATCACTAGATCTTTTCTAGAGGTCTTTAACTTCACAGTAAATCCCCACCTCTGTGATGATTAGCATTACATAATAAGTAAACATGGAATATCAGTCTAACCAAAACAGTATTTTGAATTTTATTAATTCTCATGTGTATATTTTAGCATACCTAAATTAAGTATCATATTACCATAAATGATGTCTTATACATGTTGTTGGTCAGATAAAATTCATAATACAATCATCATTACCTATGCAAGAAAGCATGAACATCAAGAAGTACCAGTTTTATGGTGTACTGAAGGTGTTCTATAGTGGATTACTTGGTGTCTACATGAGTATTTATATATGCCGTGAATATGAATCAAGAATGTAGGAAATAAGTCAATTAGCAAAGTAGAGGTATCTAATAATATTCCTGAAGAGGGAGGGGAAAAAATCTAGATAAGTGTGTACAAAGTAAAACTAGATCATGAACCTGATATCAAAGTCTCTTAGTGTGTTATAAATTCTTTTATAATAACTGTACCATCAACATTTTAGTACAAAACATGAAAATGTAGAAAAACCTGGATAGTCTACTATGAGTCAAATAAGTGATTTGCAACAGTCAGAGTCTGAATTTTTTTTAAAAATAGGTATGCCTTAAATGATGTATTTTGCTTATCTTTTCATATTGCGTAAGAATGATGCATGAAAAAATCTATATCTGGTTAATTCTAAAAGACCTCTTTCAGCAAATAGTGTATGCGATAAGAAAGTTTTGTGTCATTGTTTAATTGGTAGAATTTTTCTTTCTTAGTGGTACATAAAAATGATAGTGCCTCTTAAAATGTACTTCTTAGATCGATGAATACAGTAAGTGCATTGGGAGGCTGGGTGGCTCGCCCACCCATGCATGTGAGAGTGGGTAGAGGAGTCGTGGAAATGTATAAATTCTCATCTTCTCGAGGAGGAAATCAATATATACTGTCTGAATCTGAAAACAAAAAAGAAAGAATAAGAAAGATGTGAGTGTGCTATTTGGAGATAAACAAAAACATTGCCTTAGTTTGCTAGGGTGCTTACACCCAGTGCAGGTACTCCTCAACTTATAAAGGGGGTTACATCCCAGTAAGCCCATGGTAAAACTGAAAAACTGTAGGTCAAGCCATCCATATTACAGAGTAGGTGACTTAAGGAAGAGAATTTCATTTCCTCACAATTTTGGAGCCTGGAAGTCCAAGATCTGGTTTCTTTAGAGGACTTTGCTTGGCAATATAAATGGCCATTTCTCCTACAACTTGATCTTGGACTCTGTGTCTTCCCTCTGTGCCTGTTTGGGTCTAGATTTTCTGATAGAGACCCATATTGGATTATAAACCCCTAATCACCTCATTTTACATTAATTATCTTTTAAAAGGATCCCCATCTGCAAATTCAATCACTTTCTGAGTTACTGAGGGTTAGAATTTCAACATATGAATGTGAGAGGGAGGGGACAGAATACAGCTTATAACAAATATTAAATAACACAGCTGAATGATTTAAAAATTTTTGCCACTGAGGTGAAATGAAATAATATTTTCATAAGAAATTTTTATTTGAACTGGTGCATGTACAACGTTGACTTTAAAAATGAAGACGAAAAAGGGAGAGAGCATTGAAGGAGAAAAATTTGAGACAGTAAGACTATCATTTTGAGGAATAGTTTTATTAAGGATACAGAAAAACAGTAGTAACTGGAGAGGCATGCGGGGAGAAGTCATTATTATTTTTTCTAGTATGTATGTTTATTATGGGAGTGATCCAAGAGAGGGAAAATAATGAGGAGGGGATTGAACCCCTATCCTGGGGGCAAAGGGAGACGGGAGTTAAGAGAGGCTGACTTCAGGATCCTCAATGTAAGAAGGTCCTGATGCCTAGGAGATAGTTTCTTTTTCTCAGCAAAATAATATGTAAAGCCACCAACTGAGAATGACCAAGGAAGGATATTGGTAGTTTGGGGGAAAACAAGAAATTGTGAAGTAGTCATTTAGGAGAATGAATTGCCTGGAGAGACTGGAGGACTCCTAAGAGCCTGCTGAAATTTAGTGGGAATGCATCTAAAGTGAAGTCAGCCTGGCTGGGGATGTGGCTCAAGCGATAACGCGTTCGCCTGGCATGCATGGGGCGCTGGGTTCGATCTTCAGCACCACATAAAAAATAAAAAAATAAAGATGTTGTGTCCACTGGGGGGGGGGAAAAATGTGAAGTCAGCCGGCATGTAGTGATAATAAACTGGGAAAGAAAAACACCAGGAACACCCTCTCCATTCCTGCCTAGAGGAATGCATAGATATTGGTGTCATTGAATCAGGAAATTCGGATAGACACAGGTATAGATTTGGAGGTACAGAGATGTGAGTGCAATTTTTAACATGTTAACTAAAAATTGCCCATAAAATATCCAAGTGGACTGGTTATCAGAATTTAAATGTATAGTTTTGAATTGCAACGGAAAATTTCAGGATTGGGGATCTAATTTAACATCAAGATAATTAAACCTGAATTGAATGCAGTTGGTGAGGTAGCAATGCTTAGAATGAGCCTCACTGTGAGGTTTGTTGATTGTGAGATAACTGTGGGGTGCTACGTTGTAAAGGGGAAAATTAGAGATATTTAGGAATGGGCAAGGAAAGGGTCCTGTACTGTGTGAGAGGCAGTTGGTGAGGTAGCAATGCTTAGAATGAGCCTCACTGTGAGGTTTGTTGATTGTGAGATAACTGTGGGGTGCTACGTTGTAAAGGGGAAAATTAGAGATATTTAGGAATGGGCAAGGAAAGGGTCCTGTACTGTGTGAGAGGCAAACACAGAGGGTCACACCTTCTCTGAGCTGAGGAGCTACACCAGGATGCTTGACCAGGGTACCATAGTGACAAGTGAGCCCACCAATCCAATGGCTGCTCTCTTCTTGTTCTGCTTTCATTTACTTAATTCTCATTATTTCTTGTTAAAATAAATATCTATGTTATTTATTTAGAAACATTTTTTTGAGTCAGATGCCAATTGAACAAATATAGAACGAAATTCTATATTCCTCCAACTTTCATTCATACAAAGAAATATTCCTGTTACATAGAAGGTTCTTAACGTACATGTGTTCTAATTGATTGAATGATAGAAGTACAAACTATATGTCTTTGTCAAATCTGTTGTACTAAAAATTTATGATGATGTAATTTTTTTGAAAGAATATGGTTTTTTGAATGCGCCTTATGTTTAAAATCTGATTCATAAACACATAATATCCATCTAATTTCAGCTCATTTTTTAAACAGATTGAAATAGAATAAATGACAATTAGAACAGGATTTAATTCATATGTACTTCTCCAGTTTAACTACCAGAACTGTCTAAGATATCTACCAGTCATATAATGCAATTTAATTGTGCACCACATGTTTATAAAACTGAAATCTTGAGATGTTTTATAGTAAAATAACCCCCAAACAAAATACAGTCAATATAGTGTTTGGAGACTAAATTAAAGCATTTGTTCATATGCCCAGTAGCAGAGGAAAAAATTCTTTAAAAGGAATTACATTAACACATTTTTAATAGTTATACCACATCATAAGTATGTGGTATTATAAAATTGATCAGATTGACTTCATATGGTAATGAATACTATTATTAAATTATATTCAAATTCCATGCTTTGTAATCATTTAAAACAGAACTGTCATATTTAATTTTATAATGTGCTAAATAGTTAAATAATTTAATGTGAACAGTTTAATGTACCATTTTGATAATGTACCAGGATTTATAGAAAATTAGTTTCTTTTATCTTTAATTCCCAAATCTCTAAAATAGTGTCAGCATGTGAAACTCAATTTGTACTTTTTGCTAGAAAGATTTCTCTTCAGTGAATTTAGAATACAAGACTTTGGGGGTTGTAATAAAAATTTCAGCTTTGAAAACTAAAAGAAGTGCATTTAATCATGACTTTCTGATCAGTTTATGATTTATCCATTTGTGTTGCTTGGGAATTTATTCAACTTCCAGCCTGGTTCATGCTCTATATACCCAATAGAGAAGGCCTCAAATTCCCAGCTTATGTGTCTTGTGCTGTCTTGGGTATGTTTTTGTGTGCATGGCTGTAGTTAATGCAGCACCACATGGTCCTGTTTATTTGCATTTAGCCCTTCACTATTACTACACAGAGATAAGCCTTCTGTATTTTGTCTATATTTTCCCTTTCCTCCTCCTCCCAATCTGTTATCCTTGTAATCTGGACCTTGCACATAATTACTAGGTGGATCCACTGATACAACAATCACTGATGCAATTAATAATTTAGTAAATTTTGGGTTATTTTATATATTCAAATAGCTTTGGCTAGATTTATAGAAGTTTTCAGTAGAAACTTCAGTTAGACAATTCAGGGTTCACTTGTTCATTTTCTAGCTGTGTGACAAAAAAATCATGTAAACTTAAGGCCTCAATTCCTCATCTGTGAAATAGGGATGACAATCCATATAAAGATGCCTACTTCACAAGATTATCATAAATATAAAATGAAACAACAAAGGTCAAGTATTTAGCAATAGGCTTTGCTTTTAGTAATTGGTTGTTATGCCATCATTATTTTAATTAAGTTCACTTGGACTCGTTTCCAGAACCTAGTTACATATATCCAATTGGCTTTGATGCTAGACACAAATTGGGGTGTCCTTTTGGCACAGTATAATACCCCTCTTTTTGAAACAGTCCCTGGTATTCACATTCCCATCATGACATGGCCACTTTGATAAGTCAGTTACTCTAGAGGTAGAATCTACCCATGTCAAGGTCCTTCCTTACAGGTTCTCCAACTAAAGCTGGAGGAAGAACATTATTAAACGTCTCTCTGAGGGTAGAAGTAAAAGATATGATCCTCAAAATCTACTGGCACCATGTTTAATATGTGAAGGCATCAGTTGTTACTTAGAATACGGTTAAGAGCAGAGGGAAGCATGGCTGTTGGTTCATCCCATGTTCCTTCAGAACCTACCAGCTAGGTGTAGTGATAAGCACTGAGGGTACAGTGGTGAGCAAAACCAGCCAAGATTCTTGTTGCTTGGACTGCATCAGCTAATGATGTATCAGTGCTGGAGTTAGGCACTAAAGGAATAAACAGCCAAGAGAGACTGATCGGACACTGAGTTCTGTGAAGGAAAAAGTCGGGGTCCCATGACAGCCTCTCAACAATGAAAGTTGATATGGCCTAAGGAGTCAGAGAAGTCTTCTGTGAGTCATTCACACTTGTGTTGTTGCAAGGTGTCAGAAATAGCCTTCCAGGAGAAGATGGAGAAACAAACACTTAAGGTAAGGAAAAAAAAAAGACACATGATGGATGTGGGAAGGGCTGTGGTGCAGCTCAGTGGTAGAACATTTGCCTAGTGTGTCAGGGCCCTATGTTGAATCCCTGGAAACACACACACTCACACACACACACACACACACACACACACACACAGAGATACACATATACAATGTGGGAGGAACATGCAGGATTTAAGAAACTGAAACATGGGTGTAGTATGGCATGGTGGTTCAGAATATAAACTCTGGACTCAAACTCCTTGGTTTCAAAAAGACCTACCAGTAATTAGCTGCAACTCTTTGGGCAAACCTCTGCATCAAATTCCTCCAGTGCTTATGGGAATGACACAACTTACATGGCAACTTCACAGAGGTCTGTGAGGACTAAGTAGACCTATGTGGAAGAATATCTGAGAAGCACAGTGTGTGAGTTCAGCGTACACCTAGTGTTCAGACATATTTTACATCATGGAGTGTAAGAGTGGTGCAAGAAGAGGCGAGAGGTGGCCAAAAACATGAGGCTTCATCTGATATCTGATATTAGAGAGGTCACTGGGTCTTCAGGACCGAAAAGATATTAAAGTGGGGAAGTGAAATCTCCAAGATGTGGAGCCGTGAATTGAAAATGGAATGTAAAGGAGAGGGTGTCAGGAAAAGCACAGAGCTCTAAGGGAATACCACAGAGGTAGTGGCTTCAAACTAAATCAATTTGTTCTTTCCCATTTCTGTATCTGAAAAGGATGACATGGGTGTCACTGCACTGAAGTTGAGGTGTCAGCAGAGCTGTGTTCCATCAGCAGACTCTGGGGGGAGACTTCATCTGGACTCATTCAGGTTCTTGGCAGAAGGTAGCTCCATGAAACTGTAGGACCCAGTTCTATTGACTTGCAGGCATTTAGCCAGGAGTCTTCAGCCTCTAGAGGCTGTCTGAACCACTGTCCCTTCAAAGCCAGCAGAGCTGGTAAGTTCTTTTCATGCTTCTCTCTGATCTCCTCTTGGGCCTCATCTCTCCTATTTTCTCATCTACATTTCTTTTGGGTTCCTCTGGAGAAAGTTCTCTCCTTTTACAGGTGCATGTGATTCCATTGTACACATCTGGGTAATCCAAAATAATGATAATCTCCCTATATTAAGGTCCACATCCTCAATTACACATTTGTTAGCTTGTCTCCACCCCCCACCAACATCTGATAAGTTTACATAGTTACAGGTCCCAAGATTTGGGGTTTGGAAATTCTCTGCCGATTATTTTTTGGCCCCCCACAGTATTTATTCCCAGTTACTCGTTTGAACCTTGTAGTATCCACAATATTAAAAAGTTTTAGTTTTTCCCCCGCATCCCCCTTTCTTTTCTTTTTTTTTTAACTAATAAATAATTTTTAAAAACATATGTAACATGTACTGCATTGTCATAAGGAAATTTGTAAATCATACTTAGATTAGCTAACATTGTTTTATTTCTTAAATTACTATCAAATTATGCATGTTTGGTAACTCCCTTTGAAGTAAATGAGCAACATTTATTCTCAATAAACTTTCCATTTTAACTAGGCACATTAGATATCATTAGCACAAATTCATCATAAATTACATTCCAGATTTCATACAGAGTTTATTTATCCAGCACTTGTTATATATGAAAAGTTAACTATGATAATATTAATATTAGTTTTAATAAATGCCCTGCAGTTAACGAGACTCTGCTTAATATGAGAAACGATTCTTGCCTTCTTTTGTAATATTCACAATGGACAAATATCTAATCCATGTTTGGTTTATACTTATTAATCTCACCATTCTACATTTATTTTCATTCTAATGATATATGTAAATTTAAAACCATAATTTAAAGTAGATGGATTTTAAATTTCAAACTTTGGTGTTTTATGTCATTAATTATGCTAAAAGGTACATAAAATTCTCTATAATTATCCAGCTTATCACTACTTTAATGCAACATCCTCTTTTAAAAATGTAATTTAGGTTTTTTGGCATTAGTCCTTGATTCATGTTTTATCCGAGCACTGCAGTCTTGGATATCCCCTGCAGAGACAGATCCATTCCTAACAAGGGTCTTTTTTTTTTTTTTTTTTTGGAACTTGGTAATGATTATAATACTGATGACAATCCCTGTCACTCTTTTTAGGCTGTAGCTTTTCAAGGCAGAGTGGTGCTCCCTGATCCTTCTTAAGCCCCTGTTTAAATGTAAATTAGAGGAGACTAATTTACATTACTTATTTCAGGCATCCATATGCAATACCAGATTGCAAAACGAAATATTTGTAAGCTATCCCTATATTTATCTTATGACACTCATCACTGTGACACTTTAGTGCTTGAGCAGCCAAACTAGAATCATTTCAATTGTGTACCTAAGGGAAAAATCACCCCAAACAGACAAACCTTTGTGTCTTTCAGAGCCAGCTTGAGTAGGAGAGAGTGACTTTAGTGCTCTTGGGCTAATTAAATAGCAGTTTGGTCAAAGGGGTTATTTGCATCTTTTCCTGAATTAGAGAGATTAAATGCCCTTAACTGGATTTTGAAAGGCAGAAAGGGAACCTTAGACAGTCTGATATCACCTTTTCCACCACAGATTTTAATTTTTATCAAGAAAATGATGATGCAGTGTCTGTGGGCAGAAGGTAACTGTTGGAAGCTTTCAAGGGCAAGAAGGAAAAAAGGCACTAAGATCCTCACCTTGTCCTTCGAAAGTCAGAAGCCTGTGGAAATTTGGGCTTCACTTATAGAAAAAAGTTCTTTCCTCTATGTTCTTAAGTTTTCTATTTAACCTTAACTTTGGAGATTTTGTATACAGTGAATTTACAATTTGACTTTGGAGATTTTTCTTATCAGCAGAACTGCAATTATTATCACCAAATATCACTATCATTTGAAAACAGAAAGGCCAGAAGAACAGAATACTCTCCTCGTTGGTATTTAATGAATAGCTAAATCTCACTGATAGCCCTTTTACAAGATGTACCTAAGATCCTTGGGAATGAATCTCTTTGCTTTCCCGTTTATAATCTGTGGAGTTTTAATTCTCTGAGCCTTGCTAGTCTCAACTGGAAAAGAAAATGTTAATGTTGCCCATTTAATAAATTTGTTTTAATACCTAATGGAGATAATGCCTTTGCAGTCTTTTGCTTGTGTTTGCTACCCAAGTGCTCAATAAATGGAAGATGCTATTTGTTCTCACATGTTATTTATTTATTTTTAATGCTCCCAGCAAATTTGTGCAATAGGCAAGGAAAGCTAGTAATAAAAATAATGAAATACATTTATTATCATTTTACAATTGAAGAAACAATTGAAGCCTCAGAATTAGTTGGAGGCTTTCTTGTATGTGATGGAATGTCCATAGCAATTCTTTCACTTGGTGCTGCTTTTCAGTCCTCCAGTTGCCCTGATAGTCACAAAGGAAACGTAGAGTACCTCTTTGATTTGAAGATGTACAGGCATCTGTCATGTACATGATATATGCTAATCAAGCTGGAGGAAACAGCATACCTGTTCCATGTGCTTCTTTCTGGCAGTTGGATGCCTGTGGTACTGGGCCTGTGGTCCTTCCTGGCTCAGAGAGTTGACTCTGTGCATACCTTTGTTGCTGAGTTAGTATTAGCATATTGTGGCTAATAACATACTCTTACATACTAAGGTCTTGATACAAAAGCTGGCTTCATCCTTCCTCCTTCTTTTCAAAACAACAATTTCTTATTAAAAATTACTTTTCCTTTTCCCCCCTCATTGAGTAAACTGTTTATTAGAAGAGAAGCAGTTAAGCCTGACCTTTCTGGTAAGTAGGTGCATTTTTTTCTTTATGCATTTATTTTTGGAAGTATAAATGAGTTTTTCTTTCTATCTCACTATTGAAATTAGCTATCACCGGGTCTTTAATAACAACATGAATAAGACATTTGAAATCTTCCACAATATGGAATCAACCAGTATTAGTTTTTTTCTGGTAAATTTTTTTTAAAATTAGAAATTTTACTTTAAAAATTTTTTGGATTATTAAGAGAAATGCAAATGGTTTTTTATAAGCTTTTAAAAAAACTTTAAAAAGAGCCAGCATTATTCTTTGAGTGACACGATGAGATGGCTGAAGTCTCCTGCAACCTGAATAGGTTGCCTTTGATCCCATAACATGCTGACAGATGATGATTTTTCTCATCAACATAAGGATATAGTGAATAAGCAGGTAGATCAAGTTAAATGTTGGTGTGTTTGTGTTTTATGTGCTTGGGTGTGGGTGTGTGTGAGTGAGCTTAATTAGAATAGGAGGATTTAAGAGTGGGAGTAAGAATAAAAGCATGATACAATGGTGTACACAGAGTCTCAATGCTCCAAAATCCCAAGCCCTGTTTTTGGTCAGAATCCAATGGTGCATGCACTTTATGTGTCTCCCACTGCTTATCATTCCCCCTCTATGCCATTAGATCTGTTTTAAATTTGTTGGGTAATAAGACAACTCTGGTGAGCTATATGATTTTCCCCCCTTTTAGTTTCATTTCAATATGAGGTCTAAGTAACTGGAAAAATCTTTTGTGAGGCAAACAGCATGACCTAGAGCATGAGGATTTTTCTGAATGATAATGAACAAGATTTGCTGAAGTAAATTCCAACAGCTACCCCTTTGGAGGTTGTATCTTTTAGCTCAGTCTTTGAACATCTATCTTTTCACAACAACAAAAGCTAGTTTTCTTCATTTTTGTTGTTCTTGTTGTTAAATTGCATTTATAGTGTCAAAATACAGGAAATAGCCAGAATATCTATTCACTATGTAAATTGCAACAAACAACATCTTTTAGGTGTAACTACTTGAATTATTGTGAAAACAACATGAGAATATATTTATTCTGAATTCTAGAAGTCTTCTTTATTTTAGAATTCAGAAAGTATGAAATAGCAAAATGAACTACTTTTTCATAGTATGTGTGGGATAGGGTACATTCTCTTCTCAAGATAAACTTTGACCATATTTCTGAATTGTAGGTAAGCAAGAATGTATTTTATAAATTATTGAGCTCAACCACCATTTAATGGATATAGTAAATAAATTTTATAGAGATAAAGGTATTTGCCTAATTTTACATAGCAGATTAGTGAAAAGTTCCAACCAAGGACAAGATTAAGTTTCTGGGAAGTCTCAAATATTAGAAAAATTTAGGAATTTTGTGAAAGAAAAACATGATATAGAGCCCTAAAATTATCGCTGAATGAACAGCAATGCAGATACTTTAATTTGACTTATCTGATAATAGGAAAAATTCATTACTCTTTTTAGATATAAGGGGGGTGGCTTTCTGATAATCCAGTCCTTGTAGCTGTGGCTACCCAATCTCTTTTTCTGGTGAATATCACCTCACAGCTGAGGCAAGTTTGTGGGGCACTGCTGGTCCCCAGACACTCTTCATTCATTGGAGAATGAGAGAACTTCAGTCTCAGGGCCTGTGAATCCACCACCTCCTATCAGTCTGAAATGCATTTTAAACCAATGTCAGGCTGACTACAAAATTGATGTTGCCAACTTCATAGTAACTCCAGCTGTCCCTCTGTCCCGTGAGTACCGATCCCAATGACATATGATAAATCATAAGAAATGAGCAAAAACAATTACTTTGTGCTGAGTTTGAGATAAGGGTTGAAAATGATAAAATTATAAAACAGAAGAATAAAAACCAATAATCCTAGACAAGGCCATAGAGGGAAAAAATCACCTTCTGTATATATTATCTTAGATGGAAAGAAAAAAAATATATATAGGTGCTTTATGTCACAATACATATCAAAGGGAGGCTCTTAAATTTTGGTGTCTTCTCTGGAGAATGTTGCAGATTTTTCATTTTCTTTTGTCTGGCATTTTCTGGAGCCATTTTTCTCACATCTGAGTTTGGTTAGTCACTATTTCAAACATTATTATAGTGAAAACCTTATTATACTGAAAACTCAAATAATATGATTTTGCCTGGAGGTCTCAGATTCCACACAGAATTCTTTAATAATTACTGAAGTAGTTTTGGTTTTT
The DNA here is from genome assembly GCF_964194105.1 of Spermophilus citellus. Taxonomy (NCBI): domain Eukaryota; kingdom Metazoa; phylum Chordata; class Mammalia; order Rodentia; family Sciuridae; genus Spermophilus; species Spermophilus citellus. The sequence continues at coordinate 70,039,351 of NC_138191.1, read as the reverse complement.
TTTCCACATTGAAAACAGTCTTCTTAGTATTCTAGGACTCAGATAGCCTTGGTTTTAATTTCATGTCACTAATGTCATCAGGGTTTGCACATTTTATTATTCATTATTTCTCTGATTGGCGATTACCAGACCAGAAGTGGTAAAGCACTTTACAAAGTAGTGCCTACCAGTTCTTTACCAGTGACTATGATTTAGCCTAATATGGTCTTGCTGCACTGACACATTTGAGCACAGTTTGATGGCCTGATAAAGTCCATTGGCTAACGGACATTGCAGGGAAAACTAGAGAAATTGGCTATACTGGAAAAGGAATATTATTCAAAATAGAAAATAAAATAAAGTATCCTTGGTTTCAGGGCAGGAAGTTGTGATTCCTTTTCTCCCCATCATCAGGGTCACAGCTGACACTTCTATAACAACAACAACAACAACCAAAAAAAACTGGTTAACAAGAAACACTTGTAACAAATTTACTTAAAATTTTACATGACATGGGAACCTTTAGAAACAAAGACAAAAAAACTCAGGAAAAACTGTTTTTATGCTTAGGTCTGATGAGGAGTGAGCAACTGTGTTGAAACATGATTGGATAGAAGATATGATCTGATAGTAATAGTAGACTGATGTAGGAAGCCCAGCAAGACCCATCTGTTTGGACAGCTCTTGGCCTCTCTGTGTAGCATTTCTTCATCTCAGGAGGAAAGTAATCCTCTGGAGGGAGGAATACACTCTTATACAGGTAGGTCAGATTATTTTTTCATGGTCAGCTCCCACAGGCAGGCAAGTTATAGTAATATTTCTCATTTCTATGACCTGCCTTTGGGAAAAGGAATCTGGTTCCTATGAATGGCTTCAGGAGGAGAAAGGCAGGTGGGAGTGAGGAGGGCAGAAGGTCAGAGAGAGCTTCTGAGGTCCATACAATGTCATTCATCTTAAAGACCTCAGCATGCCAGTGCACATACTTTGGAGTATCATTTTCTGAGACCCAACATTTGTAACCAGACAAGTGGAATAAAGGGAGGATAATAAAGAAGGGAGGAGAAGAAAATGTGTCTGTCTTAGAAAGGGAGTGGAATTCAACTTTCATATCTCTGTCAATTGCTTGGGAGAAATAGGGTTGGAGAGTGGGGAACAGTTTTATTTAAAACACTGAGAAGCAACTCAGGGCAATGGTTACACAGATTGCAGAGCCAGAATTCCTGGGCTTGAAACTGAGCTTTGATACTTCCTGCTGTGTCAGTAATGGAAAACTGCTTAATCTAAGTCTCTGATACTCAGATCTGAAATGGGGCTAATAATAGTACCTACCTCATAGATCCACTGGGAAGATTCCATGATATAAACCATGACTCCATCCTGGGTCCAGCTCATGACCTCTGTAAGTGTTAGTTGCTGTTATTATTGAATCTCAGGAGTGTGCTGCAGTTACGAATGGGGAGGCTTTAAGGAAAACTGTAAAGTCAGAGTAGCAGAGTATAAAATTAGTTTCCTAGATAAAGGGGATTTGATAAGACAAGTGTATGCTACAATGTAAACTTGCTGGAAACAGCTTTGAAAAAGTGTGGTATCGTGATAGACAATTTTAGTTTGGAAGAAAAGTAAGGTTATTATTTTTTGAGGTCCAAGCAGAATTGCCTAATGGATTCCATACGTAATGTAAAACTATATGCCTGGCTTATTTTCCCCTGCTCCGTTTGTAAGGGGAGAATGAGAGATCTAGTAGAGAAGGTGAATTGGCATACTAAGCAGCACAATCTGTATATTCACTGTCTCTGGAGATCCTGGTGAGACAAGGAGCTACAGAAGTTGCTGGAAAAGGGACAGAAGTTTCTAGCCAGTCCTCTTAAGCCAGAAAAATCGTTTGGCCAGGGAACCAATTCTTCACCAGACCAAGCTTAACCTAAAGAACCCTGTGTGTTGGTGGTTAAACTGTTCAGTAGACACCAAGTGGTGACATACAGGTGCACAGGTCATGGCTGGGGGATAAGTTCTTCTATGGGTTGCTATTTCCATTACATTTAAGATGATTATAACCAATTTTTTTTCATTGGCAGATTATAATAATAAAAAATATTATCTATTAAAACAAATATTAAACCAGTGTTTGGTAAACAGTAGTTGATTATAATTATTATTCCCCTTTCTTTCACCTGTTTATTCAATATTTCTGCTGCTACCCTTTCAACTACTTTCTTGCTTATATCCCACTATCACTATTATGGCTTGGATATGAGGTGTTCCCCCCAAAAGTTGATTTTAGATAAAGTAGCAGTGTTGAAAGATGAAATGATCAGATTATGATAGTTATAATCTCATAAATGGATTAATCTATTTGGTGGGCCAATAATTTAAAAGAATCACTGGGTGGTAACTATAGATAGGTTGGGCATGGCCAGGAAAGTAGGTCACTGGGGGTATGGTCTTGGCAACTGCTATTTGTCCCTGATTCCTTGCTCATTGCCATGAGGTGAGTTGCTTTCCTCCACCACACCAGTCCATGATGATGTTCTGCCTCACCTCTGGTCCAGAGTAATGGAGTTGGCTGACCGTGAGTTGAACCTCTGAGACAATGAGCTCCAAATAAATTTTTCCATTTCTAAGTTGTCCTCAGGTATTTTGGTCACAGAGATGGAAAGCTCACTAACACCATGCACCCTACATGCCATTAAGAGCATTTTTTTCCCCTGAGTTGAAAACCTATTGCTTATCCTTGAACATTGCACATTTCCTTTGTCTACCTTCTTGGTCCTATGTTGGATTGATCTTTTCAATTTCTTTCTGTGCTCAATATCTTATTTTTACCCCTCCAGATCCATTTGCCAGCTGTGTGCTCTTCTCTGCTTACTAATGGACTGCATGTGTGGTGCCAAACTTTGTAACTTTTAAATGGGTTTGAACAATGGAGATAGGGAAAGCACCAAATATAGGGGAGCTATTTTCTCAGCTTCCTTGCTATGGGACCATATTAGTTCCACTGGGTTGGGTGGTCCTTTCTACATAGCTCTGTTTCCTCATTCAAATTAATAGCCCCATTTTACTTCTCATTGGACCTACTGGTAGCTCCTCACGGTTACTAGTCCATAGTCCTTAAAAACAGCTCTGTTTTAAACTCTTCTCTAATGGCCCAGTTTAAACACACTATTTCCTATCAGGATCATGGAAGGAGATACTCCTTTTGCACTTGAATTCCATCATTCTTGATCTTATTTCTCTGTTAATATAAATATCTTACATCTAGCAAGTATCAAGTCAATAAGAAAAATCAAAGAACATATAAACATTTTTCATACAGACTACTTTGGTTTCAATGTTTTAATTATTAGTTGTCTGAGTGGGTGAGTTTCTAATCTATAAATACATTTCTTAAAAGCATATAATCTGTAACCAGGGTAATGATAAGAAATATATTATACAAGTTGATGTAAAGTGGTTTCCCTTTAAAATTTCTTGTTTGGAAAACAGTGGTTGATTATCAGTGAACTTTATAAGTTAAGATGCTCCCAGACATGAAGCTCTAGGAGAGAATGATAGTGAGGCTTCATGTTTTTTGTATATGTTTAAATACATATTTATATCACTAATCTAAATACTAGATAAAAGGATATGTTATTTTTGTACATTCAAAATGGAATTGCCTCTGTTTAAAATTTCAAAGTTTTGAAATCAACAACTAAGTAGAAATATACTCAAGAACATCAAACATACAGAGAAAGGAGGTTTATTAGAAATTAAATGGCCTCTTTAATTAGATGTATTTTTTTACATCTGAGGAAACTCAAATGGCTTTCAGCAAATACTTTACAAGCATGGATTTTGTGTAAGGAAAGGTAGGGGACATAATGATCAATTATGATACTTACCTACTATTCTTTTATCTCTGGCTGCTGTGTTAAAATTCAAAGTGCCATGTTATATTACAGAGTATCCTTTAGGAGCCCTATTAGATATGTGTTTTTATTTCCTAATTAATACTGGTAGTTCTTCAATTTGTAGCCAACAGGACACTAGGCATTGGTTCAGAAAGATATCTGGCATGTACTAACAGAAAACAAAGACTAATTTTATTGTATTTCCTATCTCTCTGGAGAATTAAAAAAAAAGTATTTTGATTAATATGTTTTCTCTGGGTAAGAAACATGTGAAAACAAAATTAAGACTATGGTGTATAAAGGACTGACTATACCACATGACTTCAATAAAATAAAATACCACAGATTTTTTTCTTACTCAGATATTGCTTTTCTCCCCAAGTACTGTGTATGTATTATGCGTGATTGTTATATATTAAATTTACATAATATATGACTATTGATTTATTGACTATCTCCTATTATTGATTTATCCAAAAATATTTATTGAGGACCTCTCTGGGCTCTAGGGCTATAACAGTTAGCTTGAAATGATCACTGTCATTATGAACATTATGTATGAGTGAGCCTTTACTATAGATACGAGTAATTTTCTCCATAAAGAGCATTTAGGAAAATTTTTACAAAATGCAAAAATGGAAGAACAGTTGTTAATTGAGTCTTAATTTTTAAAAAAGTGATATTCCATTTCACTTTAGAGAGAAACTAACCTCAAATAAATTTGAATGCTAGGTTTCAAGATAATCTTTTTCTCTCCCTTTTTTACATCAACATGGTTTTCCCTTATTAACAAAAGTTGAACGTCCTTCCTCTGATCCTTAGTTTATAACATAAAACATATATCTCAGCTATACTTTTAATGTTATTACTACCCAAAATATTGTGTGGTTTGATTTATATAGATGTCATTAAATAATGTCTTGGAGGTTTTAAGCTTTCATATATACCTTTATTTTCCAAGGAATGATGGTCCTTTTATGTTGCTGGGAAAAACTGTTTTATTTTCTAAATACCATTATCTGATCCCTAGGTTTCTATATTGTATAGACTTTTCAGATTAAAAAAAAAATGACTAAGTAATACTGTCCAATGTTACAGTGCAGGAGATGCCCAAGTAGACCTGAGCAAAGGTATGCATACTGACAAGTCAGCAGAGGGCAATTCTGGGACCTTGCTGGTCCATCGAGACAGGGTCAAGGATTTTATTAATTTTACAACCTTTATAAAAAGAAATAAGAAAACAATAATGGAAATAAAACAATTAATATAATCTGATAATAAAAGTAAGAATAATAAATTATTAATGGCATCATAAAATGGAAATATGGTAGAAAGTGTTATAGAACTGGATACAATGTAGCCCATAACCATATATTTTAAAAGGCATTAAATTGCAACTGTTCCCAGCATGGTCACCCAAGTTGAATATCATGAAATGGCTAATGGTTCACTTGATACTTCCCAAAGTTTAGAAAGCAGCAGGGGTAGAAAAATTCACTCGTCATTTGAATGACTAAGAGAAGTATGTTCCCAACCCCATTCTTTAGGCAACTGCAGGAAGAGTGGGAGGCACATGGTACAGGCCTGTGACATCTGATGCAAGAACTGAAAGATGCACAGCTGTTGACGGAGGAAGGGAATGTTGTCGTTCAGTGTGGGTGGAGAAACAGTACCTTCTGGAAAGGAAGAAAGGATCCTGGTGGGGAGGAATTTCAGATCACATATTATTGAAATTACTGACCCTGAAAAACAGTGTGGCAGTATCCTCAAGTCTTCATACAGTCTGTGCTGTGCAATCATCCATACAGCAATGTCTGTCCCCATTCCTCACAGGTATGTTATCAGAAATCACAGTGCTTTGTGTAGAAGTATTTGGTTATGAAATGTAGCTGTGCATAACCACACAGGAGTAAGGGAGCACAGACTTCCCCTATATAATTTTGCTTTATTAGCCTGAAGGATTATTTGAAGTATTTTTTTTTTAATTTACAGGATAGGATTGATGAAATCTTTAGCAAAATTCTCATGAAGACTTTAACACATTAAATCATAAAAGAAGATCAGAGTGTAAAAGTAGTACTAAGGATTTAAAACTGTTTATAGAAGGAAAAACAAAGAATAAGGATCTATGGACCCTTTTTCTGCAGGATGGAAGGTAAATGGATGCCCTGAGGACTGTATTGTTAGAGGAGAGGTACAGTGTGTTTCTGGCCTGCCGAGGAGAACAGGGAATTACAAATTTAGCTAGTAATATGAGATTATTTAGGTTGTAGATTGGTGAGAACCCAGAATCCAATTTTAGATTTAAAGAATATTTTTCAAATCCTTAAAAATATGTAAAGAATTTAAAAATCCTTGAAATGAGACTACATGCACATAAGAATAATTTTATTGCTTACCTCATTCAGTGGTTATTATACTCAATCTTGAGTAGGCCAGCATTTTAGTCACTGGCCAAGAAATTTCTATAAAGTTTGTAAGGTGCAGAAATCCTTGGGATGTATTTTGCTGAGTGCTTTAAAAGTAATATATACAGTGTTAGGAGAAATTATAAAAATTATAACACTATAACTCTTTCAGTTTTAAAATGAGTTATCTGTACATTAAGTGCTGATGGTGTAAGTTAAAAGGACAAAGGAAAAGCTTAGATATATGAGTGGGGCACAAAATGAGTACCCTTATTTTCCATTTTCTCTGGTCACTTTTAAGCATAATGCGGATCAATTAACTTTCTAATCCATTAATAAGGATGGTTTCTCATTTGAATGTACTCACATAAAAATCTAGAAATCTTCCAATTTATACTGCAGTGGGGTGATATTTGTTTCCTCCTTGTTTCAACTCTATATTTTTTCAGTGGAAATCAAGCCATGTTTTAACTGCGAGTGACCCTTTTGCATTTAAGGCTGCAAGCATTGTATGTCTTGCTGAATAAAAAAGACCAACTAGTTTTTGTAATTATGGACCTTGAGACATAGGTGAGTTTATTCTGAAAGTTTATAATAAGAAAACTCCCAATTTTCCAGGCATCTGAGGGTCACTTTGTGAGTCCACAGAGAATGTGCACTGTGGTATGACTCTGAAAGAACCCTGAGCCCTGCAGCACCCACCATGTGCCAGACCTTACTTCTAAGAATAACGTGCTCCTTTCTATTAGACAAACAAAGTGCATGGAAGTGGAGCAAGATCATGGAATCTTCAAATTAAATAGCATTTCCACAAGCAAATGATGAAAGAATTCTCTAATATGCAACTACTTGGACATTTTTGCTAGCAATGATAGAAGGGAAACTGGAAAAAAAAATAAACATCTGAAACTCTTTGAAAAATAAAAAGAAGTAAGCTAGGAGGAAGAAAGCTGGGGACTAGTACTTTTTAAGATTTAAGTTTAAGAGCTAAGCCTTGTCAGTTTTTATTGGTTAATAAGATTGAGGAAATAGGTGGCAAGTACAGATGGTAAAGAGACTATATTCTGGGTACAACCCGAACGGCCTTCAAAGTGTATATCTTTTTCATGGCTTTTTCCTAGAACTCTCTTTTTCTCTTACTTGACACTCTCCAGAGGATTTAGTCCACTGTTCCAACTTTAATTTCTACCCATATCCTGATGACATCTACATAAATACCTCCAGCTCCAATATCACTCAGAAGCTTTGGATCTGAATTTCTGTGCCTCTGGGATGTATGCACACAGATGTTTTACGGGTGTTGTGAACTCGACCTGTTTGTTGTTTTCCCATTTCTTATGTTTCAGACCTGCCTGTGTTCATTATTTTAATTGCTGTGCTACGAAACACCCAATTACTCCAGTTAAATCTACCAAAGTCAAGCTTGACTACTCTCTCTCTCTCTAACCTCCTAAATCCAAACCATCCACAGATATTTTCATCAAATTTTACCAAGGTCACTTTTCTTTTTTTTTTTTTTTTCTAGTGACATTGGTCTAGTTGCGATGGTTATCTTTTGTTTTCTAGAAAACTGCCACATGTCTCCTCTTAATTGTATCAAGTGTCTCCTCTTTTCCAATCTGTGTTCTACCTAACTTTCAGTAATTTTCTTTTTTATTCTATTATCAATTTATTTTAACTAATACCTAAAACATAAAATGTTTTGATACACATATACATTGGGTACTGTTTAAATTAAGGTAAGCATATCTCCTCAAACATTTATCCTATCTTTGTGGTGAAGGCATTTCAAATCCTTTCTTCCAGCTTTTTGAAATATGCAGCTCAATTTTATTATGTGTAATCACCCTACTGTGCAACAGCACAGCAGAACTTCTTGCTCTGGTCTGACTGTAATTTATTACCCATTGATCAACTTCCTCCAATTCTCTCTCCTCTCTTCTCTTCACAGCCTTAGATAATTATCATTCTATTCTCAGCTTCCATGAGATCAATTGTCATATTCTACATATGAGTGAGATCATGTGGTATTTATCGTTTTTAAGCCTGGCTTATTTCACTTAGTGCAGTGATCTCCAGCTCCACTCCTGTTGCTGCTGCAAAGGATAAAATTTCATTCTGTTTTATGGTTAATAATGTTTCACTGTATATAGGACATTTTCTTTCTCCATTTATCAGTTGGTGGGCACTTAGTTTATTTCCTATTCTTGGCTATTGTGAAGAGTAGGATATGGAGTGGGATGTGGTAGTTCTATTGTTAAGGTTTTGAGGAACCTCCATACTGTTTTCCATAATGACTACACTAATTTACACTCTGATTGGGAGTACTCAAGAGTTCCCTATTCTGTATAGCCTCACCAGTACTCGTTTTCTTTTTGTTCATAGTCATTATTACTGGGATGAACTGATATCTTATTGTGGTCTTGATTTGCATTTCCTTGATAATTAGTGATGTTGAGCATTTTTTCATGACCTGTTGATTTCTTGTATGTCAACTTTTGAAAAATGTCTATTTAGGTTTAAGGCCTATATTTTATCTTTTTTTCTGTTAAGATTTTGAAGATATATATACACACACACACAAATATATATATATATATATATATATATATATATATATATATATATATATATACATATTATGGATATTAACCTCTTGTCAGATATATAGTTTGCAAGTATTTTCTCCAATTCTGTAGGTTGTTTCTTTACCCTGTTGATTGTTTCCTTTGCTGTGAGAAGCTTTCTAATTCAATAAAATTCTATTTGTCTCTTTTTGCTTTTGTTTCCTGTGTTTTGGAGTCTTGTCTTAAAAAATTCCATTTTACTCTAGGGTCCTAAGCATTTCACTTTTTTTCTTCTAGTAATTTAATAGTCTCGGGCCTTTCATTTAAATCTTGAAAAAATTTGGTGTTGATTTATAAAGCTGGTAAGAGATGGGGTGTGGCTTTCGTTCTTTTGCATGTGGATATCTGATATCCCCTGTACCATTTATGGAGACAACTTTTCTTTATACAATGAGTGTTCTTAGCACCTTTGTCAAAAATCAGCTAGCTGTAGATGTGTGGCTTTGCTTCTAATACCTCTCTACTGGTTCAGTAATATTTCTTGAAGAAATCGAAGGGAAAGAATGAACTTCAGGTCCCAACTGCAATTAGGTGCCTGCCTCCCCATCCTTTTCTGTCCCCTGGATCTTCCCCACTAGTGTAAAATATTTTCCATAAAAATTGTTAACTTCTCTTTAACTGTCCAGTTACCACCTCATTTCTTTCCTTATGTTTATAAAAAGCTCCTTTAAAACATTATGCTCATTCTCTCTGATTCCTGTTTTCCACCATCTCTTCATCCTAAGATTTTCCTCCCATGGCTCCATTGAAACTCACCTTTACAACTTCACCAATGATTTACAATACTACATCTAACTCATAATTCTTTGTTCTTTTCTTTAAATTAATTTTTAAAATTTGTTTTAATTAGTTATACATGACAGTAGAATGCATTTATGCACTTTGATGTTTCACACATAGATGAGATATAATTTCTCATTTTTCTGGGTATACATGTGGCAAAATCATATTGGTCATGCAGTCACATCTATATATACAGTAATAATGTCTGTTTCATTCTACTACTATCTTTTCTTATAGTCATTATTTGCTGAAGCCAATCACTCTGTCTTTCCTGAACTGATGTTTTTTTTTTTTTTTTTTTTCTGTTGAATTCAGGACACCACATTTTTTTTTTTTTTTTTTTGCTTCGCTGGCTGCTTCTTTCCAGTCTCCTACGTGATTATTATTTCTGTCAACCTTTGAGCACTCCAAAGATCAATCCATGGATATTTCCTCCTTGTACTCTTCTTCTTCTCTCTATTGAACTATGCTTATTTCTTAGGTTATTTCATCCACTGTAGTGGTTCTAATTGCTATCTGTCACTGATAATGCCCAGGTGAATATTTGCAGACTGAATTTCCTTTTGAAAGATAGACTCAACTGTGTACATTTCATCTTAACTTGAATGGGCAATTGGCATCTCACACTTCATATATCCCAAACCACATTCCGGATTTCCTTCCTCAACCTATTCTTCCTGTAATAATTCTCATCTCAGCTAATTGTAATACTGTTTTTCCAGTCACTTAGGCTAGAGTTGTTGAGTAACCCTTGACCCATCTCTTTTTTTCAGACTCCACATCTCATCTGACATCAAGACCGATTGGATTTACTTTCAAAGCATATCACAAAATGCCTTGTTTAAAAAATCATCCTTCCACTCTCTTTTTAGTCAAAACCCCCAACATTTTCTATCTGATATGTTGCAGTGACTTCATTAATGGTTTCCTGCCTCATTTTGAACTCTCTACTGAATTTAGTAGCCAGAGTGAATCTGTATAAATGAAAATTTTTAAAAATTGCAAAATGCATGGGTTCCAGACCCTGCGTTAGCACTGTACCTATCCCTCCCATCCCCCTCTAGTTTTGTCTCATCTGTCATCCTCACTGTGCCTTAATGTAGCCACCATAACCTCTTTAGAGTTCTTCAGATGCACTGGGCAAACTCTTGCCTTATTGCTTTTGTACTTGCAGTTACTTCTGTCTAGAATGTTCTTCCCTAAAACATTAAAATGCTAATGTACTGACTTTCTTCACCTCTGTCTAAATGTCACTTTCCCAGGCTCCGGGATTTAAAATTTAAAATTCTGAATCCTCCTATTTCTCCTTCTGTTTGCTTTATTTCAATGTTTAACTTTGCCTATTTAGGAAAACTTAGACTGTACTTTCTATGAGCAAGGAACTGTTCTAAGCACTAAAGAAACACTAACCTATTTAATTATCCTAACAACACTTAGAACTCTACAATATCGTTAATCCCATTAGATGGTTGAGAAAAACAGAGAGGTTAAGGGACTTGACCAGGATCAAGATGGATCCTACAAAGCCACTCAGCTCTGTGAGTTGTGCTCTTAACCTCCACACTAGCTGGCTTTCCACCAGGCAAACATTGCACACATGTTATTTGTTTGTCTTTTGGACTCTTCACCTGTCTGACTGGGAAGTAAGCTTCCATGAAGGTAGGATTTGTGCCAGTTTAATCCAGTTCTATAGCCCAGCATTCACAATAATGTCTGGCACATACTAAATCATAAATGGCAGTTGCATGATTGAATGAATATGTGAATGCATGTCTTCTGAAGTGAAGAGACTAATCTCATTGAACCAGGGAGACATAAATCCCTGGAAATATTTAGATCACAGTCAAGTGCTACATTTTAGGAAATGGTGTGCCTGGGGGCTGGTCTTTAACATGTGTGCACTTTGTGGCTGCCACGTGGCAAACTGGCATATGGAAGAAGTGGCAAAGTTTTGAATGTGAGAAGGAAGGAAAGATTCTTAATGGGCAGGAGAAGATGGAGAAGGATTCATTCATCTGGCCATTGGTACTGAATCTGTCTTTCTTCCCTTTCACAGCAAACTCCTTGAAAGGACAATCAATGCTGTCCCCCACGTTTTCACCTCTTACTCTTCTTGGTGCTTTTCATTAGGGCTTCTATACTCATCACTAAAGGGAATTCCAAACTACAGATGCCCATATTGTTTCTGTCAAATGAAGTCTATACTCTGAATTTCTTATATTAATGAATCTTCCTGTGATATTTGAATTTTGAGAATCATTTGATTCTCTTGTGATTCAATGACCATTTATAAGTAAATGATGACCACTTATTTGAGTCCTTTATGAGTTTTTTGTATTCATTTTATTTGTTCACATTAGATATTTTTTTCTCCCAGTGATCAACTATGTGTATGATTTTGACATACCCAGTCAGTGTGTCTTAAGATTACCTCATTATCTTTGCTTCAAAATTGTCTCTCCTCATTTATTCCAAGTTTGCAAATTAGCCATCATCCAACCAAAATATATGAGGTTACTTTAGAGTCCTTTCTGTCCCTCAAATAGCTATATGTGGTCAGTATCAAGTTCTGTTGTGGTGTTTGGGGACACATATATTTATTTATTTATTTATTAGAGCATTATAGTTATACATAGTGGTTGGGTTCATTTTGATAAAATCATACATACATGGAATTTGATTCAATCCCCATTCCCCCACTTTCCTTCCCCATTCCCTCTGCCTGTTCTTATTGCTCTACTCTACTGATCTTTCTTTTTTATTACTTGTTTGTTTATTTTTGATTGGTACTTTCTATATGTACATAAAAGTGAAATTTTTTGTGGTATATTTGTATGTGCATATGATATGATTATGTTCAATTCATTCTATATTTCCTTTCCTTTCCTGTCCTTCCTCCCTCCTTCATGATCTTTTTCTACTTCATTGCTCTTCTCTATATTTTTATGATATCTGATTCCCTCAAATTCTTTCCCTTATTTTGCTCTAGCTTTCACCTATGGGAGGAAACATTCAACCCTTGATTTTCCGAGTCTGAATTATTCACTTAACACAATGTTCTCCATTTCCATTAATTTATCAGCACATGCCACAATTTTACTCTTCTTTATGGCTGAGTAAAACTCATTGTGTGTGTGTGTGTGTACACACACAACACGTTTCTTTTTTCAGGGGAGGCAGTTGGAACAGTTTCTCTGTGAGCTGTTTTTTTTTAATTTATCTTCTAATTTGTTATATATGACTGTAGAAAGCATTGCAATTCATATTATACATATAGAGCAAAATTTTTCATATCTCTGGTTGTATATAAAGTATATTCATGCTATTCATGTCTTCATACATGTACTTAGGGTAATGATGTCCATCTCATTCCATCATCTTTTTCACCCCTATGCCCCCTCCCTTTCTCTCCCACCTCTTTGCCTTATCTAGAGTTTGTCTAATCCTTCCATGCTCCTCCTCCCAACCCCTCTAAGAATCAGCCTCCTTATTATCAGAGAAAAGATTTGGCATTTGGTTTTGGGGGATTGGCTAACTTCACTTAGATTATATTCTCCAACTCCATCCATTTACCTGCAAATGCCGTGGTTTTATTCTCTTTTATTGCTGAGTAATATTCCATTGTGTATATATACCACATTTTCTTTATCCATTCATCTACTGATGGGCATCTAGGTTGGTTCCACAGTTTAGCTATTGTGAATTGTGCTGCTATAATTATCAATGTGGCTGTGTCCCTGTAGTATGCTGTTTTTAAGTACTTTGGGTATAGACCAAGGAGTGGGATAGCTGGGTCAAATGGTGGGTCCATTCCCATTTTTCCAAGATTTTTTCATACTGCTTTCCATATTGGATGCAACAATTTGCAGTCCCACCAGCAATGTATGAATGTACCTTTTCCCCCACATCCTTGCCAACACTTATTGTTCTTTGTGTTTTTAATAGCTGCCATTCTGACTGGAGTGAGATGAAATCTTAGAGTAGTTTTGATTTGCATTTCTCTAATTGCTAGAGATGTTGAATATTTGTTTCCATATAATTGTTGATTGATTGTATATCATCTTTTGAGAGGTGTCTATTCAGTTCCTTCACCCATTTATTGATGGGCTATTTGTCTTTTTGGTGTTTAGCTTTTTGAGTCCTTTATATATCCTAGAGATTAGTGCTCTATAGATGTGTGAGTGGTAAAAATTTGCTCCCAAGTTGTAGGCTCCTTATTCACCTCATTGAGTGTTTCTTTTGTAGATAAAAAGCTTTTTAGTTTGAGTCCATCCCATTTATTGATTCTTGGTTTTAATTCTTGTGCCAAAGGAGTATTATTAAGGAAGTTGGGGCCTAATCCAACATGATGGAGATTAGAGCCTACTTTTTCTTCTATTAGATGCAGGGTATCTGGTTTTATTCCTAAGTCCTTGATCCATTTTGAGTTGAAATTTGTGCATGGTGAGAGATAGGAGTTATTTCATTTTGTTGCACATGGATTTCCAGTTCTCCCAGCACCATTTGTTGAAGAGGCTGTCTTTTCTCCAATGTATGTTTTTGGCACCTTGTCTAATATAAGATAACTATAATTGTGTGGGTTAATCTCTGTGTCCTCTATTCTGTGCCATTGGCCAACCAGTCTGTTTTGGTGCTGATGTCATGCTGTTTTTGTTGCTATTGCTTTGTAGCATAGTTTAAAGTCTGGTATAGTGATGCCACTTGCTTCACTCTTCTTGCTACATATTGCTTTAGCTATTCTGGGTCTCTTATTTTTCCATATGAATTTCATGACTGCTTTTTCTGTTTCTATGAGGAATGCCATTGGGATTTTGATTGAAATTGAATTAAGTCTGTATAGTGCTTTTGGTTGTATGGTCAATCTGACAATATTAATTCTGCCTATCAAGGAACAAGGGTGATCTTTCCATCTTCTAATGTCTTCTTTAATTTCTTTCTTTAGCGTTCTGTAGTTTTCATTGTAGAGGTCTTTCACATCTTTCATTAGGTTGATTCCCAAGTTGTTTTTTTTTTTTTTTTGAAGCTATTGTAAATAGGGTAGTTTTTTTCATTTCCCTTTCAGAGGATTTGTCACTGATATACAGAAATGCCTTTGATTTATGTGTGTTGATTTTGTATCCTGCTACTTTGCTCAATTCATTTACTAGTTCTAGAAGTTTTCTGGTGGAATTTTTCGGGTCTTCTAGGTATAGAAACATATCATTGGCAAATAGTGCTAATTTGAGTTCTTCTTTTCCTATCCATATCCCTTTAATTTTTTTGTTTGTCTAAATGTTCTGGCCAGTGTTGCAAGAACTATGTTAAATAGAAGTGGTGAAAGAGGGCATCCCTGTCTTGTTCCAGTTTTTAGAGGGAATGCTTTCAATTTTTTTCCATTTAGAATGATGTTAGCCTGGAGCCTGGCATAGATAGCTTTATGTTGAGATATGTTCCTATTATCCCTAGTTTTTCTAGTGTTTGGGACATGTACGTGTGCTATACTTTGTCAAATGCATATTCTTCATCTATTGAGATGATCCTATGATGATTTTTATCATTAAGTCTATTGATGTGATGAATTATGTTTATTGATTTCCATATGTTGAACCAACCTTGCATCCCTAGGATAAACCCTACTTGATTGTCATGCACTATTTTTTTGATGTTTTTGTATTTGATTTGCCAGAATTTTATTGAGCATTTTTGCATCTATGTTCATAAGAGATATTGGTCTGAAGTTGTTTTTCTTTGATGTGTCTTTGTCTGGTTTTGGAATCAGGGCGATATTAGCCTCATAGAATGAGTTTAGAAGTGCTCCCTCTTCTTCTATTTTATGCAATATTTTGTAGAGTATAGATGTTAGTTTTTCTTTAAATGTCTTGTAGAACTCAGCTGTGTATCCATGTGGTCCTGGGCTTTTCTTAGTTGGTAGGTGTCTGATGGTATCTTCTATTTCCTTGCTTGAAATTGATCTGTTTAAATTGTGTATACCATCCTGATTCAATTTAGGTAACTCATATGCCTCTAGAAATTTGCCAATGCCTTCAATATTCTCTATTTTATTAGAGTAAAGTTTTCAAAATAATTTCTAATTATATTCTGTATTTCTGTAGTGTCTGTTGTGATATTTCCTTTTTCATCACATATGTTAGTGATTTGAGTTTTCTCTTTCCTTCTCTTTGTTAGCTTGGCTAAGGGTTTGTCAATTTTATTTATATTTTCAAAGAACCAACTTTTTGTTCTGTCAATTTTTTCAATTGTTTCTTTTATTTCAATTTCTTTGATTGCAGCTCTGATTTTAATTATTTCCTGTCTTCTACTGCTTTTGATATTGATTTGTTCTTCTTTTTCTAGGGCTTTGAGATGTAGCATTAGGTTATTTATTTGTTGACTTTTTCTTCTTTTAAGAAATGAAATCCATGCAATGAACTTTCCTCTTAATACTGCCTTTATAGTGTCCCAGAGATTTTTATATGTTGTATCAGTGTTCTCATTTACTTCTACGAATTTTTAAATATGCTCCTTGATGTCTTTTACAACCCATTGTTTATTCAGTAGCATATTATTTAGTCTCCAGGTGATGGAGTAGTTTTTATTTTTTATTTTATCACTGATTTCTAATTTTATTCCATTGTGATCTGATAGAATGTAGGGTAGTAACTCTACCTTTTTGTATTTGTGAAGAGTTGCTTTGTGGTATAATATATGGTCTATTTTAGAGAAGGATCCATGTGCTGTTGAGAAGAAAGTGTATTTGCTCATTGAAGGATGAAATATTCTATATATGTCAGTTAAGTCTAAGTTATTGATTGTATCATTGAGTTCTATATTTTCTTTGTTCAGCTTTTATTTGGAAGATCTATCCAGTGGTGGAAGAGGTGTGTTAACATCACCCAGAATTATTGTTTTGTGGTCAATTTGACTCTTGAACTTGAGAAGAGTTTGTTTGATAAACATAGATGCTCCATCGTTTGGGACACATATATATTTAAAATTGTTATATCTCATTGTATGGTTCCCTTGAATAGTATGAAATGTCCTTCTTTGTCTCTTTTGATTAAATTTAGCTTAAAGTCTACTTTATTTGATATGAGGATGGAAACCCCTGCTTGCTTCCGCAGTCCATGTGAGTGGTATAATTTTTCTCAACCTTTCATCTTCAGTCTGTGTTTGTCTTTTCTTATGAGATGACTCTCTTGGAGGCAGAATATTGTTGGGTCTTTGTCTTGATCCAGTCAACTAGTCTGAGTCTTTTGATTGGTGAGTTTAGGCCATTAACATTCAGAGTTATTATTGAGACATAGTTTGTATTCCCAGACATTTTTGTTATTTAACTTGACTTGTTTTCTCCTTTGATTAGCTTTTCCTTTAGTGTATTTCGTCCCTCTGGTGATTTTCATTGTTGTTTTTCATTTCCTATTCATAGAATATTTTGCCAAGGATGTTCTGTAGGAAGGTTTTATAGCTGTAAATTCTTTTTATGTTTTTTTTTTTTGTCATGGAAGGTTTTTATTTCAAATCTAAAGCTGAATTTTACTGGATACAAAATTCTTGGTTGGCATCCATTTTAGAGCTTGATATATGTTGTTCCAGAATTTTCTAGCTTTCAGGATCTGGGTTGAAAAATCTGCATATAACCTAACTGGTTTACCTCTATATGTAACATGTTTCCTTTCTCTTATGGCTTTTAATATTCTTTCCTTATTCTGTCTGCTAGGCATTTTCATTATAATGTGCCTTGGTGTGGAACAGTTGTGATTTTGTACATTGGGTGTCCTGTCAGCTTCTTGAATTTGGTTTTCTAATTCATTCTTCATGTTTGGAAAATTTTCTGATTATATTTCATTGAATAGATTGTTCATTCCTTTGGTTTGGTACTCTATGCTGTCCTCTATCCCAATAACTGTTAAATTTGGTCTTTTTACGCTATCCCATATTTTTTGAATGTTCTGCTCATGGTTTCTTACCATTTTCACTGTATGGTCTACATTCTTTTTAAGATTCTATATTTTGTCTTCATTGTCTGAGTCCTGTCTTCCAAGTGGTCTATTCTATTGGTGATACTTTTATTTGAGCTTTTAATTTGGTTTATTATTTCTTTAATTTCATGGATTTCTGTTTGGGTTTTCTTTAGAACCTCTATCTCCCTATTGAAGTAATCTTGTGCTTCCTGTATTTGCTCATGCAGCTCTTTGTCAAAAAGATCTTTTGCTGCCTGTATTTGCTCTCTTATATCATCCTTTAATTCACAAAACATTTTCATTTTGAACATACTGAACTTCTTCTCTGTCTTTTCATCTGCTGTGCTGGTCATGGATTTTAATAATGTGGTATCTTGATTTGTTTTGGCACTTTCCTCCCTTATCTTTTTATGTTGCTCGTGTGTCTTCTAGCTCTGTGGATCTGAGGTGTGACAGTTACCGTTTTTACCCTATAGGTTTATAGTACCCCTGTAGAGTTCCAATACCTCATCTTTGAGTGGAAGGACAATGTTAACAGATCCCAATGTAAGCAAAATACCACCTAAATACAAATAGTTGTTATTAAGACATTAAAGTTTTGTCATAATGTACAGAAATGGTGAATTCAATTATTATCTACAATATAATCAGTAGGTTTGTAAAAGGATTTATAGTTTCTGATGGTGGACAAATAGCCAGGGGTGAGGAATAGGAAGATATGTTGAGGAGGTATGAGATGAGGATACAGAGTTATTATATCTTAGGAAGTGTGAAAGAGAAATCTAAAGAAGGTTGGTAGCATAGAGATAGAGAGGTAGTAATTTTGGGTAGACAAGTAAGAGGGAAGACAGTAGAGTATATGAGACAAACACACATATATATTAAGAAAAAATTTAAAAAATGTTAAAATAGTAAAAATTAGAGAAAAAAGAGAAAAACAAACAAAAAATAGAATATACAACACAACTGTAATATACTATTCAGTCGTCTCAGTCCTCAATATCTTAATTCATGCAATGTACTTGGTTTCACATATATTGGGGATGTGAGGCTGGGAGAGTTAAGAGGGAGAAGAAAGAAAAAAAAATCTCCAAGGAAGAAACAAGATTGTTTTGGTTGGAGACCAATATGTTTCCTGCTTTCCTTCTCATCCAATAGGTGGGGTTTTCTGTTCTTAGTTGGTATCTCCACCCTCAGGATGGTGGGGGACAGGGTGTGAGGGTTGGTCTTGGGTGCAGGGCACCTGGAAGTGGGGTATGGCACCTGCTGGTCCCTTTGGGAGACTGCACCTCAAGGATCTCCTTTGGGGCCTGCTCCTGTGACGTGGGCACTGGGTCTTATCTCTTCATCTCACCTGCAGATCTCACAGTTCCTGCCTTCTAAATTAGTCTCTAATGTGTATCTCCCTCCCCCTCTCCCTTACCCTTCCTACTTCCTAATTAGGAACCTTTCTCTCCGGAGGTCTTGTGTAGGGCACTCTGCTGGTTGTGCACCTGCTAAGGAGGGATGTTTTGAATTGGGCAGTCACTCTGCCGAGCTCACAGCTGCTGGGGATTAGGGGAAATTAGAAAACTATGGGCACATGGCTATCTGGTGTTCCAAAATTGTAGTTGCCCTGACTAAAGATGGTGATGGAGATGAATCAAGATGAGTCAAGATAGAGGCTGCTGCTTTCAGAGATAGGGTGTCTGGTTGGGTGTTAGGAGCCGGACAATTGTGGTGTGTGATGCAATCAGAGATCAGCTCTGTGGCATTCAGTGTTGTGGCCATCAGCTTTCTTCAGAGCCTGTAATGTCCCCAGGTGCAGGTAGGCTACCACGAGTAGGGGACTATGGCAGTAGCTGCCAAGTCCCAAGATGGAGGTGGCTGGTTGGGAGTGTACATGGAGTGGCAGCTGGAGTTTCTGCACGAGGCTGAGTGTCATTTGCGGGAGTGGATCTGAGAATTCTCTGCTGGTGCTTATGCTGGTGGTCCCACTAAAGCATTCAAGAGACCTGTGTGGGTGAATAGTCAGAGTAGAGAGTCCTTTTCTAACGCCCAGGTCCAGGGCCCCAAGGGCATGTCGGCCATGATTCCTGTGGGATCAGCTGTGGAGGGGTCCTCTATCAGTATTCCCATTAGTTGAGACCTGTATACCACATTTCTTGATCCATTCATTTATTGATGGGCACCTGAACTGATACCATAATTTGGCTATTGTGAATTGTGCTGCTATAAACATTGAAATAACTATAGCACTATATTATATGGATTTTAATGATTTTGGATAATGAATATCAAAGAGTTGGATATCTGGGTCATATGGTGATATGGTGATTTAGTTCCATTTGTATTTTTTTTGAGGATTCTCCATATTGCTTTCTGGGGTGATTGTCCTAATTTGTGGACCCACCAACAACATGAGTGTACTTTTCCCCCATATTCTTACCAGAATTTATTATTATTTGTGTTCTTGATAATTGCCATTCTGACTGGAGTGTAGTTTTCATTTACATTCCCCTGATTGCTAGAATGCTGTGTTTTTTATTTTGAGAAATATCTGATTGGTTCTTTTAACCATTTATTGATTGGGTTATCAATTTTGTGGCATTAAGTTTTCTGAGTTCTTTATAAATCTGGATATTAACCCCCTGTCAGAGGAGCAGTGGGTAAAGATTTTTCTCCAATTTTGTAGACTCTCTTCACACTCTTGTTTTCTTTGCTGTGTAATTTGATGGAATCCCCCTTATTGATTCTTGGTTTTACTTTTTGAGTTTTAGGGTTATTGTTGATGAAATTGATCCTTGCACCTCTATGATCGACTGTTAACCCCATGATATCTTCTAGGAGTTGAAAAATTTCTCATCCAATTCCTGAGTTTTTGAAGCATTTTGATTTGAATTTTGTAAAGGGTATGAAAGACCTAATTTTATTCTTCTACATATGGATATCTGATTTTCAGTCACCATTTGTTAAAGATGCTATCTTTTCTCCAACATGTATTTTTGACACCTTTGTCAAATATCAGAGGGGTATAAATATATGGGTTGGCTCTGTCTCTTCTGTTCCATTGGTTTTCATATCTATTTTTATGGCAATTACAGGTTGTTTTTGTTACTATAGCTCTGCAGTATAATTTCAGATCAAGTATTGTGATGCCTCCTGCATTGCTTATCTTGGTCAGTATTGCTCTTGCTATTCTGGGTCTCTATCCTTCCAACTAATTTTAAGGACTTTTTTTTCTAATTCTGTGAAGAAGGCCATTTCTATTTTTATGGGGATTGCATTGAATCTGTTTATTGTTTTTGGTAGTATGGCTCTTTTGACAATATTAATTCTGCCTATCCAAGAACATGGGAACCTTTTCTTCATCTAAGGATTTCTTCAATTTTTTCTTTTGTATTCTATAATTTTCTATAATTTTCATTGTAGAGAACTTTCACCTCCTTGGTTAGATTGATTCCCAAGTATTTTATTTTATTTTTTGTTGTTATTGTGAAAGGTCTGGTTTTCCTGATTTTTTTTTTTCTCAGAAGAATTACTGTTGGAGTATAGGAAAGCCATTGCTTTGAGTGTTGATCTTGTATCTTGATATTTTGCTGAATTCATTTATCAGCTCTAGACATCTTCTGGTGGAGTTTTTTTGGGGGGTTTCTATTATTATGGTTTAGATATAATGTATCCCCAAAAAACTAATGTGTGAGACAATGCAAGAATATTCAGAGGTGAAATGAGTGGGTGATGAGAACCTTAACCTAAACTATGTGTTACTCCACTTGAATGGATTTACTGTGTGGTAACTGAAGGCAGATTCAGTATGACTGGAGCGGGTGGGTTACTGTGGATATGCCTTTGTGACTAATATTTTGTCCTTGTTGAGGAGAGCTTTCTCAGCTCCCTGGTGCCAGGTCTTGAGCTGCTTTCCTCTGCCACATCCTTCTACCATGTTTGTTCTGCCTCCCCTCAAGCCTAAAGTAACAGATTTAGCCTTCTATGAACTGAGAACTCTGAAATAAATAAAATTTTCCTCTAAAATTGTTCTTGTCAGGCCTTTTGGTCTCAGTGCTGAAAAAGGTGACTAAAACATCCAGATAAAGGATCATATCATTAATAAAAGAGAGAGTTTTATATATTTTTTCTATTTGTATGCCTTTCATTTCCTTCTCTTGCCTTATTGTTCTGGCTGTAGGTCCGAAGATAATATTCAATAGAAATACAGAGAGTAGACAACCTTGTCTTGTTCCTGATTTTAGAGGAAATGCTTTCAATTTTTCTCCATTCGGTATGATGTTGACTTTAGATTTGTCATAGATAGCCTCTATCATGTAGGGGTAATTTCCTTTTATTCCTAGTTTCTCTAGCATATTTAACATGAATGGGCACTGAATTTTATCAGAGGCCTTTTCAGCATCTACTTAGGTGATTATATGATTTTTGTCCTTAATTCTATTTATTTAAGTGGTGAATTATGTTTATTGATTTGTGTAGGTTAAACCAACCAGCATCTCTGGGAAATCAACTTGATCATGGTATATTATTTTCTTGATGTATTCCGAATGTGATTTTCTAATATTAAGGAATTTTTTCACCTTTGTTCATTAGGGATATTTGTCTATAGTTTTCTCTGTTTTCTTCTTCTTCTTCTTCTTTTTTTTTCCTCAATGTGTTTTTGTCTGGTTTTGGTATCAGGGTTATACTGGCTTCATAGAATGTATTTGGAAGTATACCCTCCCTTTCAATTTTATGGAATAATTTGAGAAAGACAGGTGTAGTTCTTCTTTAAAGATCAGGTAGAACTCAGCTGAGAATCCATCTGGTCCTAGCTTTTTGTTGTTGTTGTTGGAAGGCTTTTAATTGCTGTTTCAATTTTATTGCTTTGTTTTTGTCTGTTTAGTTTTTCTTCCTTGTTCAATTTGGGCAGTTCATATGTATCTAGAAATTTGTCAATGTATTCTATATTTTTCATTTTACTGAAGTATAAAATATTGAAATGATTCTCTGGATTTCAGAAGGGTCTGTGGTGATAACTCCTTTTTCATCTCTGATTCTTATTCTTTTGTGATCTAATTAAATGCATCCAATTATATCAATTTCTTATGCATTTTATAAGACTCACATTGTGACCTAGAATATGTTTGGTTTTGGAAAAGGTTCTATGAACTCCTCAGAAGAATGTAAATTTAACTCTTTGGGGGTAAAATATTCTGTAGATATCTATTAGGTCTAATTAATTTATATCTTATTTAAGTCAGTAATATCTTTATTGATGTTATGTTTGTATGATCTATTGGTGATAAGTGTTGAAATCACCCAGTATTATTGTATTTGGGTATATCTGTGATTAAATATCAAGAGTATTTTTTAATGCAATTAGGGGTCTGACATTTGGTGCCTATATATTTACTATCTTTCCATATCCATGTTTAATTGTTTTCTTTACCAGGATGTAGTGGCCTTTTGTGTCTCTTCTCATTAGTTATTATTTAAAAGTCTACTTTGTTATGAGAATAGCTACTCCTGCTTTTTTTTTTTTCAGACTCCATTTGTGTGGAATATTTTTTTTTCCATCCTTTTACCCTCAAGTTGTGGGTATGTTTGTCTATGACATGAGGCTCTTGCAAACAGCCTATAATTGGTCTTGTTATTTGATCCATTTTGCTAATTTATGTGTTAATTGAGGAGTTGAGATCATTTACATTTAGTGTTATTATGGCTATGTTTGTAATTTTGTATCATTTTGATTTGTTTGCTATACTTAATTCTATCTTTATTTTCATTTAGTTGGTTATTTTTCTAGTGATCTTCATCTATTTGAGAGTTTTGAGGATTTTGGGGGCATTACTTTTTGTGTGGTTAATCTTTGAGTATTTTTGTAGTGCTGGATTGGTAATCATGAATTCTTTTATTTGTTCTTATCATGGAACATTATAAGTTTTTATTTTTTCATTGTTTTTGAAAGAGAGTTATACTGGAAATGACGATCATGGCATGCAAGTGTTTTCTTTTAGAGCTTTGAATATCTCATTTTAGGCCCTCCTTGATTTTACAGTCTGAGTGGAAAAGTCAGAGGTGAGCCTTTTTGGTTTGCATCTAAATGTGATCTGATGTTTTTCTCTTTTAATATTTTTAGCTTTTAATATTCTTTCCTTATTTTCTATGTCAGTCATTATGATTATGTGTGTCTTGGAGAGCTTTTCTTCTGATCTTGTTTATTTCTGGTCCTGGATGTCTCTGGTACATTAACTTCTATCTCATTTCTAATATGGGGTAAGTTTTCTATTACGATCTCATTGAAATTATCTTTAATGCCTTTATCCTGTATCTTCATGTTCTGTACCATTCCAGTGACTCTTGGGTTTGTTATTTTAATGCTATCCCAGAGTTTTTTTGTATATTCTGACACAGTCTTTTGTTTCTTTCTCTTTATTGCATTTTGACTACTCAAGATCACATACCCCCTCTTCATGTCCTGAAGTTCTATCTTTAAGGCCCAAAGTTCTATTTTCTATGTAAGTTAGTCTGTTGGTGATAATTTGAAGTGAAATTTTCATTTCATTCATTGTGTCTTTCATTACAGGATTTCTTAATGATTTCTTTTCAATATCTCTATCTATTGAAATGTTTTTTTTTATCTCCTATATTTGCTGTCTTAATTCATTCCTTAGATCATCTCTTAATTCATTAAATATTTTAATATTTTAAATAATTTTTTTCTGGAATTTTATTTACTTCTATCTGTGGAATCCATTGTTGGGGATTGTGAATTTTGGTAGGAGATTTGCTTGCCTGTTTCCACATGTTTTCAGAAGTCTTGTACTTATACATCAGTTGAGATGGATTCCCCTTCCTCTTTCATTTAAGTGTGTTTTTTTGTGTATATAGTTATCTTTTTTGTTTTGGGACTTCACTGCTTTTGATATATGAGCAGATGTCTATAAGTGTGACCTGAGGATATGTGCTCATTATTCCTCCTTAGTGCTTGTTTGTTATTTGTGCAGTTTGATTTCTCCAATTCTCTGTGATAAAGTAGTATTGAGGCTCAGGTGAGGCTAGATTGTGTTTGGTGTGATATTTGCTATAACGTGACTGACTTTTCAGTATTGCTCAGTAGCAGGATCTCTACTCTGTGAACTTGAAGTACCCCAATCACTTTCCAGACCCTCTTAGAGAAAGAGGCAAACTAAAAATAGGACTAAAGTTAGCAAAGGATGTATAGCTTTAAGATAAATGTTCTACTTTGACATCTGTAACATTAATTGTCATCTATATAGGAAGGAAGGGGTGAGCATTTAACATCAGTACCAATAATACAATACCATGAAATAGATCAGTCATTAAACTGCAGGTGTCTACTAAGTCATCCACTACATTAGTAATCACAACAACATGAATAGGGAAGGAATTACATAAACTATATAATTACACAGTATAATTAAATATATAAATACTTTTTAATATGAAGAGAAAGTAGGGTAGAAGGCAAAGAAAGTGTATAATCATTAAAATGAACATAGGAGAAGTAGGAGATTGGTAGTGGATGTTGGGTGTAAGGAAGGAATAAAAAAATTAACTAAAAGAATTTTTAAAGAGGGGAAGAGGGAAATGAGGACAGAGATTGGAAAAGGCACAATAAGAGGGACCAATATCAAGGTGTGAACAGAAAAGCAAAAGTGATCTGAGGTTCTACCAAACTGTCCACCCCTGGGATGAGTGATTTTTTTGGTTGGCTTTCACTGAATCCCCTCTCCCCAAGGAGTCTGTCCATTAAAATCAATGTTCCTTTATAATCCCCAGGCCAATTTTTCTTATTTAAATGTCTTTAAAATATGCCCACCGTGCAGTCTCCTCCCTCTTCCTGTCTCCCCCCTCCCCTAAGCTGACAGGCTGCCATCACTGGTGGTGAAGCTGTCATAGCTCTCGTGTATTACATTATGTTTGAAGTTTCTGACTTTCTGTATCTCTATGGTCTCTTTTACAGTTCAGCATTACATTTTAGTGAGTTCCCCAGTTACTCATCTCGTTGAAGACCGGTCTTACCATTTTTGTAAGTCTGGTGCTGAGGAATTGCTGGGAAGTGAGTTCCTCCTCTGATCCACCATCCTCTCCTCACTCAGGTACACCTCTCTTCATTCCATTGTACATGTTTGTAGGATCTTTTCTTTGTACACTTACATTTTATTTTGTTTCCTTTCTTCCACTGTAACTTTTCCAGTTTAACCTTCTTGTCACTGCCAGCTTTGATTTTCTAACCTATGTCAGATCATATTACTCCATTCCCTAAAGAACTCATTGATTCCTCATTGTCTAGATTCAAGAGTAAAATTTCAATTCATGGCATAAAAAGTAGTTCCTGATCTGATCTCACACATACTTTCCTGCCTATTTTAACATCAGTTTTCTCCTTGAACCTGATATTTGATTGTGTGGAACCATTAACAATTCCTTGAACAGAGCATATATTTTTCATATATCTGCATCTTTAATCTGTACTTTTAAAGCTGTTCACATTTTTTGGGTCCCAAATGAGACATATCAAACATGAGCTTCTTAATTTCTCTAGGCAATTGTTTTGAGCCTTTCCTTTATGCCACATTTTCTTTGTATCTTCCTCTTTTATAAGAGTTGACATTTTCTTTAATGTTTGTCAGTTTTAATATAGTTATGTAGAAGATAAAGACCCAATTGCCTATTACAGTGCTTTAGATACTATATTGAATGAATGAATGAATGCCTTTTATTACACATATATCTTATTGGCAAAAAGAGAGTTTCTTTCTGTCTTTATTCAAAAGTACTAAGAAATAGGCATACAGAGGAAGTATGAGCCTGCTTTTGGAAACCCTTGAAACCACATAATTTTTAAACAATAAATATCCATTTTGGGGTGACACTATGATGTTTGAAGATGAACATGGCAGTGGAGTGAATAAATGATGAGAGAGGTAATGTTGGGGATCTAGGTAGAAAATGTTAAGTTGAAGTTCAACAAGGAGTGATGAAAAATATGAAGAATAACAATGAAGTGAAATTGAAAATGAAAGGATGGGAATTGTCCTCAAGGTGAAAAAGAATAAAGACTTCAATATTATCCTGCATTTTTATCTTGAGATATGGAGAATTAATGAAATCAATAGATAAAGCAAGCATTTTTTATCTTGAGATATGGAGAATTAATGAAATCAATAGATAAAGCAAGCATTTTGAGGGTAAGAAGTCATTAGGAAAAGAGAAATAAAGATGAGAGGGAGAGACTATGGTAACTGGAAAGAAGAATGAGAAAGAGGAAGACACTGGGAAAAGCATATGTGAAGGAGAAGAGTGAGAAAGAGTGAGAGAAGCATGGGGTATTGCGCTCCTGTGTTGTGCTGGACATGGAATGGGAGTGGAATTATGAGGCTTGATGTGTGGCTTAGTATCTGGTCCTAGCTATCTGGATGGCCTTTGCCCTTTCATTTAATACTTCTGATGCTGATTTTCCTCATTTTTACAGTGAAATATGGATTTTATTATGTATATCAATATATGATACTTTTTAATATGTTGGGTTGGAGGGGGATATGGGAAAGCTATCCCTGGCCAGCTTCTAGCAAGAATGAAAGAAGGACTCACTCAGGTGTTAGTCAGGGATGGTGATAGGAGTTGGCTCTCAGGCAGAGATGGCCAGATGCTTCTTAGAGTTCATTTCCAGTTTTCTTGGTATATATTGACCCTACACTTCAGTCTCTCTTCCAGTTATGTAATCATATCACTGAGTTATGTCCAATGTAATGCAGTTTCAGAGTGACAGGTGCAACTTTCAGGCTGAGTATTAAAAATACAAAAAAAAAAAGAAAGAAAAGAAAAAGGGAATCACAAATCTCATTCATAATCCTTTATGCTTCTTCCACATCTCATCAATTTAGTCAGAAAACAGAGAATCCTTTATGCTTCTTCCACATCTCATCAATTTAGTCAGAAAACAGAGAATCTAGATTGTGAAGGATCCTGAGGCCATCATGAATAGAAAGAGCATTGCAGGAGAGATGCCACAGAGAGGAAACCAACAGAAAACGCTGCATGGGTAGAGTCACTGCATGAACAACCCCAAAATTTAGAGGTTCGCCTGGTATGAATTACCAGGGAATCTTGCAGAGAGATAGTGTAGCTGAAGATAGTGATTAAATTGCAGAAAGACTCAAAAGAAAGATTGATGAATAAATGAGACCTGAATCTGAGAAACACAGCTGAGAATGTGAGACATAGAAAAGTCAGTTAAAGAGAGAAAAGTGGGAAAATAATTTAAGATCACTCATCATTACAGAAATCAACGGAAAAAAGAAACTTAATAAAGAAATAGGTCAAGATCAGCTAGAAAATGCCGTTTAGAATTACTATTCTAGAAAGAGGTTATTGCTAAATTAACTGAGCACAATTGGTAGAAGTTTATTTAAAATGGGAGTAACCTGAGCATTTTCTTTGAAGATGGAAGCATAAGAGCCAATATGTAGAGGTTAATTGAAGAAGCTAAGGAGAGGCCTGTGGGATTAAATTATCATAGAAAGTGGGAAGGAATAAGTTTTATGGTACAAGTAAATGGAGTAAATCGAGAGAGAGAGAGAGAGAGAGAGAGAGAGAGAGAGAGAGAGAGAGAAACTTTCTTTGAAGGGAAAGATGAGAGAACAGAGAACTATCCTGACACAAAACATGTTGTTTCATTTCTTCAAGATAATATGTAAGCAATGTTCTGACTGAATTTGAGGATGGAAAACAGCATACACATTGGTTATTATGGACTGGAGCTATGCTGTGAACGGATCATGAGGGAATTGTAAAATCTTCTTGATGTGACCTCTGGCAGTTTCCAATTACAGGCAGAAATGTAGAATCTGGGAAGAAGAAAAACTTATATGTGCCATAATATATATTTTTGGACTATTTAAAACACATTCATCTTTTCCAGTTCCAATTAGGCAACTAATTTGATTTGGGTAGCTGCATTGATATTGAGGAATTACAGACACATAACACAAAAGGCATTTTCTTTTTTATCAAGTGAAATTGTCAACAAATGTCAGTGAAAAGAAAAGCAGCTTTTGATCCAATGTCATCTTATTCAAGTACAGTAAATTAGTAAGCAGTCATTGGCCATGTTCATAAGTCTTTTTTTTCTGCTTTCCTTCTTGAAAGCCAACTTCAACTGTCTGGTAGTAGGATTAGGAAATAAAGTATTTGGTAAAGGGATGGTAGAAACAATCCTATTCAGCTTTTATGGTCCTTAGTTCATCATGTGTACATTCAATAATCACCTTGATCAGCTGATAGAAAACTTCTAGTTATGAAACTCGTACATTCAAGTCATAAAAACTTGTATAATTCTAGAAATATAGATCTCTCATTGAACTTTTTGAATGATTGCTCTCTATCAGACAAGTTCAGGAAACCAAGTGACCGATTCTCTGATGTTAGAGAAAAGAAGTAAAATACTTTCTAATGTATTTTCTAGACTAAGATAAGCACAGGCTTTGTAAATTCCCCCCTTCTTCTTTTCACCCAGATGAAGATAAAAGGCTATTTTCTTCACAGTTTAAAATGCTTAGCAACAACCTAAATGCTACTTCTTATTCTAAAACCTTTATTAGTCCATTTCTCTTTAGTATCAAATGGCATTTAAGAAAATAGTGTGGAGAGGAAAGATACAAATTCTCTGTTTATAGACAAGGGGAAACATGATAAATGCTGTCACATTTGTTTTCTAGGTAACCCCTGCACTGGCTTGAGTGATTATTCTATTTGTGGGAAAGCTTGAAACGTAATGGTATTGGTATTCATAATGCAGTGCAATGTCTACTTAGATCCTAATAGGATTTCCAGTAATATTTTTCATGGTGTAAAGACTGTCTCAGAAATTGACTCCTCTTTTGCTGTAAACTAGTTTTGTTAATTCCAAGACTGTGTGTGTGTGTGTGTGTGTGTGTGTGTGTGTTGATACAGAGAACATAATATCTTAGTGCAAACTAGAATTCTAATTATAATCAGTTAACGTAACTGTTGCAATACATTTCAAAAAATATTGCTTAACTTAAATAAAGGAGCATTTTGCCAAGAAATTCTGTAACAATTAGCAGTAGTAACCCTGTGATTTATTAAACAGAAATCTTACATGATTTGGCTTAGTGATAAAAAAAAGTATGTCAAGACAGGGAATACTGCAAAGGGGATGACTTCAGCCTTGATCACCTTTTTTTTATTCTTTTGGTGGTTTTGAGAAAATTAAATAAACCTAGTAGGGTAAAGGTCAAAAGGTTAAAGGAAGAGATAGAATCATTCTCTTTCCCGATGAGGGCAATTAAGCAAGTGTTATACAGCAGAATCTACCCCCCTTTTTTGGCTGGGTTGGGAGGGGATATTGCATGTTATATAATCACAATCTTTTTGAATGCTATTTTACATGTTGAGATGCCTAAGGTCTTTTACTAATTGGAATACCTTTGCATGGGACTCATGTTGGGATGACACATCTTGCTGAGGGGACTTTGTGGGGGTATAAGAAAAGCAGTGAGATACTTTTTACCCTTTTACAATTTCTCTGTGCATTTAAAGTTTTGCCTAGGTCAATTAACTCTTTAATCTATTATTAAGGGAGTTACACCTTCCTCTACTGTAGATTGTGCTTCATTTCTGACATGTAGCTACTGTGCAAGGTGGTAGTTGCCTGCCTACTTCATGGTCTGTCTTTGACCTGAAGCCATAGAGGGTGAGTGAGAGACTCATGAGCAAGACATAGGGAATTTTTTTTTCTGTTGTTGTTGTTTATTCACCTGAAACTTACTAAATCTGGTCATGGAAAAGGAACATTTGTGTTCCAAAAGGTGTTTATGGCTGGTCTGACTGGTTCCTTATCAGTGTTATACTGGAAAAACATTGGCCTAGACATAGGAGTCTTTGATTCGAATCTTGCCTCCATTCTGTAAAAAGCTAGACCAATCACTCTTTTTGCCTGCTCCTGCTGGTATTGAAAAAACAACAAATAAACAAACAAACAAAAAAATTTAGTCCGGTGATTTCTAAATAAGAGAAACTTATTGCTTACAATTATGGGAGCTAAGACATTCACTATCAAGCTCAGAAGTTGGCAGATTAGGTGTCTGGGGAGGAATCTCTATGTTTGAGGTGGTTCCCATTGCTTTGTCCTCACAAGACAGAAAGGCAAAGGGGTGAGCTTCCTCCCTCAAGCTCTTTTATAAAGGAACTAAACCTATCTACTGGAGCAGAGTCCTCATGACCCCTTAGCTCCTGAGAGCCTGCTTCTTGGTACTGTTACAATGGGCACTGTGTGTCAAGTTGAATTTTGGTGAGTCATAACCATTCAAACCATGCAGTTTCATAATCTGCCTGTGAAAAGTAAGAAATAGATAGAAGATATTTCTTAGAATTGTTATGAAGCTAAAAGGAAGCAATAGAAGGAATTTTATCTAATACAATTCTCTCATCCAGAAGATGCTCAGGGTAAAGAAACCATTTCCTTCCTTCCTTCCTTCCTTCCTTCCTTCCTTCCTTCCTTCCTTCCTTCCTTCCTTCCTTCCTTCCTTCCTCCTCTTCCTTCTCCTCCTCTCCTCCCCCTCCCCCCTCCCCTCCTCCTCCTCCTCCTTCTCCTTCTCCTCCTCCTCCTCCTCCTCCTCCTCCTCCTCCTCCTCCTCCTCCTCCTCCTCCTCCTCCTCCTCCTTCTCCTCCTTCCACCTGCCTTCTCCTGGGATTGAACTCAGGGGCAATCAACCACTGAGCCACATCCCCATCCCTATTTTGTATTTTATTTTAGAGACAGAGTCTCATTGAGATGCTTAGTACCTCACTTTTGCTGAGGCTGGTTTTGAATTCATGAGTTGCTGGGATTACAGGCAAACACCACCATGCCCGGCCCCCCCCCAAAAAAAAAATTTCTAAAAACATAGGAAGATATAACTCTCCTGGACAAAGGCAGCATTGTGCCAGCAGGGGACCCCTTTGTACAACTGGGAGGTGTGCTCTCTGGGAAATGGACCAGAAAAGCTAAGGTCAAAGTAGAGGCCATGGGTGCACTTTGGAGTCTAACCAGGTGGGGTTGATTTAATGTGCACAGGCTCAAGCCAGGCAGGAGGCACAGATAGGAGGAAGCAAGAGGATTTGGACTAAGACCCTGGACACAGCCCACAGCTGACACCTGTGGTATGGATCTATAGAGATTTGGATGTGTCATTTGTCACTGAGGATAGAGGTAGCTTAATTTCTATTCTTATTATAAACAGCTTTCTCTGTCTGGGTCTGAGGAGGTTAAAGGCTAGTGGATTTAGACTATGGATATGGATGGAGACGGGCAGGTGAGAGAAAGAGAGTGAAGAGGGGGAGATGAGGTCCTGCCAGCACTGATAATAGTAATAAAAAGTGTATATTTAGGGTGATTTTATTATCTTGTGAAAGGTTATCTTAGTTCTCATTTCTGTGGGATCTTATATAACAGAGATGACAGAATTCTGAATGGTGAAAAATTCTGAATTAGAGGCAAGAGACCTCTGGGGTTGTCTCGTTGGACCTTACTCTTATTCCTGGTCTCAAGAAGTGATTGAAACTACTTAAAAAACAGTTTGACACAAAGGATAAACTTATATGTGAGATCTACTATCAATAAAGTTGATTTCAAGTAGAGAATCTGCCATATATTAGCTATGACCTTAGTCTATGTATTTCGATCTCAACAATAAAATGGGAAGAATAATTCTAACATTATTAGGACAGAGTAAACTAATGTTTAATATTTTTGGCATACAGTGTACATCAATAAGTGTTAACTATTACAATTTGGACAAGGGAACAAACTTAGGAGGGGAAAATGGCTTCTCATTCAAGCATCATCTCTTCTTGGAAATTCTAGAATTGTGTCTGAGTGAAAAGTATACATTCTAAGGAATGGATCATACATTTTCAATTGTTTAGTGTCTGTTACTTAAGGCTGCATAATGTGTTATATTGACTATATTTCCATTTACCTCTAGTCACTCTGTGTACTGGGTACAAATGTTATCTGTAGATCTGGATTTGATATGTCAGTACCAACATTATATAAGTACAGTCTTTGATGTAATGAACATTGCTTATTAATGAAAAGATGGTTTGGTAGTAACAATAAGGGGAAGATTTTCTAATGCATTTGCCTTCCTCTTTTCCTTTCTCCCTTCAGCAATCTCTTTAGCATTCCTATCAGCATTAAACAGGTACGGATCCCACTGGGCACAGGTAATCCTGTGGATATATGCTACATATCAAAAAAATCTGTTTAAGTATTATCTAGTCACAGCTTCTCAACTACCTTTCTACCTACTGCAGAGAATCACTGGCTCAATCATCAGAAGTTGATTAATAGGCAAAAAAAGCCAATCAGCTAGACTTGGGAAATCAGCACTCTCATATGCAACACAGCTTACTATAAAATTGGTTGAATTTTTTTTTTTCTGTAGAGGTGTTTGGCATTCATAGTAACAACCTGAAAATATGGTTACTCTTTGATCTAGCTATTGCACATTTGTGAAATGATTCCAAAGTAATAATCGGATAAATATGCAGCTAAAAATATTCAAGGATGTTCACTGCAGCATTGTTTATAATAAGTAAAAATTGGAAACTGCTTAAATGGGTATGTTTATAGTATTAATTTCTCAGAATAATATATATATATATGCACTGTATATATACATATATATGCATTGTATAGTTATAAACTATACAATGATATAGAAAAATATTTGTCATATCTATAAAGACAAGATAGAAAATGGTTAGTTTAGGTAGCATTCTGTTTTGTAATAAAATGCTTATGCTTATATAGTTAGGAAAAACTGCAGAAACATGTATCAAGGAGCACAAGAGTTGTGTTAGTGCTGTCATAGGTGATTTTATTTTCTTCGTACACTTTTTGTCTCTACCATAAACATGCTTTTGTTTTATAATCACTTATGCATATTTATAAAATAGAAAGCATACATTTGTGCCATCAGAGAAAAGATTTTTTATCTCTGATTTGGTGCTCTATGCCTGATACTTGGAAAAATGCCTAGCCATGGTAAAGGCTCAATAAATACCTGCTTGATGAATCCTCATTCAGTTCTATATTCTCAAGCAGTACCAGAGACCCAGCACCTCCTTAGGATAGTTATGTTGAAATAAATGAGAGTAAAAATGACTCAGCCCCCCAAAGGAGTCTGAATGTACAGAACAATCCTGAGATTTAAAGAAGAATTTTAATTCTCTAAGAAATGCTCAGTTGAGTTTACATTATTTGTAGAGTTTAAGATGGAGACAAGTGTCAAAATAAAGAGAAAACAAATAGGTATGCCCCCCAAAAATCTTTACTTACTTATTTGTTATCCATTTATTCAGCAAACACTTATTGCATGCTAATTTTAATTATGCATTATGAAAAGTGCTGCAAATATCAAAGCAAATACATAAAGACCTGCCGTTTATATATGTTGTGGTGCTGGCTGCACAGCATCTCCTAAATATCTTTTGTTTTATGGTTGGAAAATGTCTCCCTGTATGAAACCTGTACTTCGAGGTGGATCCTATGGGCTTAATTTTCATATTTCCTTTTCCGATTAGGTCCCAAAAATACAACTTAGGTTTCTTCTATAAGACATGCCCAGAAAGATTTTGATTAGAAAATATGTGATAGGAAGAATGCACAGTGCAGAATCCATTTTGGGGGGGAAAGAGTGATGGATTGCTAGCCAGTATTGCCTGGGTTTTAATAACTGCATATTGGGATACTAAAAGGCAGAAAAATCTGGCATGGCTGTTCCCAGCAGCAGTGGAAAACCACACCCTGTCAGTGGTCTTTCTTGTAATTTGGGTGTTGCCCATGTTGAACAATTTCAAGCATTCTTCAACCTTTCTGAAGATCTGAATTGCCCAGTGTGGTTTTGCAGTGTGTCTCCCCTATCACCATCACACTCTTGGATTGCCACACTTTTGCTCCCTATCTCACCACAGTGTCCTTCTCCACAGTCATTCAGAATACTGTGTCACCATCAGACTTGTCCCCATCCAGATCACCATGTTTTCCTCTAGTCACTCTTTTTCAAATTCTCCTACTTCAGTAAATCTTTGAACTGATGCCCACATGCTTTTCCCTGTCTATCATTAACATGCAGGTCTTTTCTTTCCTCCTTAGTGGATTTATTCTATGATCTGGCATTACAGGTCATTATTTACATTCATTCTGAACTACCCTGAAATGGTTTCTCCATTAAATTCCTCTGAGAAGACCTTGTCCTAGTTAAATCCAATTTCTCCCTGCTTCATCCTGAGGTTCTAGAAGTTAATTGAGACTTGCCTAAAGCACT
Source organism: Spermophilus citellus (assembly GCF_964194105.1). Classification (NCBI taxonomy): domain Eukaryota; kingdom Metazoa; phylum Chordata; class Mammalia; order Rodentia; family Sciuridae; genus Spermophilus; species Spermophilus citellus. The sequence continues at coordinate 70,004,394 of NC_138191.1, read as the reverse complement.
CTCATATGTTGACTGATCCTACTTTACATTCAGTATGAAGAATGTCAGAAGGTTCCCAGCTGGCCTGATGCACCACTGCCTTGTGCACATCTCACATGATTTATTACCACATCTCTCTCCTCACCTCTTCACATGTGTAGGATTTGTGGCACCATATCTCCTGCCCTACTTACACCTGCTCTTAAGAATTCTGCATCCATGTCCACTACAGTGGTTGAATTGTCTGTGAACTCCAAAGGCCAGCACATCTTTTTCCATCCTGGATCCCACCTTTCATCACATACGTGGTGATTGGCCCTTCTGGATCCTACATCACCAATATTTTCCTTTTATCTGGATCATTCCCACCAGGTAAAATATGCTGTCATATATCATAGTGGTAATTGTCCTTTGACCTCACTGCCCTCTTGAGTGGATTCACCATTTCCCTGACCTCTTCTCCAGCACACTTACTTTCTCAAAACATTTAGTGTTCATTATTTTCGCTTCCTTGGATCTGCAGTCACCTTAGGACAAGCAGCGATCATCAGTTTTCAATGGGACTACTGTAGGGCCTCATCAATGCCTTCCCTGCATCCTCACTGACAACCCTATATACTACTCAAAGC